>NC_140592.1:330230072-331431322 GCF_964204655.1 Triturus cristatus | reverse complement strand
GACACATGTGTGCAGTTGACATTGCAGGGGCACACACATCAACACTACTGACAAAGTCACCCCCTTCACACTGCACACTTCTTGACCACCCAAGTGCACACATTGGAATTTACCCATGTGACCAGGATGACTGGCCATCACAAGATGAGCATACATCAACACTGCTGTTCACACATCAAGAAAGATCACACAGACATGATGGCCCTGGCCAGCCTGCCTGCAATACTGTGTACATAATCCCACTTTGTGCTGGTAGTGCATCCAAACATGACATGTGTACAATTTAGCTAACCTGACCAAAGAATGATGATGATGACAGTAGTTCATCACAAACCACCATAATTGCACCCCCAATCCTCAGAGTCAAGAAGAACTTAAGTGCCTGTCACCTCTGCAACACTCTAAAAAGGTAAACAAGCCATTGGCAATGTTGAAGTGGCATACAGAGCATGTGTCACATTAAACCATACCCACACAGAAAACCCTTATTTAGCAAGGACACTGACAGAGCAGACAACAGGAGTAACTGTCTTTATTCACATATTACACAGATAGGCACCAAAAGTAGACAAGAGCAAGGCCAGTGGCCAGTCCAAGGTGCACAGTAGGTACATGAGATCCTGCACAGGGAATGGGCAAACAGCAGTGAACAGCAAGGCCAGTGGCCAGTCCAAGGTGCAGAGTAAGTAAATGAGATCCTGCACAGGGAATGGGCAAACAGCAGTGAACATCAAGGCCAGAGGCCAGTCCAAAGTGCAGAGTAAGTACATGGGAAGCTGCATAGGGAATGGGCAAACAGCAAGGCCAGTGGCCAGTAGAAAGTGCAGAGTAGGTACATGAGATCCTGCACAGGGAATGGGCAAACAGCAGTGAACATCAAGGCCAGGGGCCAGTCCAAAGTGCAGAGTAAGTACATGAGATCCTGCACAGGGAATGGGAAAACAGCAGTGAACATCAAGGCCAGTGGCCAGTCCAAGGTGCAGAGTAGGTACATGTGTGCATGAGATTCTGCACAGGGAATGGGTGAGACTGTACCCTGACATGGTCAGCAACACAGTTAGGGGGAAAACATGGGCAGTCCCGACTCTGCTGTGGGAGAGACAGGTGTGCGAGGGGGACTTTGACTCAGACTTGGCTGTCAGTTGGACTGGGAGGTGGCTGAGTGTCAGGGGCAGTTGGAGGACTGGACCGGGGAGAGAGAGGCCCAGCTGAGGTTGAGGTATCAGTGGCTTTGGAAGCCGGAGGGCTGCTTGGACCGAGTGGTGTGGTGGCAAGTGGAGGTGGAGTCATGCTGCCGTGAGATACAGTGTGGGTGGGAGAATGTGGAGGGGTCCCTTTCCACTTCTTTGGGAGTCTAAATGGCTCCCCTGTCTTGGTAGGAGTGTGAGGTGGAGAGGACACAACAGGCACACTCTCCACCAAAGTTGCATCAGGTACAGCCAGTGATCCTCCCTCTGGGGACATGCTGTATCCAGCTGTACGCTTGGCCTGGACTTGCCTTTGCCCCTCCATCCCCTGTTTACCAGGTGAACCCCCTACAGTGCCCTCCTTTTCCTGCTCCAGAGAGTTGTGGATGGGAGTTGAGGTTGTGGGTGAATCTGCCTTGGAGCTCTTTTTATGTGGACTCTTAGCAGGCACCAGCTTCTCAGCGGGCACGGCAACAGTCTGCTTGGCTTTGCGAGATGCTTTTGGGACCGGAGAGTCCTTGGCTGAGGATGCCTCTGAGGCATGTGAGCCTGAGGCCTGCTTCTTGGCTTTATGCCCCTGAGTGTCGTCTGAAGGGCTTTTGCCTTTGCGCTCTGGTGTGGCTTTAGTTTTTTGGGGGTTGGTATCTGCGCTCTGGACCGCTTGGGCTGCTACTGTTGTGTGCTGCGTGTGCTGTATCTCGAGCTTGAGGTCTGTGGTGTGTGGTCACTATCATCAGATGTAGCCACTGGCAAGGGGGTTGCCAAAAAGACTGGAGCTAGACTCTGAGATTGTGCCAGTTGAACGGCTGCCGTCACTGCAGAGGACAAAGACTGGACAGTTCGGTGTAGCCCACCCATGTCTGAATGAATGCCCTCCCTGAAAGCAACTACCTGTGCCAACTTCTTGTCGTGGTCTAGGAAGGCGTTGATGAGAGTTGTCTGGCCCACACACAGCTGGCGCAAAAGGTCCACAGACTCAACTCTGATGGCAGCAGGGGAGACAGAGGTAGGGGCAGTGGTGCCTGGGGTGAAGGACACTCTTCCCTTTTTACTGGTGCGAACACGGACAGCACTAGTGGAAGTAGCTGGGAGGGTGGGCACTGGACGCTGTGTGGAGGAAGAGGAGGCAGAGTTCCCACTCCCTGTGCCCGCCAACATAGATGTGTCACCGCTGGCGTCAGATGACGTTGAGGTTGGTGTCTGGCTGTGATTCCTCAAACAGACTCCTGTCCCCCTCCGAGGCGCTGGTCACACCAGTGTCACTGTGCTCGTATGTAGCAGTCGTGCTTGATGTCTCACCACTGGTGTCCGTCCCCTGTCCTTCTGTGCCCACAGGAGATGCTGCATGAGACAGAGATGTAGGGTCAGTTCAGTGGCATTAACACAAACATCATATGCAAGCAAAGCATGAAACAAGATGATGATATCCCCATGTTACAAACCACCCTGTGCAGTAACATTGTGCAACCTCAATTCAAAAGTCGATTTTGCATATTATCATGCAAACGTGGCATAAGTGACCCATGTGATGACCACACAGCCAAATAGCCTGCCGGTGGCTCCATGTAACCAGACACACAGATCCCTCTGAGCACACCTAGGGCCCTGAGGGGTGATAAGATGTACGTCCCAACATGTTGCCACAGTCACATCTGGAGGAAGCAGAAGTGGACAACACAGGTACAGACTGCAACATAACAGTCCACAATGGCCATGAGCTCATGCCATCCACCATGTCGTACTTTGGGGCACAACTACAGTTGCACATTGTTGTCAGATGTGTAGTCCTCACAATTCTGACGTCAGGCAATGCACTCATTGATGAAAGAACACTCAGATGATGCATATTGCCATTCCCTTCCATGGGATGTCCCTGACTACTCCAATGCAGACGATGCCAGAAGGCCACGACTCAGAATGCAATGTCAAGGGCCATTACTCCAATGACATGAGAAAGTACAGGTAGGGCAAATGCATGAGAGCTGCACCCAACACAGAGGCTACTTACAAGCCACTGCATCACACTAGCAACATCACAGGGCCCAGCGCTGGTCCAGGCTGTGAACACATGCAGCCACTCACAACAAAAGTCCCCCTTCCCAGAATACTCACCCCAGCTTGCTGCTGATGCTCCTTCAAACGTGCATCCAGCTCAGGCTGTGTCACAGATAAGATGCGGGCCATTAGTGGTGTCATGCTCCTGCGTGCCAACCTGCCAGTCCGAGGGAGCAGCCGCAGCGTCATCTCTGCCACGTTTTTGCTCAGCCGGCAGATGTCATCCCATTTCTTGTGACAGTGTGTGCGCCGTCAGTTGGAGACACCCAGAGCCTGCACCTTGTGTGAAATGGCCCTCCACACGGCCTTACGCTGGTGGACTTTGAGCTGCAGACATGGGAGACAAGAGGGCGAAAAATCAGTTACACAGCATTATGTACCACTATCTCTCAGGACTGGAGCATGATACTAACTCAGCACAACTTCACAGATATGTCTAGCAGAGACAATACAGCATCTCACATAGTACATTAGCATGGGAGAATCATACGAACATGCATGCAGGTATGAGGGTGGACACAGTACCTGCCCATCTCATACACATGCAGGATGCCAGCACAGAAAGCTATGTGTAGGCTGCCCACATCTACTATCCAGTTTGAGGGTGAGCAAGACATACATTACATTTCAAAATATGTTTAGGGGCAGACTCACTGTGTCCAACACTGCACAGCCATCAATGTCCTTGCCCTGTGAATTGCTCACTGTGTCATGGAGGTCACATTGAGGGACATGATCTTACAATTTCACACCCTTCTCACAAGGCCTGTCGTGTGCACTCTATACATTCAGTGATGTGTCCTTGTCAGATTGGGCAGTGACTGTGCAGGCCAGGTGGGCTCACACTGAGGTCCAACGTGGGGCATCAGAAATGTCACATGAAGGGACAAATTGAGAGCGTAAACAGTGCCTACACATGCGAGTCAGTACACATGTTGGTGGAAATGGAAGGGGCTGAGCACAAAAGTACAACAATCTGCTGTGTCATAGGTAATTACCACCAAGAGTGTCACCCTCTTGTATTAAAGTCCTGAGCACAGTGCAGACCTATACGTGATGCAAATATTGAATCAGACACAATTCCATCACTACCCTCTGGCGATAAAACCTTTGTAACGCCACAGATGAGCCTGTGAAGAACATCAGGGACCCACACATCCATCACACAGGCAATTTCTGTCCTGACTCCTGCATTACCAACTTACTGCGTCACTGTATGGCTGACAAGACAATACATGTCCCTCCAGTTTTGATGTGCAGGCAGGGAAACGTGTGAACTAGGCTACACACCCCTTTCCCCTGGAGACAGCATGCTAGGCAGTGCATGACACAACCCCACACTCTCAAACACATACTGCAGCAGATCAACATCATGTGTGCACTCCCTGCACTCTCACTTCCACTCTGAAACACTTACCACGACATTTGGAGCACCATATAGCCTCCCATACTGTGTGAGCACCTCGTCCACCAGGACTTCCAACTCCTCGGTGGTGAAGGGAGGGGCCCGGATCTGCTCAGTCCTCACCATCACTTGGTCCAGGAGCAGCAGCAGTTGGTGGTGAGGGGTGTCAGGCAGCAGGCTCTGGGGACAGGAGCAGCAGCAGTTGGTGGTGAGGGGTGTCAAGCAGCAGGGTCTGGAGACAGGAGTAGCAGCAGTTGGTGGTGAGGGGTGTCAGGCAGCAGGCTCTGGAGACAGGAGCAGCAGCAGTTGGTGGTGAGGGATGTCAGGCAGTAGGATCTGGAAGCTGTGGAAATGTGAGCATTGGTAGTGACACACCGCTGGGGCCAGGCGGTAGCTACTGTGATTTGGCTGCCATACATTGCTAAGAATGACCGTGATTTGGGTGGCGGAGCATGCCAACCGCCATTTGACCATGGGTATATGCCTATCACTACCGCAAGTGTGGCTCTGGCATTGGCAGTGACACACTGCTGGGGCCAGGCAGTAGCTACCGCGATATGACTGCCAGACATTGCTAAGAATGACCGTGATTTGGGTGGCAGAGCATGCCAACCGCCATTTGACCATGGGTATATGCCTATCACTACCTCAAGTGTGGCTTTGGCATTGGCAGTGACACACCGCTGGGGCTAGGCGGTAGCTACCAAGATTTGGCTGTCATACATTTGAGCCAGTGACGGTGATTTGGGTGACGGAGCACTTTAATAGCACCTATGGACACATCATGCTGTGTCAATGGCCAATGGGCAGTTCTCAATAGTGCACAGTGGCCACATGATTAATGGCACATGATTGTGCACACAATGCCAATGTAACATTTACACCACTGCTGACTACACATGCCATGTTTGTGTATATGATTTTAAACATTGGCATGTACTCCCTCACATGTCACTTGTGATTTTGCTGGGCATGTACACAGAACAGTGTTGTGATGGACTCTCCAATGGGCACACATATTCAATGTGTGAAAGGGCTGAGCAACTCACAGTGATAAATGTCTTATTAAACAATGTGCAGATTTGACTGTCTACTTTTCTTGGCTCATGCACATACTTGTTAATAAACGCAAGGGCTGGGCTCATTGTGTGGTTCATGTGTGCCCTGTTTGACTTACGCAAGAAGGTGTGGCAGGTACAGCAGCTAGGTAGGAAGCAGTAGTGTTGCTGTTTCACACATATGCTTTTGAAACTACTCTCATGCAAGATGTGGCCATATCCCTTTGGGCATTTACATAGTCAGTTATTGTTTGGGAGGTGCTAGCTGTGTGAAAAGTGGACAGGTGTACAGATGGTGTAGCTGAAGGTGTCCCTACATGTGAGTTGTGCTGTAAGCTGGACTTTGATGCTAGTCATTGTTGCCGTTGTGTCAGTCAAAACATAAGATGTTGTACACATCTCCTGGTGGATTGCATTGACATATGTCCGCTTTCATCTCACCTAGGAGGTGACCAAATGTGCATCGTCCCTTCACAGTGCTGGCAAGCATGGAGAATGAGAAGGTCATACGGAAATTCCATCTGGATCAAGACACCCTCCAAGACCTATGTGCTATGTTGGAGCCCACCTGCAGCCTCGCAGGACATACCCGGGTGCTTTCACACCAACCTCTAAGGTTGTCCAGGGCAGGTGGAATGTCGCAACCTATGTTCAGCGCGGTGCAACGTGATGTCCTGTCTGCTATGATGGTCTACAAGGACAGATATATCCATTTCCCCAGGAGGCATGAGTTGGCGGCTCTGAAGGGAGATTTCTATGCACTTGGGCACATCCCCAATGTTGTTGGTGCCATTGACTGCACAAATGTTGGCCTGTTTCCACCACAGGCACGTGAGCACATCTACAGGAAGCATTTCCCTTCCATTAATGTACAAGTGGTGTGCCAGGCGGATATGATCATCTCACACGTCTGTGCCAAATTCCCTGGCTCGGCCCATGACTTGTACATCATGCGTAACAGCATTGTGCCACGACTAATGGATAATCTGCTTCTGAAGCGTGCATGGATTGTGGGTGAGTACGAAGAGTCAGGTAGCGTGCTGTGTGTGTGACATGCTGTCCTCTGTCCCAGTTACATTACAAAGATGCTCTGTGTATCTCACACCTAGGTCATTCAGCATATCCCAACCGTCCTTGGTTGCTGAGCCCACTGCGGAATCCCAGGACCCCAGCTGAAGTCCGCTACAATGATGCCCATGAGAGGACCCGTCGTGTGGTGGAGCGTACTTTCGGACTCCTGAAGTCATGTTTTCGCTACCTGGACAAGACCGGAGGTGCACTGATGTCCTCGCCCAAAAAGGTGTGTCAAATTGTAGTTGCATGCTGCATGCTCCACAACCTGGCATTGCGAAAGGAGATCCCCCCGCTCCTGGATGCTGATGAGCAGCCGAGGCCCCCGCCTGCAAACCAACCCATGTCCAGTGACGAGGATAGTGAAGAGGAGGAAGGTGTCGACCTGCGTCAACAGCTCATCAACCTCTACTTCACTTGAAGGTGAGTGACAATGTACAACGGAGCCATTGCCTGCTGATGTCGTTGTTGGAAAGGTGTATGTGAGCTTTGTGACTGCAGCCTGTTGATGACTCAGTGCTGGCTGCCAATGGTTCTGGGACAGGGTAGTTTTGCACAGATACAGGATGTTTATCTCGGTACTGTTGCTCATTGTAATGTGTGCAGATTGGAGTACCCTGATGACAAATGTTGTGTGATGGCTGTGATGCCACCACCTGACTAGTGAATATTGTTCTGTTGTGTTTTCCTAGGTCCCTTCAGCCTCTCCTTGCCTACAAACAATCCGTACTCCAGGAACATTGTAATCATGGTGAAGACTGCACATTCTGGAAAAAACACGGAGCAGAGACAACGACATGTGTGTGTAAGGAGTGTTTATTTACAATGGGTACATGTGACAGGGGAGTGAATATTTTAAAAAGGTGAAAAGTGAAGCTCTGAGTTGTCGGTGATGGTAGATGAGACAATCGAGTAGTCACCACATAGATGTGGTGACCCAGTCCAACAGACGGATGCCATTAACAAGGCAGTGTGGGGAAGGACAGTGAACAAAGGCAATGCAATAGTGAAGAGGGTTGCCATAATGGCTGGCTCCTTGACTGGCGTTTGGCAGGTGCTTTGCCAAGGGTTCCTCCCTTGGATTTCTTAGGACAGCCCCATGGACGTTTGGTGGAGGGGGTCTGCTGCAGGGCCAGTGGGGTCTGAGGAGTCCCTCCTCTCTGTGCCCGCAGGAGAGGATGTGGAACTGTCATCCTGTGGGACACCGGAGGGAGGTGAAGGTGTTGGTTGTGTGGCAGGCCTGTCCCTCAGAACCGCCACTAGCTGGCCATAGAGGTCCACGTTTTGGCCCATGCGGGTGTCCATGGACCTCAGCAGCAGGCGTAGCTCACGTGAATCTTCCTCAGCCCGGCCTGTTCGTCTCTGGGCCCGTTCATAGGCCCCACGGACTCTGGTGATGTTGTCCAGGGCTTTGGTCCCAGTGTCTTGTTGGCTTCGACTGACCCTTGCCCTCCCACCTGCCTTGCTGCCACGGACCTGTTGCCTCACCACTGTAGGCACCCGCCTACTCTCCCAGCCCTCCTCAGTTGGTGGGGTGGGGTGGTCATCCTCTGGGTCAGGGAAAGTGTTGCAGGCAGCACTGGTGGTGGTGATGGGGGCCGCACAGGTCGTTACAGCAGGGGTCAGCGTAGATGTTGGTGTTGCTGCAGAGGTGGTATGGGGGACAGTGGTGTCCTGGGACCTGTTGCGCCCTAGCACACCAGATGGGCCGGGTTCGAGCTCCGCGTCCTCCAAATCCAGGGAGTCCACATCCGAGAGTCCATGTTCCGGGGTTGGAGACTGGCTCTGCAGGTTGATGTTGTCTTCCTCTGCAGTCATTTCTTGGTCACCAGTGGGACAGAGGGGAAATGGTCATTGACGTACACCCCTCAAGCTTTGTGTTTGATGTATCTTATATTACTGGTTAGGCAACACACAGTTGACTATTTCACACATTGTAGGTCTGCACAGTAATATTACTCATGACATGATTTGGAGGTACATCCATTAAATTTACATGGTGTGACATGTCGCTGGATTCCATGCCCCGCATGTCAATTCTGTGATTACGAGGACATGTTGTCATCTGACAACTTTCGGCAATACAACTTCATGTGATACATCTTTGCTGATTACTCTGCCTGTCAGGCGTTACATCTGCGCATGTACTAGGCATTGTCATCTCATGCATACCTTTGGCATGTCCTGGGCTTAGATTTTTATGTTTGCCAAACCATGCTTGGTTTGTTTTCATATGGTCCTTCAAGCTCTGCCCCCCATGTAACTTCCAGATAGCATTCAGTGCTGTGCATGTTTGTGCCCTCATTTACTTTGAGATGGGATTTGGTGACTCACACTTCTGTTTCAGTGACATTTACATACGCTTAGCTGCCTGCGCACTGTAAGTGGCAATTGTATCTGTGTCAATTTTGTTGGGATGTGAGGGCTGGTGTTGTCATTTGGCTCCATGCTTTTTGAGAGCAATGACGGGGTGCATGCACTGTCTACTTACCTGTTCTGTTGTCACATTTGAGTGGAATTTGTGACACATCTCTCTGGATGTGTGGTGGAGTGTTCCATCCTGCTCAGGGGTGGGACAAGAGAGCATAAGCTGGCTACCTACCTGTAAGTTTGTTTGTTGGGATCCAATGTCTGCCACATGCTTCTTGGTGTGTTTGAGTGCTCCATCCTACTCAGGGGTGGGACAGGGGTGCCTGGTGGTAGTTGTAGTGCAGGCCTCCCACCACCAAACACCCCTCCCTGTGAAAAAGGCTACCTACCTGTAAGTTTGTTTGTTGGAATCCAATGGCTGACACATGATTCTGGGTGTGTTTGAGTGCTCCATCCTGCTCAGGGGTGGGACAAGGGGGACTGTTGGGAGTTGTAGTGCTGGCCTCCCATACACCCCCCCCCCTCCCTGTTAAGATGGCTACCTACCTGTTAGGTGAAGGTGAACAATACAATGACTCCCACATACGTCTGGGTGGGAGGGAGTGCTCCATCCTGCTCAGGGGTGGGACAAGGGGGACTGTTGGGATTGGTAGTGCTGGCCTCCCACACACACACACCCCTCTCTGTTAAGATGGCTACCTACCTGTTAGGTGAAGGTGAACAATGCAATGGCTGCCACATGCATCTGGGTGGGTGGGTAGTGCTCCATCTTGCTAAGCTGGAGAACAAGGGGGCATGGTGGGAGTAGTAGTGCAGGTCTCCCACCCCAAACAGCACAACCTGGGAAGATGGCTACCTACCTGTTAGATAAAGGTGAACAATGCAATGGCTTCCACATGCTTCTGGGTGGGCGGGGAGTGCTCCATCCTGCTAAGCTGGGGAACAAGGGAGCATGGTGGGAGTAGAAGGGCAGGCCTCCCACCCCCAAACAGCACAACCTGGGAAGATGGCTACCTACCTGTTAGATGAAGGTGAACAATGCAATGGCTGCCACATGCATCTGGGTGGGTGGGGAGTGCTCCATCTTGCTAAGCTGGGGAACGAGGGGGCATGGTGGGAGTAGTATTGCAGGCCTCCCACCCCAAACAGCACAACCTGGGAAGATGGCTACCTACCTGTTAGATGAAGGTGAACAATGCAATGGATGCCACATGCTTCTGGGTGGGTGGGGAGTGCTCCATCTTGCTAAACTGGAGAACAAGGGGGCATGGTGGGAGTAGTAGTGCAGGCCTCCCTCCCCCAAACAGCACAACCTGGAAAGATGGCTACCTACCTGTTAGATGAAGGTGAACAATGCAATGGTTGCCACATGCTTCTGGCTGGGAGGGAGTGCTCCATCCTGCTCACGGGTGGGACAGGGCTGCCTGGTAGGAGTTGTAGTGCTGGCTGACTGTACACATGCAATCCTGGGAATGTTGCAGGCTACCTTTGGGGGGATTTAGATGGAGTGGATATTACATCTGTGAGACCTTTGTTGGGTATTGTGGTGCATATGAATGGACTTGGGCCTAGGAGGTGTAGCTTTGTATTTGTGCAAGACAGTACATGGCAGTGTAATGGTTTACATTTGTTTGTCCTTACCAGCCTGCACTCCCCCAGCTATTCCTGTGAGACTCTCTGGATGCAGTATGGCAAGCACCTTCTCCTCTCATGCAGTGAATGTTTTTGGTGGGATGGGAGGGCCACCGCCAGTCCTCTGAGCCAGCTCACGGTTCTTGTTCCTCTTTTCTTTCACAACCCTCTTCAGGTCATGCCACTGCTTCATCATTTCATTTCTGGAGGGTGGGGTGGTCCCTTCTGCATTGACCTTGTCGACTATCCTTGCCCACATTTGTGCTCTTGTGGCTAATGGTGTAGTTGGACCAGGCTACCAAACACTTGTGTTTCTACTCTGATTATCTCATCTACCATGACGGACAACTCACTCTCTGTGAATTTGGGCATTTTCTGTGGTGCCATGGTGTGTGATGTGCTAATGTTTTAAGGTGCAGTTGTGAGGGTGATGGGGGTGGTGTGGGTGGTGTGTGCGTTGTTGTGCTGTTGTGATGTGTGCAGGTTTGCCTCTCCTTTGTGCTCAGTTGTTGAGCCCTTCAGTTGTGGAGTATTGCAAAGGATTCTGGTCAGGGAAGGGGCTGGTTTTATGCTCAGCTATGTGGGTGTGTCAAAATGGAGTATTGCTGTCAGGTGTGTTGTGTGGGTTGTGCTGGGATTTGTATTTTTGAAGATGCTATGGGGGTGTGTCATTGGTATGTGTTAGGTGTTTTTGGAGTCAAAGCTAGTTTGCTGTGTGCACTTGGTGGCCTTGTTGTGAGTTTTTTTTGTCGACCGCCATATTATTCACGGCGCATCTGCAGCGATATCTCTGCAACAGCCCTTCCGCCGGCTCTCCCATTCATCACTGTTTGCAACCGCGGCGGTCAGAAACAGCGGAACACCCCGCTGTCACTTCGGGGGAATCCTAATTTTCCGTGCAGTATCTCCGCTGGCCTGGCATGTGTTTGGTGTGTTTCCGACGCGAATCCGACCGCATCAGAAAATACGATTTACAAAACTATTGTCCCATTGGAGTTAATAATTTGAAAATCTGCAAATAATGGGGCGATATTTCTCTAAGCTAAATTTCTGTTAGAGGATATATTGTGAACAAAAGTTTTACAAACAACCAGTTTGCATTTCTTGAAGAAATACATTCCACCTGGGCCACTTTAATGTAGCCCAGGAGACTCTTCTATTGATCCAGGTGCTTTCATGAGCTGATTCTTCGGTGTCCATGGAGTCTTCGATTGTGATGTAGCGGACGCGAGTGGGTAATAATATTGATCACTTACTAACTACACCAAACTTTATAACAACTACAATAATGTATTCATAATGTTGGGCCCATAAGACATTATTCCACGAGTATCTGTAACAAAGGTCCTCCAACGGATCTTTGGTAGAGTTAAAAGGGACTGTGTATTTTGGAACCACGGTTATGCTATTTCCCCATGAGGACCTTAGAATGAAGGAAATACGCTAACAACATAATCCATAACATTAAACAAATATTTATCTATCTCATGAATAAGGACAAACACCCTTTTCTTTGATTATTTCTTTGTTGTTAGAAAAATGAATGGTCAATCACAAAGTCTGAATAGAATGTCATAGTAGTACACAAATGTTACAGATCATCGCAATATGGCAAAACAGATCCGAATCACAAGTAATCAGATTCATCAAGATTAGGGGCGAGAGAAACGAGAGAGAAACAATAGCAGTGAAAATACTTCACCTAGGAACTGAAATTCTAATGCTCAGCAAACATTAGAAGGAAAACTACTCTCACAGCCGTTAGGAATAGCAAAGCAGTACCATCAGCCGATGATGTGCAAAGTTCTCAGGAAAGTCCAATGGTTCAGCAGGTTTGCCAGCCAGAGTAACAGGAATCAGCACAGCATCCAGCTCACACCACGGACGCAGGACGTGTCCCCAGACGTCTTGAGAACAAGTCGAAGAATACCTTTCCACAAAGGTCGTTATACACTGCAGCTTCCTTTTCTTGGTTAACATGGTATCACTCTTCTCTCGCCACAGACATTTTCATTGGCTAAACATGATGGGGTGGCGGACTCTTGACTATGACCTAACCACACTCCTCTAAACACCCTTTGTCTAAAACATTACACAGCTCCCGAAAAAGGAAGTGGAAGTAACCTAGCTACAAATGTATTTTATTAATGAAACAGTTACTTCTTAACATCCGACTACTCTCGCTCAGTCAGGAAAGAAGGTAATAATTTCAGACAAATATAGGCTAATATCTACTCTAGGAAGCAACTGGTAACACGTGAAGGCCTAAGCTAAGGACAGCATTGGTCTTACAAAAATAACAAGGACAGGAGTACGTGAACACATCCCCTAATATTCTATGGCCTACATTCATTTTAGCAAAGGAAGAATTATTTTAAAAAATCCTAAACTATACTTTCACGTAAAATTATATTTTTCTTTGTCTTGTTAATTTTTTGCAGCAAAGGAGACAGAATAACACATATTAGAAAATTCTTACAAACGATATTTATTCCATTTATTCCTCATTGTTTTTCACTTCATTTCACTAAGCAGGACAATCTTCGTGCTTTTGCACATTTCTCATGTTGTAAGCTGTTTGGGTTAACGTTAGTAATTTTATCACCCGAACATTATTATTTTAGTCTCTCTGACAGGTAGATTTCATTGAGCAGATTTTGCTACGGAAAATAATGCTCCATCAATTGGACGCCCCCTTTCTTCTCCCCCTCAGTATTCACCCATTGAAGGAGAGATTAGGGGCAAGCTCATTTCAAACACATCGGCCAATTCAGCTAGCACCTTGTAGCAGAATCTCTCACGAACCAAGGACACATTTATTTATGCGTTTTTATAGTGCACAAACTTTACCCGAAGGTGACAGAGGCTTTACAATAGAACCAGTTAAATTACATAAGGACTCCAGAGTACATGGATTACATATAAGATACATGAGTCTAAACACAAAAGGAAAACATTACAATGGTGTTTGCGAAAGATGTGAAATTTAAACTAGGAGTGTAGATATAAACTGCCAGTATTGGCAGGAAGTGAGTGCAAAGAATATAGACATAACATAATGATATTATATAGCATGACATTATGGTCTCGGCTGGTTGTGGTTAGATCGAAGATAAGTCCAAACATCATCCAAGGGCCCCAGCCTATATACCTGTCCCCACGGTTGGGTCACATAGGGGGGAGCAAGCCAGGCTGTAGTCAACGTGCCCCAGTGTAGATGAAGAGGACTGTGCTCCAGTGGTAGGGTCTTGGAGAATTTACTCTCTGTGAATCTGGAGGTCATGCTTAAGAGTCAATCCTCTGCTGATGACGTCAGATATTACATCACTGATTAAATATGTGTCTTTCTGAAAAATAAATATTTGTAATATATGTATAGCTAAAGATTAATGGAAGAAGACATGGGTAAATAGGTGTCTAAATACAGTGATGTAATATCTGACGTCATCAGCAGAGGATTGCGGTCGCGTGAGTTATAGTTGCCTGCACTAACTATAACGGGGGAATTTCATTGGTTTTTTACGAGGGAAATGTCCAGCTAACTATAACATGTGTGAAACCTATGGTTTTTTAAGTGAATTTGCAAGGTTTTTTAAATGCTAATTCCTAACTATAACGTGTGTGAAACCTATGGTTTTTTAAGTGAATTTGTACGGTTTTTTAAATGCTAAGTTATGTATTTATTAATATTTTTTTTTTTCAGGTTCTTCGCGCACCGAGCACCCACGATGCGTTGTGCGTGCCGTGCCGTAAGCGCACAGTGCGCGCACCCCGCGCTTTTTTGAAAAAAAAAAAACAGTTTTTTTCATCCTTGGGGGTCCTTCAGTGACCCCCTGACAAAGGCTAGGGGGTCAGGAACTGTCCACCCTGCCCCCTTTTCACATTCTCCACCTTTGTTTTTCACTGTCTCAGACTGCGAGAGACAAAATGGCGGCCGACACTTCCTGATTTCGACCAACTGGAATGTTTACTGTCATGTAACCACCAATCAGAATTACGCTCGTGCACGTCAGCGTGCGCGTACGGTATGCTTACCGTACGCGCACGGTGCGCGCCTTTAGATATATATGTACTTTTAACTGAAATTTTCTCAGGAACTACTGAACAGATTGACTCCAGATATTCAAAAGGCACATCCCTGACCTGAGGACTTTCTCTTTGCCAAATTTCAAATAATTCTGTTCAGCCATTCGGGCTGTACCTTGGACTAAAGGTCCCTATGGAAAAATGCATGGGGAAAATGCGTTTTGGGACCCCCCTTTTTTCTCGGCCCCCGCTGGACTAATCACCCCGAGACTTTCAGGGTAGGAGCGGAGCGTAGTGCCCCACCTATTTTGAAAACTTCGCGAGGATTCATCAACCGGCGCCAAAGTTATTCAAAATTGAATTTTCAGATTTCCTATGGAAACACGGTCCTAACTATAACTATCTACTGGCGACCGCCAGTAGATAATATATATATATATATATATATATATATATATATATATATATATTTATTTACTTTAAAATAATTAATATATTATTTTTAATCTATTTTAAAACTTTAAAATTATATTAAAAATAATAACAATAATTTAAAATATAAGAAAAACATTATATGACAAATTGAAACATTAAACAATTAAAACAATATTTAAATTTGAATTTCCCCAATACAGTCAGTGCAAAAGTAGGGAAACTGTTGGATAGAGGAGAGATAAAAAATATTATTCCTACCCCATTAACTACAACAGTAGGGAAAGTGTTGGATAGCGAAAGGATAAAAATAACTATTTCAACTCCAATGAGTGCAACAGTAGGGTGAGTGTTGGATAGCGAAGGGATACAATTTACTATTCCAACTCCAGTGAGTGCAACAGTAAGGAAAGTGTTGGATAGCGGAGTGGTAACATTTACTATTCCCACTCCAGTGAGTGTAACAGTAGGGAAATTGTTGATAGAGGAGGGGTAGAAATTACTATTCCCACTCCTGTGAGTGCAACAGTAGGGAAAGTGTTGGATAGTGGAGGGGTGAAAATTACTATTCAAACTCCAATGAGTACAACAATAGGGAAAGTGTTTGATAGTGAAGGGAAAGAATTACTATTCCCACTCCAGTGAGTGCAACAGTAGGGTAAGGGGCCGATTCAGATCCGGGTCAGAAGGGCACCGAACGCGATCCGGCCGGAAAAACTACGAGCCGTACTCGTGTTTTCCGCCCGACTCGTACAGCTGTACGAGCGAGCAAGTACGATGCAAGCTATGTGAAATTCACCGACCGAGTCATTTCAAGGCCCGAACCGCTCCGTACGTCTCGGCCATAAGCTAACCGTGGCATGCAATGGATGCGATTTACGGCCGAGCCAGTATGATGCATGCGTCGGACAGCCTGGCTCGCAAAACGTTTGGGAAGTTGCCTTTGGTGGTCTGCGTCGGACCCCCTGACACCCGCAGCCCTATGACTCGGACAATGGGGGAGACCCAAGGGTCCCCCCAACACAGGCATGTACGGTGCGGATGGCACCGACGTGTACCCACTGTAGGGGGTGCCCTTGCGCGAGACGTACCCATTCAGTCAATGGGAGCCCATGTACGTGTCGTACGACCGGCTCCCATTGACTTCTATGGGAGTCCGACCAAACCGAGTCCGGCAGCATACGGCCGCATCGTACTCGCTCGGTCGGACTGCAGGACTCCGGCTCCGCCGGAAAACACTCCGGATCCAGCTCGGTCGGAGAGCTTTCCGACCCGGATCAGAATCGGCCCCTAAGTGTAGGATAGCAGAGGGATTAAATTTACTGTTAGATAGCTCTGGGGTAAAAATTACTATTCCCACTCCAATGATTTCAACAGTAGGGAAAGTGTTAAATAGCAGAGGGGTAAAAATTACTACTCCAACTCCAATGAGTACAACAATAGGGAAAGTGTTGGATAGTGAAGGGGTAAAAATTGCTATTCCCACTCCAGTGAGTGCAACAGTAGGGTAAGTGTTGGACAGCGGAAGGATTACATTTACTAATCCAACTCTGGTGAGTGCAACAGTAGGGAAATTGTTGATAGAGGAGGGGTAAAAATTGCTATTCCCACTCCTGTGAGATCAACAGTAGGGAAAGTGTTGGATAGCGGAGGGATAAAAATTACTATTCAAACTCCAATGAGTACAACAATAGGGAAAGTGTTTTATAGTGAAGGGAAAGAATTACTATTCCCACTACAGTGAGTGCAACAGTAGGGTAAGTGTGGGATAGCAGAGGGATTAAATTTACTATTCGAACTCCAGTGACTGCAACAGTAGGGAAAGTGTTGGATAGCGGAGGGGTAAAAATTACTATTCCCACTCCAGTGAGTGCAACAGTAGGGTAAGTGTTGGACAGCGGAGGGATTAAATTTACTATTCCAACTCCGGTGAGTGCAAGAGTAGGGAAAGTGTTGGATAGTGGAGGGGTAAAATTTACTATTCCCACTCCAGTGAGTGTGACAGTAGGGAAATTGTTGATAGAGGAGGGGTAAAAATTACTATTCCCACTCCTGTGAGTGCAACAGTAGGGAAAGTGTTGTATAGCGGAGGGGTAAAATTTACTATTCCCACTCCAGTGAGTGTAACAGTAGGGAAATTGTTGATAGAGGAGGGGTAAAAATTCGTATTCCCACTCCAGTGAGTGCAACAGTAGGGTAAGTGTTGGACAGCGGAGGGATTAAATTTACTATTCCAACTCCGGTGAGTGCAACAGTAGGGAAAGTGTTGGATAGCGGAGGGGTAAAATGTACTATTCCCACTCCAGTGAGTGTAACAGTAGGGAAATTGTTAATAGAGAAGGGGTAAAAATTACTATTCCCACTCCTGTGAGTGCAACAGTAGGGAAAGTGTTGGATAGCGGAGGGATTACATTTACTAATCCAACTCTGGTGAGTGCAACAGTAGGGAAAGTGTTGGATAGCGGAGGGGTAACATTTGCTATTCCCACTCCAGTGAGTGTAACAGTAGGGAAATTGTTGATAGAGGAGGGGTAAAAATTACTATTCCCACTCCTGTGAGATCAACAGTAGGGAAAGTGTTGGATAGCGGAGGGGTAAAAATTACTATTCAAACTCCAATGAGTACAACAATAGGGAAAGTGTTTTATAGTGAAGGGAAATAATTACTATTCCCACTCCAGCGAGTGCAACAGTAGGGTAAGTGTAGGATAGCAGAGGGATTAAATTTACTATTCGAACTCCAGTGACTGCAACAGTAGGGAAAGTGTTGGAAAGCGGAGGGGTAAAAATTACTATTCCCACTCCAATGATTTCAACAGTAGGGAAAGTGTTAAATATTGTTAGTCCAACTCCAATGAGTACAACAATAGGGAAAGTGCTGGATAGTGAACGGGTTAAAATTACTATTCCCACTCCAGTGAGTGCAACAGTAGGGTAAGTGTTGGACAGCGGAGTGATTAAATTTACTATTCCAACTCCAGTGAGTGCAACAGTAGGGAAAGTGTTGGTTAGCGGAGGGGTAAACATTTCTAATCCCCCTCCAATGAGCGCAACAGTAGGGAAAGTGTTGGACAGCGGAGGGGTAAAAATTACCATTCAACTCCAATGATTACAACAATAGGGAAAGTGTTTGAAAGTGAAGGGGAAAGAATTACTATTCCCACTCCAGTGAGTGCAACAGTAGTGTAAGTGTTGGATAGCGGAGGGATTACATTCACTATTCCAACTCCAGTGACTGCAACATTAGGGAAAGTGTTGGATAGCAGTGAGGTAAAAATTACTATTCCCACTCCAATGAGTGCAACAGTATGAAAAATGTTGGATAGCGGAAGGGTAAAATTACTATTAACACTGCAGTCAGTTCAAAAATAAAAACAAAATAAATATTTAAAAATAACAAAATATTATTATAAAAATTAATTAATAAATAAATGTAGAAATATGTTAAAAATTAAAATACATATATATTTCATATATAAAAAGAAAACATATTAAAATATTAATTCGATATAACAAATACCTAAAAACATTATATAAAATCAAATAAAATAAACTTCCAAAAAATAAATATTTTACACTAGAAAATATTTACAAACTAAACCATTATTTATTATATAAATGTATTTTCTTAATTTCCTACCCTATAGCATCACACATACCACGACATTCTACATTTTGAAAAAAAAATACTTCCATAATTGACATAATAGATTACCAATTAAAAACATATTATTAATAAAAACAAATAACTTTAACCCTATAATTCTCACACACACACCTAAATTAAACTGTAAAATAATAAATTACATGATTAAAACTTATTTTAAAATGACAAACTATTACTATTAAACAAATAATTATAAAGTAAATAAAATGTATTTAATACCCTCCCTTTACCCCTTTAAAAGTAAAAAGAACACACCAAAAAATAAGCAATTACCCAAAATAAATATAAAACAATTAACATTAATTAAAAATTATATTTTAATTAATTAAACAGAAATTACTTCCCACCCTTTGCCCCTATAAACACCACAACATGCACCTAAAATTAATTACACAATTACCATATTTTTTAAATTAAATCCATTCATAACAATTAACAAATAATTATTAATAAAAAAATATATACTTGCCCCCCTTTACCCCTATAAACCCCAAAACACTCACCTAAAATTAATTACACAATTACCTTAATTAATTACCAATAAATTAATTAATATTAACAGCCAATTATTAATTAATTAATAATACATTTATTCACACATTTAACACTATAACATCTCAATTAATTAAATATTAATAAATATAAAATAAGCATTAATTTAATATATTTAAATTACTTCCCACCCTATTCCCCTATAAACACACCACCTGCTATGGAACTAAAAACTGCAAAATTCAAATTAAAAAAATTAATAACTACTAAAAATTTAACAGCTATATTAAAACATATAAACAATTCCTAGACAAAAAATATCACATACATTTAAAATATATACTAAAACACATAACATTAATTTAAAATTTTGATATTTTTAACAACTATGGGGCTGATTAGGATCCTGAGGCCAATATTATGGCGGGCAGTACAGTGGTGTTCGGAAACTCCGACTGCCAAACATCCGACGCGCTCCTTGAGCCTGCCGGTGCGGCGTAGGCCCTCGGAATGTAAGACAAGCCGGCGGTGCTTAGCAGGCATCGCCGGTCAGATTACGAAGCTGGCTCCCCACCAGCCTTTCCGTGGCGGTTCACCCGCCATGGAAGGCTGGTGGGGATGGCCCTTGGGGACCCGTTCCGGGCCCCCTTGTGCAGGGGCAGTTGGTATTTGCACTTGGGGGGGCACCTATGGTGCCCTCCTACATTTCCCTTCACCATGTGGCAGGCACCGCATGGTGCCCGCCACGTAGTGCGGGGAAATGTAATACGTGCTGTTTTTGCATTGGGGTGGGTGCTGCTGCCAGCAATGTAAAATATGGGGAGTGTGACTGCTGTGGTGGCGGTGGCATTATAATTCCCACTGTGGGACCGGCGCCTTTAGGCGGGCAGTCCCACTTCCCAATACGATGGCGGATGGACTAAAGTCTGTCCGCACATCATAATCACCCCCTTTATTTTTACAAAGGATATTAAACACTTTGATATTTTTTAAATCGATATTCTTACCTTAAGTCGGTATTCTTGACCACAGTATTCTTGCTGTCAATATTTTTCACTCACGATAATTGTGACTCAATATTTCTTCCACTCAATATTTTTACTCGATATTCTGTCTCATCACCCATGATGGTAGTCTGTAAGCCTTCTTTACCAGCATCAGTACCGTATATTCACACAAATCAGGTTTATTAATGGTAATGATGATAGTTCCTCCACTTGACCACCGCTTGGCGTCTGTGGGTGTGCGCTGCTCATAAATGTAAATGTAAATGTCAAGGTACTTATAGAGCGCACTGTCACCAGACGGCCACCTTGCGGTGTCACCTTTGCGGTTTCCTGGCGCTGATACTCATACCGCTGTGGAACCCCTCCTGGCTTTCCCTGTGAAGTGTCCACTCCTGGGCACCCCCAGGGTGAAGCCAGGCATCCTTAGCGCTGTTGGGGCCGGTGTGGAGGCTAAGCAAGCTATTTGGGGCCGGTGTGGAGGCTAAGCAAGCTATTGTCATATTGTCTGTATTATATTGCATAACAATTATATTGCATCCGAAAGACCACTCCCCCCCCCAATCACTACAATCAGCCTAGGTAAGTGGTGTTAGCTTAAGGTTAGTAAATATATGCTTCTCTGACATGAAAGACAAACATTGCTTGCAGCAAGCTAAAATCCATGTGATTCTTCCATACTTTGCAAACACCTATACAGCATGTTTTTTTTAACAAGGCCAGAACTGCCCCAAATTGCATACATGGCCCTTTCTTTTAGATTTTTAATTCACTGATGGGTGCCACTTTTATTTTGATCGATATTATCAACCTTGATATAGTGAAATGATATGAGTCACTGTGGTGGTAGAAGAGGTGACAATTAATCCCAAATGCTAGTTAAACTTCTGGCATTTCCAAACATTTCTGTCCTGCTATCCTGGTTAAGAAGTGCACGTTCCTCCCCATCCTGAAAATTCACCCTTGTATGCACTCTGCCTCCACACAATCCATCCAGCTACCAATTATTGACTTAAAGCACCTTTCAATAAGTCATTTGTCTTTCCACATGATACCTTCATCCCCACACTTCCACAACCATCAAAGTTTTCTCCACATCACTAATTTTCTCAAGATTGTGTCTTGAGGAACTTTAAACTTCATCTGGCTCTCCTTTAAATCATCAGTTTCTGCACTGCCCTCAACATCATCAGGTGCTCTGTTTTCCTTTTCGCCATTGGCTGGAAAAGGTCCTGACTTGACTGTCTCTTTTATTTGGTTGGCTAAGTACCAGAATATCATGGCCTCAATATAATCTGACAAAAAAAAGAATGTCCTAAATTGTGTTTCCAAAATTATTTGCCCAAATATACCTAATGGAGTAATATTTTTCGAAACTATAATCATACAACGATTACATGTGTTAGACAATATTTTTGTTATCAGATTCTGACATACAGTTATTGCGGCTCTGCATCACAATAAAGTGTTATTCTTGTAGTCCCTCCATCACTCTGATCACTATGTGACAGGGCTTTACACAGGCCAGCTCTCTTTTTGAAGCACTTCCTCCTCGCACCCTCCTCTGCTACTGAAGCTGGTGTGGCCCTGGGGATCGGCCTCGGCCGATACCCCCTGACTGTAATTGAAGGACCTCTAGCCTCCACTACACCTTTGTTGCTGGGCCACTGCCCCACACTTTCACAGCCCACCCCCTCACAAATAGGACGGGCACCTGAGATGCTCCTAGAGAATTGTAATCTTGATCCCATTTGAGATACCGTAGGAGCGCATCATAATCATGCATAGTCAGCACTCGAATATATTCTGTGTGATTAATGTTACTAAGGAGATTGGAGTATCACATATTTAAAGTACTCGATATGAAGAGTTTGTGTATAGAACATGATTAATAAAGGTCTATGTAACATTTATATATGAATCTGACAGGAGATGCTAACAAAATGTGTCCCATTGTGAGATTAATAAATTAGAATGTGAATGTGTGAACAAACGTTTAACAAGAATTATTTTCATGCAGGTGCATTTAGAATAATATCTTCGAAATTCTTTACAATTTATACATGTATTAAGAAGCTGCATTTATTGTGTGTGTAGAAATGTGCACGTATTCTGTAACCTGGTGCACGGTTAAAGTTAACTAGAGGGGGCCTCGAGAAACAGTATAGTTCATACATTAAAATCTAACATGTAAATCATATTCAACATTCATTGCGGAATGCCTTTTTTTCCTTTTTGTGTCCACTGCAGGTACTGATAAGACTTCATTAGCTAGCATAGAAGGGTTTTGTTTTCATTAGATATCAAGGTCTGAAGTTGGCAAGGAGAAGCACGGTAATGAGCAAGGAGGCGAGTTCTCATGGGAGAGGAGAGAAATGGCCAAGGACGAACGAAGTTGCAGCTTATCAATGTGGGAAAGGTGGTGGAAGTACCCAGTTGTGCTGGAGCCATGGAAATTTGCTAGCAAGGGTCATGTGGGATTATCTACTCTGAATGTAATTGATATTTTATGCTGAACGCAGGACAGGAGAGTCGTTTTAGGATTTCACTGAGATTTCACTGAGAGCAAATGTTTTGCTTCTGCTTGTGTGGCTTTATGCTACCTGACCGATGGTTGGAATGCCTTCTACTGAAGACTCCGACAGCTGATACCTTTATAATTTCACCTTTACCAAATGCTTCTTAGCTTAGGGTTCCCCCTTTTAAGGTAGTGTAGGGAGAGATAGCTGGTTCATGCTTACTTTGGAAAATCATCTGTTGCAAATTAATACTAAATTCTTTTTCCTGATTGTCTGTATTGTCACCATAGAGTTAGTTGTCTGCTTTGTATTAAATAGGGTAAATCTCTTCAGGAGATTTGGACTTATCTTGGTCTTTCTAGATTTCTACATAGTCATGTTGAGATTGGTCTATATTGATTTGTTTCTAAATTTATAATGAAACCCCACAAAACACAGATTAAGTTGTCCAGTGTATTATTGTAGTCCAGGATCCTGTTGGATTCTAAAAACTACACAATTTGTCTATTAATGTGTCCTCCAATAGTTTACTCATCAAGGGGAAACGTGAGATGGGACGATAATTAGACAGGTCTGAGTTTCGGAGATACGCCTTCTTGCGGATAGGAATGACCTGGGTGGCTTTCCAGTCTAATGGAATCGTTCCCGAGATGATCGGGAGGTTTAGTAAAGAGCAGATGACCAGGGCAAATTGATTAGACTGAGTTTCTAAGTTGATTTCACTGCCATCAAAGCTTTACAAACGGAATCTGACCTAAGAGGTACTCATTCTCTAGGGTACATGTACTTGCAGCATTAGAGAGGGTGGAGTTGGATTTTTTTTAATCCCATTTGATCCACCGGTCTAGGAAAAGTTTTGTTAATCAGACTAACTTTTTCTTCAAAGTGGTTTGAATGGTATCACATAAAGCTTGTGAAGGTGGGGTAACTGTTGAGCAGGCATGGGGGTTTACGTATAATTGAAGGACTTTGTATAACTCTTTGGAGGAGTTCCCAGCCTGTTTAAGTTATAGTGAAATTATATGGGATAGGGTGATGTGGCAGCCATAGTGATAGGCCCGGGCACTGCAAAACTTAAGCTTCAAGCACACAGGTCTCCATGTACCAGTGATGCTGCAGCACATCACTAATGGGCAGGGCCTGTGGTGTGGCAGATCCCATTGGCCAGGACTGGGGCTTCAGCAGCTCTGGAAAATCACTCTGATTAATGATGAAGGCACCTCTGTGCGCCTGCTAGGGTGACCACCACACTTCAGGTCATTACCGACACAGTCTCCAGTCCTGAACTTTCTACCTACAAATCAATGACAATCACGTAAAAGGCTATCATGCAAAATTCCAAATCTGGAAGCAATGTCTGCAAAGACCCGGTGGTAGGTACTCACCCAAGAACCAACCACCAGACAAATCTAATGTGTCAGACTGCAATGAGAATCAACTTTTTTGTTATTTCTGTAGTGAATAACAGGTTATCCTTCACTACTGGTTTATTTAAAAAAAAAAGCAGTAACAAAGAGGGGGGGGCGTCTATGCCCATAAAGTCTAGACTCGGCTGGTGATGATTCCCTCTCCCTCAACAGTGGCGATAAACAGATTATTACACTCTGCACATCTTCATATATGGCTTAGCCCATGTCATTTTTCATGTGTACTTCTTTAAAAAAAAACAGTGGAATTGGACCAAATCTAGGGTGCAAAGGGAAGAGTGTGTGAAGTATAGCAAAATCACATTCTTAAGCCACTTGATTATTAGGAGGGTTTCTTCCATATGTGAAGTAATTTAACAAGCAGTCTGTAACATAGTAAACAGAGTTTGTTTAATGTCAATCTCCAGCTACTGTGGTAATAAAGTGGAAATTGACATGTGCCCTCTTGTACTACGTGTGTGAATGTGTGCTTATTAGTGCAGTTGCTCTACATAACGTGTTATTGTGCCACGTTTATTTCCACTGGCATAGTTTAAATAGATACATACATAAATTATTAAATTGTAAACATATATTAATAAATATACGAAGAACAACGTATTCTAATTGCATCTGAAAAGGTTTAGACCATTTCCACAGAAATATTTTCAAAGCTGTCATCATCCATCCCATAGTTTCCATCAGTCCCATTTTCATCTTCTCAGAGATGTTACCACATCAGTAAATAGCTTTTCCAAAACACTCTTTAGGTACCATGTATTCTTGCATCTCCACATCCGTTTCAGAGAACTAAGCAGCATCATAAACAGGCCAATGTTGTGTTTCCTAGCGACACCTGTGCATTTTATATTTTGCAAATCTTCAAAGCGTGGCTTAGACAGCATCTGCCGAAATGTATCTTCTCCTAATTGGCTGGGGGTTCTGCATTTTCTTAAACAGCAGCCTGAGAATCCGGAGTGCACTCCATTCATTTGTTGAAATATTTATCAAATTGTTTAATCATGTTGATGTTGCCTTTAATCAGAGCACCTGTACCTTTTTGTTCTGTTAGTGCTTTATTTTTCATTTTCAGTAAATGTTTTATTAAGTAATGCACCAACAAGAAAGGTGAGTATTTCAATGAGAGCCCGAGTCAGAGGAACCGCCTCTCCACCATGGTAAATGAGGGAGAAGAGAGACTGAGGGGTGCAGCGCGATGACGTCGCAGTCAGGCGCTGCTGCTCAATGTCTTCGGGCATGACTGGTCAGTAAGATTTGTTGAAGGGGCGGGGGGAGCTTCCGATATTCCGACAATCAGGCTGCCATATAATGTTAAAATACATTACACAACAAGCAGGGTGCTTGAGAGGGGCCTAAGGAGCAGTGCAAAGGGAGAGGAATGCGTATTGGTTGGCGTACTAATAGAGAAAATACTATGGGGCATATGTACAAGAACTTAACACCAGAATCAATTTTTTCATTATATGGCATCTTTTTTTTTATCGCCGTATTTACAAGTTGTCGCTAACTGCAGTTAGCGGCACTTTTCCAGCGTAAACGTAAATTTTCAAGATCGCCACTTCTGAAAGCGGGACTTAATGAAAATGAGATGCAAGGTTGGCGTTCCTGTGAAAAAATTGCCGCTAACCCCACTTTGCGATATTTACAATGAATCTTCCGTCCGGTGATAATCCCCAAAACTGCCGCTAAGTCCAGTTAGCGGCAGGTTTTTAGGACCAGAAAAAAGATGGTCTAAAAAATGGTGCAAACACACTTGTATATAAGGGAGACTAACTTAGACCCTCATTGGCATTCTCAACGACGCCATGGAGGTTCTACTCTTGCAGCTTGGCACTCCAGGAAGACCACCACCACAGAGGCAGAGCCGCAGAAGAGAGCAGGTCTACTGCCAACGCATCACCTGATAGACCCCCTGCTAGAGGATGAGATAGCCCACTACAGGCTAAAAAGGACCCCCATCCTACGCCTACTCACTCAGATAGTGCCAAGGCTGCAGGCACCATCCCAGCGCTGCACAAACATACCTCCGCAGACAAAGCTACTTGCAGTGCTGCACATGTTGGCCTCTGGTACCTTCCAACCAACCACTGCCAGAGTGGGTGGAGTCTCACAGCCATCCTTCTCCGGTTCCTCCTGACTGTCTTGGATGCCATCATCAGCCTGTCGCCACAGCACCTACGCTTCCCCAACACTGCACAAGAACAACTTGACAACAAGCAAGGCTGCCATTGCTGGTTTTCCGCATGAGTTGAGGGTAATTGACTGCACCCATGTGCAACTTGTGCCGCCTGCGGACACTGCGCATATATTCAGGAACAGGAAGCACACACACTCAATGAACGTGCAATCAATCATGGATCACCTGGGCCTGTTCATCAATGTTGTAGCAAAGTTTCCAGGGAGTGTGCATGACTCCCACATCTTTCGCCAATCAATCATCAACCAGCGGTTTGAGAATGGCACCTATGAAAATGTACTGCTTGTTGGTAAGTACAAACTGAACACACCACACACCTCAAGTCCCCAATTCTGTAGCTCAAATATGTGAGAATGCCCATGTAGCAAGTGTAATACGACATACCTTGTAACAGGTCAACCTACTATACACAAACACCCAATGCCAAATAATCAAGACATATGTAAGTAGGCCCAACAAGGGAGTAGCCGAGAAAATTTCTCACAAACCACTATCTCACTCTGAAAATATAGATTTTGCAGAACTCCTCAGACAAAAATTGAGATTAATCGATGCAGCACGTGCCACAAGAGATATGTTCCTGCTGTGCTACATCCATCCTGAAATAAACACATGTGCCATATGTAAAACAGGATGATAAATCACCCTGCTCTCCCCTGTGATGGTGCACAATTAGCTGACATGCAAAAACACAGTCAGCCATTCACCATTCTGCAAGGGTGCCTGCCTGATGGAGATGCAGGTATAGCTGCAAGAAGGGAGCCCCAGCTGCACACAAACAATCACCAAATTGATTAAATATCACTCTGGGTCTTGTCAAAATGGAGCATGCATAGAAAGAGCATACAAACAATAGAAATCTAAATCACACAACATGTTGTGCATTAATTTTTTTTATTTTTTAAATATCTTTATTGTTTTTTTATTCTTATTTGCACTTTAATTGTACTCCTTCTCATTACACTTTGCATGACAATACAGAATAATCAAGAGCAACATGTAGAACCGTGCTAAATCAATGTACAAATTAATGCTATACATGACAGAGGCATAGTCAGGGTGTGCCATAGTTCCCACATGCAGTATCAGCAAATGATAAATCATGCAATGTTATAATTGCCTGCTCATGTTTCTGCACCCCTTCTGCTGGTTTGTAATTGAAATCACTAGCTCTATGCATTAGCATTATTGATCTTAAACAATATGATTATACACAGCATATACGCCGTCAGTAGACGTAGTGGAAATTGCGATTCTCCTATTACCATGACTAGAGAATCTGGATTTCATTAAAGACACGGAGGCTGACATTATGCATTATCTTTTAATGCAACTTCAAGTACAGCCACTTAAAAGTTACATCATAAAGTAAAGGTTCTAGAATAAACAAGAGTAACTAGGTAACAAAGATACAGAGATCAGCCTCTTTTAAATGCAATGAAAGTCAATCAAAATTTCTTGTGAAGGTAACGAATTCCAAAACGCTGGAGTCATGAGGTGAAGGTCAGTCTTGAGAAGGAAGACAAAGAGTCTGGAAAAGTCTTCAACATATCGTGAAAATGAAGCAGTCAAGATGAATTAGCTGAAAAAATGACAAAGTATTAGCAAAATAAATAACACCCTATGTAAAGGGAAAAGAGACTTAGTAAATGATGTTAAACTTGAAAAAGCAAAATACAGTGTTAAAACTGAATTATAAGGTAAACAATTCAAGGCATTACACAAGGTAAAATAAGATATTAAAATCCGCTCCGGGAGGGAGGGATGGGATAATGTCAGCCTCCGTGTCTTCAATGAAATCGAGGTTCTCTGGTCATGGTAATAGGAGAATCGCAATTTCATTACAAGACCGGAGGCTGCCATTATGCATGTTGGTAGTCAAGAAGAACTACACCAGACATGTGTTCAACAGGTTTGCAATAATGTTTTGCAAAGGTATAGAAATGTGACCAGTCTGCTGCTTTGAGGATGTCATTTAACTTACCTCCTTTCCAAAAGGATTGACTAGCCATAGCCCCTCTTAAAGAGTGAGCTTGGAATCTATGGAGGTCAATGCCAGCAAATTGCATCGATAGTTTAACCCATCTAGCTCTAGTAGAAGAAGAAACAGGTTTGAAGGGCTTAACAAAGGATATAAGGAGTTGGTTAATACCAGTGGTGCGACGGGGGTCCATCCTGGAATCATATTCCTTCATGCAGTCCACACACACAATTTTTTACAAGTATCAAACCTAGGGTAAAAAATCATGTCAGACATAGTTTTAGTTCTCTTGATGATTTCGAATGTGACGCCGAATGCATCATAGTACCTGTTGGAAATCTCCAGTGCTTTAACGTCCGAAACTCTACGGCAGGATATTAGGCAAAGGAGAGAAGCTAATTTGATGGAGAGTGACTTATTATCTAACAAGTTATTATTTGGCCACTTACAAAATAGATCAAGAAGCAACTTAACGTCCCAAAGGGTGTCGTGTTTAGGTTTGGGGGGTCTTTTAAGTCTGATACTCTTCATAATTCTGCAAATTATTGGATTTTTACCGATAGTTCTGCCATTAAAGAGTGAGTGACCCGCAGAAATGGCAGACCTATAACAGTTATTTAATCTATATGAAAGACCTCTTTCAAACTGTTCGACGAGAAAATTGACTATATGGACGATAGGAGCCTCCACGGAATCCAGGTTCCTTTCCATGCACCAACAAACACATCTTTTCCAGATGCCGTTGTATCTATAGTGTGTGCCGGGGGCCCAAGATTCTTGGAGGAGAGAAGAAGCCTGTGACGAAAGTCCAGAGACTTCGTTGGATCGCCTGACACCTTCCATGCAAGAAGGTTCAAAGTCCCGTTCAGAAGAAGTGGGTGATCCGAACCGTTTATGCCTTTTAGGAGGCCTGGTTAAGCTGGAAGTAGAAAGAGAATTTCGTAAGTTAATTTCAAGGTCGTCTGGAACCACGACTGGGACGGTCAAAATGGGGTCACTAGGACTATTGAGGAATGTTCTGTTCTCAACTTCTGAAGGACGCGTTGAATCATCGCAAAGGGGGGAAAGGCGTATCCCTGAATGTGTTTCCAGTCTTGGAGAAAGGCGTTCACTGCCAGAGCACCCGGGTCGGGCATCCAGCTGAAGTAACTGGGAAGTTGGGAAGTGAGTCTGCTGGCAAAGAGATCTATTTCTAGGGGACCCAAAAGATAGTCTAGACTGTTGAATACGTTTTGGGTCTAACTTCCAGTCGGTGTGATCTACTAGGAACCTTGAATTCCAGTCCGCATAGACATTTTTTAGACCGGGAAGATATTCTGCTCTTAGGGAAATTTGATGTTCCAGGCAGAACATCCAAAGTTTCTTGGCAAGGTTGGAGAGGTCTTGGGATCTGGTACCGCCTAGGCGATTGATATAGGCGACGACTGACATGTTGTCCATCTTGAGTAGGACTGATCTTCCTTGAAGGGAATGCTTGAAGCTCATTAATGCGTAAAGGCCCGCGGTTAACTCTAGAAAGTTTATGTGGTATAAGCTCTCCGAATAAGACCATAAACCTCCCGTGTTCTGATTTTGAAAACAGGCCCCCCAGCCATGAAGGCTCGCATCTGATTCCAGTACATAATCTGGGGAAGTGCCAAAAATGGTTTTCCCATTCCATACATCTAGTTCCTCTCTGGCTTCCACGTCTAGGTGAATCCTGTCTCGGTACCAAAGCCCGGAGCGGAGGGCCTTGCCCTTGGTTCTTTGAAGGGCTCTGTAGTATAAAGGACCGGGAAAGATAGCTTGAATAGAAGAAGAAAGGAGGCCCAGAAGTCTGGCTAGTTCCCTTAAAGTTATGAGATCTAATTTTAGAACGTGACGGATTTTCTTCCTGATTTTGGAAATCTTCTTTCGGGGAAGTAAAAGCATTGATTTTAACGTGTCGACCGTGAAACCTAGGAACTCTAGAGATCTCGATGGGATCAGGATGGATTTTTCCTTGTTTATAATAAAACCGGTACTCTCTATTAAATTCACTGTGGTGTTCAGGTCTTTCAGGATTTGAGAATGGTCCTGGGACATGATAAGGATGTCGTCTAAATAGATTATGAGACGGACATCACTTTCTCGAAGGGCCGTGGTAATCGCCTTCATTACTTTGGTGAAACACCACGGGGCTGAAAATAGGCCGAAAGGCAGGGCCTGGAACTGATAGAGTTGGTAGTTCCACGCAAATTGAAGGAAGGATTGGGACTCTTCTGCCATGGGAATGGTGAAGTATGCGTCTTTTAGGTCTAGTTTCACTAGCCTAGTCTTTTTCTAAGAGCATGTCCCTGAGGAGATGGATACCTTTCATCTTGAAATGATTGTAAGTGAGATATTTGTTTAATTCTCTTAGATTTATTACTGGTCTCCACCCTTTGTCCTTTTTTTCCACGAGGAAAACATTGCTCACAAAGTTCTTGTGTTCCCAAGGAACTTCTATGATTGCGCCCTTTGTTAGCATAGAATTTATCTCCTCCGCGACTATGGAGTGTTGTTCTAGAAACAGGTTTAAAACTTGTGGAGTTGAAACTTGTATGGGTATTTCCGAGAAATCTATTTTGAATCCTTGGACGGTTTCTGAAACCCAAGGATCGTGAGTGATTTGTTTCCATACGTGTAGGAAGTGTTTTAGGCGACCCCCTACTCTCTGAGTAGAAGAGGAAGGAGCAGGAGGAAATGTACTTACTTGAGATGTTGGATGGATTGGCTCATCTGGTCCTGAAACCTCTGAAACAGGAAGATCGTCCTCGTTGTGCAAAGAAGGAATTGTTGGTTTGAAACTGACCACCGAAACCTCTTTGTCTAGAGAAGGGTCTTTGGAATAATTGGTCGGCAGAGCGACCCCTTCTGCCGACCCTTGCAAAAACACTAGGGTTAAAAACTCTGCGGGTGTTTGATTGTGCTCTGTCCAGGGCAGTAAAAGTGGAGACATATTTTACCAGACTTTTGATCATATCTTCCCCAAAAAGGAGGCCATTGGGATTTAATGAAGATTCTTTATCTGCCATGTCGCATAGTTTAGGGTCGATTTTTGATAAGACTACTTTCCTTCTCTCGGTATTTAAGGCTGCGTTAGCGTTGCCGAGGAGGATTAGAGTTCTTTGGCTCCATCCTCGAAGGAGGTCAATATAAGGATCTTGATCCACCTCTTAATAAACTTAGACACATGTTTTTGTGACCACCACTGTGAGCTCCTCGGGTGTTGTAAATTCTCAGGAGAAAACATTTCCCCACCAAGTGGGTCAAAAATAATTTCTTTAGAGGAGGAGGGAAGTTCTTCATCGGATAAGTCAAGGTTAATATCGTGGTCGATTTGGTCTAGGTCCAAAATATATTCATCCAGGGATTCGTTAGAAGTATCCAGTTCGTTGGATAAGAGGGGATCTGAAGCACTTAAACGATGTGAGCCGCTTGGGGCATCTAAATGAGATATGCCATTGTTGGCAGGTAGTCTAGTTGGGGCGCGTTGGCCTCCCGTATTACTTGAGGAGCTTAGTCCTCCTTCGTTAGTTGAAGCGCGCAGACCTCCCAATATGTTTGAGGTGCTTGGACCTCCAGTAGTGCTTAGTTTTTCTAAATTGTTGCATTTTTTAATTCTTTTACCTTCAGGTTTGTTTAGTAGGTGATGATGAGAAGGGTAAATCGTGGGGTCTGAAAGCGGCCTCTTCCCTGCAAAAATTTTGTTTATAGTTTCTCTCATACAGGAGTGTAACTCCTTATAAATTATTTTCTTAATAGTTTCCTCATTAGAAAAGGAAGGGGGTATTTGGGTTTGAGATTCATCTGAATCACCGTCAGACATGTTAAAAGGTTAGGTAAGGATTTTTTATTTTTTTTTAGGTATTAATAATAATGGAAAAATTAGTTTCTGGTATTAGATAATAATTAATATTGAGTTCTGCAAAAAGAATTGCTGTATGTGGTCAAAGCTTCGAATTTAATGCAAAAAACGGAGGAAAAACGAAGTCCGAGGTAAGCAACGAAGGAAAAACAGCTTTTGTGAATGTGTTGCAAAGTAACAGAAGAAGCTTAGCCTGCGTTGAGCGTTGAGAATGTCGTTGCTAAGGGTCTCTCCTCTAAACCAGAGAGCCCTGTAGAATTCACTTCCTGATTTCCCTTTTTTAATTTTTTTTATTAAATTAGCGATGTGGGACGAAGAGGAGGTGCGGCGCGGCCAGCAGACCGAGCATTGGGACTGCGTAGGGGCGGCCGTGCCGTACCGTGAGCAAGTGGAGACGGGCTAAAGGGTACGTAGTGAAGGAAGGGGCATGAGCGCCGAAGTTGTGCACCAGGCAGACCGCTCCGAAGTGGGAGAGCGTGTGTGGATCCAAGCGCCGACGTGAGGACTGGCAAGGGGTATGTTGTTGAGTTATTGGCTAAGTAGGCGATACGAGTTTAATGGTCGTGGGTCATGACGCTACAAGCACAGTAAAAGGATATAAAATGTTGGAAATACGATGGTAGATTGATTAAAGAATGACAAAGATACTTTTTACAGATAAACTGGAAATGAAGACGCGAAAGGTCAGAAAATAGCATGACAAAAGATTGACTGTCTTATATTACCGCAAATAAAGTATTAGTGATACTTGCATAGATAATCCATATAATAAGGATAAAAAGTACTTAAAACTGTAAAAAGGTAATACAGTGACAGGAAGAGAAAAAGGTATAACTTATCTGTCTTGAAGCCGCATTTAAAAGAGGCTGATCTCTGTATCTTTGTTACCTAGTTACTCTTGTTTATTCTAGAACCTTTACTTTATGATGTAACTTTTAAGTGGCTGTACTTGAAGTTGCATTAAAAGATAATGCATAATGGCAGCCTCCGGTCTTGTAATGAAATCTATGTACAGTCGCTTCGATACCCAACAGCAGTGTTTCGCAAAAGAAAAGAAGGAGAGGACATGGGGATGCACCAATAAGACATATATTATCCAACAGACATCTCCTAACAACATACTAAAAACAAAGAAATAAGGGGGCTGTCATTGATGAAGAAATATAATGAACTTACTTCCGCCCACGCAGTGAGGGAGTACGTCAGGGCGGGACTCGGACTCGTAAAAATTCTGAGGGGCAATGTTGTGTCGATGAATATCCTGACAGGAAAAAGGTGTTGGGTCTTCCACATCAGATTACAACTATGCTGTAGTTCTGAACAGCTGGTGATTCCCTTCCACTGATATTGTATGCCCCGTGATCCGGTGCCGCTAGCATGCACACTATATGTCAACCGGGTGAGCATCGTCCGCGTCCCCATTTCCCTCGTTGTTAAATGCTGAGAGTATAGTGTCCCAGTATTGCGCAATGGGGAATTTGCGTAGCCCTGCTGTTTCCTCCCTGTGTAGTGCTGTGCTTTCTGCCTGAGCCCAGTTCGTAAGTGATCTCTTCCAGCTGATCGGTTCAGGGGGGGTCTGAGTGTTTCCATCTTTTTGTAATCAAACGTTTTGCAACTATCAGCCCCAAGTCTCTAAACTTTGTTTTTTTGGTCCTTACATAAATTCCCAATATGCAAACCTCCCATGATGGCGGCAAGGATGTGTCTGCACAGAGCGCTAGTGATGTGGTGACTTTGCACCAGTAGCTTTGGGGGGAGCCACAGGACCATAACATATGTAGTAGGTCCGCATCCGGCCGCCGACAGCGCACGGACTCAGAAGTAGTAATTTTGAAGTATCTGTTAATTTTATCGGGGGAGAGGTACGCCCTGTGTAAGATGTAAGTTTGTATTAATTTGAATTTGGAGCTACTCATTATATAAATGGGGCAGGCCAGGATACTACCCCATTCCTTGTCGGTCCAGGGCTGACCACGATCTGCCTCCCAGCAGGCACGGAGGGATGTCATTGGTTTCAACGTGTGCGTAAGTAAGGCTGTCACCAGCCAATGTACTATGTGCAACCCCACCCTCATGACGTATAGATACTGTATTAATAAATGCATTGGGGGCTCAGTCGTGAGATCTCCCCCAATGAGTCGACAAGGCTCTCACTAAGGAGGTCTGTAGTAAGAATTGTCCTACAGGTAAGTCAGTGTCATCCGCCAGAGCCTCAAACGTTAATAGCGCACCGTCCCTATAGAGGTCGCCTAGAGTGTCCATGCCTGCCATGTGCCAATGTGTGAGAGCCTCCTCAGAAGTACCCGCTCTCCCCCTTGGCGTCCCCAAGAGTGGTATTATCGGGGCATACAGAAGAGTCGCGCAGGTGAGATGCAGGCTCCTCCTGTAACATCTGTATGCTAACCCTAAATGCAGCTGGGACGGTCTTGGGGACTTGGTCGCAGGATGAAACAGATGATAGATTTGAGTGTGAGTCCATGGCTGTTGCAAGGTCGCGTGTCATCCAAATAGCTGCTGCTTAGTCACTTTGTTACCCATTGCAACTGGGCAGCTATATAGTACAGTTCCATGTTAGGAACTGCAAACCCCCCCTGGCTGGTAGGTGCATGTCATTTCCACAGCGCAACACGTGGCCGGCCCTTATTCCATATGAAGTCTCGGGACATGCTCTCCAAGTCACGGAAGATTTTGGCGGGGACATAGACCGGGAGATTCGAGAAGTAATATAACAACTTGGGAAGGACTATCATCTTCAGTAGGGTAACACGACTCATGACATTCAGCGGGAGTGTTTTCCAAAACTGCACTTGGGCTCGCGCCGCTGCAATCGCCCTCATTAAGTTGCCTTCCAGCAAATCATCAGGTGCCGGATAAATAAATAACCCCAGATATCGGAAGGTGGTAGGGTACCACGGGAGGCGTGAGCCGTTGATACACACGTCTGTCTCCTCCATGTGTGCATCAAAGGGGTACACTCCAGACTTAGCCCAGTTAACCCGAAGACCCGACATCGCCTCAAAGGTCCTCAACACGCCTTCTATGGATGCGGGAATACAGCAATATCACAGACATACAACAATAAATCGTCGCGTACAGGGACACAGCGTCCCATCCCCTAGCGTTATGCTCCAGTCTTCACCACCGTTACAGAGTAGCAGCGCCAGCGGTTCCATGGCCAGGGCAAAGAGCAGCGGGGACAGCGGGCAACCCTGGCGTGTCCCCCGCCTTACTCTGACGGAATCTGATAGGAGCCTGCCCGTACGGACCCGGACGGTAGGGCGTTGATATAGCAGCTGGACCATACTGAGGTAATGGTCCCCGAGCTCATACTTATCGAGCACTGCTGCCAGGTAGGGCCATTCCAAAGAGTCAAAGGCCTTTTCCAGATTGAGCACCAGGCAACCAGAACAAGGCCATCTATGGAGTGCGTATTGCTGCGCTCGAAAAAATCGACAGAGGTTTAGTGAAGTATTCCTGGTGGGAACAAAACCATTCTGATCTGGATGTACCAATGTTTTCACTAAAGGTGAGAGCCGTCTAGCCAGTAGCGACGCAAAGACTTTATAGTCAATGTTAAGTAGTGCCAGCGGTTAATAGGACCCCAGGGATTCAGGGTTTTTGTCCGGTTTCAGGAGAGAGACCAATATTGCCTCATTCTATGTATCAGTGAGCGTAGACATATCTAGAGCAGCCTCCCATGATGGCGGCAAGGATGTGTCTGCACAGAGCGCTAGTGATGTGGTGACTTTGCACCAGTAGCTTTGGGGGGAGCCACAGGACCATAACATATGTAGTAGGTCCGCATCCGGCCGCCGACAGCGCACGGACTCAGAAGTAGTAATTTTGAAGTATCTGTTAATTTTATCGGGGGAGAGGTACGCCCTGTGTAAGATGTAAGTTTGTATTAATTTGAATTTGGAGCTACTCATTATATAAATGGGGCAGGCCAGGATACTACCCCATTCCTTGTCGGTCCAGGGCTGACCACGATCTGCCTCCCAGCAGGCACGGAGGGATGTCATTGGTTTCAACGTGTGCGTAAGTAAGGCTGTCACCAGCCAATGTACTATGTGCAACCCCACCCTCATGACGTATAGATACTGTATTAATAAATGCATTGGGGGCTCAGTCGTGAGATCTCCCCCAATGAGTCGACAAGGCTCTCACTAAGGAGGTCTGTAGTAAGAATTGTCCTACAGGTAAGTCAGTGTCATCCGCCAGAGCCTCAAACGTTAATAGCGCACCGTCCCTATAGAGGTCGCCTAGAGTGTCCATGCCTGCCATGTGCCAATGTGTGAGAGCCTCCTCAGAAGTACCCGCTCTCCCCCTTGGCGTCCCCAAGAGTGGTATTATCGGGGCATACAGAAGAGTCGCGCAGGTGAGATGCAGGCTCCTCCTGTAACATCTGTATGCTAACCCTAAATGCAGCTGGGACGGTCTTGGGGACTTGGTCGCAGGATGAAACAGATGATAGATTTGAGTGTGAGTCCACGGCTGTTGCAAGGTCGCGTGTCATCCAAATAGCTGCTGCTTAGTCACTTTGTTACCCATTGCAACTGGGCAGCTATATAGTACAGTTCCATGTTAGGAACTGCAAACCCCCCCTGGCTGGTAGGTGCATGTCATTTCCACAGCGCAACACGTGGCCGGCCCTTATTCCATATGAAGTCTCGGGACATGCTCTCCAAGTCACGGAAGATTTTGGCGGGGACATAGACCGGGAGATTCGAGAAGTAATATAACAACTTGGGAAGGACTATCATCTTCAGTAGGGTAACACGACTCATGACATTCAGCGGGAGTGTTTTCCAAAACTGCACTTGGGCTCGCGCCGCTGCAATCGCCCTCATTAAGTTGCCTTCCAGCAAATCATCAGGTGCCGGATAAATAAATAACCCCAGATATCGGAAGGTGGTAGGGTACCACGGGAGGCGTGAGCCGTTGATACACACGTCTGTCTCCTCCATGTGTGCATCAAAGGGGTACACTCCAGACTTAGCCCAGTTAACCCGAAGACCCGACATCGCCTCAAAGGTCCTCAACACGCCTTCTATGGATGCGGGAATACAGCAATATCGCAGACATACAACAATAAATCGTCGCGTACAGGGACACAGCGTCCCATCCCCTAGCGTTATGCTCCAGTCTTCACCACCGTTACAGAGTAGCAGCGCCAGCGGTTCCATGGCCAGGGCAAAGAGCAGCGGGGACAGCGGGCAACCCTGGCGTGTCCCCCGCCTTACTCTGACGGAATCTGATAGGAGCCTGCCCGTACGGACCCGGACGGTAGGGCGTTGATATAGCAGCTGGACCATACTGAGGTAATGGTCCCCGAGCTCATACTTATCGAGCACTGCTGCCAGGTAGGGCCATTCCAAAGAGTCAAAGGCCTTTTCCAGATTGAGCACCAGGCAACCAGAACAAGGCCATCTATGGAGTGCGTATTGCTGCACTCGAAAAAATCGACAGAGGTTTAGTGAAGTATTCCTGGTGGGAACAAAACCATTCTGATCTGGATGTATCAATGTTTTCACTAAAGGTGAGAGCCGTCTAGCCAGTAGCGACGCAAAGACTTTATAGTCAATGTTAAGTAGTGCCAGCGGTTAATAGGACCCCAGGGATTCAGGGTTTTTGTCCGGTTTCAGGAGAGAGACCAATATTGCCTCATTCTATGTATCAGTGAGCGTAGACATATCTAGAGCAGCCTCCCATGATGGCGGCAAGGATGTGTCTGCACAGAGCGCTAGTGATGTGGTGACTTTGCACCAGTAGCTTTGGGGGGAGCCACAGGACCATAACATATGTAGTAGGTCCGCATCCGGCCGCCGACAGCGCACGGACTCAGAAGTAGTAATTTTGAAGTATCTGTTAATTTTATCGGGGGAGAGGTACGCCCTGTGTAAGATGTAAGTTTGTATTAATTTGAATTTGGAGCTACTCATTATATAAATGGGGCAGGCCAGGATACTACCCCATTCCTTGTCGGTCCAGGGCTGACCACGATCTGCCTCCCAGCAGGCACGGAGGGATGTCATTGGTTTCAACGTGTGCGTAAGTAAGGCTGTCACCAGCCAATGTACTATGTGCAACCCCACCCTCATGACGTATAGATACTGTATTAATAAATGCATTGGGGGCTCAGTCGTGAGATCTCCCCCAATGAGTCGACAAGGCTCTCACTAAGGAGGTCTGTAGTAAGAATTGTCCTACAGGTAAGTCAGTGTCATCCGCCAGAGCCTCAAACGTTAATAGCGCACCGTCCCTATAGAGGTCGCCTAGAGTGTCCATGCCTGCCATGTGCCAATGTGTGAGAGCCTCCTCAGAAGTACCCGCTCTCCCCCTTGGCGTCCCCAAGAGTGGTATTATCGGGGCATACAGAAGAGTCGCGCAGGTGAGATGCAGGCTCCTCCTGTAACATCTGTATGCTAACCCTAAATGCAGCTGGGACGGTCTTGGGGACTTGGTCGCAGGATGAAACAGATGATAGATTTGAGTGTGAGTCCACGGCTGTTGCAAGGTCGCGTGTCATCCAAATAGCTGCTGCTTAGTCACTTTGTTACCCATTGCAACTGGGCAGCTATATAGTACAGTTCCATGTTAGGAACTGCAAACCCCCCCTGGCTGGTAGGTGCATGTCATTTCCACAGCGCAACACGTGGCCGGCCCTTATTCCATATGAAGTCTCGGGACATGCTCTCCAAGTCACGGAAGATTTTGGCGGGGACATAGACCGGGAGATTCGAGAAGTAATATAACAACTTGGGAAGGACTATCATCTTCAGTAGGGTAACACGACTCATGACATTCAGCGGGAGTGTTTTCCAAAACTGCACTTGGGCTCGCGCCGCTGCAATCGCCCTCATTAAGTTGCCTTCCAGCAAATCATCAGGTGCCGGATAAATAAATAACCCCAGATATCGGAAGGTGGTAGGGTACCACGGGAGGCGTGAGCCGTTGATACACACGTCTGTCTCCTCCATGTGTGCATCAAAGGGGTACACTCCAGACTTAGCCCAGTTAACCCGAAGACCCGACATCGCCTCAAAGGTCCTCAACACGCCTTCTATGGATGCGGGAATACAGCAATATCGCAGACATACAACAATAAATCGTCGCGTACAGGGACACAGCGTCCCATCCCCTAGCGTTATGCTCCAGTCTTCACCACCGTTACAGAGTAGCAGCGCCAGCGGTTCCATGGCCAGGGCAAAGAGCAGCGGGGACAGCGGGCAACCCTGGCGTGTCCCCCGCCTTACTCTGACGGAATCTGATAGGAGCCTGCCCGTACGGACCCGGACGGTAGGGCGTTGATATAGCAGCTGGACCATACTGAGGTAATGGTCCCCGAGCTCATACTTATCGAGCACTGCTGCCAGGTAGGGCCATTCCAAAGAGTCAAAGGCCTTTTCCAGATTGAGCACCAGGCAACCAGAACAAGGCCATCTATGGAGTGCGTATTGCTGCACTCGAAAAAATCGACAGAGGTTTAGTGAAGTATTCCTGGTGGGAACAAAACCATTCTGATCTGGATGTACCAATGTTTTCACTAAAGGTGAGAGCCGTCTAGCCAGTAGCGACGCAAAGACTTTATAGTCAATGTTAAGTAGTGCCAGCGGTTAATAGGACCCCAGGGATTCAGGGTTTTTGTCCGGTTTCAGGAGAGAGACCAATATTGCCTCATTCTATGTATCAGTGAGCGTAGACATATCTAGAGCAGCCTCATACAACTTCAGCATCTGCGGCACTAAGATATACGCATAGGCTTTATAAAATTCGGCTGGTAATCCATCTGGCCCAGGCGACTTCCCATTGTATAATGAGAATATGCCAACTCGTATTTCCTCCCCAGAGAGAGGAGCATTCAAATTTTCTTTCTGTGTATGTGTGGGATGTGGTAGTCCTATCTGTTCTAGGTAAAACTGTACCTCCAAGGGCGTGGCCCGTGTCCGAGATTTGTAGAGGCCCTGATAATGAGTCACAAACGCGGCGTGAATGTCGCGCTGTGTGTATGCTGTGTTTCCTAACGCCGTTCGCACAGATGTGATAGGGGACGATGACTCTTCTTGACGGATGAGCCACGTTAACCGCTTTCCAGCTTTATCCCCCATGTGATGCGTCCGCGCGGAATGCGCAGCATAGTTTAGGCATCGCAGCCTCTCCAGCAATTGAGTATGTTTTTCTCTACAATGATCTATTTGCCTCCGGGACCCTTCGATCGCCTCTTTTTCTCGATTCGCCAGTGGCCTCTCTAACGCGGTAAGATCTTTTTCCAGCTGTGTTCTGATGCCCATCTGCGTACCCAAGCAATGACCCCTGACTACTACCTTGAGGGCGTCCCACTCCACCAACAGCGACGAAGCGGTGCTCGCGTTATCATCAAAGTATTGAGCCACGCTGGTGGCCAGGGAGTCCCAAAATGGTGCATCAAGTAGGACATCCGGCTGAAGTCGCCACATGGGGATTGGCAGTATCTCGTCCTCCCATCCCACCTCTATTATATGCGGATTATGATCGGAGTGTGTCTGTCCCATATAAGAGGATCTTAAAATGCTCAGAAGAAGATCATTGGATATCATAAAGCGGTCGAGGCGCACATGGAGTCCGTGTGCCCCCGAATAATAAGAATATAACCTGTCCTGTGGGTTATGGTGTCGCCATGCATCTGAGAAGCGCCAATGTGCAGCCCATTGATTTAGTGCCTTCGCAGCGGTGTGCGTGGTCGTGCCAGGTAGGGGGGGAAAGATCTATCCAATGATACATCCAATACACTGTTGTAGTCACCACCCAGTATCAAGGGGATATCATGCCACCCGGCTAATTTAAGGGATATCAATTCCAGGAAGGCTGCCTGCTCTGTGTTAGGCGCATACAGCGAGGCCAATAGTATTTGCCTCCCATCCAGGATACCCTTAACTATGACATATCTACCATCTGTGTCTATTTGGGAGTCTACCACTTGAAAAGGGGTCCCCGGCTTTACCCACACCAGCACCACTCGCGCAAATGAGTAGCCCGTTGCATACAGCTGACCCCTCCAGCGCCTGTGCAGTCGTTGTATTTCTGACTTATGCAAGTGAGTTTCCTGTAACAGTGCTATTTGGACATGGTGACGTTTTAGGTATGAGTAAATAAGGTATCGGTGTGACGGACTATGGATGCCAGTCACATTCCAGGTCATGATCTTGATAGTTGCCATATCATTCGTAAGTTAGTCATGCACGCAAAGGTGCTAAGCCCATCAGTGGAAGGGGGAAGTTCAGTGCGCATACTTTGGGCCCCAGAGAGCGTCCCCTCGCACCCAATATCAGCACAACTATCCTGACACAGTCCGTGAAGTATGACATGACGAGCCAAAATATAATCACAATAATTAACAACAATGAAAATTAAAATAAACATTCCATACAAACCAGTGTGCGCAAACAAATGCGCAAGCTAAGAAGGAATACCAAAAGGGCGAATATGCAACAGGCAATCGTCCAAACCATATATAGAAGCATCTAACTACCTAAGTCAGTGGGGGTGTGCTGCGCCCTCTAATCTAAATGTGTCAAGGGAAGAAGGGATATACGCAATATACGTCCTTCACATCTGACAGCACATGTCAATATACAGCATATAAACATATACTTGCGTGTATAGGAGTGAGACATAAATAAATCCAAATAGCTGGAGACACCAGTGTTCATCAAACAATGTTATCGGCCATCTGAGGGGTGACATACGCTGTGAGAGGATCGTCCAACAGTTCTTCAGCATCGACATCACTGGCTTGGTCCTGTAGCCTGGAGACGGACGCACTGTCCTCCATCTGTGTTCCGCTGATGCTTGCCACCGCCTGAAGAGCACTCTGCTGTCCCTGCAGTACTTGTTCCAAATCTGGACTTTTGTTCGGAGAAGGTGTTGGGTTCCTCAGCTTCTTTCCCCTGAGGCGGCGGCGGCGTGGCACTTCACCGGTTGGTTTGCTGCTTACTTGACCAGTCGCAGTCGTAGTTCCCGATGGAGAGTACCTGTCAAGCCAATCCTCGGCCTCCTCAGAAGTGGAGAAGAAGTGTTTTCCCATTCGCCACTACTCTTAGGCGCGCTGGGAATAATAAAGAGTATTTCAAATCGTTTTGCCTGAGGCGCCTCTTCACTGCCATGTACGAGAATCTCTGCTTTTGCACTTGAAAGTTATAGTCCGGGAAGAACATCACTTTATGATTGTCTACTTGGACGTCGTGCAATTTCCTAGTTTCCTGGAAGATCGTGTCTCTATCCCTATAATGCAACAGCCGGATTAATAGAGGTCTGGGATTGGACCCCATCGTCAGGGTCGAGCTGGCACTCTGTGCGCTCTCTCCACCACGAAATGCTGGGAGAGAGTTCCTTCCGGCAGGAGGTCATGCAGCTAAGATTCCACATATGCAACAGGATTCCTCCCCTCTGTTCCCTCCGGCACACCCACCACTCGAACGTTGTTGCGACGGGCCCGTCCTTCCACGTCTTCCGCCCTGTCTTCAAGGAAGTCCACTCTGTTGAGGAGTTGTTGGATGTGCTTGTCCGCTTCTGCCATACAAGGGGTCACCTCTGCCACCGTGACCTCGCGTGCACCGGTGCGGTCTGCTAACTTGCGATGTTCGGCATGCAGCAGCGTTAGATCTATAACTGCTCTATCTATGTTACTTTCCAGGGCAGTGCGGGTGTGATTCAAGGTTTCCCCCAGCTTTTCCACAGCAGCCAAGACCGCATCCAGTTTGCCAGACATATTGGCTTGTGAATCCGCTCCTGCCATCTTATGTTGTGCATCCATATGACTCCCCTGGTGAGGTGTAGCAATCTAATGCACAAATGTAGCCAAATAAATGTGTGTTGATTGTGAACACACATGGGGCTATATCTTTGGGTATTACCCCAACATGAATACAAGCAGAGTCAAAGTTAATTCATGCCCGAGGACATCAATACACATGTCTGTTGTCTTCACATGTCCCCGAAAGTCAAGCGCACCATGTAGCAGTGCCACTGTCACACAAACACTGACCCACCTTGGGGGCAAGGTGGATGTAAAGAACCCACAATGAATAAAATGTTTAGCAGCCAAGTATTTTCACTCTCAGCTACCCTCCGCTCAATAACTCCCATTGATGTATCTTTCTGATGTTCAAACATAGTAATCTGCCAAAAGTGAAGGTGGAAGCTTCACCAGGCTCACGCGCCAACGGTGCACCCTATAAAATCTGTGCATAAGTTACGTACTGTTGGTGTAATGGCCCTGTAAATAACCCCAAAACCTTTTTGAGTGACCCAGACACCCTGACAGTCACAACATGGAGGTAATACACAGGACCAGGCCAATGGCATCATGGTGATGTGTAGGCTGTTAAGTATAGGCAAGTCAATTTTAGTGATGCAGGTTAATTGTCTGAACACACCACATGACAAAGTGGAAAGTACAAAGTTGCACAATGTACACACACCATAAAAGCCACTCTGCAAACACAGCAGGCACAAATACATGGTATAGGCTCGTTGTTGGAACCCCTGAGCAAGTTCAGTGACTTCTTCCTCCGCCCCTTGGTCCAAGCAACTCCAGCTTACTTAAAAGACACCAGGGACGTTTTGAATCTGATACAAGAGATCAACGACAATAATACCGAGACCATCAACCTCCTCTTAACTTTAGATGTAGAGGCATTGTATACGAATATCCCCCAAGATGCCACGATTGAAGTAGTAGAACAACTTCTACTCGAGACAGACCTCCCCACCAATACCCCTGCGATCTTCATCACGGAACTTATCATGCTGGCCCTGAAGAACAACTTCTTTATGTATAAGACCACCATCTACCACCAAATACAAGGGACCAGCATGGGGAGCACATTCGCGCCGAGTCTGGCAGGGCTGGACATGGCGCATTTTGAGGCCAACAACATCTTTACAGAAAATAACCCCTATAAAGAGAATATGGTAACCTGGAAACGATACATCGACGATGTGCTCATCCTATGGAAGGGTAGTGCGGAGACTTGTCAGGAATTCTATCAATGGATAAACAACCTGAACCCCCATCTACGCTTTACCAAAACAGAGAGTGAAAAAGAAATTCCCTTTCTGGACTTGCTGATCACTCTAGATGATGGAAAACTCCACACTACCATCTACAGAAAGACAACTGACAGCAACAGTCTGCTGGATTTCCACAGCCATCATCCTAAAGCACTGAGGGAAAACTTGCCCTTCGGACAATTCCTGCGTATTCGCCGGAATTGTAGTGACACTCATGAATATGACATCCAGGCGAATACCCTCACGCTGAATCTGAAACAGAGACACTACCCAGAAAAGATTGTGCAACGAGCATGCAAACGAGCCAGGAACAACAACCGCCAGGCATTACTGGAAGACAGAACTAAGGAAACCGACAATATCATCACATGTGTTACCACCTTCACCCCTCTGACAAACCAAATCAAAAACATTGTAAACCGGAACTGGAAAATTCTGAATACGGGGAACCTTACAATGGAGCGCCCCAGATTTGCATTCAAGAGGACCACCAATTTACGTGACCAACTAATTAATACGAGACCCCGCGCTAAGACCAACCGTCAGGAGTCCACGCTTTGGTCCCTCCCTGCTGTGAAAGGTCATTACCCATGTGGCAGTTGCAGCGCGTGTCCCTTTACCAAACACACCACACACTTGGATTTGGACAAGATCACGTGGGATCAACGGAACCACACGAACTGCAACACAAAAAACTGTGTTTACCTCATTACCTGTCCCTGTGCACTTCGCTACATAGGGATGACCACAAGACAGGTCAAATTGAGGATTAGTGAACACAGGAGTACGATCAGACGGGGCAGAACAGCAACAAGACTTACGAATCATTACATTGAGAAAGGGCACTCATGTGATGACATCAGGTGGACAGTACTGGAAAACAACCAACTCTGGAATAACAACACCTTATTACGCAGAGAACAACGTTGGGTACATCGTCTTCGGACCAACGAAGAGGGTCTCAACGATGAGATACCATGGACTGAATTATAACCCAGCCTGCTTTTATTGCTGTTATTAGAGCTGAGCGATCAGCACACTCCTACCATCACTATAGATAGCATATACGGAGCCTCAGTATATCCATGGCCCATTTGTCATTGTAGTGTTTCAACTTTTTAATCCCTACTTAGCTACGTACACTGTTAAAGTAACTGCCCCCTTAGTCACACTTCTGACTCATACACACCTGTTGAGGCACCCACCACCCATTACCGTGGGTGTCATGCACAGCGAGGAGCACTAAACATACGTAACTCCCCTTTTTTATTTAGCGTTTTTGGTCAATTGGGCATTCAGTTACCTTTGAAACCACTAGGGCGTTGGGCATTTGGGTAGGTTCCCCCCCCCCCTTTGCCCCCATGGGTTGCCCATTAAGACCACTTGGGGTGATATGAGTGTTTTACTGACCGAACACACACATGCACTAACCACGTTAATTCCAAACATGTAGCCATCCTGGATTTTCATGCACGTGGATACATTGGAAATGTGTAGATGAGATAAAATGCCTCATATATTGTGGGTGAACAGATATTATCAGCTCCCTACATTTAAATTGCACTGACCACGTAACATTTCCGCATCAAATAGAAAAATAAACGACTGCGCATGCACACTATAATTACATCACTAGAACGCTAAACCGTAGCCTGCATCCTATACACGCAAGCGCGGAGACCGTCTGTCTATCTCCCGCACATGCGCACCATTTCACACAACGCTGAACACACACCTGTTCCCCATAGCCGACCGGATACGGGAATCGCCCCGATTAGCCCACGCCGGGACTACAAATGAAACCCGGAGCAGTCCTCGGTTCCTTTCCAGATAGGAGGACGACTGGGGTAGGTGGTTAAGAGGCCACGCCGGAGCTAAACTGTAAGTAAATGAATGAAGGGGCGCTGAGGAGACTGGTTGTGCACTATACGATATCTCAGACCTGGTTTTTCCTCGTTACCAGCCAGGATTTACTAGTAGATGCCTTTTATTTACTTTCATAGCACATGAAGGTGTGTACGCTCGTCCCCTAATCTATGGAGCATCATTCTCCCCATTTTTAGGTGAGTGGTGTGGTGTGTAGTGTTTTGTTGTACGGGCCCAAATATGATGGGCTTACACATTCCACGCCGTATGTTGACCGATGCATCTGCCACGATCTCTTCCACGGCCAGTGTCTGGATTAATGGGTGACTCCGATCGGCGACGGGAGGTCTTTATTCCAGGCTTCTCACCCTGGTCTAAGCGCCCGTTGGCTTTTCGTTGAGACCTCATAACGCCACCACCCGTGAGTGGAGGTGATATCCCTGGTTCTCTTGTAATTATGTACTCTTCTCGAATTTCTTGGACAGGTGAACATTTGTTAACATGTAGGATGTTCTCCTATCTCTTCCCTTTGTGTTTACCTAGGCTTTTATCCTGGAGCGACTTTACTCTTACACAGAGAGCAGGGTTATCTTTACCTGCACGCCCGGATATTGACTGTGGGTAGTATCCCTTAGTCCACACTCACAATTCACTACCTTTATTTTGGTCCTGAGAAAGCGCCAAGGATCCATTTTGGACCAGTGGGGCGCGAAACATGTCGACCACATATTAGTCACCTGATGGTACATTATTTCCAGTAAGGTAACACCTAACCTACGGGTTTTTTAGTATGTCAAGGGTGCCACTTATATTAAATTCTATTTCATTAGCAACCCTTAGACATTTTTAATTTATCACGTCACTGATACACTCACATCACCACGTACCTTTTTATTAAGACCCAAACCACACACCCGCATGCACCCAACGGCGTTTTCTCTAAAAGATCTCCGCTAAAAAGTGACCCTTCGGGGGACCCGTAGGGCATTGCAGCGCCGGCCCGACGAGGAGCAAAACGCCCAATGATGAAGCATGACATCCTTCGGGGTGTGTGAGGGCAACAAGAGAAATTAAGGTGTGCCTCCCCCTCGATCTATTTTTGGGCCTAATATTAGCCTAGGACTTTAATCTCTCCTATTCTCCTTGAGTTTCTCTCGTTTTCCTTTTCTTATTTAGGAACAGTGTCTCTTTTTGAGTATTATAGATGACACACGGAGCACAGACACTGGACCATAACAAGCTCCTGGTCCCCCCTCTTTTTTGTACAGACAAATACTAATGGACACATCTCTCCACTATCTGTTTCAGGTGATCAAGGATATGCACTCTCACCATGCCTGACGACCCCCATCAAAGTGCCGCACAAACAGGCCCAGAAAGACTACAATGTTGCACTGAGATGCACAAGGGCCATCGTTGAAGGGACCTTTGGAGTCCTTAAATCAAGGTTCTGGTGCATTGACAATTAGGGGGGAGACTCCTGTACAGGTCTGAACTGGTCTATAACATTAAAATGGCTTGTTGCATCTTGCACAACATCTGTGTACAGACAAACACACCATTGCCAGAAGACCATGAGGAGCAGGATAATCTGGAGGATGGCCAGGACGAACAAGGTGATGCAAGACACACCACAGTTTCTGCTACTGGAACAGCAAGGAGGAATGCAATCATCCGTACGTTTTTAACTAATCACCTTTAACAAATGTCCAGTCACAATCATTTCTTAAAACCAAAGTCCACAGATTGTTATTTTGTAAAATAAAGTCACTGCAACAATGTCATGTATGCTTGGTTTCTGACTTCTGAAGTTGATTAATCTGGTAAGTTAAAGTTAACAAAACAACAGTGCCACACAGCTATCACACCTAGCAGGGGACATGACACCAATTAAAGGAAGAGTGGAAATGCAACAACGTATTGGGCATCTGAGTCAATTACTGTGTATGGTCCCTCAGTGAGAATCAATAACTGTGTGTTGTGTCATCACAGGAGCACCTACATGTCTGTTTACATACAAGAGCGTTGAACAACATACACTGTATGTCTGATGCATCATTGTAGCTGTGGTCACATAGATAAAAACCATCATAATAGAGGAAATCCAACATATCTGTGACTTCCATGACATAGGAAAAAAGGCAACTGACAACAGTATCAAATATACATTACTAATCTGCACTGCATCCACTTGTGAGTGTGGAGGATGAAGATACAGAGGAGAGTACAGATACAATAACTGATGTATCAACACAGTGCAGGGAATGCTACAAACACCAAGCATACACAGTCAAACAACAAAAGAAAGTGGGAATACGTCCAAAGATGACACATGTGCCATTGGAATGACCAATAAGCACGTCATGCATCACTAGTACTGTGTGTGAATCATCCTAAAACACAACACTGGGCCAAGTGGCAAGACAGTAGCACACAACAACGTGTATGTAGGACCATGTACTTGCCAATGCAATGTCAATAAAGTGTTGATGTCACATGCACAACATGAGTGTGTCATGGCAATGAAGGGGTAGAATTGGCTACATCCTCATCCAATAACTCTTGCTCTTTGTTAACACCCTCAACACAGAGAACAGACATACACATGAGTGATGTGCCACAGTGAATACAATAAGTACAGCCCAAACATGCTACTAACAAGGAAACCATGACAACAGGAATGGAAATTCTTTTGGGTCATATGGACATGAAAATAATTATTTTAGTCCCCAGAAGGTGCACCACCTTGAACTGGATTATCACTATAAGTTTACTCATGTCAATTGCATGATGTACCTGAAGACATCATGAGAAGAACTGGCAAAACAAAAAAACGTCAGAAGACCGCACCATATACAAGAACGCCAAGACAGAATACCACCATCTCATCAGATCAACCAAACGAACCTTTATCCAGAACAAGGCCACCGCCAACGCCAGCATTTCGAAGGAACTCTTCAGAATCATCCAAGAGTTCACAAAACCCCCCAGCGAGGCCAAAGACGTCACCCCTTCCCAGGACCTCTGCAACAAGTTCATCTCCTTCTTCCACCTGAAAATCAAGTCCATCTACGACAACTTCAACAAACAGACACCAGACTCCGACACCACTCCCTCCTCCAGCAACACCAGCCAACCCACCATCTCCGCCTGGACCCCAGCCACCACCAAAGACACCGAATCGACCATGAACAGCATCCACTCAGAAGCACCCACGGACCCCTGTCCTCCACACATCTTCCACAGGGCCACCATCGCACCGGAACTACGACGCACCATCAACACCACCTTTGAAACCGGCACCTTCCCCGACGACTGGAAAGGCGCAGAAGTCAAGCCCCTGCTCAAGAAGCCCTCGGCAGACCCTTCGGACCTCAAGAACTACCGATCCACTCACTCCTCCCCTTCACTGCCAAGGTCACCGAGAAGACCGTCAACGCCCAACTAACAAAATTAATCAAAGAGAACTCCTTCCTCCACCCTTCCCAATCCGGGTTCCGCAGGAACCACAGCACCAAGACCGCCCTACTCGCTGCCACAGCTGACATCAGCACCCTCCTCCTCGACCAAGGCCACACCATGGCCTTGATCCTACTCGACTTCTCCACAGCCTTCAACACCGTCTCCGACCATACACTCACCGCCAGACTCCACGATGCCAGCATACACGGAACCGCCCTTGAATGGCACCGCTCCTTCCTCACCGCCAGGAAAAAATGAATCAGACTGCCACCCTTCCTCTCCGGACCCACAGAGATCAACTGCGTAGTACCTCAAGTATCGTCACTCAGCCCAACGCTCTTCGCCAAACAGCCGCGAGGAATCAGGGCGGACTACGGATCCCAGGGGGCCTGCTGCTATCGCCCGCACCTGGTCTCACTTTGCCTTCTGCCAGGCGCCGTTAAAGCGCCTCGCCGCTACCGCTGCTGCGGGAGCCACTTCGCCAAACAGCCGCGAGGAATCAGGGCGGACTACGGATCCCAGGGGGCCTGCTGCTATCGCCCGCACCTGGTCTCACTTTGCCTTCTGCCAGGCGCCGTTAAAGCGCCTCGCCGCTACCGCTGCTGCGGGAGCCACTTCGCCAAACAGCCGCGAGGAATCAGGGCGGACTACGGATCCCAGGGGGCCTGCTGCTATCGCCCGCACCTGGTCTCACTTTGCCTTCTGCCAGGCGCCGTTAAAGCGCCTCGCCGCTACCGCTGCTGCGGGAGCCACTTCGCCAAACAGCCGCGAGGAATCAGGGCGGACTACGGATCCCAGGGGGCCTGCTGCTATCGCCCGCACCTGGTCTCACTTTGCCTTCTGCCAGGCGCCGTTAAAGCGCCTCGCCGCTACCGCTGCTGCGGGAGCCACTTCGCCAAACAGCCGCGAGGAATCAGGGCGGACTACGGATCCCAGGGGGCCTGCTGCTATCGCCCGCACCTGGTCTCACTTTGCCTTCTGCCAGGCGCCGTTAAAGCGCCTCGCCGCTTACGCGCAGCGGACGCGCGCGGACGCCGCCGGACGAAGCCCGGACTAAGGGCGGACAGTCTGTGACAGTCCGGGACTGTCCGAGGCTGGGCTGGGCCCCACTTTCTACATCGACCTTAGGAGCCATAGAACGCTGAAGATATCTAAGCTGGTAATCTCGTTAAAGGGTTGACCGCACAATCGAACTACTATTCACTTATAAACCCTCTGGTTATTGACATTTGTAACTTATTTCTTTTGCCTTGACTATGCCCAAAAGCCTAAGGGAACCAGGACTAATGGAGTCAGGCCCTCTTGACAATTATTTAGTAAAAAAGGTCAATAAAATTAACAGTGACCGACGGGCTTCCTTGGGGAAGGATTGCCTCCAGGAGAGCCCCCTAATCCCTATAAACAATGAGAGTTCCCCTTTGGCCAAAGGTATTTGTGTCTCCCCTCCCCTTACTCAACCAAACGCTACTGTTACGGCCACTGCCCAGGTTCATATGGACCCTTTAGATCTGGATGTGAACTTTGAGAGTGATGTGACAGTCGAGGCTACACATGTTCCCAGACCAGTTAGGAACTGTAGAAAGCAACAAAGTAATAAGGGGGGGGCTTCTACCAAAGGAAAAAGAAGGGTAGATACTAGGGAAAAAGCTCATATCGATCCAGATGAGCTTTTAAATAGTAGTTTTGGTGCAATAACTCCATTATTCCCTGACCATTTTTCAAAATTGATTAGCTCCCTTGAGGTCTTACTTGATACAAAATTAGACCTACTTATGCAACCTCTGGTACGGAAACTGGATATGGTCACTGATGAGGTTAAAAGGTTGGGAGGTCTATTAACAAAACATCTAGACTGGGTAGACAGCAATAAAAAGAAGGGGCAGCGCGTAGCTGGGCACGATAATCTAGATAGAGTAGAAAACCCACAGATTCCATCTCAGTCCGCTAGCTTTAATGCTATTGCCACGCCAACACCTCATATGACTACTATAGCCTCAAACACAGTTAGTCCAATAGTAAAGGAGCAGGTTCCAGCGATTAAAGGAGAGGTGGTAACGACAGCCAGATTTATTAACCTACCCCCGGCTTGCTCCCCATACGTTGTGATCCTAACCAATGTCCCACCCCAGGATAGGCTGGCAGTTCACTTGCAAGTGGAATCGCACGACTCCCTCAAGCAAAAGACAGTGTCGTGGTTACATAGGAAGTGTGGGTTCCCTCTTAACATGGCAAATGATATCTTAAGTACTCGCAGGGTAAATTGGATTGGGCCCTCCAAAAAATCATCTAATGGAGACTGTGTCATAGTTAATTTTAAACACACACAACATGTGGCTACTGTTTTATTGAGAGCAGCATCATTGGCACAAGATGCTAATAGTATTCAGGTACGTCCCCTTGGATTCTTTTATACTCACTTCCCACCTAGAGATTGTTTCCACCTGACTAGACAGAGAAATCTCATCCCAGCACCGAATTCGATGCCTTTTTTTCACCAGGGGGTAGGTGCAGCCCATCAGTTTATGGGTGGGCCAAATATATCCACATCTAATCGTTTTGAGGTACTCTCTCTGTTAGACATGTGCGACTGACAGGAGGTTGGTATACAGGGGGGGGTTGAGTTATCACCGGTTAAGGCCCTTTATGTAGAGGATCAGCCCCCCGCACTATCTTCAGAGATTGTTGTTAGTCATCTGCCTGCCGATGACCGTAAGGGGGGTTTACCAAAGAACTTGATCAAAATGTTAACGTGGAATATTGCCGGTTTACGTGCCAAGAGAGATAATTTATCCTGGTTAAGCTTCTTGAAGGACTTTGATATTCTGGCACTTCAAGAGACCTGGGAAACAGAATGTAATTTTTGGTTAGATGGTTTTACATCTCATTTTGTCCCAGCTTCAAAATCAGTTTCCGGAAGGGCTTCAGGAGGCTTAGTGGTTATGCTTTCGGTGAATCTAAAGGGAATTGTTAGCAGGATAACTTGTTCATGTAACAACTTTCTTATACTGGAATTTAAACTTTCCAATAATAGAAAGTTATTACTGATAAATTGCTATAATTCCCAACAAGAGGTATTGCCGAATGAACACTTGTTATGGTTGGCGAATTTTTTAAATACTTATTCTTTGAAGCAAACCACTTTCTGTTACTTTATTTTGCTAGGTGATTTTAATGTACACTTATGTAGTCATAATTGTTGTTTATCTGATATTGATGGACCAGAGCTGACATCCCCACAACATTTTGAGCACTCAAGTAAGGGTGAAGCTCTGGAAAAACTTCTTATTGAAAACCAGTTGTTTCAACCAGGCTTTCACGAACAAACTGTACGGGTGCCCACCTTTATTGGAAGGGATAGTAACACCATTATTGACTACATATTTCTTTCATCTGGACTTTTAAAATATGTATGTTTTTATAATGCGATTCCATCTATTTTTAGTGACCATAATCCGGTGGTAATTGAAATGTTAGATGGCCTCTCACTCTTAAATACCTTTACCTCACCCATGTTGGACACTAAACTTAGGGCAAAGGATCAGGGAAGAAGGCTAAACTGGTCTAAGGTAGTCCCAGAGGATTTTTTTAACTCAATAAAGTCAGAGGCGGCCCAGGACTTGGAAATTTGTGGGGACCATCTTTCTACGGGGAAGGAAGTAATTTCCTCGTTTGAAGCCGTATGCTCCCTAGTATCAAAGGACCTAACTAGTAAAAGTAGACCAGTACAAAAGAATGGAGTCTCCGGCTGGTTTGATCATAACTGCACTAAAGCTCTTAATAACCTTAAAAATGCACTTCAGGCCAGCCCGAGGAATAAAATCTTAGTGTCGCAGTTAAGGAGCGACTATAAAGAAGCACTGTTGGTCCGGAAAAGAGAAATTAAACATAACGCCTGGGCCGATCTTATGGATAAGGCAACTTTAAAAGAAAGTGCGAAATGTTGGTCCATTATCAACACTCCTCTGTTTTCCGATGTTAAAAATGGAGCGTTGGAAACTAACATAGCAGAGAAGGACTGGTTGAGTCACTTTAAAATCATATATGGTAGTCACTTAGATTTAGAACCTATTAACGGGCAAGATTTGGTTTCTACTTTAACTCTAGTTAGCTTTCATATAGAAGAAGTTAAAAAAGCAATTGAAGACTCTGCAGGAAAGAAGGCTCCCGGCCCGGACGGGGTCCCCACCGATTTGTACAAGGCTAATCCGGTGTTTTGGGCCAATATATTAACCAATGTATTTAACTCCTCGGCTACCGTAGGTTTTCCCAAATCCTGGTCACATTCTATCATAATACCGGTATTCAAGAAAGGCCAAAGGGCTGACCCTAAATGCTATAGGCCCATATCCTTGATAGACTCCTCTATAAAAATCCTGGGGAAAGTCATACTTGCAAGGATAACCGTTTGGGTCTCGGATAACAACATCTTGTCCGATGCACAATATGGCTTCAGAGCCGGCCGGAGCACGGAGGATCAATGTTTGAACCTCCTTTTAATAATAGACAAATACACCAAGGCGGCCGGGGGCTCTTTATACCTGGGCTTTATGGACTTGTCCACGGCCTTTGATCTCGTTAATAGGTCAAAGCTGTGGACAATGCTTCTGGAGTTGGGACTTGACCCTCCCCTTGTGTATTTTCTTTCAGAGCTCCACCAAGATTTGAATGCCTCGATAAGGATGACGACGGAGGGGAAGTGTACGGCTAGCTTTAAGTCTAGCAGAGGGGTACGACAGGGATGCATCCTTGCGCCCATGTTGTTTACCCTATACATAAACTCCCTGGAACAAAACCTGCTGGCTGCAACGCAGGACATCCCGCGTATGGGAGGTACCCCGATTCCGGTCCTCCTATACGCGGACGATGCTGTCCTGCTGGCCAGGACTCCCCTGGCGCTGCAAAGATTGCTGGACTCGTTCGGGGACTTTATGCATAGCCTGGATCTGGTGGTTAATAACGGCAAATCTCTCGCTATGTCATTAGGTCTTGCGAAAAATAAGGTAAAGCCTTTTTTCTGCAGGGGAGCCGAAATCTCAAGAGTGAAGACTTTCACTTACTTGGGAGTAGTCTTTGATGACAGGGGCTCATGGTCCCCCCAGCTTTCCACAAAGGTAAACTCAATAAGAAGCTCATCTGCGGCTGTACTTGGCTTTGCAAAAAGGCTGGGAGGAAAACCGACAGAGGCAATACTAACTATCTATAAAGCCAAAACAGTTTCCATTGTAAGGTATGGGGCGCCAATCTGGGGTTACATTAAACACGACGCGATCCAAATGGAAGAAAATAAATTTCTTCGTACCCTCCTTGGCCTCCCACAATCAACTGCTTCTTACTCAGTCCATTTGGAACTCGGGTTAGGTTACATAGCAGATATGATTAAATTAGCCCCACTACTGCTATGGATCAAAACTTGGCTAAACAAGAAACTTACTTTAAACCACAAAATACTAAAGGACTGTACTCGACTTGACAACATGAATAAAATTCAATGGCTGTCAAACATTGAGAGGTTATCTGCCTACATTGGGAGACCAGAAATCTTTTCTAGCCCTGAAACTCTTTGTAAGGCAGATCTTGAGTGGGTTAAATCCAATTTTACGAAGCTAAGGGAGGCCGCGCGGGAAGAAGTCGAACTCTGTAAACCCTCTGTCAGGGGACACGTCCTGGTATCTCAGCCCTCAGGGTTGCCTTTATATCTTACAGTAGTAACCCACCCTTTTCACAAATGGTTGTTGACTAAATTCCGGTTCAACCAATTACACCTAGTTCTTTGGGATGTGGCTGGTTGGAATAGGCCTGAAGATGTCGCTCCTTGTAAGTGCGATGATATTTCTCCACAAGACACTACGCACTTTATGCTATTTTGCCCCTTTTTTAAACATGCCAGGAAGAGGTATATTATTCCTTTGTTAAAGAGTAGGAATTTTACTCAGTATAAACCAGCTTTATTGTTCCTAAGCATGCTTGATTGTCCATTAATTATGTTCTGTGTTGCTAGCTTTTTGGTGGCAGCCGTTAGAGAAAGGAGGGTCAGACTAAAACCAATACAGGATGTGGAGCCTACTTGATATATGTAATTTGATTCTGAATTAACGATCGCATGTTGATTATGGTCTATTATGAAATTTCATTAGGAATTGTTTTTAACTGTAGATTTGTGAATCGCAAGATTTTATGTTTTTAAGTGTGTAGTATACTTTTATGATTTTAAATAATCGAATAAAGTGGTTTTGACTGACTGACTGAACTTGTACATGGCACCCCTGGCCGCCATTGTCAGACAGCACGGACTCAACATAGTCTCCTACGCTGATGACACCCAGCTCATCCTCTCCCTCACCAATAATCCCGTCACCACCAGACTCAACTTCCAGGAAGAAATGAAGGACGTTGCATCCTGGATGAGCAGCAGCTGCCTGAAGCTCAACTCGGAGAAGACAGAGGTCCTCGCCCTCGGACCCTCTCTGACCGCATGGGACAACACCTGATGGCCCACTGCCCTTGGAAGCCCCCCACCCCCCAGACCATGCCCAGAACCTCAGCATCGTACTCAACTCCTCCCTGTCCATGACCCCACAGGTCAACGCCGTTGCCTCTACCTGCTTCAACATCCTCAGCATCCTTCGCAAGACCTTCAAATGGAACCCACGCACTCATAACCTGCTCACTGGACTACGCAAATGCACTCTACACCGGAATCAACAAGTCACTGCTCCGCAAACTCCAAACCATACAGAACACCGCAGCCAGACTCGTCCTTGTCCAACACCTGCGAGACATCCACAGGCTCCCCGTCAAAAAGTGAGTAACCTTTAAGATACTGACCCGCGCCTACAAATGCCTCCACAACACCGGACCCCAATACCTCAACAAGAGAATCAGCCTCCACGTACCCAAGAGAAACCTCCGATCCGCCGACCTCGCTGAAACCCCATGCATGTGCAGAGCCAGAACAGGTGGAAGAGCCTTCCCCTACATACCGGCCAAGACCTGGAACGAGCTCCCGATCAACATCAGACATGCCCCCTCTCTAAACATCTTTATTAAGCCTGGCTCTTCAACTGAACAGAGCTGCTGACCCCTCACCCCAGTGCCTTGAGACCCCCACAGGTGGATAGTGCACTTTACAATTCCCTGATTGATTGATTGATTGATGTATGTAATCTTGCTCTTCAGCACAACTACAACAATCAAAATAGCCATATATCTGTAGGCACAGGTGAACACATAGACAAACATGCTTCTAAGAATAAATGTTAATGTTACACAATGTTGCATCTCTCAAGCAATGTACAAATACTCCTTATGAAACAGTGTTGGGCAAGCTGACAGCCATCATGTATAGTTCATGCAGCAGTCCAGTGTAGACAACAAGCCACTCCACTCCAGTCAGGAGTATGCCTGACAGAAACATCTGCTCCAATAGCATACATGGAAATCCTCCGTACACCCAAGAGCTCAATAACATGTGGGGATGATAGGCTGCACCACATGTTTGCCACATGAATGGCAACATTGGCAAGCAGATTACGTGTTCCATATTGTCCATGAAAAACTGTTTTGTACAGGTAGTCTGTTTATGGCTAATGTGCAGATACAACCCTTGGGCCTCCTCTGATTCACACCCAGCTATCTCCCAAACTTGAAAGCTACACCAGGCCTCAAATCACATCCTCTCCGAGTCACTGACTCAGCCAGCCTAATTCTTGGTCAATCCAGATCATACAAGCCTGGGTACAGCATGGTACTCTAAGAATGCATTTGAAACTACAGATACAGGAGATGCAAGTGGACCCTCATAGTTGCCTACTCACAGGTCCCCTGCATCACAAGTCTTGTAGAGTAGATGGGCCTCTCACTCGACATCGACAGACAGCACAACCTACTTGGGCATAATGACGTTGAGAAGCACTTCAAAGATATACGATATCTCCCCTGTCAGATCAGTGTCCTCTTGGTGCGTGTCATGCAGTGCACACCACCCTTTGAACATGATCAGGAGCACCTTGTATGATCAACACAACAAGTTGCACCATATGTACTTCTCATGTCAGCAATGTGTACACCTATACCTAATTAATTCCCCTATACCCCATACTTGGTCCTCCAGTATTATTGTGCCTATTTTTAAAAAGGGGGACTGCTCAAACCCGAGTTGTTACAGGCCGATCTCCCTGATGATAATACGCTGAAAATTTTGGGGAGGGTCCTGTATAACAAAATTAGGTCATGGGCCGAGGAGTGTCAGATTTTACATCCCTGTCATTTGAGGTTTATGAGTAATATCGGTACTGTTGAACAATGCCTCAACCTCAACTTGATTATTGGCAAATATAATGTAGCTAAGAAAACACCTATATATCTGGCATTCATGGATCTCACGTCGGCCTTCGACTTTGTTAACAGGTCTCGGCTTTGCACTGCCCTTTTAAACTATGGTCTGGACGAGTCACTTGTATCCTTTTTAGCTTATCTGCATAAAGACCTACACGCCCGGGTGTGCATCAGCAGGGACGGGGAGGTCTCAAAAATTATTGAAGTTGGTAGAGGGGTCAGGCAAGAATGTGTCCTGGCCCCTCTTTTATTCATTTTGTATATCAACGATCTGAATAAGTCTCTGATAAAACTGACGCAAGACGTCCCACGCATTAACGGCAATAAACTTCCGGCCCTGTTATATGCCGATGACGCGGTGCTGATGGGCCGCCCCCCAAAAGCCCTTCGCATTCTGGTGCGTGGCTTTGTAGATTTTATGGCCGCCTTAAATTTATGCACTAATTTTAAAAAAATCTTTTTTAATGCCGTGTGGGTCAAAGAAGTATTTTAAGTCATGAATAGTTTTAAATTCCAATAGTTTACAGAGCACTCTCACTTTCCCTTATCTTGGTCTGGGATTTGCCTCAAATGGATTATGGGCGGACCATGTGGCTTATTGCAGGAGGAAGTTCACAAACTCTACTAACACGATACTCGGGTTATCAAAGCCAAGGAATACAGAGGTGGTATCTGCCACTGTTAACATTTTTAGACTCCAATGTATACCTATTGCCACTTATGGCGCTGAAGTGTCAGGACATACTAATAGTGGCATCATCCAGGATGAGGAGGATAGATTCTGTCATAAAATCCTGGGTGCACCTATCTCTTCCTCTAAATATGCCTGTCATTGTGAACTTAACCTGCCATATATGTCAGTCGCTAGATATATGTGTATTGAGAACGTTTCACGTGCACCGTCTAGCTACTTATTAAAACCAATTAGTAGTTGGGAAAGGGGGCTACTTTTCCGGCTGAGGACTGACACTATGAAATTTATGCTCTCTTTTCCCGCTGGGTTTACCTCTAACCTTGATCTATTGCCATGTCCATGCAAAAGCCAACAGAAACAATCGATGTTGCACTTTTTATTTTTCTGCTGCTATTATTCAATACTCACTAAAAGGTTTTTACTTCCGTATTTTAAAGCCTTACTGGAGACTGATTATAAGGCTGCATATGGGAAGGTCATTGCTTTAAAAGACGATGAGCTAACCTTTCGGGTTTGCTCTTTCCTGAAGGCGGCGGTACGTACTCGTAATTCTATGTGCCCCTACTAAATCCTTGTATTTTATCTTGATATTTTAACTTTTAAGTTATATGTCATTTTAATGGATTTTGCACTTTCTATCCTGTGTACTGTACTACTGGAGGACTAATTTTAACCTCAACTGGATTCTTTTTAACTGTTCTTTTGTTGCTGAAATTTTTCGTTGAATATGCTGCTGTTTGTCTGTACTTTTATGGATATGTATTTGTATCCGAATAATGTTTATATTGATTGATTGATTGAATGTAAACCTATAACATGCCAGTCCTTGTCACCAGGTAATGTCATTGCTGACGCACCGATGGCAAGAGCCAGGGCCCACTGTCTCACGCACAATGCAGGCATTGACATCAACGTCAGTCTGCTGTAACTCTGCAGTATCTGTGTCTAGTCACCTGGGTCTCATACAAAAGCACAGCGTAGTCTAGAGGCCATGCAGACTGGTTGCGCTTACAGGCATCGGTAGCTTTTCTGTTGCAAGGATTGTGACATGCAAAGTGCTGCTTTGCTGTTCCAAAGCAACAATGTCATGTTCACCTGTGAATCTGGTTCTACAACATGTTTGTACTAGGCTCAGTGGGGCTTGATGACCTATGCATAATTTGGAGTTGGCTGCTCCATTCTGCTATCTGCACGCACATTTAACTATGCATTATCTGAGGTGTCCCTGTAAGCTCTTGTAGCCCTTGAGGGATAAGAAATATGGGATGGCACACTCACATCAATAAATTGTACTGCTATCTGTTCAGCCATAAAATCATTGTCTATACCAGCTACTATTTCCGTTTTGCTGTCATGCTAGACTGATTTAAAATGAAGCTTGCACAAGAAAATCCTTACAACATGTAACTTTTGGTTTTGCATATTTTGAAATAGTGGTCATTAGACACCGGTCATAGATCATGTCATGTATAGCACAGCATGAAATGCGTAGACCTATCTCTTGAAAATATGGCCATGAGTGTCTTTGCACAAACAGTCGTCAATGTGGACCTCTGTGCCTCCAGCTAATCAAATACTAAAATGTGAATGTGCAGTCATACCTGCACATTGTATGAAGCATCACCAATCTCATATACAAGTAGTGACTGCCTGTTGGTCAAGTACATGTGTGTAGCAAGCCCATCTAACTGGCACAGACATCACAGCAATGTGTGATGTAAGAGTCTCACATGTAGTGACACATACCACCAATGCTAACCCTAATGAGTGACACTGAGAGATGCTATTTCTTACACACATGACCAGTCATAGACAGACATTAATGTGAGTAACTAGTGCCTCTTGACAGCTCAGGATCACTCATATCAGGACAGTCCAGATAGACTACACTCCAGTACACCACACAGATCACATCACATATCTATATGGTTTTGTTAGGCATGCTACATCAGTAAAAATGGTACATTTACTGATCAAATAGCAATTTGCGGATAAAATTTTCACACAAATCCATATTAGCATTCATATTTTTCATAACCGCCATGGAAAATACTAGCAAAATACATGTATATACAGGAAATATTCCCGCCTACTCCTTAGCAGGCAAAATTGTGTCGCAAAGTCCGAAAACGGGCTACAAACGACCAGGAAGTGATGTCAGTCTGCATCCTGTTCCATGGAAGAGTACTGTACACTTTCACTTTCTCTTTCAACCACACTGTTAGTGTCTGTTGAGAGTTGTGGAGGTGTTGCAAGGTGTCTGCTGGTGTTGGTGTGTTGGAGAGTATTTCTGTGCGTACTGTACTGTCCATACTGTCCTTGTTGAGTCCTGTGTCTTTGTCCATACGTGTTTTTTGCGACTTTGTGATTGTCTTGTCGGGTGTACATCTTAGGGGTATCTTTGTATTTTACACAGTTATTAGGGGTAATTTGTGGGTTATTTTTCTTTTTCCGGGGTCACTTGTGTTTTGGGAGATGTTGGGTCAGGGTAGGGAGGGCAGGATGTTTCAGGGGGCCTTGGGGGGCTTCCTTTGGCTAGTAAAGTTTTATTTGCCATGGATGCTTGAAGCTGGGGGACGTATCCTCTAGGGATACAAAGTAAAAATATAGAAGGTCCGGTGGGAGCACATCTTAGAGCAGATGATGAGAATGTTAAGTGTGGACAGGACTGTCCAGCAGTGGAACCACCATTGGCAGGATCGCGTCGGGCATGAGGGAGACCTCATGGATCACCTGGGAATCATCCTTCGCAGGCAAGGTGGTAAGTACATGACCAACTTTGTTTCAGGCCAGAGAATTAATCCACTGACCACTAATTAGATTCAGGACCACATCTATGCCCCACTCTTGGAATGTGCTACCTGGCTAAATAAAATGCTTGGCATGATGTACTGCCCATCGTCTACGCGCATTGACATTGAAACACTTCACATGATTAACTGGCTGTCAAGCTCTGTTAAATACACAATGCGGGATATCAACATGTCAAGGGACGTGATACACCTGTGGGGAGGCAAATGGACCCATTTGACCAAACAACTTCATGTATTTTGACGTTGTTGAGGTAAAACGTTACTTATGAAGCTGTAGATCAAGTTGTAGTCTGTTTTGTCCCACTGATCCTGGTAGGAATGTCCAGTAGGCCACAAGGCTGCTATTGTCATGTGTTGAGTGTTAGACAGGGAAAGCACATCGCAACATGCATTTAACGTGGACACTCACATGACTGTTACAGTGAATGAAATTATATCAAGAAGACCTCAATGATGTACGTGAGACATGTGAAATGTGATGTTAAATACATATATCTTTCTTTCCATTCATTTGTCACAGCTGGAAGACCCTTGATCACACAGGGAGATGTGGATGCCTTCATGGACCCACATGCCACTGGTTAGAGCGTTGCCTCTACCTTTGAATTGTATGTTTTGACATATATATGTCATGCCACTGGCCCTGTATGTTGTTGTACACAATCTGGATGTGCATCACATGGACCTCAACTCAAGTGTGATGATGTAGCATTAAGTCTAGAGTAATGCACATCATCATCATGCCCTAATAGAGAACAGCATTGACCTTCTTCACCTGATATTGCAACTCCTCATATGATTCACTACATCCCAGCCATGTACAAGCAAATAGTCCTTGATTTTAATACTTTTTTCAATGTCATTGAGCCTATCATGCAGCATCACAAACATCTATGCACTGTGACATGAGTGTGCAAGGGAGCCAGATGTGGTGCTGGCCATTGCAAGTGTACACTGTTATAAATGATGATGTGTTTACCCCTGATCATGTCACATCTTTTGTGGAGTATCATTTGCTGCGTGTTGTAGCATATTGACATGAACTTAGTTTAGGATAAGTCATTAGTATTAGTTTAGGTTATTAAGTGTGTATTTGTTTGTAAATGAAATCCTAGTGGTTAACGGTTTGTGCTGTCAATGATTGTTGATGTTTTGACATGTATTGTTGAATTTGTAGTTGATTACAACAGATGCATCACCCATACAATCTATTTGAATGTCTACAAATGTTATTACGCCATCTTTAAGGGACAGGCTACCGTCAATCTGCATTTGTATGTGAGTGAACCAAAATGATTGATATGTAGGGTAGCAAAGTTCTGTTTCAAGAATGTTTTGGAGTGGTATGACGAATTAGTATTCATATGATACTATTTTGCAAGTACAGATATACACATGATGCACTGTAGGCATTGCGCCCACACACCACTGGTTACATGATGTTGGTATGTTGTTAGGATACTTAGGGGCATCTTTGATAACACCGGTCCCCACAACAGCTTCACTTTCCATGTGGGAGTACAGGGGATATGTGCTTTGTATTATTTACTAGTCATCCTAAAGTCTCTGTACGTGCTTCAACACAGCCTTTTACATTGTGGACAACACTTCAAAATGTTTTGCATACAAGTGTAGAGCAAGGGGTGTTGTGATGGGTGTTACAGCACAACAGCGCTAGAATTTGATCCAGAAACACACATTGACATATTCTATCCTACACCATTCCTCTTCTGACAGCTAGAATGCTTTGTCATCATATATAACATTTTGAGGGAACTGTCTTTACATGTGTCATGGCATGACACCCATCTATACAACCATTGTCCACCCCATTGACAATGAGTACATTTTCTAAATATTCCTTGTTTGCACTGAAAGTTTGAGCCACTTCATGTGGCATGACACTGACTTGAGTCACAATCAACATACTGTGCATAGAGTGATTTTAAGGTGCTGAAACAGTGTTGAATTTGAGATCTGAGCATTGGTAGAGTCACACCTGCACGGGCTTCTCACTGCCTATCAGGGACACAGAGTCAGCAGAGTCCCTTTTCCAAATGTCCCTCGATTTGTAGTGGTGGCAAAACTGACCATGCACTGTTGGCACGTTTAAACATAAATGGTCACAGGCAATCCACATCTTAGTGACATAAGTACTTTTATTTACATGTGATTTCACTGAGGTATCAGACTGGCCTAGTTCTTTGGACAACAACCCCTATATTGTGTACATGTCCGGTGTAGGGCCTGACAGAATCCTTGGAGGGGAACATGTCCAGAGACATGTTGAGGAAGAGGCAGAGTTCAGTCAGCAGCCTGATTGCAGTTTCATTGGGAACAATGGCAAAATTGGCAGTCCATATTAAAGTCCAAGGTGAGTGTATCAGAGTCATTTAGAGGGCAGTGGAAAATGATGCTCCGAGGCATGTTGGTAAGCACAAGCCTAGGCAGAAACTGTCCATTTGACACAGATGAATGCTACCGCTGACCTTTTCCTCTGGACGTTGACTCTTCCACCTCTGATGTATCATGTGCCTCCCATGAGCCTAATGGATTGGCGGGAGCACTATGAGGCAGTGACACATCAGGGGGGTAAGAGGTGGATGTTGAAGGTGCAGCAGCTTTCATCTGGGCCAAATGATGAGGCATCACTACAGTGATGATAAGCTACAGGGCTTGCAAGACTCCAGCAATATCTCTGGTAGGCAGCCATGACAGCCAAGTGGGAAGCCTGTTTGTTTATGTTTATGTTTGTTGTTATTTGTATAGCGCTAATCACCAAAGGTTTCTAAGCGCTTCCTCTTAGACAACAGACTTAACCAGGCAGAAAGCTTGAGTTGGCCTAATCCCTATAAGCCTACACAAAGGCCTCTAGGAATAGCATAGTCTTCAACCTCCTCTGAAATGAAAGAAGATTTGTGTCCTTGCGCAGAACCTCTGGGAGTTTATTCCACATCTGTGGGACACAAACTGAAAAGGCACGGCCCCCCAGTGTTGTCATACTAAATCGGGGGCAGGTGAGGAAACTGGCCTGTGAAGAGCAAAGGTGGCGGCCCGGGACATAGGGCTTCAGACGATCTTTAATGTAATCGGGGGCTTCACCAAACAGGGACTTGTATGCAGGCCCTTGAAGCTTACCCTTTGCTTAATAGGTAGCCAATGCAAATGACGCAGCAGGGGAATGGCATGTGTTTTACGAGGCAGCTTAAATTTCAACCTTGCTGCATCATTCATGACTACCTGAAGTTTCCTCAAGAGTGATATAGGGAGCCCGATGTAAACTGCATTTCCGTAGTCAAGCCGAGACAATACTAAAGCAGTTACCACCATTTACATTGTAGAGGGTGACAGAAGGGCCGATAGCTTCCGGAGCTGACGCAGTAATCCGATACAGCTTCCCACCACAGCGGAAACCTGGTTCTTCATGGTCAGTCCAGTGTCTAGTTTGATACCTAGGCTCTTCATGGCAGATACTGGCGTGGGGGTGGTGCCAAGCTCTTGAGGCCAGAACAGGCCGGACCAATGGGAAGAGTCTGGAAAGAGTACCAGAACTTCGGTCTTGTCAGGGTTCACTTTTAAAGAATTCAGAGTCATCCAGTTCATGGTGTAACTGAGGATGTTCTGGACATTCCGTTGTGAGTCACAGGTGTGATCAATGCGGACTATTAGCTGGGTGTCGTCCGCATAATTAAACACCTGGCAGTCTAACTTGGCCAGGGCCTCAATCAAGGGTTGGAGATAGATGTTAAAGAACAAGGGGGACAACGCCGAACCCTGCGGGACCCCCCAATGGAGAGTGCCCTGCTTGGACATGAGGGTGCCCAGCTGGACTTTCTGCTGGATCTTTTTATCTGCTGCAAGCCGTAAATCGTCCAAAACTGAGAGCATCACCAGCTCAGTACTGTTGTGTGCCCAAAACCCTGCTTGCCGGTGGTGCAGCAAGTGGTGTTGCTCAGTATGTGATGTGAGGGCTTGGAGCACATGCTGTTCAAGGACTTTAGCCAAGAACGGGAGTTGGGAAATGGGGCGGAAATTCTTCAGGTTTTTAACATCAGCCCCGGCTTTCTTCAGCACTTGAACTTCTGATGAACCAGGCCGGAACTCAAAGATGAATTCAGGACGGACAGGACCTCAGCCTCAACCAGAGGGATGATCATCTTGAACACCTTGGGGGGACAGATGTCCTCCGGGGACCCAGATTTCACTTTAGCCACTATACGAGCTAGAGCCGCTGGTTCAAGCAACGGGAGCTGATAGAAGGGGGCCTTCAGGGAACCAAGGGGCTCCTCCTCAACTGATTGTAGGCAAGGGGCAATACGCAAATTCTTGATAGCCAGAATGATGTCTTCAACTTTAGTTAGAAAATAATTCAGGATTTTGTCACATTCGGCTTGACTAGAAGTTGGTTTCTGTTCGGGCAGCCTACTCAGTTCCCTAAGTATAATGAAAGTCTCTTTTTGCGTGTCACTTGCTTTGTTAATCCTGGCTTCATAATAGGCTGATTTAGTTTTAATGAGAGGACTTGTTTTTCCCCTCTGAGCTCACGTGTGTACCATGGAACCCTATTAGAACTGTACGGGGTCTTGGTCCTCCGGGTGGGAATGACTTCATCTATGGCTGTCTTCAGCCAAATTGAGAACCCTGCCAGTTCTAAATCCGAGTCCAAGGGCCCAGGCCTGAGAGCTGACGTCTTCCTCAACACGTCTTCTAGGATAGTGACATCTAGAGTGTTCCAATTGTGAAATGACTTCCAACCCACTGGCACCTGATTGAGGCGACTATCAATTGGGAGGAGGAGACTCACCAAGAAATGATCAGACCAGCTACAAAGAGAGCAGTCGGCCTGCAGACAGGCCGCCGACGTAGTCCAGATGAGATCTAAGGTGTGACCCTTCTCATGCGTGGAAGACTTCACGACTTGCTGTAGGCCTAAAGTAGTCATGGCATTATCGAATCTACTAGCCGCGCCTTCTCTTGGCAATAGATCCCAATGATAGCTAAAATCTCCGAGGACTAAGATGTGTTGGTATCTAGTCCGGAGATCGCTCATAATTTAAAAAAATAAGTCATTAAATAAGGGTGATGATTGGGGTGGGCGATACACCACTATCACTATCAGACAGTGCGAGGTCAATCCAAGCTTGATTCCCAGCACTTCCGCCCCATCCAGACTTTCCTCCACTATTTTCTCTGAGGCGAGAGTTCTGAGACTAAACAACGCAACCCCTCCCCCTCTTTTGTTGCCTTGACGGTTACTCGTCCGGACGGTGAACTCAGGGGGGAGGGACGCCACCAAATCTGGAATTGCTGAATCATTCAACCAGGTTTCTTAGAGTGCGAAAATGTCTACATCTGATTCTTGTAACAGGGTGAAAACCTCAAGACTATGCTTGATGAGAGATCTCGTATTTAGTAAAGCTATCTTCAAGCCAAGTGGGGCCACCGGTTGCGCCTGAGCCAGTTTACTATCAGTTGTCCGCAATAGATTCTCATCTGACACCAGCTTGCCAACCTGAGCTGGGAGCAAGATCCCCGAAGATAGGGGTCTCAGCTGCCGCAAATCCCTCCTTGAATAGCACCTTATCTGGCCAGGGATCCGGGCTACTGGACACGGTCGGGCGCGGACGGGCGCAGACGGGCGCAGACGGGCTTGCCTTGGGCGCGCCCACTGCGCGTCCGTTGCAGCATATATTTATATGCGCGAGGGAGGTGAGCTAGAACGCTAACCCTGGGTGGGCGGGGCAGAGCCAAAGCTTTCTCCACTCAAACAGCACAAGCTGTGGTGGAACAGAAAGCGGCTCGGGGAGGAGTGATGGCGGTTAAAAAATGGTGAGTGAAACAGAACACAGCACAATTAAACAAATCGCCAGAAGTACGTTACTTTGTAAAATTATAAAAGCGGAGCAATTCCTCAGTATTTCTAGAGCAAAACATCAATACAGTAGAGCACTAATACATTAGCATAGCGTATAAAAAAGGCTGAATAAAGCTCGCACATTCAGAGTTTCCCAAGCGTATATCTTACAGGGTTAATGGCAAACACCAAGCATTGCACGAGTAGTAGTCAGTATCTAAGCCTGCATCTGCTCCATGCTCTTTAACATTTCACGCAACTCCTTGGTGACATCGCTGGAGCCACTTTGACAGGGAAGTTGATCTTGTGTCTTAGTAAGGACTCCAGCAATGTCAGCCAAGGAATGCTGGAGAGCATGGAGCGGACAATGGGAGCCTCGTATAGACTCTAGGTGGTCCCTAATGGGACTGAGACACCCACAGATCCCATTCAGTTTGGCCTCCAGGCTGTCCAACCCCACCTGCACCTGACCAGCCATCTCACGCTGGACTTATTTTTTTTATTTCTTTTTTATTTTACAGAGTTTTATATAGCGCGAATTTGACCCAAGGTATCGGGTATCAGAGCGCTTTACATTGCACCAGTTGCATTACATGACGACACATTCATTTTTTTGTTAGGCACAGGGAGATTAAGTGATTTGCCCAGAATCACAGGATGTTCAGCATCGTTGCCGAGACTCGAACCCAGTTCCCCAGATTCAAGGTCGAACGCCCTAGCCGTTAGGCCAACTCCTCTCCCGCACTCTTCTACTCTTCTACCGCACTACATTGAAATGTTAACTGTGGGTCCTCAAAGTCCTGGGAGACAGCTGTGGTGGTAGGTGCTAGCTGCTGGGTGTTTTGTGCTGCTGGTGGATCAACCACGACGCTGCTGGATGTCCCTGCTTCTGGAGATGGGCTGCCAATGGAGTTGAGCAGCTCTTGGAGGGTGTCCTGGTTGATGGCTGAGATGTCTTCTTCCTCTTCATCATTGAAAAGTGGGACAGGCTGCTGAACATGAGGTGATGTATCTTCCTCTGCAGTGTAAATGGGAGATGCTGTTGTATGCGTTTGTCCACTTTGGTCAGGCATTTAAGCAGTTGACAAACAGAGTGCATGACAATGTCCATTCTCTATTTTAAAAAGCTACACCTATTACACGCAGGTTTGTAAATCACCGTACAACATCACTGATGGGACATTTGGGTTGATCATGGTTTTGGAAAGATTCCCTGTATGCCAACTGTGAGGGGCCTGTTTCTACGCACATGCTGCACCTGTTATATCCTCTGTTCAGTAGTGACAGTGGTGCTGGTTATTGCACATTATTGACAATGCAGATTTGATCAGATTCATGTGTCTTTACACTACATTGTGGTTGAGTCACCCTTTCTTAGTCAAGTTTACATGTTGTTTTGATTAGCTAGGTTTAGAGGTGTAGATTAGACTGCACCCCACATTGATGTTGGCACTGACAGTGTGGCATGAGGAGGGCAATCATGCACTTGAGATCAGGGATGCAGTGATGGACACCATGATATGACAACTAGATGTGATTGATTTGCCATACTCTGACAAGTGTCTATGTATTTTAAGCTGGCCAAATCACATTGACACATGTCATTGACATTGATATATGTTGATATGCAGGGAGGGACACTTTCTTGTTCATTGCCTGTTATTCACCCAGTCACCCTTGCACTTTGGTGCATTGTCAATGGTGGTATGTTGCAAGCCGGAGGACATATGACTCTGAGGCAAGCTTAGGAAAATGGTGCATTGTTGCACTGCAGACGTTTTTCTCGCCTCACTGGGGGCATAGTTCTCCTTACAGGATTAACACCGCACTCCTCCACTTCAGTAACACAGGCCTGCATCATAGTTACAAGTTTATGGTGCAACCCTGCGTTTCCCCCTGCGCTGGCACTTAACTGATCAGCCTAGCACCAACACCCGCATCTTTGCAACACAGTGCAAGGGTGTCTGGGTTCAGGGGAAGATTGTTTATGTGCAGGGAGGGTCACCTTCCTACACATTACCGATGAATGCCAATTTGCTGTTTCTATGTGTGCTGCACAATGTAGCACACAAGGAAACAGCAAAAACGATGAGAAATGAAGCATTTCTAATTGTTTGCCTGTTTAAGATCGAGTTTTGGATGGTCTTATTTTTTAAACAGCCTCCTATTTACACCACCCTTGTGAATAGGGGCCAGCGTTTTTTTCAATGGGTGTTGCGGGGGGACACCCAACACAACACCCAATTCCCTCCCCTTTCACGCTAAGTGAAGTGTGTAAGGGGCCCTTGATTACAAAGCAGCGCGTTATGCTGCCTTGTAAGTGGGGTGAAGCCCCTATCGCCATCCCACCCTGAAAGTGACACTGGCGTGGCGATGGGGGTTTGTAAATATGCCCCTCAGATGGACACATGGCTGATACATGTTGTTCTGCTCAGGGTAATTGGATGCCTTTGTTTGTGGAAGGATGTTTACAGACATCACTGACTATGCATTTGTTCACTGTCACTGTTGACTTTAACTAAGGGCCAGTTTCCATGCATGTCTACGTGTCTTGGACATCCCACACCAGGACCATGACGACAATACAATACTGCTAACTGTACAACACATGTAGATACTTTGATGTGAATGACTGCATTTTGATGGATAGGGTCAAGGTGCCATGTAACAAAATGACATGCATTAGTTTGACATTGTGAATGGGGCTCATTGTCAACATTCACTTAACATGCATGTGACAGGGAATGTATGGTTCTGTGAACATGGCAAGTAGAACATACATGTTGTTATTTTAGGGGACACATTCCTGATATGCAGAGTCCTTACACTGTACTTTTGAATGCATATCCCTTCTGCTCATAGTTGAACAGCACCTTTGCCCTCCAATATGTACATTTTTTACTTTATGTAATGTGCACATTTTAGACACAAGGGGGCATATTTACAATTGAGTGGTGATGCATGTGTTTAAGCCAAGAAGACTAACAACATGCTTTGTCACTTTGGGAACACAGTGCTGCACCATATTGACAACAATATGACACAGCCCCATGTACCACCCTGCTCTGGGGGAAAAGTTAGCAGCCCACCACCAAAGCAGGCACACTTGCACCATTGTGCAGGGGTGGCTGTGTTGTGGGGAAGATTGTGCATGTGCAGGAAGGTCACCCTTCCTGCACATGAACAATCTCCTACTCGACTCAGACACCCTTGCACTATGGTGGAAGGGGGCCTGCATTGGTGGTGGGCTGCTAACTTTTTCCCCAGAGCAGGGTGGTTCACGGGGTTGCATTATATTGTTGTCAATGAGATGCAGCCCTGTCTTCCCAATTTAGCTGGGTGTGGTTTTGAGCCAAGGAGGCTAATGCAACACTCTGCCACCTCTCTAGTCAATATGCCACTTTGCATGTTCATGTAGTCCATAGTTTGGAGACCCATGAATGGTCATTTTTCTATATCTTTGAATATTTATTGGTGCTGAATTACAAATTACTGACACCACCATTATGTGTCTTTATATGTATTCAACAGCTAAAATGGCATGTGTATATACCCCCAGGTACTTAAGAATCTGGAATTTGATCTGCACACAGTGTGGCTGTGCACTGAGGAATATTTAGTTGGACAGTAGCAACATTAGTCCCCACCCTCACTCCCCCCAGTCCCTGGTTCTTACTTACCCTGTTGCTGATGTAGCTGGTCATGTTCATCATTATCCTGTCCCTGGACTCCAACCACTGACTCCTCGCAGATGACCGCAGACACCTGCTCCTCCAAGGCATCCAGCTCCTCCTGTGGCACTGGACTCCCACCTCCGTTCTGCAGTGCAGCCTGCCGATTGTTGGACAGTTTGTGCTTGGTCTTGCTCTTGGCATCATGCCAGCGCTTCTTGCAGTTGGTTACTGTCCACTTGACCCCTGCTTCTGCATTTACCTTGGCTACCATGGATGCCATATGGAAGTTTTGGTCCCCAATGACACTGTGGAGCTGACAAAGAGCTGGTATTGTTTCTCTCTCACCTCCGCAATCAGGATCTCATTATCCTACTGGCTGAACCTGGTTTTCCTCTTCCTCTTCCCCTGGGTCTCTGGATGGTCCTCCTGGTTGTTCGGGGGGGTTGGGGGTTTGTTGTCTGCTGCAGAACTGGGTCCAGCATGCTCCATTTTGCTTCCAGGCATAAAAATTCATTTATATATTTTTTTGGTGCTTTGCAGGATTTTTGTAGTTAATTTTTCCTTGCGAAGTGTAAAAAAAAGTGTTGTCACGCTGATTAGCGTGCGTTTTCTGGCCATTGACTGGCCGGCCGGCACTTTTTTCATGATTGCGGCAAGATTTTTATCGCTGTGACGTTGGTCTTAACATCAGTATTTCCCACCGTGATACAATACTATCGTCATGTTGCGGCGTATTGTAAATATGTCAGTACCATAGTGATTGTTTTCTGCAGTATGCGCCGGTAAGACAATTGCCGCTATCTAACGTTAGTGTTAGTTAGCAGCAATTCTTGTACATATACCCCAATATTTTGTAAAATAACTAACATTTTTGAAGACTTTCAAAACAGAGATGGAGAAAGTGTGTGTGCGTTTGTATGTAAAATATCCTGGTGAAATATTACAGATACCTCACCGTACCCGACTGAAAACACCCAACTATTTATCAGAAAATACATTTATTAGGGGGGTATAAGACTCCAAACACACCCATGAAGGTAGGCCCTTGGGAAAGGATGGCAGCCTGCACTTCTCCATCTTAAGGGAACATCGAGGTTGCAATTGTGCTGCTGTGTGCCTATGGAAGATTACCTCAAGCCGTTGCAAGACCCTCAATGACACAGTAAGAGAAAGGTCGACCCAGAAGGGCAATGGCGGCAGTTGTCCTTGTAGCCTTTCTGGCATGCGGCTTTCCCACCCCACCACCCCAGAAGCAGAGCACTGGAATGCAAGTAGCACCCCATGGAGCAGGGTGGCCAAGCACCATGTGTATGGGGGAAAGTAAGCAGGAGGCGGCTCCTCCCTATGAAGGGGAGGAGCACAGGATTGTGAAGGAATCGATGACCACCCTCTGGAGCCGGAAATCCCCAGCTAGACTCGAACCAAGGGGCAAGGCAAAGGGGATGACATTTGGCTCCACCACCAGGCAGAGAAGAGAAGCAAGGAACCTTAAGGGAAGCTACATGCCCACAAGGCATGGGGCTCAAGAGCGAGATACCAGAATGGAGGTAGTTGACCCCAGGAAGGGAATCCCTTCTGTCCTCATGTCAAGTCTAAACAAGGGCAAACACAACAGAGAGGTACAGTCTACAGATGGGAAGGAGTGGCTTAGTGGTACAAGGGCTTCCAGTGATTTGTGGAAATGTGGATTTTCCTGATCAGTTATGTCCCCTATCTTGGACCCCAACGATTCTATGTGCATGTCACAAGTACATGTATGTTCCCTCCAGTTCCAGTTTCCAAGACGCAAACATATGTGTGTCTACCGTCGACATGTTCTCTGTCAGATCCGCCATCAATGGGCTGGATATTCAATTCCTAAGTATGAAAAGCCACCGACTTTATATGGCTAAGGTACTCCATTTTTACAGTTCAGGCAAGTAGGCCCGATTCTTTCCTCAAAGCCTTTCCCTGCTCTCTGTCTCTGACAGTTTCAGCTTGAGCTCGCATCTGTATCCATGAACTTTGTCCTACTCCCTGTGCAGCTAACGGTGCCTGCCTCGGCCAGTTTTCGCCTGCCTGCCAAGAAGCTGTATTTCACCTTCGAATTATCTATTTTGCTCTTCAGCCGATGCATTCCTGTCTAGTGATTTAGGTAAACATTTCCTTTAGCTCACAAGCAAAGGACTCAGCCTTTCCGTCCTCCTGCAAGTGATTCATAGCCCTGTTGCCATGGAAAGTTTTCTGCCCCTCGCTTCTCATATAGACACTTAGACGCTTGTACACGCACATACAGTTAGTATAGAATAGATTCTGTCCGAGAGTCCTTCCTTGTGGATAACATAGTTCTCTAAACATAGGATGTTAGATATGATTTGGGATTAGGTTGACATGACCCCCTAGACTTCTCGTCTCCACATGTAGAGCTAAATGTCAAGTCCCCTTCACCCCCTAGTTGCACGTCAATCACACGTCATGCTGCTGCGCACGCATCCATGTTAAGTATTATCGTATAGATCCACCTATGTAAGATAATCAGAGCCAATCACGTTTCTTTTTGCTCCTTATTACGCCTAGTTTCAATTACGTATCACTATGTTAATTTATCTTATCAATTGTTACGCCTTTTTGCACTTGTTTCATTGTAAATGTATGACCTATAAAAGTTACTTCTTGTCAATAAAGTATTGTACTTCACTTCCTGAACCCTCGTGGTGACGGAACCTGAAGGCCGCGACTCGAGTCGGCCATTTTGGATGGAATAAAGCCCATTTAGAAAACCTCTTATACCACGGATTCTGCCTCTTGTTATTCTGAGCTATTTTACTTTATTTTAAAGATTCCGTATGAAATTCAGTTTCGGTAAAAAGAATATTTACCACATAATGGCGCCCGAATAGGGACACTTTCTCATCTCACGCGCCGGCGGTGCGTTGCAGGCCCGGTCTCCTGCCACAGCTGGACGGACCATAAACGCGTACCAGCAGGATTTCCTGTAAGCTCCCTCCGGTCAAGCGGGGGCGACTGAGGCTGCGATCAACCCAGACGAGGCGGTGAGAAGTGCGAAGTATCCCGACCAGAGCCTAGCTGAGAGAGCAAGATCCGAGGTATACAGAAGCCCACCAGGTTTTCCGAAATCCCGATGTCCAGAGGGTCCGCTGTCCGCAGTCATCGAGTCCTGTCCATTCTCTGAGGCCTTCCGTTTCAAGGAGCTACTCGGTGAGTACCATCGCCGAGGAGGCGTGTTGACGCGCACATAGGTTGTGCCGGTCAAGACGGATTTGGGTACACAAATCCGGTCTGCACTGTTTAGCAGTGTATATGTACTGTTTAGCAGTATATCAAGTATTCCGAAGTATTCAGTTATTGTCAAGAATTCAGCGTGGTGATTAGTTAGGCAGACTGTCATCATTGTCGGTTATTGTTAAAATGTTTAATGTTCAATGTTTAAAGTGTTCAAATGTCTTGCATATTGTGGTATGAATGATTGTTCTTTGTTCGCTGTTCATTATTGTGTTTTTCGTATTAAGTGAATTCAAGAGTAAGTATCAGATCAGTTGTCAATATGCCGCTCTTCTCGAAGTTAAGACAGATTACTACCAGAAAAGGGGTGCTTGAAGAAGCAGTTCCTATTCCTCCTAGGGACACTCCAGGGCATTTTATGTACCACAAGCATGGCTTAGATGCCATATTGTTTCTTGATCTATGGGTAGATTATACCAAGGGATTGCCGGAAAGTCAAAGGTGGCCCGCAGCGGGAACCTGGGATGCAGAGTGCATCATGAAAGTGGAGGAAGAGTTATGGAAAAGAAAGGTCAGACAGTCACAGAAAGACGCTGTTGAGTTATGGCGTAAAGAATCTCATAGACGTACAGAAAAAGCACGTAGACAAGAAGAGAGGAGTAAAGAAAGTTCAAATAAAGTTCAAGAAAATCTATTAATTGAGGAAGGTATCCGAGTGAAGTCAGAACAAGTAAATAGACAAAGAAATGCTCTTATGAATGGTATGTATCCCCTTCTAGCCGAAGGACTACCAAAGGCTGTTCCAGGGATGCCAAAAGACTTGCCACCCCCGTTATTTCCAATTAAGGTACATCAAAAAGGGCATCCCAGAACCGCAGAAGATGTTTTTCTTTCCTCATATCTAGACGACACAGCTCCCGAGTATGCTAACGCCACACTACATAGACCGTCTGGCGGAGGGGTTCAACGTCAGGATCAGGTATCCGACCCCGTGCAACAGCAAGTCCCGATACAAGCTTCGGCAAGCACATCTGTCCCCGCAGTCGATTCTACAGTGGTATCGACACCCATAGTTGCTGTGTCACGTTCAACGAACCCATTCACACCCGACGCCCCAGATGGGGCCACGGGAGGTGCTAGCAATACCTTTACACCACCCAGAATAAATAAACTTGTCTTTCAAGAATCAGCGCATTCACGTACACCTAAATTCGTAAGTGAACGTACGCTTAAGGAACTCCTTGTAAATTGTAGATATGACCCGGTGGTTGGTAAAGAGGACGAAATGGTCCTGGCATCATTACGCATCAGGCGAGCCGCAGAGTATTTAGCAAGGTTACCAGGAATGACTACGCATCTAGATAACATATACCATTTTGTTCAAACAGGACGAGATCCAGGATGTATTAACAGAGCTATGGAATTCCAGAAAGTAGAGATACAGGGGGAACTGTTACGTTTCCTCATAAACTGTGTGATCAGAAATCAAGACCGTCCGGGGGTAGACCCGAATGCAATGCTTATTCTTACAAGATGGAGCCAGAATATATCAGAAGGGAGACACGATAAGCAAAATTGTATAATAGCCATGTGCCGAAAAATCCGTAGAGAAATAGAGCGTATTCATGAAGAAAGATTGGGAACAGACGAGTTCGAGCAAGATGAAGTGTCCGAATCAGGGAATTCCGCAAGACAGTCAGAGACCATAGCCTATGTAGGCAGAGGAAGATCCTGTGATAATGCTAGATGTTTTTCTGATCCCATACACTCTGTATGCCCAAATAATAGCAGAACGTATCCGACGCCTGTAATAAATCTGAAGTCTCCTGAACATTTGTTTCAAGCCGCAGATAAAATACTACGAGAACGAAGGGGTTACCACCTCCTCGATTCCATGGATGAGCAAGAATTAGCCAGATCAGCTGTTCACTGGATTGACAGTCCTGAAAAATACGGTGATGAGACCGTAGCACACACGTTTTTTAATCTCAGTGCAGACGAACAACGTTTAGCTGGAATCTATATGATTCAGCAACTCCTTATATTATATAAGAGCCAACATGCTGACCCTGGTCCTTTACCTGATATATTAACGGAACTACTCACGAACAGATGGAGAGGTTCTAGTAACAAGCTAATTAAAGAGATATTAGTGTCACGTAAACAGTATGTCCTTTTTGTAAATCCGGATTCTCTCTCGCTGCCCCACAGAGAAAGAACGCCGTACTATATGGATAGACAAAATCCTTTACGAGAAGTGCACCCAATAAAAGGCGAAGACAATGAGTTTCACCGTGTATTTGTTTACACACCCATATCAAAAATGGAATTATTAGAAATGAAGAAAGTAGTACCTAGTCATGACAAAGACCCAGCGGGTTTCCACCGAGAAATTAAAGACATGTTACTAATGGGAGAGTACACCTTTCCTGATATTATGACGATATTAAAGGTGCTTTTGCCTGCTGGCATCTATGAAAAACTGAAAGAAAAAGAGTGGGAAGTGGGAGACCAAAAGATAGACTGGACAGCATTAGCAGAGGAAGAAAGGGCCCGAACTGCAGGTTCAGGGCTCGGGGATAAAGTTAAACTGTTACCAGGTTTACTAGTACAGGTACTGCCACGTCTATTAACTACAAAAAAGGAAGATTGGGGTGCAATCACAGCCTGCAAACAAAAGCAAGATGAAGACACAAGCGATTATTATGCTCGATTTGAAAAATGTTTTGGTATAAACAGTGGTATAAAAGCAAGTAGTGACTCATATCCACATTTATTTGTGACAAAATTAGTGGAAAATGCATTGCCTCCAGTGAAGAATAGAATATTGAAATTCGAGAGTACCTGGCAAAGTAACACTCCGTCACAAATGCTACAAATGTTACAGTATCATCACAATAGAATTAGGGATGAACAAGAACACGAGCATAGACGCATGAAGGATACAAAAATGAAAATGCTAGTTTCTCAGACAGTACCAGCAGAGGGTCACAAAAAGGGTGTGACACATTCTGGTGATTCTGCAGCTCCTGTAAAAGGAACCTGCAATTACTGTAAGCAACTAGGCCATTATGTACACGATTGTCCAGTCCTGAAACGTAATATAGCTACAGGTATTGCAAAAGAGAGACCACGATTAGTTAGACAAGATCAGAATGAACAAGGAGCTATGCAGCATGGACAGTCCATGCCAGTTCAGCAACAGTCCATGCCAGTTCAGCAACAGTCCATGCCAGCCTCACAACAGCCCATACAGTTTGTGCCAGCTGCACCACCGTTGCCTGCTACTGCCACACAAACCACAACACGACAAATGTATCAAACTGCACAATATGAATATCCTGAGTATCAGCGTTACGCATGAACAAGCCTAGAGAGGGAAGTTGACTTACCGCTCATCGAGATTCCTGTAGATCAAGAAGGACCGTATGTACATAGTGAATTGTTAGGTCAAGATAGAAAATTCTTACTCGATACAGGGGCAAGTCGAACAACTATAAAACGTAGTGAAGTTCCAGGGGCACCCCTCTCAGGCTCTCAAAATGTTTCCCTTGGTTTTTCAGGAAAACCTATTGTTAATGAAGTATCACAGCCTCTCCCACTTACGATAGGACCTTTGACACGAACTACAGATTTATTGCTTACTAAATCATGCCCAGAAAATCTGTTAGGAATTAAAACTCTGAAAGCACTAGGAGCCATAATATGTTGTTCTCCGGAAGGAGTAAGGTTGTTTCTACGTGATTTTAAAGGTCACTATGTGTCTAGGGACATGGATCCCCGACTACAGACTTTACCAGTACATCTATGGGCACAAGGCCCTACGGATGTTGGCTGCATGAACATTACACCATACCGAGTCACATTGAAAGCAGGAGTGGTACTACCACGAATGCGACAATACAAGTTACCGCATGATGCTGTAGTGGCTTTGCTGAAAATCATTGATGAGCTAATTGCCCAGGGAGTAGTTGTAGAAACAGACTCCAATGTATGTAATTCACCGATAATTCCGATTCTTAAACGAACTGATCCTACTGCCCCACCAGTATACCGATTGGTTATTGATTTGCGTGAACTAAACAAGTGCATTGTACCACAATTTCCTGTGGTCCCTGATATATCATCATTATTGACAGCAATTGATTCCGAAGCAACATTCTTTACTGTAATTGATCTCAAGAATGCCTTTTTCAGCGTCCCAATAGATCCGGAAAGCCAATATTTGTTCGGATTCAGTTTAAATGGGCGCAGCTTTAAATTCTCACGCGCTCCCCAAGGATTCACAGAAAGCCCCAGCATCTACAGCCAAGCACTGAAACGAGAACTTGACAGTATCCACATGCCAGTCAATACTGCACTGCTTCAATATGTCGATGATCTGCTGATCACCGCGAGAAGCGAACCTGAATGTGAAAAGGCTTCTCTGACAGTTTTACATTTTCTAGCCGACAAGGGGCACAAGGTGTCTCCTTCTAAGCTGCAATTCTGTGTCCAGCGAGTTATTTATCTTGGTCACTCGCTGTCCAAGGAGGGAAGGCAGCTTACACCAGATCGCATCCAGTTAATTGCTAACATGTCAATACCCCAGACACAAAAGGAAGTGCGGGCTTTTATAGGCCTCACTTCATATTGTAGGCAGTGGATCCCTCAGTACGCATTTCTAGCAAAACCACTCATTCAGTTAACCACACAGGAGGCAGCCACATCGACTGTTCTCCCTTGGACTCAGGAACATACACAAGCTTTTGAAAGCCTAAAGGAAGCTTTATGTCAAGCACCTGTTTTAGCAACACCATGTTATAGCAAACATTTTACACTCTTTGTTACAGAACGTGAAGGTACTGCCTTGTCAGTACTCACTCAGGATCAAGCAGGATCACGCAAGCCATGTGCTTATTTTTCCAGTACATTAGATCCCGTAGCTCAGGCTTTGCCTGCATGCCTGAAATCAGTGGCGGCGACAGCTTTAGCAATCAGACAAAGCGATGCCATAGTATTAGGACATCCATTGACAGTACAAGTACCACATGCAGTAGAGGTTCTTGTGAACCGAACACAAACACAACACTTGACCATAGCAAGACTTACCGGTTATGAACTGACATTGTTTCAACCACACATAGAGATCCGACGGTGTAATACATTGAATCCTGCTACACTATTACCTGTAATTGGAACAGACCCACTAGCTCATGATTGTGTTGAAATCATTGAAATAAAGACGAAACCTAGACAAGACTTGACAGACGTTCCATTGTTAGATCCAGACCTGACGTTGTATGTAGACGGATCGTGCATGAGAACAAGTACAGGAGATTTAGTGGCCGCGTATGCAGTCACAACAGACACTGAAGTTATTGAGACAAATTGTATAGATACTTTGTCAGCCCAAGCAGCAGAACTTATTGCTCTAACACAAGCCTGTATTCAAGCCACAAATAAGAAAGTTAATGTATACACTGACTCACGTTATGCATTCGGAGTTGTACACGACTTCGGCGTACTGTGGCGAGAGAGAGGTTATTTAACCTCCCATGGTGCCCACATTCAGCACGGACCCCTCATTCATGCCTTGTTAGACGCAATACATCTACCCACTGCTATATCGATTATGAAATGTAAAGCACACACGAAGGTTACTGATATCATTTCTCAAGGCAATGATTTAGCTGACAGAACAGCTAAACAGACTGCTCAGAATCGCACATTAGACATGACAAAGCCAATAGTTCAGACACCAACACAGTGTATGACAATTAAGGATCCCGCACTTGACGTAATTGACATACAGACACATGCTACTGCAGAAGATTTAAAGAAATGGACTGAACTAGGAGGGATCCAGACAGATCAGGGATGGATGACGAAGGAGAAATCTGTATGGTTTCTTCCTGACTCTATGGTCCAAGCCATTATAGCTACAATTCACAGCCCGGCGCATTTAGGAGAAAAAGCTATGCTAGATAGCATTCAACACATTTGGTTCAATAAACATTTACGAGCAGCAGCTAAACAAAAGGTCCGTACCTGTATGATATGTTGTCAGTTCAACCCGGGAAAAAGTGTTCCCGTAGAACAGGGTGGATTCCAGACTCCTGATCATCCTTTTGAAGTGCTCCAAATGGATTATATCCAGATGGAACGATGTCGAGGATTCAAATATGTTCTTGTAGTTGTCTGCGCTCTCTCCCGATGGACTGAGGCGTACCCAGTATCAGATTACACGGCCCCGACTACTGCCAAACAGTTAGTTCGAGAATTCTTCCCACGGTACGGGCTACCACGTGTTGTATATTCAGATAACGGCCAGCCTTTCTCATCCGAATTAATGAAACATGTCTCACTTTTGTTGGGATATCAGTGGAAATTCCACTGTGTCCGACACCCCGAGGCAGCAGGTCTCGTGGAACGACATAATCAAATTTTGAAAATCAGATTGTCTAAAATATGTAAGGAGAAAGGTGTTGACTGGATAGTAGCCTTACCAGTTGCACTATTTTACATAAGAATGGTAGCACACTCTCGAACAGGGCTATCCCCGTATGAGGTGATCTTCGGAAGGCCACCAAATATGTGGGGGACGCCTGTACCACGTAAAATAACTGATGTTAATTGTAATATGCTGACAGATTACCTGGCTTCCTTGATGTCTGCACTACAATCTTGTCGTTCACAGGTAGCTGCAGCTTTTCCTGACAACACTGAGGTGAAACCCCATGACGTTGCTCCGGGGGATCTGGTGTTTGTGAGGAATTTCGATCGGAAAACCCAATTGGAGCCCAGGTGGAAAACACCGAAGCTAGTCCTGCTGACCACAAGAACAGCCGTGAAAGTGGAGGGCCGCAAAGGATGGATACATTCCAGCCACGTTAAGAAATTTCATGGACTATCCTCGGATATAGACACTGTGCCCTGCACTCCCTCACAGACTGATTCAAAACTTCCCTTTGTTGAAAGGAATGACTCTCAGAACTATAAATTAAAACTTAGGCCCAAACAGTCGAGCAATTTGATTGTTTAAGTCCTCTCCAAGGTGAAGCGGTTGAATTGTCTCTGACATGTATCCCTTGGACCTGAGTAGAGAAAATACCAGAGAAATGTTGAAACGACAGGCGTATTGTAAATCACTGCGTAGCTACTGTGTGAGGACATTATTAATTCTGTTTTTATTGAGTGTTTTAATAATCATTACGAGTGTGATTTTGCACATATATCATCCTATTTCTAGACATGTTTATAATATTACTGCTGAACATTCTTTTAGTGACCTACCGCCACATGAATTATCTTATAGACTTGCGCTGCGCAATAACACCTTCATTAGTATGTTACATCATTCCCATCAGACTAGTAATGCCACCAATTGTTGGGTGTGTGGCCGACTCCCTCCCTATCAGAATAACAAAGGAGTTCTGCCTTTCTTTCCACATCCGTTCACACACAATGGCTCCTGTGGAGCATGGTTTAGTTTACTAAATTCCATAGACCCAGACACAGCAGTTTATCAACAACATTGGATATGGGGAAATCTGAATCTAATTTTATTCAAAGTCTGTCACCCTAATAAGGAGGGTCACCCCAGTAGAACAGGAACTGATTTAGAAAATGAAGTGTATAAATTAGGTAATTTTACGCCTAATCTCATGATTTTGAACGTCAAATCCGAAGTTGAATTAATTCTGCCCACTATGTCAGTATTTCCAGTTAAGGGTGAATTATGTGTGAGAAAAGTTGGTTCCATACACATGGGCCATAGCAAATGCGTTACTACAGTAGAATATAGTGATCAAGGGAAATCTTCATTTAGAGCTTCTCGCCATTCTTACTTTATATGTGGTCAGACGGCATATATGCGTCTGCCTCTAGATTGGGATGGTACCTGTTACATAGCATTCCTTTTGCCACCTGTTTTCCTAGCTCCCCCTGATTATTATCGAAATGTTCATTTAGTACACAAAAGAGAGCGTAGAGATCTCCCAGTTGTCGATTATACTGAGACGGCATGGGACAAGTATGTAGATTTCAATAAAGGTATCTTTCCCTATATAGGTACAATATCAAATAGTAAGCTGATACGCAGACTCACCAAGACTCTTGAAGCTGTAGTAAACGAGACTATAGCCGCCCTAGGCAATCTGACAGAGGAACAATCAGTGATGAGAATTGTTGTTCTCCAGAATCGTCTTGTCCTTGACGTCATCCTGGCCGATAGGGGCGGAGCTTGCAGGGTCATCGGATCCAGCTGCTGCATATTCATACCAGAAAATTCGCCATCTGTATATAAAGCTATAACACGCCTTCATAAGATTGTAAGCCAGATACACGAGAATCCAGGCACTTGGACGTGGTCCGGGTGGTTTTGGAGTGTGATATCAGCCTGGGGATGGAGAGTTCTATCTTTCCTAGGTATTGGCCTTTTTATGCTCTTCAGTTGTTGTTTATGTCTACAATGTGGACCAGCTATTTGTGGTCTGTGTGCCACATCATGCATTCCATATCAAAGTTCTCGTTCAAAATGCCGGAAAAAGAAGGAAGAAGAAATGATGCTCCATGAGCAAATCGATGGAATGATGAAGATTGATATCTCTTGAAGGGCAAGTAGGGGACAAGGAGGGAATGTGGAAATGTGGATTTTCCTGATCAGTTATGTCCCCTATCTTGGACCCCAACGATTCTATGTGCATGTCACAAGTACATGTATGTTCCCTCCAGTTCCAGTTTCCAAGACGCAAACATATGTGTGTCTACCGTCGACATGTTCTCTGTCAGATCCGCCATCAATGGGCTGGATATTCAATTCCTAAGTATGAAAAGCCACCGACTTTATATGGCTAAGGTACTCCATTTTTACAGTTCAGGCAAGTAGGCCCGATTCTTTCCTCAAAGCCTTTCCCTGCTCTCTGTCTCTGACAGTTTCAGCTTGAGCTCGCATCTGTATCCATGAACTTTGTCCTACTCCCTGTGCAGCTAACGGTGCCTGCCTCGGCCAGTTTTCGCCTGCCTGCCAAGAAGCTGTATTTCACCTTCGAATTATCTATTTTGCTCTTCAGCCGATGCATTCCTGTCTAGTGATTTAGGTAAACATTTCCTTTAGCTCACAAGCAAAGGACTCAGCCTTTCCGTCCTCCTGCAAGTGATTCATAGCCCTGTTGCCATGGAAAGTTTTCTGCCCCTCGCTTCTCATATAGACACTTAGACGCTTGTACACGCACATACAGTTAGTATAGAATAGATTCTGTCCGAGAGTCCTTCCTTGTGGATAACATAGTTCTCTAAACATAGGATGTTAGATATGATTTGGGATTAGGTTGACATGACCCCCTAGACTTCTCGTCTCCACATGTAGAGCTAAATGTCAAGTCCCCTTCACCCCCTAGTTGCACGTCAATCACACGTCATGCTGCTGCGCACGCATCCATGTTAAGTATTATCGTATAGATCCACCTATGTAAGATAATCAGAGCCAATCACGTTTCTTTTTGCTCCTTATTACGCCTAGTTTCAATTACGTATCACTATGTTAATTTATCTTATCAATTGTTACGCCTTTTTGCACTTGTTTCATTGTAAATGTATGACCTATAAAAGTTACTTCTTGTCAATAAAGTATTGTACTTCACTTCCTGAACCCTCGTGGTGACGGAACCTGAAGGCCGCGACTCGAGTCGGCCATTTTGGATGGAATAAAGCCCATTTAGAAAACCTCTTATACCACGGATTCTGCCTCTTGTTATTCTGAGCTATTTTACTTTATTTTAAAGATTCCGTATGAAATTCAGTTTCGGTAAAAAGAATATTTACCACAGATTGCTGAGGGATTGGAGTCTGGAGGTGGCATGGATATGGAGATGCCAGGCAGTACTGCTGTGGACATAACCATTGGCAGAACTACCATTGGCACCTTCTGGGGCAAGGTACACAGGCTTCCCATCCAGGACCCTGTCTGAAGGGGCAGAGTGACGTGGGTGAGCAACATCAAAGCAGAGAACAGAGGTGGTCAGCAGCGGATTGTTGACTCAGTGATAACAAGGCAGAGGTGGAGAGGAAGTCCATCTGACTCAAGAAGACAGTTATGATAAAATCAGAGTAAGAATTGGAAGCTCCAAGGCAACAGAGGGTGGCTATTTATAGCCTCAACAGGAACTGGGTGGAGGCACTGCATGGCAAGAGGTAGTAGTTCTAGCGGTGAGTAGATGAGCAGAGAGAAGCTGTGGGAACAGCTCCAGGAGATCGGAGAGCTAAAGAAGGAGCTGGGAGAAACCAGAGAATGAGGTGGAGCAGATAGAAGCAGTGAATAGCTGGAGGTTTTAGTGTTCAAGAGATTACAAAAATCACGGTGGGACTCATGAGACAAGCTCCTGGATAAGAGGAGGCATGACAGACTGTCGGTGCACATGCAGGTGATGCAGAAGAGGATAGAGGTGGACAAAGGTACTCATGTGAACTACATGGTTGGCAGGAAACAGTGTGACAGAAATAAAATATAACCAGGGCAGACAAAGGAGGTACATTGGAAGCAGAGGTGGACAAGGTAGAAGGCAAGGGGAAGTGCAACAGTTAGGAGAAGATGAGGATTGGTACGGAACAAGACATATTCACGAAGCTGCTGTACATAGGGGTGGCTGACCATTTTGGGGGTCACTTGCTGGCAAGTACTAAAAAGAGAATATTGGCAAATGTATATAAATACATATTCAAGTTACTCTACAGAGACAACATGTTTAACAAGAGTTCTAAGGTGGAAGAGAGGGAACTGGACAGATACCCCAGAGTGCTAACTAATACTGATTCATGGATGGTGGAATTTACTGCTTATGCTATCATACTTTGCAAGAAGTCGCCTTACAGCTGCATGGCTTTTTAAAAGTATTTAGATTGGATTAAGTTGGTCACCATCAGCATTCGCTGCATAGCGTGACAGTGCTATGACAAGGAATTCAGGTCCAGGAGAAGCTTAAATCACAATACGTAATTTTTTTAAATTTTTTTTATTGATATAATAATAAAGTACCAAAGTTACAATCAAGCATAAGATGAAACAGTAGAATAATAAAACATATATTATCAAAAGATATTATAGTAAGGAACAATCTGTTACAATGATAATAAGAAAAAAGGGAGAACAAAACCATCTTATGGATGAAAAAATGTAAGAAGAATTAAGGGTACATATGAAATCAGGTGATAGTGGAATACATTTTTAAGATTAAGAAATAAGAAGAAAGAAAAATAAGGAGTAGAGGAAAGAAAACAAGAAGAGAAGAGGAGATGAGAGGAGAAGGGGGAAACATGCGATAAGTAATTAAGGTACAAACGGGTGTGAAGATAGGAAAGTACTTAAGGGAATCCAAAATAAGCTGGATTTGATTTTCTGAGATAACGTTGATGTTGAGACAGTAGAGATTTCTATGTTCATTGCAAATAAGATTCTACCACATTAACGTACACATTTTTTAATTATCTTTCCAACAAGTTAAAATTGTTTTAAATGCAAGAGAAATGAAAAGATCAAACAGTTTCAACTTTGGTGAGGTGTCGGAAAACTCATCGTACATGGATCCAAGACATACATTTTGAATTGATAATGGGATATTACAATGGAATATCTTAGAAGACGAAGACCAAATGCATTTCCAGAATTTAAAAACATTGGGAAAATAATATATTGTGCCATCCGAGGAGAGACAAGACCAACAAAGGGCAGAGGAAGAGGGATTAATCCTATGAATGTGGACAGGAGTGCAAACCGCTCTGTTGTAGAGGAAAAATAAAGATTAAGTAATATTAGCAGCTCTTGAGGTAGTGAAACTTGTATGCCATAGGTTTTCCCGTTTGTTAGTGGAAAGGGATATAGAGAGGTCTTATTCCAAAGCTAATTAAATGGTGGATTTTGGTCTATCAGGTATGGGAGCAGACAAAAGCTTGTATTTAACAGCACCTTTGGGAGTGGAGTCAGGGAGAATTGTGTTCAAAGGGGTCAAGAATGCAAATAAAATGGGGTCATCAGAAAACTTTTGGGATAACAAGAATGACTGTAGAGCATTTGATATTTGTGAGTATTGTGGAAAGTAGGATAGAGGTAAGTTATAACGTTCTTGTAATGTAGTAAAGGGTATGACAGAGTTATGGCATATTAGTTGATGAACATAAAAAAATATCCTTATCTTTCCAGTGTTTGAAGTAGAATGATTTGTGTCGAAACTTAATGAATGTATTATACCTAATGGCAGAGATAAGAAATGCTTGCTGAAAGGTAGCACCATCTGTAAACAATGAATGTATCAAGTGTTGGGAATATTTTAAAATGGGGTATAGAGAAATGAAGGTACAGTTGGACATAGAGAAAATGTCGGAAAAGAGAATTCATGTAGTAAAGAGTGCTCAAAAGTAATCCATCTAGGTATCGGTGAGTCTTGATCCTGCTTATTTAAAGCATACAATTGTCTAAATAAAAAAGCAGTATGGTATAATTTAAAATTAGGGAATCTCACACCTCCTTCAGTTTTTGGTTTAATTAATTTAGATAAGGCAATACAAGATGGTTTATTCACAAGAATTCAATACAAAGAGAATCAAGTTGTTTAAAATAGTCATTGGGAATTTTAAATGGTAACATAGAGAGTAAGAAAAGAATGAGAGGAACAATCATCATTTTGATAGTATCCAATCTACCCCATCAAGATAGAAAAAGAGGGGACCAAGAATTAAATGAATTTTGAATCTTAAGTTTTAGTGCATCAAAATTATGTAAAGAGTGTGAGGGATGGTAGGGGAGAACCATACACCCAGATATTTAATTTTAGAGGGACACCATTTGAACTTGGTGTAAAAAAATATATATTGATAACAGGTGGAGTTTAAAGGTAGGACATTAGTTTTAGAAAAATGTAGTTTGTAGCCAGAAACTTTAGAGTATAAATACATTTCCTGTAAAAAAGGTGGCAGAGAGGAAGGAGGTTTAGAGAGATAGATCAAGATGTCATCTGCATAAGCAGATCATTTGATTTTGTGGGATTTATGTTGAAAACCAGTTATTAAGGGGTTCTGTAGAATGCATTCAAGGAAAGGTTCAAGGCACAAAAGAAATAAAAGAGGGGAAAGTGGACAACCTTGTCTGATGCCTCTATGTAAATTAAAATATGGGGACAAAAGTCCATTGACAGAAACAGATGCTCGGAGTTCAGAGTATAATAATTTAATAAATGAAATAAATTTGGGCCCGAAACCAAACCAATGAAGAATTTTGAACATGAATGGCCAATTTATACGATAAAATGCTTTTTCTGCATCCAAGGATAATGCAGCTAGAGGATCAGAATACTTTTTCTCTAACAAAAGAATATTAGAGAACATCCTAGCGTTATCAGAAGTAAGTCGACCTTTAATAAAACCATATTGGTCAGATTTTCTTGGGGGGGAATAACATTATCCAATCTAGAGGCAACAATTTTCGCAAAAATGTTACAGTCATAATTAATTAATGAGATTGGGCGATAATTTTGGCATAGGGTATGATCTTTATCTGGTTTAGGGATGATTACAATACGAGCATCTAAAAAAGTTCGATATAAGAGTTAGATATAAAGGAACTAAAAAGTTCAAGGAGACGAGGAGCAAAAATAGAGGAGAAAGAAGAAATTAGTTCAATAGAAAATCCGTCTGGACTGGAAGCCCTGGCCCTCCTCAAAGATTTAATGGCGTTAAGGATCTCTTGAAGAGATACATCTTTTTCAAGGAGAAACATAGCATCGAGCATAGAAGGGGGAGAGGGGAGATCATCAAAGAAAGATTGAGTATCACAATCAGAGGGATGTGTATCATCCATATACAGAGAATGATAATCGGATTGGAAAGCATTAACAATATCTGAATCAGAATTAAGTACGTTATTAGTGACATTATTACGAATAGGACCAATAGATTTTTTATCCATTTTGAATTATAAATAGTTGGCCAGCATTTTACCTGCTTTATTTTGACCCCCGTGATATTTGGATTTGAAGTAAAATATTGAAAGCATCAATTGTAGCTAATTTATTTAAATCTGATTTCGCCTTAATAAGGTCTCGAAGATGAGTGGGAGAATTAGATGTGAAGAAAGAGTGTTCGAGAGATTTGATATGTATAAGGGTAGAGAGATATTGGGAGTTCAATAATTTCTTCTTTTTGGTTGTGTATGCAATGATGAAAGCCCTAAAGGATGCCTTTAAGGCGTCCCAATTGTTGTGGATAGAAGTGCCGCTAGCATTATTAAACAGAAACAACTCAGTTATAAAAGAAATAGCCTCAGATGTATAGGATTGGTCAGACAGGAGTGAATTGTTAATTCTCCACCGAGCATGTTTGGAATTGGTAAGGGATAGGTCAAATGACGAAGAGACAGGGGCATGGTCAGAAATAAAAATGGATCCAATTTCTGAAGATTGAACAGAGGGTAAGAGGGACTTTGAAACCAAAATATAATCAATGCACGACATAGATGATGAACATTTGAGAAAAATGTAAATTCATATTTATCAGGGTTGCAGGTCTTCCATACATCAAAAAGTGGATGAGAGGCAATAGCAGACTGAAATGTTTTATGAGTCTTATCAGGTTTGCGTTTGCATTTTGATTTTCTATCAGAAAAAGGATCAAGCCAATTGTTAAAGTCTCCAGCAACAATAATATTGGGATTGATAATGGAGGATAATTTTAATGTAATCATATTCCAGAAATCAGGGTCAGGTTTAACTGGTCCATAAATATTTAAGAAAGTGATTGTTTTATTATGAACCTTGGCCTGAAGTACTGCCCATTGTCCATTTGCGTCACATTCAGTAGACAAAATTTGAAGTTTTATGTGACAAAGGATTGCAACCCCGCCCTTATGATTAACCACAGGTGATAAAACAACCTGACCCACCCATTGGAGTTTAAGTTTAAGAGATTCAATATCATTACAATGGGTTTCCTGCAAAAAAGCAATATTACAATTTAATTTTGATAAATGAGAGAGTACCTTCTGACGCTTGACAGGGTGACCCTGATCACGAACATTCCACGACACAACATTTAGCATGTATCACTTTAAAGACAAGGGTACAGGAACAATGATGACACATTGCAAAAACAACAATGGGAATAGAAAAGACACCATATATCCATAACAAGATAACACAAAAGAATTATAAAAAACATGAGAGGATGAAGAAAGAAAACCCATATGAAGTTGTAAAAAGAGGAAGAAAAGGAAGAAAGTGATAAAGGGAAAGGTAAAAAGAAGGTCAATGAAAAAAGGGAACACAAGAGAAATGGGACAAATAAAGGGAAAAAGAGACAGATCAAGAACACAAAGCCAGATCTGAAGCAAAAAGAGAGTGATATGAGAAACGGGCATGTCGGTACCAAAAACAAAAATAACAGCGGAGAAAAGAGAAACAATTATAAGATAGAGATAATTTGGCCACATAGCCCAAAATTGAACAGTAAAACTGGGGAGTAAAATATTAAAGACAACAGGCCACATTACAAAAACAGTAAGTTAACGCCTTTAAGAAGAGTAAGTATTTGTGTCCATAGGTGTTCTAGTGATGTATTGTAAGAACAGTCTTAACTTAGCCGGATCATCAAATGAGCGGGAAACACCTTCATGAGTAATCTTGCAGGGACAAGGGTGAAGAATGCCATAGCGACTATTCAGGGATCTCGTTTGAGGACGAAGTGACAGAAATTATTTACGTCTAGCATTGGTAGCATTTGAAAGGTCCTGAGAAATAAAGATATTATGAATGGACCAAATAAGACGACGTTTCTCTCTAGCTCACCTCAAAACCTGCATTAAATCCGTGAATTCTAAAAAGAGCAATATGATGCCACGTGGCTTAGTAGAGTGAGGTTGAGGACGACCAAGACGTTGCGCCTGTTGAATGTTTAAAGTTGAAGAGGACAGGAGATTCAGGAAGTCAGGCAAAATTTTCTTCAAAAATGAGAGCAAGTCCGGACCTTCAATATTCTCTGGTAAACCATAAAGATGTAGGTTATTCCTCCTATTACGATTTTCAAGGTCCTCTGTGTGGAGTTTAAACTTCTGTATTTCTTGTTCCAGCAGAGGAATTTTAGTTGCTATGTCTTGAATTTGGCCCACAAGTTGTTCCATTTCAGTTATTTTGCCTTCCATATTTATCCATCTATCCTCAATTAATTGGAGTTTTTCGTTGGTGGCATTCATGAAAGGTTTGAGTGCACGTATTTCATCCAAGATTGCGTCCAGAACAGGATTTGAGGATGAGTGAACAGAAGACGGAGGATCATTGTTAGCCCTTTTATGTTTAGTGCCAGAGGAAAATGTTTTGGAGGACTGAATTGAGTTGTGAGACATTTTAGTAACATGTGACTGGCGTGAAGAGATCCTTCTGATAGTAATAAGCCTGCTCATACAATAAATGTTATGACAGTATAAGAATAATACTAGTGCAGGCACCACTAAGAAGTGAAAAAGGCGTAGAAGTGAATCCGCTGAGTAATAAAGCTGAGATAAGCACCTCACAGCATGTGTATCAAGTACACTACTCCTCAGAAAGCAACATAAGAGGTGCAGTTGGGGTTGACCGAGCCACAATTTGTGACCAAAATATGCTCCAGGTCACATAAACCAAATACACCATATGAATATAATGCCAGGAGGAGTGAACACATAGTAGTTAACAGATTCTTTCCTCATAATATTGTGGAAAAAATACATGAAAACCAACAGGTGCAAGTTCAGTGGCAAAGTCAATTAAAAAGGGCACCAGAACGTATGTTATGAGGAAATACCATGTCTGGGGGTAAAGTTGAAAAACATTGGTGAGAAAATGGCACAAAGGAAGCTCACCCAGAAGTAATTAGCCGCTTGGGCACACACAGCTGGAATTCTCAATGAGCGCCACTCAAAATGGCGGCCGTTCGCGAGTGAGGCGAAGCGACATCGCGGCAGTAAATCATGAAATCAGGGCTCTGCAGGTCCCAAGCTTGTTCCGCGGTGTACCGAGGCTATCCGACATCAGGGACCCGCTTTTCTACCTTCAGGGAGGATCCAAATGCAGCCGAAAAGTAGACGAGTGGCTCCGTGTAAAACGAAGCTCAAAACGGCCACGCTCCCCATAAGACATTATGAGGGAACCAGACAACTATGAAGCCCATGTCAACGGTGCACACAGCATGGGGTTTGCCCTTACCGTACTCATCTTTTCCAGGCTGTCCCAATCCAGGCTGGGCGGGGGAGCATTAAAGTCTTTCCAAGTGGGAGCATCTTGGAACTATACGATGGGAAGATGCTACAGTCAGAATCCTATGTGAATCTTCAAAATGCAGAGATAAACACCCTGTCTTGCAATATGGCAGAGGACAGGGAGGGGGGAGTGCAGGTAGAGTTAGAGGTGAAGGGGGAAGGGCAGCAACACCTGTTAAGGGATCCAAAATGAGACAGTAGCTGAAGCAGTACCCATATGGTGCAGCAGCAACCTCATTATTGGATGTCTTAATCTATGGTTTCAGAATACCTTATTCAGGTTCAAAGGAGTTGGGCAGAACATTTAAATCTTTGAAACTCACTGAAGTAGTGCAGGACAAACTCATGATGGAGGTGAGGAAAGGACGTATGGTGGGTCAGTTTGACAAACCCCCAGGAAGACCCTGAAGATATCTACTTCGGGTGTAGTACCAAGAAAGATGTCAGGTACATTTTGTCATATACACCATGTAACGTGTCTGGATGGAGGTTCATTGAGTGATTTTATCAACCACTGTGAATGTTCAGTGAACTACTCCAACATGGAAAAGGCAATAACACTCTTGAGAAAAACTGGGACAGAGATGGGGAAATTGGGCATTAGGTTCATATTCTGGCTACACCCAGGATATATGCAGTGAAGGCTAGATTTCAAAGAAGACAAAATAAAAAGAATGTAGAGGTGGAAGAGTGAATGTGTGTGAGATTATGTGCATTTAGGAATTTTGTTTGGGTATTGAGAAATAATGGTTAATGTGCTTTGTTCTAGACGCCTGGTAGCATAGAGCATTAGAAAGAAGGAGGTCTAGATTTGTGGGCACTTCATCAAGAAAAGGGCAGGGCAGCACACTAGCAAGCAGAGCTGAGGCAAACAGCTTTGTTTGGCCTTTGAGAAAGTGGTGGTCAGGTAAGTAAGTCAGTAAGTAAGTAATATATTAAGTGCATAGTTATTTAAAACCAGTTCATACAGCCAAAGCTGAAAAAGAGAAATAAAATTCATTATAAAACCCACTGTAAAAAATAGATATAAAACACAATTGCATAGCAGTTAAAATCACGAAGCAAAAGCAGTTAAAGTTGGTCGGTCAGTGAATGTACCTGTATATGAACAGAATGTTGTGGTATACTCTCGTAGACCAGGGGTACCGCTGAGTTCAAGAATTGTGGGTTGAAGACAGCTCCCTTCAGTGATGGCTGCAGATGCAGAGGGTACAGTATTTAGGCTGGTTCTTGGCATTTTCTTTTCTATCAGCACAAGAAACTTTATCATCCTGCAGTTAAGCAGAGGGCCCTCTGGCTTGAAGCAGGCAAGCACTGCCTGTCTCCATGTGCGGATCCCTCTTAAGTTGAACTGAGTTTTGAGCAGTCAAGTCCTTTTTTCCTTCAGTTTGTTGCAGATGCAGAGCAAGTGTGACAGATCCTCCTTCCTGCCTTTGGCACACAGGTGAAAGCAACGTGAGGTTTGCTCCATCTGCCAAGGTGGAACATGTGGAGCAGACAGGAGTATGCCCAGACAGTGTCTGTGTTTCAAGAACGTTTCCTTTGTGATCCTAGAATAGCCTAGGCTGAAGTTTTTTTTTTGAGGGCCAAGGGTGTAGTAGTCGTTGATCGTCATCCAGGAGTGGCTTCGGCCTGAGAATGTGGCCTTCTCTTCTACCAGCGAGAGACATTTGATTGATTTCCGGACCAATATTTTAAAGGCTGTGGCACTAGTTAGGATGTCGGAGAGCTGGGACAGGCGATGTATTTCTGTCCTGCAGCTCTTGCCAGAAAAGTTTGAGTCTGGATTTGTGTGTTCACCAGATGCCAGAGTTTTTTTCCTGCCACAGTTCATGGTCATTGTTTGTAGATCTTCTCAAGATTTACTTCCAGGAAGCTCTCTGCTGCTTATGCCTGCATTGCGTTGAGAAGGTGTTGCACGCCCACCTGTGTGTGGCTGACCAGGAACACATCATCGGAATACAAAATGCTGGATAGTGCCATGCCCCCAGCCTGAGGCATGTGAATTACAGAAATCGAGTATCCGCACCAGATCTGCCAAGTAAAGGTTGAATAGCACGGGGCGAGCACACACCCCTGTTTGAGCCCTTTGATAGTTGGAATTTGACTGGAGAGGTGTGTGCCCTTGCCCAGTTTCACCTGCACCCAGGTGTCTGCGTGGAGTAGGATTAGCATGTCCAGCAAAGACCGTGAGATATTCAAGTAGGCCAGTTTCCTTCAAAGCCTAGCCTAGTATATGTTGTTGAATGCAGCCCTTAAGTCTCTGAAGCAAAGATGGAGAGGTTGTTTAGATGGCCCCACCATGTCTAAAAGCATTGCCATGGCCAAGATGTTGTTTGTTGTGCCTATGGACATGGAGAATCCGGCGTGGTTGAATGGGATGATTGCATTTGCCTAATGCCCAGGCTTGGAGTTCATCTAGCAAAGTGCTTGCAAAGTATTTTGCCTCGTTGTCAATCAGCGTGACCAAGCAGTAGTTATTTTATGAGGATTTGTCTCGAAGTTTGTGTATTGGAGAAATGACAGAGCCTTTCCAGGACGCTGGGAGTTTACCCAGTGATCTGAATTCACAGAAGGGAGGGTCCAGGGTGGCTGCACAGTAATCCACATCTTTCTTGAAAAAGTCCGGCAGGGTACTGCTGGGCCCCGGGCCCTTTCTCTCCTACCTTTGACGATTTGCCACTTGATTGTGGTTATGCAGGATGGCCTGGGATTGAGTTCATAAATGCCAGTTGTTTCAGGGATGCCGCTACGCTGTAGGTCTATGATCGGTGTGCCTTCTGCTGCCGTACTGACGGGCTGACTCGTAGATTGACCATTGAAGCGAGCCCTCAAAAAGTCTGGTCAGGTCTCTTCAGAGATGTGGGATTCACATCCCCATGGGATGATCACAATATTTTGTTCATTGTGCCCCAGAAGCGGATACTGTTTTTAGATTTAATATTGGGAAAAAGTTTTGCCCAGAAATCATCTTCTTGAGCTCTGTTGACATTACTTTTTTATTTTTTTAGCAAGCTTCATTGTTGAAGGAGCAGTGGTTGGAGGCAGTAATCCCCTGGATTGGGTCTCAGCATTCTCAGGGGGAGATTTATGTAGATTTGTGCCGTGTGTGAGTCACAAAAGTGGCACAAAATTTACTTTCCAGCGCTAAATTGGTTTAGCGCTGGAAATAACGTAAAAGCAATGCTAAGCAGCGCATAGTGCTGCTTCGCATTACTTTGTGCCATGGGGGTGTACCAAGGGTGGTGCATGAGCGTTCCCATGCAACCACCCAAGATTTCTCACATTACACTCAATTTACTAAATACAATAGATTGGGTTTAGCGTGAGAAAACTGCACCCTTTTAAACTAGGTGCAAGGAAGGAGAAATGCTTTCATTTCGCCGTCCTTTTCCAACTTTGCATGCGTGCTGCACCATGTCTAGGCATAATATTTTGTACAGGAAGGGTAGCCTTCCTGTACAAAGCCTATACTAGATTAACACACACACATCCTAGCGCTATGGCGTCAAGGTGCTGCGTGGCGCACAGCAGCTATAATCAGTACCAGCACAAGGAAAAGTTGAGGAGAGAGCCATATCTTTGAAAATATGGCGCTCTCCTGCACCCTCCCGGTCGACTTTTCTCACAATGGAGTCGTCTGTACTCAAAGTGTGTAAGACAGATTGTTCACAATTGGGCAGATTACAAAAGGTTTGTGGTTTGATTCTCATATCCACATTCAGATCCTTCATAACAGCCTTTTCAAAAGTAAGTACTTCCGGAGGGATCGTGTGGGCTGGTGGATTGAAGGTTGAATTCTTGCTAAGGTTGGTATTAGTAAGAATCATATCTGAAATAGTTGCTGTATTGTCAGCAAAATAAAAATGCAGTCTGACCTTCCAAAAGAATTGGGATAATTCTTGATGTGTACGTAAGGCCTATCCTTTGTATGTAGGAACAAAATCAATTCCTCTATTGAAAGCTCGCTGTTCGTCATCAGTCAGGGTCCAATTGCTCAGATTGACAACTAAGTAATTTCACTGCTCTTGCCTGGTTGTGATGTTGTCTTTGTCATACTCCGAGTGTGAGGGGATAGCGGCGGTGAACTCCAGTGAACATGTTGTTGCCTTCTATGGCCTCTTGTACTGCTTGAACCTTGCCCTAAAAAGCCGAATAGTGAAAGGGAGGTGGTGGAGGGCGAAGCCCGGCATTGGTTGTTGGAATGGTGGCACTGGATAGCTCCATGGTGTAGGGGGCTACCATTGATGGTGAGGTGGCCTGGGGTACTGTCCACACCATCTGCCTCGTGTCCTCTTCTGGAGACCTGATTGCTGCTGTTCTGGGCCGAAGTCAGAGTTACTAGACCACTCCTCGGTATCAGAGGAGGACTAGTTGGACTCATATCAACGTCCTTTGAGATTGAATTCAGGACGTGTGTAGCTCTCACTGGTGTATGGATATCTCTCTCAAGGGCAAAGCATGAAAGACCCTTCTTTAATTTGTTGATCTTCATAATCAGCAGAGAGTCCTTGTACTCTTTTGTGGTCTTGTTAGTCTCATTCATGTTTTTCTTATGGAGCTATTATGGTGGTTTTCAATTGTGCCTTTAACACTTGTATCTCAATCAAGAAGGCATCAGCGATGTGTTTGGCTGTACTGATGTTCAGTATTAACCAGTCCCTGGTCCATGCAGTCAGGGACCAGTCTTTCTTAAAAATCTTGTCCTCCAAATGGAGTCTACGAGCATTAGTCACAATGAGGCCAGTGGGGGCATAGTTACCTTGGAGATACTCTGTCATGATCGCCCCATGTGTGCTAGTTCGGATATGTGTTTTCTTCAGATTGAGTAATTTAGCCCAGTCATCTGATTGGGCAGTTGTATTGGTCAATGGGATATCTAACAGACTAGGTCTAGTACTAAATGGAAGCAATAGGCCCAAGAGATTCAGAGAATGATAGAGAAAAGATGCTTAAATGGGATCTCCCTCTTCAAGATAAGGGATTCTTGATTCTTCAATTGAAAACCCGCAGCCATGGCTGCACAGACGATTAATTCAAAAACAAGGGCCTGGGGGAGATTTTGAGACCTGCAAGGGATGGCACCCCTACTTCACATATCAATACACAAATATGGGCCCTTGGGTCTAAGGTACAGTTTTAGCCTGGCTGGACAAACACACCTACCTAGGAGAGTTTCTTTTATGGGACGGTTTCCCTCACCCACCAAAGGTGGCATGCTTCATCACTGGGGAACCTCCTTGTATCATGATACCTAGTCATGATACGGGCTACAATCTGCTCACTGAGAGGGGGGAGCTCAAGAAGGTTTTTTTGGACTAAGAGAGCTACAAGTGTGTCCACTGGTTCCGAGTCGGACTTAATTAGGGAGGCCTGGTTGCTCTTGCCCCCTTTCTTTATTCGTCCTTTTGTGCTTTGCCCTTCCCAAGCTGGTAGAAGGTGGCCCCCTTGTCTTTCCTGAAATCATGGGGGTTGGGTTGGCAGTTCCCTACAGTAGGAGTCCCCCTGTTGTACGTCTCATGAAGCTACTTCTCCTTTGCTTTGATGGTTTGCTTCAGTTTGCTTTTGTCGGCTGACTCGCTTGCTTTTTGCTTGCTTGCCTTTGCTTCTATTTTTTGTTGTTTTGACGTGATTTCAAGAAGAGCAAGCTGGTTTTGGTTTGGTGCTGAAGTATCAGCCATGGAACCACAGAGTATTGAAGACTCTTTTCTCTATTTTGTGGACCCTGCTTCTTGGTGATGGTGTGGGTGTCTCAAAGCCCACCAAGTTCTGCTTCTCTTCACCCATCTCACGAGCTGCTGGGATGCCTCTGCACTTTATTGCGATGGGAGGGGGGCACAAGCATGCACGTCTTAATGCTGGCCTTAGGGTTGCTGACGGAATGGCCTGCCCTGATGCTCAAACCTGAGAATCATCGGGAAACCCCAAAATACTCTTAGCCCTCTTAGTCACTGTATCCTTCTTTAAAGCCAGAGGGCCCTATTTCTAGAAAATGCATTTGGCTGCAGATTGCAGAATAGGAGGAGCCTGGCTTCTCCCAGTCTGCCATTTGTAAGACAAATACCAACCTAGTCCTTTGATCGTGCTCTTATTTAATTTTAATGTTAATGTTATTTATAACGTGCTCGAATCACCCCGAGGGGTATCTCGGTGCAACCAGGCAGCCAATCAGCATAGCGCAACCAGCTCAGAACAAAACTGATGATAGACAAAATGGCAATCTCATTAACTAAAGCTCTAGTGTAACTAGTGGCAACAGCTATTGCACCTTAGAAGGAATAATTGGTGGAACCCACAGTAGCCTGAGATGTGGTACCATCTTTATATCATTAGGCGCACAAGTCTTTTAGCTTGGGGATGCGCTCAATCTTGCATGCCGAAGTTGGTCATCTACTCCATAGAATCTCACAAATCCTCTGTCTTTGTCTTAAGCACCTGACCCTTGTGCTTCACTATTTCTTGCTTCTGCTACAATCACATTATTCAGCTGTCCAGATCCATAGCTTTTCATCTGCAGCCCACACAAGTGCCACAGTTTTGGCTAGCGTTCACCACCATGTATGTGTGCAATGAATTCCTGGATCCTTTAACATTGGACTTTTCTCTGTTTATACGGAAGGCATCCTCTGTCAAATCATCAGCGGCCTCACACTGCTTCTTCTTCTCAGAACTTCATTGAGGTTTAAAGAATTCCTCATTCTGAATGTTTTTATCAGCCATGTTAACACTCTGGGAGGAAGGGGTTCCACAGTGGAAAGACCAGCCAGATCTCCCTGATGCAGAAGTGGGTCTGGGTCCCAACTGAAAAGCATACCAGGGATTCCCTCAAGGTGCTGCGAGTGGGACAAATCCAGGGAAGTCAAGCCGATTCTGGCACTATCAGCTACAGTCACAGCTTACTGTCCAATCTATGCCTTCTGAGCATCAGTTCATCTCCTACTCTGTTAGGACAGTCCACCAAGTGAAACTACCCTTTAAAGCAATAATCCCTACTCTACACCGGTGAAAATGTGGAGGCTAGGACACACTCTACCTCCTCTGCTCTGCTCTAGCCTGTTGAAGGGAGTACCAGCACCACTTCCACTATCAAGGAGGCTGCAGACTGTGTCCATCAAGGTGATACACAGAATTCACGCCCCAACAGGTGTGCTGCAGTAGTCACCATCAGTGTGCCAGCACCCTGTAGGGGCACTATTCAAAAGTACCCAACACAGAGCAGTCTGGGACTCTGCTTCGGGTCCATGAGAAGAGCGGTGTTTCCTAATGCAATGCGCTTGTTTTCTCCACGCAGTGGTGGCGCTGTGTTGGTTTCAAAACTGTGGTTCCGAGTGAGATGCGGCGGTTCTGAGTGCCATGCACCGTTCCCGGCCCCAAAACCGCATTGATGTTTCAATTCTGTGCCATTTGCTAAAGTGGAATTTAAAATCCAACTCCACCATAAGTTGTGATTTTAAATTATGAGTTCAGTAACACTAAACTTGGAATGTCTATTTCTTCACAATTAGGAGTTACACTTAAAATATGTAATATGGTAATCCCAATGTTATCCAAAGGGGGAGATAGGCCTTGCAGTAGTGAAAAACTAAATTATGAGATTTTCACTACCAAGACATGTAAAGTTTAAAAGTACATGTCCTGTGTTTTAAACACACTGCACTCTGCACTGTAAATTATACAGAGCCTACCTGAGGGCTGACTTATATGTACAAAAAGGCAAGGTTTAGACCAGGCAAGAGGGTTTACTTGCCAGGTCAACATGGCAGTTTCGAAACTGGACACACAGGCTCCTCCGTGGCAGGCCTGAGATATGGTTAAGAGGCTACTTATGTGGGTTGCACAATCAGCACTGCAGGCCCACTAGTAGCATTTAATTTACAGGCCCTGGGCACATGTAGTGCACTTTACTAGGGACTTATAAATAAATTGAATGTGCCAATTAGGGATGAACCGATATTACCATGTTTAGAGGAGAGAGCACAAGCACTTTAGCACTGATTAGCAGTAGTAAAGTGTGCAGAGTCCTAAAACCAGCAAAAACAAGGTCAGAAAAATGGAAGGAGGCAGGCAAAAAACTAGACGAAGACCACCCTAAGGCTCTCAGGTTAAACAATCTTTAAACTCAAAGGCACTCGTTTTTTGTTCATGTCTAGGTACTAGTTTTAATAAGTTTCCAGGCACACTGAAGTTGTAAACCGGGCAGAGTGGAATGATCCACCCTTTAGAACAGGACAAGCAGCTTGTTCAAGGGATCTGCATCTCACTAGCAAAGATTCCCACAGCACCAGTGGCCTGCAAGGGTGCTCTGAAATTGAAAATGAATACGCCAGGGCATAACTCCCCATATAATCCTTAAAAGAAAGTGGGTGTGTGCAAGGTCTTCCATGAGTGCAGTTTAAGTACAGCCTTAAAACTCTGACATTGGAGCAATTGGGCTGATCTTCGGCAGGAGTCTTTTCCAAGGGATTTGATCTGAGACCAATGAAGTATGAATCACCAATGACGGATACACCTTGGATGCAGGACTCGTATGTGTCCGGGGTGCATGCAAGTGAACGCTTTTACTTTTTGAATACCTGATTTGGTCACTAAGAAATGTTTCTCGTAGATCAATGTTATACAAGTACAGGGAAATATATAGAATATATAAAAACCTCATGAATGTAGAAATGCGTTTACCAGTCAAAGAAGAGCCTCCTCCATGCTGCAAGGATTTCAACTACAAATCACCCACCATAAAAGACCTAGAGGGTTTCCACTTCAAGCCTGCATTGTTTTCAAGGCAGGCTACAATGCAAGCAAAACTGTGATAAATAGTACTCTCTCCAGATAGAAAAAATGATGTCTTATGGAGTCAATCCATTGGAAGATGCAAGGACAGCACCAGACTGGACATGAAGAGCTGCAAAAAATGGAAAAACACAGAAACAAATGGGCATCAAATACGCCCTAATAAACTGAAACAACGCACTAGATCAAGACAGATCTAAAGTTACTTCTCTTCAAATAGCATCCACTCACTCTATAAAGGTTATCAGGAAGTGCATCCCCTTGTTGATTATGGACTCCGTTCCCTTATAGGTTATGGCTGTCTATGTAAGGTGTGCCTCTAACCATTCCCAGCAGCCAGAGACATACACGCATAGCAGAAAGCTGCCAGCAGCGGTGGACCTGGGTATGGGGTCTGACAGAAGGCTACGTCCTCCCTTAGAACCCACTGGGAATTGGAAAAGGCTGTACCTAACAAGGTCTCAGGTCAGAGGGCAGTGGGCTCACAGTGGATACAGCTAATTTCCAGACAACTGTTGAAATGTATCTTTACAAACCCAGAAACAATAACTTGAAAATCTTATATTCACAGACATTGGAGTTCCCTTCTAAGATGTGTAACTCATCAACATAAAAAACTCCAACAAAAACGCCAATTAAAGGGAAATAATTATTGCTGAAATTAATTCCACAATTCAGGTTAGCTCTGCCGTCATAAGATCCCTAAAGGAAATATCATAAACTCACAGGGGACATCATATATCACAATTGATATCACCAATGAAAACTCTAAAGTAGCAGCATGTTGTATATTACATGGAGATGAAAGGCTCATGCAGTTTCACTCTTCATTAATACCTATCCTAACAGACTTTAAAAACAGTTGTAACGCTGTCAACATTATATACATTAAATATGTGAGCAGAAATACTTACTTACACTTACATCTGTCTCATCCTTTATATTAAGTACAGTTTTAAGTTCACACTAAAACTGTTAATATCTAAATGTCATTACATTTGATATGCACAGAGGACAAAGGTTAATGCAGTTGTACTCATGATTCTTATCTTTAATTACATAAAATGCTGTTGTGAGGCTGCAACATCACTATCAACATGATGCAAAAGAAATTATATTGCTATTAAAGTTTGCACAATCAGAGTATATTTTGAAAGACTTCAAAGGCAATTATATGTGTGCATTACTGCTGCTTACATTTAGACACCTACAAAAATGATATTAATTTTAAATGCTTCTATGGTTATGTTCACTAGATATTGATCAAGATGTTAAGTGCAGTATCCCTTTCAACATCTGCATGTCCCCACTGGCATTATGTATACAGGGAAAAAATATATTTCCCCTTGCAGGAAAACACATTTGAATAAGTACATACATGTGAGGCGTATGTAATGTGACAGTGTTTTTGATGAAGCCGTATGTGATGCCACCAATTAAGTAATTAATGATGTCCTTTGTGGTGTCAACAATGTCATGCATGAAGTTTGAGCAGTGCATGGGGTAACGTGGCTCTCTACCAGGAGCGGCCCGTGCGGGTAAGAGCGGTGGGGAGGTGGGGCGGGGTGAAGAGGGACTCGAAAGACGATGATGAGGGGAAATTAATTATTTATTTAATTTTCCCTCATCTTCGTCTGTCGAGTTCCCCCACCGCGCCCCACTTCTCTTACCTGCACGGGCCACTCCTGCTCTCTAATGAGGGACCTCTCTATAACCTGGCACATCCAGGTTATAGGGACAGGTCCTCACGAAGAAGGGATCAGGTCAATCCTTTCAATCCAAGATGTGGGAACTTTTTCAGGAGTTCCGGGCAGACAGGAGTTACTGGGCCCGGTTGGAATCAATCAGGCTGTTATAACAAGTGTGCCGGGACTTAACCCAACTACTGAACACCAAACTGATCACCAAGTTCATCCTTTAAGCACTTCATTCTTAGGGTAGAGAAGTTGAGAGTAGGCCGGAGCTTACACAAGGAGTTGGTGGGTGGTTAAAAACTCAGCACTCAACAAGCGTTGAATAGCAATTGACAGTGGGAAACAGGCGGAACACTGCGGTCTGAACCACGCGTGTTCCGACTACGCAAGCTATACCACGCATGCCAGTGGAAAGGGATGGGGTAGGTTAAGGAACAGTGTGTTACTAGTATAAGTTAGGGTGCAGGGTTCTAGGCCTTAGGGCAGTGGAAGGGGAATGGGTAGTTAGGTTAGTTTTTAGGGCGGGGTCTGGGTAGGTTTTAGGGCAGTGGAAGGGGTTGGGGTAGTTGAAGGGACAGCGTGGGGCGGGGGCAGGTACTGTTGGGTTTTAGGCTTTACGGTAGTGGGAGGGAATGGGTAGTTGGGGTAGTTTTTAGGGCTGGGAGGGGGTTGGGTTAGGTTTTAGAGCAGTGGAAGGGATTGGGGTAGTTTAAGGGACAGCACACGGGGGTGGGGGCGGGGTAGTGTAAGTTAGGGTGCATGGTTTTAGGCCTTAGGGCAGTGGGAGGGTAATGGGTAGTTGGGTTCGTTTTTAGGGTGGGGTCGGGGTAGGTTTTAGGGCAGTGGAAGGGGTTGGGGTATTTTCAGAGACAGTGGGAGGCAGGGGGGTTGGAGTAGTGTAGGGTATTAGGCCATAGGGCAGAGGAAGGGGAATAGGTAGTTGGGGTCGTTTTTTATGTTGGGGGGGTCAGAGTAGGTTTTAGGGCAGTGGAAGGGGTTGGGGTAGTTAAAGGGAAAGCGTAGGGGGGGCAGGGGTGGGGGGATGGTCAGGAGGAGGCAGCATAGTGGTGACCTTAGCCACACATACCCCTTTACCATTCATGCCTATACCACGAAATGTCGTGGTAAAGGCATGAGTGGTAAAGGAATGCATGGTTAAGACGCATTAGTGGTTGGGCTGCGTGGGAGAGGCACGCGTGGTAAAACCATTCGTGCTTCTATCAGACAACCATTAACAGTTCATTGTTCAGCCAGTACTTAGGTTTAAGAAAAAAAAAGTACTTTATTACTAATGACACCATTAAATCTATATTGGCATAATTCCCAGTGGGCAAGTTAAAGGGATACTAAATGGAATCAGTACCCACGACCATTAAAGAGACTTATTAATATAACCGTACTGTGGCCGGATACCCTGGGGATGAGGAATCTCTGGGTGCTCTGGAGGGTTGTTAGCAGGTCAAGATGTGCTCCACAGTCACGTGTGTCTCAAAATAGCTTCTCTCAGATTGCTCCCTCTTCATCTGAGGGTTAAATAACACACTACATTTTTGATGTCGAGCGTACCTGCTGCCTTGCTTTCAGAGGGCCAGTCTACGCAGATGGTGTGTACCTTACATGACTCCACCAGGGTCGCACGAAGAATCAGTGTTGCCACTCAAGTTGGCATGTCCACCTCCACCACCTCTCCAAAGCAGTTACCCAGCTCTATCTTTGAGTAGGGGTTTGGCAGCCACTCCTGGCAGACTTATCGAGTTTCCCCAGGTAATGGGTTCTGAACCTGGAAAGAAGAGTTGTTGGTGAGTACCCTAACTGTGGTGCCCTAAGAATTCTCCGGGTCTCCACTAGTGTGGGCCCCAGGCATATTGACAGGAAACCTTGGTACACTAACTAGAAGTTTCTGTCTCATATTTTATACCCAAGATGCTGACAAAGTTTGTGTATTCCACTTATTCAGTTCTGTGGTCAGTTCTAACCCGTTCTGTACATTTGGGATTTCTCCTCAGACTAATCCAGGCGTTGTTTGAGTCAAAAATGTGAACAGGGAGGTGGGGCATTGCTGGGAGTCTCCTTTAAGGAGAAACACAAAACAAGATATTAAAGATATGAGAGCTGTCCCACGCAGCTACTGCTAATCCAGTAAAGGGGTGGGGTCACTCTCCTTCAGAACAAAGGCCAAAAATGGGTAAGAGGAACTCCCTGACTTCAAAGTGATCGAATGCCACCTCTATTAAACATTCTCTTGTGTGGCCCATCACAGGGGTCTCTGAAATGACTGAACATGCCTGGCAATACACTCCAGTTGCCTCTCCCTCCATCTTAGAATCAACTGAATTTGATTTGGTCATATCCAAAATGGAAGCAAGTGTGGCCATGTCCACATGCACTCATGTTACCCAAATGGACATGCTCACATGTGCCACTCATATCACACATGTGGGTGAGGGACCTGGTTACAGAGAACTGGCAGACAAATTGAGACAAATGGTAGAAGATGCCTTTAGGAATCACAGCACTGCAGCCCAGCGAGACAACAGTTGCCACCCTCGTGCAAGGAGGCTGCACATAATGTGCCCCTCCGTCCTCCGGGCCCTACTCTGGGTCTCACTCCTTGTTATACAAAAATGCTTCAGCAGATACACATGATTACCATACGCACAGAGATCGGTTCAAAAATAGTATAGCTTGTATGGTGATCTTGGGGCACGGGTGGATGATCTCCAAAGCTTTTCTCCATCATAACAGAAGGAAACTAATTAAAAAGTAGAGAGTAGTTTTAACATGAGCTAACACAGAGAGGGTAATCTTCCTATTCTGCCATCCACAGGTGGCATTAAAGCTGACTGGCACCCAGGTGTAGTGGATGGAGTGCAGAGCCAGGGTGGGCAAACCTCGTGTCTCATTCGTTTTCTCATTTTTTTCCCTGATGGTCTGATGGGCTTTCCGATCCCTCCTTGGAAGGGCAGATTGGTAGTAAGCACCTAAATCAGCCATTGAATGGGGCGGAAAGCTCACCAGACTACCAGGGAAATAAGTAGAAAAAAGAAATTGGGTGGGGCAAAGGACCATCTTGCAATTAGTCCCAACCCCCAGCACCAAATAGTAGGCCTTCTGGGGAGACAAAATGTAGAGTTTCTCCCTCTCTCCATCAGTCTCGATATCAAAACCATGTTCAAATAAATCCCAATTTTCTCTCCCTTCCCATGGTGAATGACTGCAGCAATCGTCCTCTGGGTCAGCTGTAAGCCAGAGAACACTATCAACCCTGGGCATTTCTAAAGACTAGAGGCCCTGGGGAATGCAGGGTGGTGTGGCTTGCATTGATCCCAAGACAGTTTCTTACCCAGAATGCCCTGCAAACATCAAAGTATGTGTCAAAAAAGCTATTTTTCCCCTAGTCATGTAATAGAAACATCGATCACTCCCAACCAATTGCCAAAGTCTCACATTTCCACCTCTCATGTGAATGTGGACTTGACACACGCTGTAATGGACCAAAACAATAATCATGTGAAGTTCTCATTGACACCACATTGACTTAACACATTCCACGTTTCCACCGGTTCTTGTCACTGGCGATAGCCCAGCTACACAAGTGGAGTACTGTTTTGGGGGGGGGGAGTGTAAGAACGCTGAGCTATGGATCATACAGATTGCAGAACTTTCCCTCACAGAAATGTGAGGAAAATCTGTTATTTTAGCCAGAGTTTGACATATGCAGGGCATTGTGGGTAAGAAAACATAGTGAGATTCATGCAAGTGACACCTCCACAGACTCCCTTGTTTATCTAGTTTTCAGAAATGTCTGAGATTGGTCGGTTTCCCTGGGTGGTGACCAAGATTGGACCTAAATACTGCCGCTACCAAGAATGGAACGAATTGCAAGGCAATATTGTGATGTTTTCTTTGCACCTGTTTTTGAACAACCAACACTATATAACCCTGGGACAAGAGAGGTCTCACCAAAGTAATGCTATATTACTTATGTAAATTGGTCACCGGGGCAAAAAAATATAGATGAAAATATTGTCTTCTCTTTCTGTTTTTTCCTACTTATTTTCATTTTTTTTATTTCAATGATTGGTTTCTATCAGAAAGTCATAAGAGATCTATGCATATGACCTCTTTCTGAATTCCAATATGTGTCTGCTTTTTAGAAATGTATAGCTTTTTCAGTTTACCCATGAGTTTCATACCTGTTTCCACCACAAATTGCATGTAGGTAGAAACCAAAAAAATAACAAAAAATCAACTGTCACTAAATTTCAAAAACTGTGCTAAAAATGTTTTTGGGGAGAAAAATGTGATTTTAGAACAGAATAGCTTCAATTGATGCAAAAACAACAATTGATGGACAGAATGCAGAACAATGTCAAACATTCACCCCAGTACAGAGATCTGGGCCTAAATCCATCGTTTTTTTGCTCACCATGCCATTCTAGTTTGGACCCAGCCATATGCAAATCAGTCTTGACCCTGTGCCTCATGGGAACAGTCCAGCCCGAACTGCCAAGCCAGGTTCTCCCTGGACTGGAAACAAGCATCCTAGGACCGGTTTCGGGGTTTCACCCCTCTTCAGCCAGGATAGCTTGATTCCAGTGGCATGGAGAGCACGGGACTCACGTCTGAGCATACCCGTCCCACTCGGGGTGACAAATGCAAAAACAACAATTGATAGACAGAATGCAGAACAATGTCATACATTCACCCCAGTACAGAGACCTGGGCCTAAATCCATCGTTTTTTTGCTCACCATGCCATTCCAGTTTGGACCCAGCCATATGCAAATCAGTCTTGACCCTGTGCCTCATGGGAACAGTCCAGCCCGAACTGCCAAGCCAGGTTCTCCCTGGACTGGAAACAAGCATCCTAGGACCGGTTTCGGGGTTTCACCCCTCTTCAGCCAGGATAGCTTGATTCCAGTGGCATGGAGAGCACGGGACTCACGTCTGAGCATACCCGTCCCACTCGGGGTGACACTCCGTCCATCATTTCCTTTGGTTTTTGCTTTGATCGCCATAAGTTGGCAGGGTATGCTCAGACGTGAGTCCCTTGCTCACTTTGCCACTGGATTCAAGCAAGCCTGGCTGAAGATGGCTGAAATGCCAGAAACCGGTCCTAGGAAGCTTGTTTCCGGTCCAGGGAAGACATGGCTTGGCAGTTCGGGCTGGACTGTTCCCATGAGGCACAGGGTCAGACTGATTTGCATATGGCCATGTCTGAACCGGGGTGGCAGAGTGGGCTAAAGAACGGTGATGGATTAAACCCAGATCAGTTGACTGGGGGTGAGTGCTTGCAATGTTCAACACTCCGTCCATCATTTCCTTTGGTTTTTGCTTTGTTCGCCATAAGTTGGCAGGGTATGCTCAGACGTGAGTCCCTTGCTCACTTTGCCACTGGATTCAAGCAAGCCTGGCTGAAGACGTCTGAAATGCCAGAAACCGGTCCTAGGAAGCTTGTTTCCGGTCCAGGGAAGACATGGCTTGGCAGTTCGGGCTGGACTGTTCCCATGAGGCACAGGGTCAGACTGATTTGCATATGGCCATGTCTGAACTGTGGTGGCAGAGTGGGCTAAAGAACGGTGATGAATTAAACCCAGATCAGTTGACTGGGGGTGAGTGCTTGCAATGTTCAACACTCCGTCCATCATTTCCTTTGGTTTTTGCTTTGTTCGCCATAAGTTGGCAGGGTATGCTCAGACGTGAGTCCCTTGCTCACTTTGCCACTGGATTCAAGCAAGCCTGGCTGAAGACGGCTGAAATGCCAGAAACCGGTCCTAGGAAGCTTGTTTCCGGTCCAGGGAAGACATGGCTTGGCAGTTCGGGCTGGACTGTTCCCATGAGGCACGGGGTCAGACTGATTTGCATATGGCCATGTCTGAACTGGGGTGGCAGAGTGGGCTAAAGAACGGTGATGGATTAAACCCAGATCAGTTGACTGGGGGTGAGTGCTTGCAATGTTCAACACTCCGTCCATCATTTCCTTTGGTTTTTGCCTAGCTTCAATTGATGTCATTATCAGAATACAATACACTTTCTTAAATAGAGCTTTTTCACGCTTTTTTAAAAACTTAAATGTTATTTTGTTGGTTCCCTCCAGGGAAATCTACAAACCCTGTGGGATTGTTAGGAATCCCAGCAGATTGGGGGAAAGGATGCAAATGTGTCCGGGATCCCATTTGCGGAAAAAAGTTATGAATACTGAAGTGTAAAGGTCCTCAAATATCATAAAAAGGCTCAGCACTGAGGTAGGGGATGGGGGAATGCTCTAGCAGCTGACAGTTTAATTCCAGCTTCATTATTTCACTGCCAGGGTGTCTGTTTCTCAAGTAAAACATTAAAGTACAGGTATGTATCTAAATAGCTGACTGGCCTGTAACAGAGTAAAAATAATAAGATCTCTGCTTGTATTTCTGTTTTTTTAAAAAGATTAAGGGGTTGTGAGACATCCTTCTCTCTTTATACACAAAATAAGTTTCTTTTAAAAACAAATACAAGCAGCATACTGGGTGACAGTGAAAAATGCACGTTGAAGGTGGTTTTTCTGAGTTTGGCCTTAAGGGAGCATTTAAATACTTAACAAGCTGGAACCTTTAATAAGGGCGAGAGGTGTACATGGAGAAGTAGGGAGTAAGAAGACATTAGTAGATGGGAATATGAGTGAATAAACACAGGGTAATATTGTCAAAATTATTAACCAAAGAGTCACTTGGTGCGTCTAGATTGAATACCTTTTATAGAAATTCTATGTTGATAAATTACAGACCCTTGAAACCCTTGAAAGAGCAGATTTGAGATGACTATTAGAATAGTGTCAGATAGGAATTTAAATGCCATGAGATAAAATAAAATACTTGAAACTTTGTTCGTTGTATCGTGACAACCATGGAGGACAGCGATATAGACACTCACACTAGCTATTTACCAATCAAACTAAAAGTCATTAAAGGTATTCAGAACTGTGTTGTGAAGCAACATCTCTGTAGCGGAGGTATTAAAAGTCATCGATGATTTGAAGAGAGTTATCTCTCCCGCAATGCGTGACCACATATCGGGCCAGATCTAATAAAAAACACAATGTTGTCTTAAGGGCTCATTGGACAAAATATATCATAAATTGGAATGATTTGAAGGCAACATCCTAACAGAGTAGCTGTAATATATCTATTTTAATAGTTCTTTATTGGTTTTGCTGTATTGTACAGGTGGCAGACCAAAGAGATGCATTAGTTGACACTCTATATATGATTCTTAGCACAGCACACAGATATTTTCAGCAATAGCATACTTTCTGAATACTCTCATATCACCGGCGGTATGTGTTGTGAGTGATCCCATTGGGGACTGCAAATCTTTCTAAGTTCCTGGGGACACCTTCTAGCCCTATGGACTGTCTATTCTGCTTTGGTGCAATAGTTCATTACTCTAAGCTGCTCATTAATATGGAGCCAATTATATACAATTACTAGGCCCACTAGGCACCAATAGCCGATCACCATAGAAGCCACCCCAATAGTCTGATTATCAGGGAGAATCTTGGGGCCAAAAGTCACCTGTATCCAAGTGACTTCCTTAAGGATATTCTGGAATTCTGCTCAGTAGTCTTGAATAAAGAGGCATTCCCATAATGTAAAAAAAGGTTAGTGCCAATGGTCATGCTACATCGCAGACAATTAGAGATGGGGCTTCTGTCCATCTTCCATAGCTCTCAGGTTTATAACTCTGTGGAAGTACTTAAACTAGATAAGATGATATCAGGATGATATCTTTAACTCACACACAGCATCTTGACTTTCGTCCATTCTCAGTTATTCAATCTCTCCCGACCCAATTCCCAGTGAGGGCTGACAGCGCCTCTTTACAGATGCTAGAGAATGAATCCACAATAGCTTGATCAGGGGAATCAGTATTCAAACAGACCTCAAAATCAAAGGTACACACTTGTACCAAGTTCCTCAGAAAATTCTCCAGGATGATTTTACCCCAGCTAATACGTCTACCGTGTGCGTTAGATGTAAGGGGGTCTTAATATATGATGGTAATCTTGGCTGTAAAATCATACCAACCAAACTCGGCCATGATTGGGTTTGTGATCACTAAAAATATTCCATACTGTTCTGTATCCCACCAAAAATCGAATCAGGCATGCAGACACAAAAATATAATCAATAGTTGTGTTGTTACCTCTGCCCTTAAAAGTAGGAACTGACCTAGGGGAATCATACTCTTCTTTGGTTCAAAGATTATTAAGATTAAATTCTGATACCATAGGATTAAAATGATCTCCCTGACTCAAAGGGTTAAAATAAATCTGCTCTGAGACCTCGCTATGTCCTTGATCCCTCCTATTCACAATCCTTGAATCGCATGGATGTAAATTAAAATCCCCAAACAACATAATTATAGGCCAAAAAGACCACTCTAACAATGTCTTTTCCCAAATGTTTCTTAGCTCTACTTCCAATGCTACCTTCGTAGAGAGCAAGTTATATATATTGACCATCAAGACCCTGATCTTATGAGGGAAGGATAGTAGATCTCCCAAAATAATTCCAGATTTATTCCCTAACACAATCTAACCTTAAACTTACGAATGTGCCACGCCCCCCTTCGCTCTATCATGCGGGGAAGCCACAGCGTTTGCCCGAAAGGTAATAAACCCGTCCATAAAAGATATCCCTTCTACATTGCAAGTCTCGTGGAAACACACTATTCCGTATGCTTTACATAAATCCATCTCCAGGTCATACTCTAATAAGGGCTTAATCATGCAATATTCCAACTGAGTACACTCAGGTTACTTTCTATGTATTTAGAGACCCTCCCTCCCCAGTCGGCATCCCTTTGATATCGATATCCCTCAAGTTCACTCCCACTCTGAGGGGATCCATTCTCCTTTCTATTAAGTCAGTCTATATCTGCAAGGGCATTGAATCGCTTATATGTAGGTATACCTAAAGAACTGTCCCGACTACCAGAGCATCAATCGGACACCGTTGGCACTGCTTGTACACCCCACCCTGGAGGATTAGAGGCTAAGGCAGGAGCTCAGATAGCTTGAAAATCTGGCTTGTAGAAATATCCCAAAGGCAATAATACAATGTTACTGGGTTCCTGCTGGGTACTCAGAGTTCCAAATAATAAACTTTTGGCCAGTTGTGGTGTATTGAAATTAGCAATAATACAATGTCCTTGTAGATCCATCTTGCTGGTACCAATCCAACCCACTAGCCTTACCATCAAAATATTGTCCAAAGAGACGCATTAATTGGCACTCTATATATGATTCTTAGCTCTGCACATGTATATTTTCAGCAATAGCATACTTCGTGAACACTGTCATATTACTTGCAGTAAGTCTTGTGAGTGGTCCAACTGGGGATCTGAAATCTCTCTATGTTTCTCTGGACACCTTCGAGCCCTACAGACTATCTATTCTGCTTTAGTACAATAGTTCATCCCTCAAAGCCGCTCTTTAATAAGGGGCAGTGATGAACAATTACAAGGCTTCTTAGGCACCAATAGCAACATAAGAGCCATCCCAATCACCTATGATTCCCAGAATGCTATCTTGGGGTCAAAAGTGACTTGTATCCCAGTGACTTGCTTAAGGACATTGTGGTTTTGTGCTCAGAAACCTTGAATAAAGATGCATTTCCAATATTGTAAGAAAAGTGGTGCCTATTGTCATGTTACATCACACACAATTAGAGATGGGGCTTCCGTGCATCTTTCATCCCTCTCTGTGGAAGTACTTAAATTGGATAGAATGGAGTCGGGTGATATTAGGATGATATATTTAACTGACAGACAGCATCTTGGCTCCCGTCCATTCTCTGTTGTCCAATGTCTCCCGATCCAATTCCCAGCAGGCCCTGAGACCTTTTAGAGAGTCAGTGTGTTTATCACAAGTGGCTGATAGAGTCTCAAAATACAATTTTTTACCTTTTCTTCATCATCTTGGGTTTGATTGTAATGAATTCTGGGATGGGTCCTAGTTGGTCTCCATATGTGTGATACTATGACACAATTGCATGTTATACAATTGTGTCATATGCTTCAGCAGATACACATGATTACCATACGCACAGAGATGGGTTCAAAAATAGTATAGCTTGGTATGGTGAACTTGGGGCACGGGTGGATGATCTCCAAAGCTTTTCTCCATCATAACAGAAGGAAACTAATTAAACAGTATATTGCAGAGAGTAGAGAGTAGTTTTAACATGAGCTAACAAAGAGAGTGTAATCTTCCTATTCTGCCATCCACAGGTGGCATTAAAGCTGGCTGGCACCCAGGTATAGTGGATGGAGTGCAGTGCCAGGATGGGCAAACCTCGTGTCTTATTCGTTTTCTCATTTTTTTCCCTGATGGTCTGATGGGCTTTCCTATCCCTCCTTGGAAGGGCAGATTGGTAGTAAGCACCTAAATCAGCCATTGAATGGGGCGGAAAGCTCACCAGACTACCAGGGAAATAAGTAGAAAAAATAAATTGGGTGGGGCAAAGGACCATCTTGGCATTAGTCCCAACCCCCAGCACCAAATAGTATGTCTGCCTTCTGGGGAGACAAAAGGTAGTGTTTCCCCCTCTCTCCATCAGTTTCGATATCAAAAGCATGCTCAAATAAATCCCAATTTTATCTCCCTTCCCATGGTGAATGACTGCAGCAATCGTCCTCTGGGTCAGCTGTAAGCCAGAGAACACTATCAACCCTGGGCATTTCTAAAGACTAGAGGCCCTGGGGAATGCAGGGTGGTGTGGCTTGCATTGATCCCAAGACAGTTTCTTACCCAGAATGCCCTGCAAACATCAAAGTATGTGTCAAAAAAGCTATTTTTCCCCTAGTCATGTAATAGAAACATCGATCACTCCCAACAAATTGCCAAAGTCTCACATTTCCCACCTCTCATGTGAATGGACCAAAACAATAATCATGTGTTCTCATTGACACCACATTGACTTAACACATTCCACGTTTCCACCGGTTCTTGTCACTGGCGATAGCCCAGCTACACAAGTGGAGTTCTGTTTTTGGGGGGGAAAAGTGTAAGAACGCTGAGCTAAGGATCTCACAGATTGCAGAACTTTCCCTCACAGAAATGTGAGGAAAATCTGTTATTTTAGCCAGAGTTTGACATATGCAGGGCATTGTGGGTAAGAAAACATAGTGAGATTCATGCAAGTGACACCTCCACAGACTCCCTTGTTTATCTAGTTTTCAGAAATGTCTGAGATTGGTCGGTTTCCCTGGGTGGTGACCAAGATTGGACCTAAATACTGCCGCTACCAAGAATGGAACGAATTGCAAGGCAATATTGTGATGTTTTCTTTGCACCTGTTTTTGAACAACCAACACTATATAACCCTGGGACAAGAGAGGTCTCACCAAAGTAATGCTATATTACTTATGTAAATTGGTCACCGGGGCAAAAGAATAGATAGATGAAAATATTGTCTTCTCTTTCTGTTTTTTCCTATTTATTTTCATTTTTTTCATTTTTTTTATTTCAATGATTAGTTTCCATCAGAAAGCCATAAGAGATCTATGCATATGACCTCTTTCTGAATTCCAATATGTGTCTGCTTTTTAGAAATGTATAGCTTTTTTAGTTTACCCATGAGTTTCATACCTGTTTCCACCACAAATTGCATGTAGGTAGAAACCAAAAAAATAACAAAAAATCAGCTATCACTAAAATTCAAAAACTGTGCTAAAAATGTTTTTGGGGAGAAAAATGTGATCTTAGAACAGAATAGCTTCAATTGATGTCATTATCAGAATACAATACACTTTCTTAAATAGAGCTTTTTCCCACTTTTTAAAAAACTTAAATGTTATTTTGTTGGTTCCCTCCAGGGAAATCTACAAACCCTGTGGGATTGTTAGGATTCCCAGCAGATTGGGGGACAGGATGCAAATTTGTCCGGGATACCATTTGCGGAAAAAAGTTATGAATACTGAAGTGTAAAGGTCCTCGAATATCATAAAAGGCTCAGCACTGAGGTAGGGGATGGGGGAATGCTCTAGCAGCTGAGAGTTTAATTCCAGCTTCATTATTTCACTGCCAGGGTGTCTGTTTCTCAAGTAAAACGTTAAAGTACAGGTATGTATCTAAATAGCTAACTGGCCTGTATCAGAGTAAACATAATAAGATCTCTGCTTGTATTTCTGTTTTTTTAAAAAGATTAAGGGGTTGTGAGACATCCTTCTATCTTTATACACAAAATAATGTTCTTTTCAAAACAAATACAAGCAGCATACTGGGTGACAGTGAAAAATGCACGATGAAGGTGGTTTTTCTGAGTTTGGCCTCAAGGGAGCATTTAAATACTTAACAAGCTGGAACCTTTAATAAGGGCGAAAGGTGTACATGGAGGAGTAGGGAGTAAGAAGACATTAGTAGATGGGAATGTGAGTGAATAAACACAGGCGAATATTGTCAAAATTATTAACCAAATAGTCACTTGGTACATTTGGATTGAATACCTTTTATAGAAATTCTATGTTGATAAATTACAGATCCTTGAAACCCTTGAAAGAGCAGATTTAAGATGACTATTAGAATAGTGTCAGATAGTAATTTAAATGCCATGAGATAAAATAAAATACTTGAAACTTTTTTCGTTGTATCGTGACAACCATGGAGGACAGCGATATAGACACTCACACTAGCTATTTACCAATCAAACTAAAAGTCATTAAAGGTATTCAGAACTGTGTTGTGAAGCAACATCTCTGTAGCGGAGGTATTAAAAGTCATAGATGATTTGAAGAGCGTTATCTCTCCCGCAATGCGTGACCACATATCGGGCCAGATCTAATAAAAAACTCGATGTTGTCTTAAGGGCTCATTGGACAAAATATATCATAAATTGGAATGATTTGAAGGCAACATCCTAACAGAGTAGCTGTAATATATCTATTTTAATAGTTCTTTATTGGTTTTGCTTTATTGTATAGTGGGCAAAAGAACGATGGATTTAACTCAGATCTCTTGACTGGGGGAGAATGTCTGCATTGTCAGCATTCCGTCCATCATTTGTTTGTTGTAACGCTTTTCGCCCTAAGTGGGATGGGTATTCCCAGACGTGGGACCCGTGCTCACTACGCCACTGGAGTCAAGCTATCCTGGCTGATGACGGCTGATAGCCAGAAACCGGTCCTAGGATGCTTGATTCCGGTCCAGGGAAGACATGGCTTGGCAGTTCGGGCTGGAGTGTTCCCATGAGGCACAGGGTCAAGACTGATTTGCATATGGCCATGTCTGAACTGGGGTGGCGTAGTGGGCAAAAGAACGATGGATTTAACCCAGATCTCTTGACTGGGGGAGAATGTCTGCATTGTCAGCATTCCGTCCATCATTTGTTTGTTGTAACGCTTATTGTATAGGTGGCAGACCAAAGAGATGCATTAGTTGACACTCTATATATGATTCTTAGCACAGCACACAGATATTTTCAGCAATAGCATACTTTCTGAATACTCTCATATCACCCGCGGTATGTGTTGTAAGTGATCCCATTGGGGACTGCAAATCTTTCTAAGTTCCTGGGGACACCTTCTAGCCCTATGGACTGTCTATTCTGCTTTGGTGCAATAGTTCATTACTCTAAGCTGCTCATTAATATGGAGCCAATTATGTACAATTACTAGGCCCACTAGGCACCAATAGCCGATCACCATAGAAGCCATCCCAATAGTCTGATTATCAGGGAGAATCTTGGGGCCAAAAGTCACCTGTATCCAAGTGACTTCCTTAAGGATATTCTGGAATTCTGCTCAGTAGTCTTGAATAAAGAGGCATTCCCATAATGTAAAAAAAGGTTAGTGCCAATGGTCATACAACATCGCAGACAATTAGAGATGGGGCTTCTGTCCATCTTCCATAGCTCTCAGGTTTACAACTCTGTGGAAGTACTTAAACTAGATAAGATGATATCTTTAACTCACACACAGCATCTCGACTTTCGTCCATTCTCTGTTATTCAATCTCTCCCGACCCAATTCCCAGTGAGGGCTGACAGCGCCTCTTTACAGATGCTAGAGAATGAATCCACAATAGCTTGATCAGGGGAATCAGTATTCAAACAGACCTCAAAATCAAAGGTGCACACTTGAACCAAGTTCCTCAGAAAATTCTCCAGGATGATCTTACCCCAGCTAATACGTCTACCATGTGCGTTAGATGTAAGGGGGTCTTAATATATGATGGTAATCTTGGCTGTAAAATTATACCAACCACTCAGCCATGATTGGGTTTGTGATCACTAAATATACTCCATACTGTTCTGTATCCCACCAAAAATGGAATCAGGCATGCAGACACAAAAATATAATCAATAGTTGTGTTGTTACTTCTGCCCTTAAAAGTAGGGACTGACTTAGGGAATCATACTCTTCTTTGGTTCAAAGATTAATAAGATTAAATTCTGATACCATAGGATTAAAATTATCTCCCTGACCCAAAGGGTTAAAATAAATCTGCTCTGAGACCTCGCTATGTCCTTGATCCCTCCTATTCACAATCCTTGAATCGCATGGATGTAAATTAAAATCCCCAACCAACATAATTATAGGCCAAAAAGACCACTCTAACAATGTCTTTTCCCAAAATGTTCTTACCTCTACTTCCAATGCTACCTCCGTAGAGAGCAAGTTATATATATTGACAATCAAGACCCTGATCTTATGAGGGAAGAATAGTAGATCTCCCAAAATAATTCCAGATGTATTCCTTAACACAATCTAACCTTAAACTTATGAATGTGCCACGCCCCCCTTCGCCCTATCATGCGGGGAAGCCACAGCGTTTGCCCGAAAGGCAATAAACCCGTCCATAAAAGAAATCCCTTCTACATAACAGGTCTCGTAGAAAAACACAATTCCGTATCCTTTACATAAATCCAACTCCAGATCATACTCTAATAAGAGCTTAACCATGCAATATTCCAACTGAGTACACTCAGGTTACTTTTCATGTATTCAGAGACCTTTCCTCCCCAGTCGGCGTCCCTTTGATATCGAGATCCCTCAAGTTCACTCCCACTCTGAGGGGATCCATTCTCCTCTCTATTAAGTCAGTCTATATCTGCAAGGGCATTGAATCGCTTATATGTAGGTATACCTAAAGAACTGTCCCGACTACCAGAGCATCAATCGGACACCGTTGGCACTGCTTGTACACCCCGCCCTGGAGGATTAGAGGCTAAGGCAGGAGCTCAGATAGCTTGAAAATCTGGCTTGTAGAAATATCCCAAAGGCAATAATACAATGTTACTGGGTTCCTGCTGGGTACTCAGAGTTCCAAATAATAAACTTTTGGCCAGTTGTGGTGTATTGAAATTAGCAAAAATACAATGTCCTTGTAGATCCATCTTGCTGGTACCAATCCAACCCACTAGCCTTACCATCAAAATATTGTACTGGCGGCAGTCCAAAGAGACGCATTAATTGGCACTCTATATATGATTCTTAGCTCTGCACATGTATATTTTCAGCAATAGCATACTTCGTGAACACTGTCATATTACTTGCAGTAAGTTTTGTGAGTGGTCCAACTGGGGATCTGTAATCTTTCTATGTTTCTCGGGACACCTTCGAGCCCTACAGACTATCTATTCTGCTTTAGTACAATAGTTCATCCCTCAAAGCCGCTCTTTAATAAGGGGCAGTGATGAACAATTACAAGGCCTCTTAGGCACCAATAGCAACATAAGAGCCATCCCAATCACCTATGATTCCCAGAATGCTATCTTGGGGTCAAAAGTGACTTGTATCCCAGTGACTTGCTTAAGGACATTGTGGTTTTGTGCTCAGAAACCTTGAATAAAGATGCATTTCCAATATTGTAAGAAAGGTGGTGCCTATTGTCATGTTACATCACACACAATTAGAGATGGGGCTTCCGTGCATCTTTCATCCCTCTCTGTGGAAGTACTTAAATTGGATAGAATGGAGTCGGGTGATATTAGGATGATATATTTAACTGACAGACAGCATCTTGGCTCCCGTCCATTCTCTCTTGTCCAATGTCTCCCGATCCAATTCCCAGCAGGCCCTGAGACCTTTTAGAGAGTCAGTGTGTTTATCACAAGTGGCTGATAGAGTCTCAAAATACAATTTTTTACCTTTTCTTCATCATCTTGGGTTTGATTGTATTGAATTCTGGGATGGGTCCTAGTTGGTCTCCATATGCTTAAAGCGCCTAATTTCACAATCTTAGGGGACCTAAACATACATTTAGACGACCATGAGTGCCCTAATAGGAATCAGCTTCTCCCTATTCTGGAAGCTTTTAACCTTCAACTTCTAAACACAGGTCCCACTCATTGTGCCGGTCACTTACTGGACCCGATCCTATCTAACCTGTCCCTAGATTGTTCTCGTGAAGCCCTACAAATCACCTGGTCCGACCACTTAGCTGTCCCCTTCTCTTATGACATGGCTGATACAGTAATAAGACCTGAGGTGGAAACTACGCGGCCAGTTCGGAATTGGGGGAAGATTAACTTGCCAGAACTCAATAAACTACTGATCAAAACACTTCCATGTGTTGAACTACCAACTGCCGCTCTCAATTGCGCCACTGAACTCTGGCTAACCACTGCAGTCAATACAGCGCTTCCAATGACATCAAAGCCCGCATTTTCACACCACCCTCCTGCTCCATGGTATTCGGAACAACTTAAAAGCCTCCGCTCACATTGTAAGACCTTGGAGCGTAAATGGAGACAAGGCTATTCTCCTTCATGTAAAGCCACATATAAAGAAGCCTTAAAAAAATACCACTACAGTTGTAAAACTGCTAAAGCAGACTACACAAGGAAAACTGTGACTGATGCACAAAACTGCCCAAAGGTGCTATTCTCTGTTGTCAAAAAATTGACTGGTGCTAACTCGATCCCTCCTCCCCCGGCACTTGATGGCACTCAGTGTCAGTCCTTAGCGGATTACTTCATAGATAAAGTTGATCTTATCTATGAAAATTTCACTACACCTCTAGGTACTATGTACACTGCCCTTGACATAGTCCAAAAATTGGAAAACAATGACACTGATGCAGTAGTCACTACTTGGCAGCCCTTAGACGCCATTTCTTTCCTCTCCTGTTTAAATAGTGTGAGATCGGGCTCCCCACAGGACGCTCTCCCGGCCAAAATATTAAAACAATTAGACCCCCTCACTCATCCCCCCATCATTAAATTACTCAACGCTTCTCTGAGCGAGGCCCATGTCCCACAACCTTGGAAACACGCCATGGTTGTACCGTTATTAAAAAAACAGGGTGCAGATCCTTCAAATCCTGCTAACTTTCGCCCTATATCTTTGTTGCCAATTTTCTCAAAGATATTGGAGAGACATATAAATTCTCAGCTCTCCAAACTGGTTGAAAACACTGGATTTCTCCATCCTTCTCAGTCGGGCTTTCGGCCTAGGCACTCAACCGAGACAGCCCTCCTGGGGGTGACAGAGAGTCTTAGGCACGGTGTCGATCAGGGAAACACCATGGCGCTCATCCTGCTGGATTTGAGCGCAGCTTTCGACACCGTGTCACATTCCATCCTCATTGACTCTCTGAAATCTCTAGGTGTGGCAGGCCAGGCCTTGGCCTGGCTGGCGTCTTTCCTTAGTGACCGAAGCTTCCAAGTGTTTTCTTCTAAAGCTGCCTCCGCCATTTGTCCATCCACCCGCGGCGTCCCCCAGGGCTCAATTCTTAGCCCTTTATTATTTAATATTTATGTTAAACCCTTGGCAACCATAGTCGAACAAGCTGGGCTAACCCTGTTTTCCTACGCAGATGACACCCAGATTGTCTTCTCCTTGTCAGGGAGAGACGTAAACAACATCTCCGCACTCAAGTCGGGCCTCACTCTTGTGGCCGACTGGATGCGGAGAAATTGTCTCAAACTGAATGGGGAGAAGACCGAGGTGGTCATTCTGGGACAGAACAAACATCTTTGGGGTCCTCGCCATTGGCCCATCGAACTGGGAAATGCGCCTACACCATCTACTGCAGTTCGCAACCTGGGCGTCATTATTGACGACAGGCTAACTATGAGACAACAGGCTACTAAGGTCTCAGCCATCTGCTTTTCAACCTTGCGATGGCTTCACAAGATTTTGTGGATGCTCCCCCTCTCCTCTCGCAGAACTGTAGTCCAGGCACTTGTAACATCACGCCTGGACTATGGCAACATTCTCTATTTGGGCGCAGATAAAGCTACTATACATGTGCTGCAGGTGGTGCAAAATGCGGCCGCGCGCCTGCTAAAGAATGTCCCCAGACGCACCTCAGCCACTGCCGCTTTGCGTGACCTCCATTGGTTGAGCATCCCAGAACGCGTTAAATTCAAGGCACTCTGCTATATGTTCAAGGCTAAGCAGGGTAGCGCCCCAGTATATGTTCAGGGGCTGGTAAAACCCTATAGACCCCTGCGCTCATTAAGGTCATCGGACATTGGCTATTTCACAGTACCAAGATGGAAGCTGGCAAAAATGGGAGGCCGCTCCTTTTCCACTCTTGGTCCTAAATACTGGAACTCCCTCCCATTGGCATTAAAATCTGAGACCAACTTACTCCGCTTCCGTAAGGCTTTGAAGACCCTGCTCTTTACTAAGCGTGACCAATAGTCGGCAGAGGCCTTAAGTCAAGGTGACATTCTCTTTTCTTCTACAGTCTATCCCTGGCGCCGGGAAACCCATTGTGGGTAGCTGTGCGCGGTACAAGCTTAAATAAATAAAATATGTGTGATACTATGACACAATTGCATGTACTGTGTAATATCTCAGCTAAATTAAATCCCAAACAATTATGATGAAGTTCTATACGGCATTCCTCTTAGTTCCACTTCCACCGCTCCTGGGTGGGTTCTATACACCACTACTTTGGTGTCTATGGCATTCATTGGGCTGCGCCACTGCTGATTTTCTGTGGACTACATAAATCACTACAGTGGTGTCTGTAGTATTCACTGAGGGCCTCATTTACAAAAAATTGGCGTAGGGCAGCACCGCAAGTCTTTTTACTGCACTGCCCTACGCAAATCTGAAAGGGAAGGAATGCACCATATTTACGAGATACAGCGCATGCCTGTCCTTTAAGCCAGTGCAGGAACTCAACTTGGTGCCTAACTGTAATGCAGACACCCTTGCACCATGGTGCAAGGGTGTCTGCGTTGTAGGAATGATTGTGTTTGTGCAGAAAAACAATCCATGAAGGTGTTTTACCCACTCTGTGTGCTGCAGAATGCAGCACACATGGAAAGAGAAAAAACGAGGAGAAATGAAAACATTTCTCCTCATTACGCCTGCTCTGGGGAGTCGCAAGGTTTTGGCGCTGCCCCAGGTTTACATCATTTTGAAAATCTGGGGCAGTGTCAAAATACATGGGTGCTGCGTGGGAACACCCACCGCAATGCCCATGGAACACCTTCTTGACGCAGAGTTAGGCAAAGCAGTGCTTTGCGTTGACTTGCTTGACTGCGTATCTATGAGGCCATACAAAGACACACAGGGTGGCTTTGCATCACCTCATAGATGTGATTGAGAGGCCTGCGCCACTGCAGCATCAAAATAAGTGACGCTGAGACCATGCAGTCCTATTGTAAATAAGTCTTTGGTTTCTGCCTCTACCAGTCCTGAGCAGTCTTCATAGACCACTAAATTGGCATGTGCGGTATGTATTTGGGTTCGCCTCCAAAAAATAATGGATTGCAATGCTACCCCAAGCGATTGTCACTGGTTAGACTATTTGAAACCATCTATTCCATCATATTTTGAGTGTTTGTTTGCCAGTAGTATGCCTGGAATCTTTAGACTGGCGCATCTTTCCAAGCCTACCAATACAAATGTTTGTAAATTCCAAAAAGGGGTAAATTTGCACCCATTCAAGGAGTACCTCTACGAGTGCAGATTTACTACTTTTTTGTAAATTGATAAACTATATATATTTAAGATCCCGATCAATAAAATGAGACAAGTTAAAACCTCTAAGTGAAATGAGAACTACGAGAAAAACAAAACAGACATAGCAGATCCTACTCAGGGCTGCCAAACCCAACTATCAAATCACGAATGCACTTGAGGGGAGACATTTCTCCCTATGGGCGGCCCAAACCCTTTTATCTAATGAGCTTAAAGCAGTTACATCAAAAAAGTAAATGTAATAAGCTAATGTGTTCGATAAATGCAAAGTTCACACACATCTTTGTAAATTAACTACGCCTAACTGCAGCTGCGTGTTTATTAGGTGTTTGGAGCACCCCTCAAGCCTCATGCCAGACATCAAAACTCTACCCACACAGACCACTGAAAAATACAACAATCTACCAACCAAACACAAAGTAGTGTCTCCCTATACTAGCATCGTAAGGGGTTGGAACTAGAAGTGTGTGCTCATCTGTTTTTGCATAATACGGTAAAATCTCTTAAAACGTAAGCAAAATGTTGTCAAATTATGAGAAAGGCAAAACTGGCACTTTCGGCTACATTTCAGCATTACAAGATGGCATTTTGTGCTTAGAAATAGCTTACAAAACACAAGTGCCATGAACAAACAGCGCAAGTTCTGGCTGGTCACGTTGTCCCTGTGCGCTAACATTATTATTACATTAGGTGGCAAAATTGCATAATTTCGAGAATTTCGTGCAACGAGCGTAGTAGAAAATTCCTCAAATTACGCAAGATTACGCTGGTGTACTAGACATTTTATCCGTGCCTAAAAGGCATCTGTGCTGCGCGAGATGTAAAGTGGTCTATTTTGTTGTGGTCCAGCGTTAACAACAGTGTGTCAGTGAAGTAAGTACATGCATGCAGGCGGGCCATCACCAGTGCCTAACTAATAAAGGCAGGGCTCACTTGGTTCATCTGTGGCTACTTTGTGTGCCCAATCTATAAGATCTTTCTAGAAATGCCATTGTCTTGAAGCTTTACACTCGCTCTCATTTTTTATCCAACACTAGGGTCACAAAACGCACAGTTGGAATTATTATAAAAAAAGGTTTTCCGTGAGTCAGAGTCCATTTGTACCGGAAGTGCAATCATACAGCAGCTGAGGTAGGACGTCGGAGAGTGTAGCGCGCTCGGTGGCGCTTCTGACGGGCATTATTTTTATTCTCGGTATAATTTCTTTGTTGACGCTTAGAGTGCACCGGAAAGTGGAGGAAAGGACAACTCATGTTACGAGGCAGGGCCCTTCTACGCAGATATTCCTGTGAACGCCAAGCGCCTCACGTCGCTGTCAAGGTTTTACAATGGCCTTTTTAAAATATATTCATTTCGTTTGGTGCTTCGTATGTTTTGTTCTCGCTCTTAATCTCCATAGAGAATGGAAAGGTGCACGGCCATTTCAATGAAAGTTACATTAAGCGAGATATATTTAGTTGCTGAATGAGATGTGTGTGTTAGCACCTGAGAATCAAAACCTTTGTTGACGTGCTTGCGCGCATGGCTGCTAGCAGGCATGTGTCTGCGTGCGCGAGCGTCATTCACTCAGGGGCAAATTTATCAAAGGACCGTGTCATCCTTGCGCCAGCAACAGGGCACAATAGCAACGCAACTCTTAAGTTAGATCCGTGTATGTCCCTGCGTGGCTTGATAAATCTAGAGTAACACAACGCTGCGTGTTACTCCTCACAGGAAAGCATTCCATGAGCAGAGCGTGTGTGTTCCTACTACACACCACCCATGGATTTTGGCACGTTCCAAGATTTACCATTACTGGTAGACCTGGGAATGCGTTAAATTGCTAAGCTTCAGTAGGGAGGCGTATGCTGATAAATATCTTTATTTTGCCTTGTTTTTTCCTCTTTCTATGTGTTCTGCATTCTGCAGCAGAGAAAGAGAAAAATGCCTCAGGGGATTTTTTGTGTGCAGGAAGGTGTCTCTTACTTCACAAAAACATGCCTGCTTACAACACAGGCATCCTTGCATCATGGTGCCCGGATGCCTGTGTTGGCTCGAGGTAGCACATTGAACTCCAGCGCTGAGAATTGACAGGAATGCGGCGCATAATATTAAATGCGACGCATTCCTGCCCTTTCTCAATCACGCATCTCAGCAATATGGCTTGCTACGCGATTATTTGATAAATATGCACCTAGGTCTATTCTTCCATGGCTTGCCTTACGCTATTTTCTAGGTAGTAGCATTGAGTGATTCTATAATTTGGGCAAATGCGCCACATTTTAAGGCAACGCACAGCGGCCAATCTGAGGCCTTATTTAGAGTAGCTGGGAAGGTCTGTCACAAATGTGGTGGCTGTTCTGTCTGCAGGGGCGCAGCTCAGTCAGTGCAATTCAGAAGGGTGTGAATATTACATTTCTCAACTAAAATAGCTGTGGTGCTAAATGGTGGAGGGGTGAGATGATCAACGTTCGGCATGGTCTGTTTCCATGAAGTACAGGAACAGTACTGATTTGCATTAGGTGGGCTTCAGTCTAGAGTGGCATAAAGGGCAAAAAACAATGGACTAGAGTGATACCCCAAGCGATCGTCACGGGTTAGACTATTTGAAAGAATCCATTCCATCATCTTTTGAGTGTTTGTTTGCCAGTAGTATTCCTGGACACTTTAGACTGGTGCATCTTTCCAAGCCTACTACTGCTGATGTTTACGAATTCCAAACAGTAATACATTTGCACACACTCATGGAGTAATTCTATGAATGCCAATGTACAACTTTTTGGGCAAACTGATAACTATATATATTTACGATCCTGATCTAAAATATATACAAGTTAAAACCTCTAAGTAAAAATGAGAAGTAAGAAAAAAGTAACACAGACAGGGCAGATCCTACTCAGGGCTCCCAAACCCAACTATCAAACCATTAATGCATTTGAGGGGAGTTACACCCTAAACACCCCTGTGGAAACTATGCCCCTGCCCGTCCTACCTGGGCCCAGTAGTTCTTCCTGGGAACTCACAACTACAGTCCCATACAGCACAACGGCCTGGAGTCCCTGCCCTGGGATCATTTATTTTAAATGTACTTTCACTCTACACACTCTTCTTCATCTCTGCTACAGGAAGTCTTAATGGTAGAGTTGTCAATTTGGTGCATGTAGGTAGGACTCCACGTAACTAGTCCTCGCCTTTTACAATTCATTATATCAAGTGACTAATGGCCCCATGCACTAAGCTAGAGTCACAAAAAGAGAAGGTGACGCAGGTTAATTAATAGGGTGAACCGAGCCAGAGCAGAGCCAGACCCATGTTTGCTTTGACTCAAAGAGTCCATTCAGGGTGCCCCAAATCACGAAAGTAATGTTGAATATATGTCAACCATGGCATGCGTGAATATAATCTGGACATGAGGCAATCCCTGATAATAGCGCAATTTAAGCCAGAATGTTCGGAAGTACAGACTTTATGCCAGAGTAAGATTGGCTGCAGCATTATATATAGACAACTAAATGCTAGCTGCCCTTAATACTACATGCAATGGCACCCCTTTACCTGGGGGTTTTCCAACTAAATACATATATCCTTTAATTGAACATAATGTGTCCTTTGTAACAATCCTAGAGGTTGGCGATTGTTTAATTCCCACCCAAAACCGCAGGCTAGCCTTAGTGATAGCTGCACATCAAGGTGTTACTTCTGCACATGCAGGGTTGGCAGCCACAATTTTGTTGCTACAGCAGCGTTATTGGTGGCATGGCTTATACAAACAGGCCAAGAATTATGTCCTTTGTTGGGACATTTGTCAACAAATTAAAGCTTCCACTATGGCTCATCCACCGCAGATGCACCTGGTGGTTTCTAACAAGCCTTTCTGCTGCATTTATTGGGAACACAGTGGTCCTTTTTATACGGATGGAGCATTTCAATTTATACTCCTGGCAGTCGATTCATGCTTCAGGTTCCTATGGGTGTGGCCACAACATTTAGCTGATGCCTGCCCTGTTATTAAAGATCTGCAAGTCTTTATCGGGACACATGCATGTTCTAAATTCCATTTGGACAAGGGCCCTGCTTTTGCCTCCAAGGTCTATAGGGATTCTGTGGCTACCCTGGGTGTAAACATCCATTATTCTTCTCTATAGTGGCCTGAGGGTGATTCTGTTGTCGAAAAGATGAACCGTAACTTAAAGCAGTCTGTGACCGTTAGAGTATTAGGTACGGAGCATAGTTGGATCTACCACCTGTATGGGGTACAACAAGCACTTAACAACCTCCTTAAATGATCTTTGAGTGGCCGGACCTCTTATGAGGTACTTTTTGGCATCAAAATGTACGTTCCAGACCTTGATGCTTTCGTCATTGTGGCGGCAGCCACGCCCTTTGATGTAAATGATCAGTGTGCTGTCTTACAGGACTTACAAAACTTCTGTAATGGCCAATCCAACAAGCAGTTGAAGATATTTTCCTCTGCAGGAATTAAGCAGAAGCCAGAACCTTCCGGCTGGATGCCACAAGTTGAATATTGTGGTAAAGAAGGAGTTTGGCCCATCATACCAAGCACCAGTGCCAGGTCTTGGGATTCAAGGTGCAAGAACTGAAATTCTGCCAGCGCTTGCTTGTTCTTAAGACAATTGTTTTGTCTCCATTGATCAAATCAAGTTACATTATGTGACCTTTTCTAAACATTAGGCCACGAGGAGTCCTTGGTAGTTCCCTAACTCCTTTTACTACAATGCAGCTTGTGAGCACAATCAAAGCAGTTTCCCCAGAGCCGGGGAATGAGACAGAAAATGAACTTCAGTTAATTACCAATACTGCTACAACTTCCAGCCACACAACTGAAGTGAGCACTGTACTTAATACTACAACTGCTGCAGCTGATGTAGTTTCTACAGATCCAGCTCTTTTGATTTTTCGGGGATTTCATACTGCACCTGTGGCCCTGTTTTTTCAACGAACTGCTTCTGGTTATTATGTAGGTTCAGATGACTCTATTGATACTTCCTGCATTTTAGACACTTCTCCTACAAAGGCTTGTGTTTCCCTTTCATGCGTAGAGCACACTTATCTAGTCCCATATTGGATATATGTTTGGATAACACTTTCCTTGGTTTTTCTATTCCTTTGGATTGGATTTGAGACTCTTTTGTTCTTGCTGATAAATGGCTTTTACCTTCCAGAACGCTCTGCCACAGAAATGTTTCACAAGGTGTTAATGCTTCATTCATCTTTATAAACACTAAAAAGAGATTTGTCCTTTCCAATTCAGCTGTTCCACTAACTTATGGAATTGTCTGGAATAAAATGCCATACAATATATTTGGACCGACATAAATATTGCAGATTCCTTATGTGTTTAGAGTTTCATTGGGTGATATAATTGTACCTGGGTTACATTCTGATGATTGGGATGTTTAGACTGTAAACTTCACGCTCTCAGAGCTGGAATACTATTCTGGTTTTGAATCAGAGGCTCTGTACTTGACTACTGCTAATTATGGTGAAATCTTCTGTTACCATCATTATGGACATTACTATTTAGATAAAGCTAGTGTTCAATGCACACTTTTTCACTATACACATTGGGAACACTGTCTTACTCCCCAGACTGGAGCTCCAAAACATACAGAGATAAATTCACATATTTTTCTAGGCATGATCATCACACCTGAAAACCTTTTATTTTAAACTTGTCCCTACACCACCAATGGAATACATGCTTACACAAACTATGCTACTATATACAGAAATGTTTGTTACACAATTAGCCGTGTAAGGCTATGATTATTGGCAGATACAATTGATATGAAATTGATTTGTGGTACCAAACCGTGGCAAGCTCAGGGGCAGACACCTTGTTCTGAGCCTGTTTAATTCCAACACAAATTACTTTTTTGAATGACACAGTTCAACAGACTACTTGTCTAGGACTGGCAAAAAGTGAAGTCATGAATGCCCCCAAAATTCCTTCCTTTGCCTGATGTGATAAGTGGCAACATCTCACAAATTACACTGAACAACAGCTCAATAGTATGTAACAGAATGGCACCTTTAATTCTACACATTTAGGTCCAAACTGGTGGGTATTGTGTAAAGTGGTCACAAATTGTTGCTATGCTCTTTTTTTTAATTCAACACCGGGATTGAAGGCAAGCAGACTGACACCCATTATTCCCACTCTCAACAATCAGGTACTGTCACCACCTACTCAGTAGGGAAACTGTCGCAACAATGGATAGAACATTCCACACTGTCTGCAGTAAAACAACATCTTTCTTTCCTTTCGGAAGACATGGACCTATCTGATTTTCTACTGGGTCCTAAGTCTCCACATTCAAAAAGATGTATTTGTGCCACCTATAATAAAATTTGGAAATTATCACAAATGGAAGCTTCTGCGCATTTAATACAAATTGATCAAGATAATGTGGGTAAAGCACTTGCTGTTGTTGATAATAGTATTAATACATTATCTTCTCGCATTTATGGAGAGGTGTGGCTCACTGGTTAGAGGTGGCAGATCTGTAAGCAGAGAATCGGCCAGGGACCAGGGTTCAATTCCCGACGCGGCAGGGTCGTGGACCAAGGTCAAAACGGACTTGATAATTCTCGCCTCGGTACCTACTCTAACCAGGAACACACTCGGCAACTCTGGGCATTAAGCTTGCCTCATCTCTACAACGGCCCCCCCACAGACGCCGGGGATGCCTGGTTTCACCTTGGAGATACCCAGAAAGGGACCATCTCACAGGGATAGCCAGGACGGGTTCCCCAGCGGTCTATAGCGCCGGGACACTTCTGAGTAGCTGTGCGCTGTATAAATGAAAATTACATTACATACATAACATTTACAACTTAAATAAAATTGTGTTGTGTGTTATCAATATAATGTACTTTTTTTTCTCCTACGTATATGGTCTGGATGCTACATTGTGGACTTCAATTCCAGCTTTGAAGGGAGATTTTAACAAGCTAAGCCGACTCAAAACCTTATTATTTCAAAAGGATGTGGCATTAACATCTGCCAGGGAAACATTTGAACCCCAGATTGCAAGGGCATCCATGAAATACAGTGCTTGCAGAACACTAACCTTCCATTACAATTCGGCGAATTATTGCACCGAATATGTAATGCTCCCAACACTTCTGTAATTGCACACTTTAAAAAATATATGGAACTGGCTTGGTCAGTACCTTCCAACACTTTATTGGAGTAATACCCACATTTATTCATTCATTATTTTCCAGTGTGTTTGGAGGCATATCCTTGCTATTATTCCTCATTTGCGACCTTTTGATTATATTTTTGGTACTCCGCAATGGATGTTCCATCTCGAAGCCCGTAGATACTGGAACTACCACTGGTCCAGCTATGCTGTGAGTGCATAATATGACATTTGGAGTCCCTTTGCTCCAGGAGCAACAGCCTTAACAACGAGGCCGCAACTCCACATGCCTTTACCACACAGGCTTTACCACGCATGTGACACTACCACACATGGCATTACTACGCAAATCTTTACAACAAATATGCCTTCACCATGCATGCCATTACAACAAATGTCATTGTAAAGGCATGAATGGTAAAGGCATATTTGTTGTTAAAGTTTTAAAGGTAAGTTCAGATAAGTATTACGTGCTTTAAGTGTGTATATATATATATATATATATATATATATATATATATATATATATATATATATATATATATATATATATATATATACTGCTACAAAGTGCCCGGAAGGTGAGAAAGCACTCCAAAGCCAGCAACTGCTAAATGCTTTTAATGGTATGAATGAGTCTCGGCACGTCGATTCGTTTTGCAGCTCACACGTCCTCCAATGCCTGACGCGTTTCGGTGTCCCTTTCTCAAAGGCTGTAGGCTGTGAAATGTATGCGCTGTTTGGCCTCCGTCCTTATAATCATCATGACACGCCCTCTGATGGGCTGCTCGGTTGAGCCTGTGCATACTGGGACTCGTAGTCAATCAAATGCGCCAATGTTACTGCAGCTCAAAATTTAAAGCCCTGAATGGGCCTCGGCATGACCTCCTCATTCTGAATCCTACATAGCTTTTCCGCAAACACAGTTCGGGTAGATACCCAGCTGAGCGGCCCCCAGGGATAGCGGGGTGGTGCTCTCTCGGCGGCGGGGCAGCCGCCAACATATACTGCTACAAAGTGCCCGGAAGGTGAGAAAGCACTCCAAAGCCAGCAACTGCTAAATGCTTTTAATGGTATGAATGAGTCTCGGCACGTCGATTCGTTTTGCAGCTCACACGTCCTCCAATGCCTGACGCGTTTCGGTGTCCCTTTCTCAAAGGCTGTAGGCTGTGATATGTATGCGCTGTTTGGCCTCCGTCCTTATAATCATCATGACACGCCCTCTGATGGGCTGCTCGGTTGAGCCTGTGCATACTGGGACTCGTAGTCAATCAAATGCGCCAATGTTACTGCAGCTCAAAATTTAAAGCCCTGAATGGGCCTCGGCATGACCTCCTCATTCTGAATCCTGCATAGCTTTTCCGCAAACACAGTTCGGGTAGATACCCAGCTGAGCGGCCCCCAGGGATAGCGGGGTGGTGCTCTCTCGGCGGCGGGGCAGCCGCCAACATATACTGCTACAAAGTGCCCGGAAGGTGAGAAAGCACTCCAAAGCCAGCAACTGCTAAATGCTTTTAATGGTATGAATGAGTCTCGGCACGTCGATTCGTTTTGCAGCTCACACGTCCTCCAATGCCTGACGCGTTTCGGTGTCCCTTTCTCAAAGGCTGTAGGCTGTGAAATGTATGCGCTGTTTGGCCTCCATCCTTATAATCATCATGACACGCCCTCTGATGGGCTGCTCGGTTGAGCCTGTGCATACTGGGACTCGTAGTCAATCAAATGCGCCAATGTTACTGCAGCTCAAAATTTAAAGCCCTGAATGGGCCTCGGCATGACCTCCTCATTCTGAATCCTGCATAGCTTTTCCGCAAACACAGTTCGGTAGATACCCAGCTGAGCGGCCCCCAGGGATAGCGGGGTGGTGCTCTCTCGGCGGCGGGGCAGCCGCCAACATATACTGCTACAAAGTGCCCGGAAGGTGAGAAAGCACTCCAAAGCCAGCAACTGCTAAATGCTTTTAATGGTATGAATGAGTCTCGGCACGTCGATTCGTTTTGCAGCTCACACGTCCTCCAATGCCTGACGCGTTTCGGTGTCCCTTTCTCAAAGGCTGTAGGCTGTGAAATGTATGCGCTGTTTGGCCTCCGTCCTTATAATCATCATGACACGCCCTCTGATGGGCTGCTCGGTTGAGCCTGTGCATACTGGGACTCGTAGTCAATCAAATGCGCCAATGTTACTGCAGCTCAAAATTTAAAATTTTGAAGGCATTGGAGGACGTGTGAGCTGCAAAACGAATCGACGTGCCAAGACTCATTCATACCATTAAAAGCATTTAGCAGTTGCTGGCTTTGGAGTGCTTTCTCACCTTCCGGGCACTTTGTAGCAGTATATATATATATATATATATATATATATATATATATATATATATATATATATATATATATATATATATTATCTACTGGCGGTCGCCAGTAGATAGTTATAGTTAGGACCGAGTTCCCATAGGAAATCTGAAAATTCTATTTTGAATAACTTTGGCACCGGTTGACTTATCTTTGTGAAATTTTCAATACTAATGGGGCACTCCGCTCAGCTCCTACCCTGAAAGTCTCGGGGTGATTCGTCAAGGGGGGGCCGAGAAAAAAGGGGGGTCCCAAAACACGTTTTCCCCATGCATTTTTCCATAGGACCTTTAGTCGAAGGTACAGCCCGAACGGCTGAACAGAATTACTTGAAATTTGGCAGAGAGGTAGTCCTCAGGTCAGGGAAGTGCCTTTTGCAGGTCTGGTGTCAATCTGTTCAGTATTTCCTGAGAAAATAGCATTTAAAAGCATATAAATATCTATAAGCCCGCACCGTGCGCACACGGTGCGCGCACGGTGCCGTGCGAGAGCGAAATTCTGATTGGTTGATAGATGTCAGTAAACATTCGAATCAGTCGAAATCAGGAAGTGTCGGCCGCCATTTTGTCTGTCGCACTGAAAAGAAAAGGTGGAAAAAAAGGTGGAAAACGTGAAAAGGGGGCAGGGAAGAGAGTTCCTGACCCCCTAGCCTTTGTCAGGGGGTCACAGAAGGACCTCCAAGGGTGAAAAAAACATGTTATTATTTTTGAAAAAATTTGCGAGGTGCGCGCACGGCGCGCGCAGCGCATCGTGCGTCCAAAGCGCGCGCACAGTGCGCGCACAGTGAAAAACCTTGAAAAAAACAAAAAAATTAATAAAGACATAACTTAGCATTTAAAAAACCGTACAAATTCACTTAAAAACCATAGGTTTCACACACGTTATAGTTAGGAATTAGCATTTAAAAAACCTTGCAAATTCACTTAAAAAACCATAGGTTTCACACATGGTATAGTTAGCTGGACATTTCACCAATGAAATTCCCCCGTTATAGTTAGTTCAGATAACTATAACTCGCGCGACCGCCACTCTATCACAAGGATGATGTCATCAGTGATGTCATGAGTGATGCCACTGACCATGTCATGAGTGATGTAATATGTGACGTCATCAGCAGTGGATTGCGGGCGCGCGAGTTATAGTTATCTGAACTAACTATAACGGGGGAATTTCATTGGTTTTTTACGAGTAAAATGTCCAGCTAACTATAACATGTGTGAAACCTATGGTTTTTAAGTGAATATATATATTTATATATGTCTTTTTTAGGGTTTAGGGTGGGTGAAAGCATATGTGTTTTGGGTTGTAAGGGATTGTTAGGGTTTAGGACGGATATGGTTTTTGGATGGCAAGGGGATTTTTAGGGTTTAGGGTCGGTGTGGGTTTTTGGATGGCAAGGGTAAGTTTAATGTTTAGGGTGGGCATGGGTTTTTGGGTGGCAAGGGGATTTTTAGAGTTTAGGGTGGGTATGGGTTATATATATATATATATATATATAAATATACATTTCTCGCCAGCTTCAATCTCCGTGGAGAATAACGAGTGTGGACCCAAGTTCTGTGCAATAGTTTACTTAGACTCTATCCGCCATAACGCGTTTCGGCTGTGACCGGCCTTGATTTTATATATATATATATATATATATATATATATATATATATATATATAGATAGATAGATAGATAGATAGATAGATAGATAGATAGATAGATAGATAGATAGATAGATAGATAGATAGATAGATAGATATATGTATATATATATATATGCAGGAACTTCGTCACACCATCAACATTTTCAGAAAGGACGAAGCGGACCCAGTAAATTCAGTGCAAACGTATTTTAATCCAAGAGTGTGTCGTGCACCGCCATGACGCGTTTCGGCCTCAGAAAGGCCTTGATCACATGACGCTGGTAAAGGCAGCCAATGAATTTAAAGTGCAGTAGTGCGAACCAGGTGACCAGCGAGCCAATACACATAAAAGACATGTACCAAATAACAACTTAAAATGCTGAAACTACAGTTCAAGGGTCTCGTTCAAGACTGGCTAAAATACATTTAAAATGAATGTTAACTATAAGATAGCCTAAGCTCATTAGTGCAAAACATAAGCAATAGTGTAAAATCTGAATTAGTGCAAAATTTGAAAAAAATGCGATGTTTGCCGTAAATAGGTCAATGAGCATTGATAGTATAACAGGCATAAGACATGTAATGCGAATATATATATTTCAAGGTTATACTTACACGTTACATTTTTACCACGCATACGCCTTAACCATACATGCCTTTGCAATGACAATTCATTGTAAAGGCATGCGTGGTAAAGGCACATGTGTGGCAAAGACTTGTGTAGTAATGACATGCGTGGTAGAGTTGCAGTCATAATAATGACCGCGTTGTAAAGCCATGCATGTTAATGGCTTGTGTGGTTTCTTCATACAACTGCTCCAGGAACTAAATAATAACTGGTCGTTCTCATTCTGACCTGCCTGGTTCACCTGCATGCAGCCCGTGTTTCATTGCCCTTTAGTGCCACTTTTACTGGGCACTGGATATCTGCTTGGCTCTGCAATTCCCTGTCCCTATGGACATGCACCTGTTGATGAGTCCAATAACGACCCTTTTTCAGAGTTGTCCCATGAACTTGTGGCTACTTCAAGATGCATGATACCAGCCTCTCCCCCTTGGGAAGACGAGTGATTCAGCGCACAATATAGCGAACTCTGGATCTAATAACACGGATGCAGGTTGCCCAGCTACTTCCTCAGCATCGGATAATAACGAGGATCATATCTGTTCTTCTGAACTTTTGAAAGGGGCTATTGTGAGATACATCATCCCCGGAGATGGAATCTGTTCTAGATTCACTAACCAATAATCTTATGGAAGAAATCTTGGGTGTCTCCGGTTCACCTTAATTTGCCCACGTTTCTCTACGAGTAATGATCTTGCCCTGGTTCAGGTTCAAAAACATAGCAATTCTAGGGGAGCTAGAGTGACGTTTGGTTCCAAAGTGATTTCCTATTTGATAATGTCAAATAGTGATACATTACGATGCAGTGGTATCAAAGTTATTGTACCTGAAGAGGATTAAGCTTCTAACAAAAAAAAAAGCAATTTATAATCAGCAGACTATTACTCATCCAGATCCCCCTCCAAGGGACTTGCCCTACCTGGAGGGAGAGAGTATATTGCAGGTTTCCCTTGGTATGGAGGGAAGGAGAGTTTTGTTCCTTACAGCGAAAAAGAATAATTATGTACAGTCTGCAGATGATGAAGATAAGAAATGGAGTTGGTTTGCAGGGGCTCTTAATACAAATAGATCCTTGGGTTTAAAACACAGGAATTCTTCCTAGCAAGGGTCTTAAATTGATCTCTGGAACGCAGACGGCTTAAGCACGAATACAAATAAACTTTTATTCTTGAAAGAACAGAGTGCTGATATAATCTGTATACAAGAGTCTTGGATCACAAATAACTGGTCCATTGAAGATTATTCTGTTCTGAGCTGTCCTGAGCTCCCTGTGAACAGAGGACATGCTAAAGGAGGTATTGCTATATTGCTTAGAACTAGTTTTAGATGTATATTTAAAGTAATCTCCCATGCTTCTAACTTAATTCAACCAATTAAGGTAGACCTTAAGGAAGACCAAGATCATTTAGATTCCCTGCTGATTGTAAATGCATATTTACCTACTGACACATCTAATTCTCATTTATTAAAAGATCTATTTGTTTTCATCTCCACTATTATGGAAAGTGAAGATTGTAGGCATCTACTGTTGGTCAGTGATTTGAATGCCAAAGTTTCATCCCACAGCAAAAGGTTATTTGCTAATGCCTCACAAAATGAAGCCTTAAACATTGCCCTTGCTCAGTTCCCGAATAATAGTCAGACTGATAAAAGCGGACCATTATTACTTGAAGGTTTGAGAAGTTTAGATCTTTTAATTGCCAATGGGAGGTTAGGAAATGATATACCAGCAAAGTATACCCATTAGGCGCCTACTGGGAGAACCATTATTGATTACTTAGCTGTCTCAGCAGATTTTGATTGTAAGCTCTCAAGTATGGAAGTTTTAGAAAATGCTCTTAGCAATCACACAGTGATCTGCTGTAAATTTGAGTTGACCTGTGCTAAGGTAGGCTCTTGGAATTTTAAGGATAGTTCAGTAGGTTTTAATATAAGAAATGGTAGAATCCATTGGCATACCATAGCTACCTCTAAACTTATAGAGAACTTAACAGTTTTGATAGTAGATCAGCAGCACTTAGTGATGACCGAGTGTCACTCTCCTCAAACTGATTTATTCAAAGCCTTTTGTCGCAATACAAGTGCCTTGGCTTCATTATGTAAATCCTCGCATGTTCGAGCTAAACGGAGACTGTATTTTAACCCATTGCTTCCTATAAATAGGAAAATAAATAAATTAGCGAGGGCCCAGTTCCTGAACTTTTCTCTCAAACGAAGTGAATTAATAAATCTTTTAAAGAGGAAAAGACAGAGGAAAAACGTTCCCTAAAGCAAATAAAGGAAGATCATGAATGGGTACAGTTTAAAGAGGCAGCTTAAAAAAAAAACCTCTAAACTGTATTGGGAAATAATCGCTGATTGTTGTGGTACACGAGTAAAACCTCTCCCCATTCCTATAAAAGAAGAAGAATGGAAAGTACATCTGGTAGAACTTTATTCTGCAAATCCTAATTCTTCTTGTTCTGCCTCCACTCTACCCTATTCTTTTAAAATCCCTGAATCTATGTGCCCTCAATGGGTGACGTGGTAGGACTTATCAAAAAATTAGAGCCTCAGGAGCAATTGGTCCTGATGAAATCCCTATGACAGTAATTAACATGGAAACTCTGTTGTGGGCTACGTACCTGACTCCGCTGTTTGATTTTTGCTATTCGCCGGTGGAGACACCTCCATCTTGGTCCGGTAGTATTCTAATCTCTCTATATAAAAAGGGCCAAAGACATCATCCAGGTAACTACAGCCAAATAGCTTTACTAGATGCGTTGGGGAAAATATTTGCTCGTAGTATTGTTGACAATCTTACTGAATGTGTGGTGGAGGAGAAGGTTCTTCCTATAGAACAAGCAGGTCTTAGGAAAAATCACTCCACCCTGGCTAACATCTCTATGCTGAAATTAATTGAGGAGAAGGAAACGATTCTCGTAGGTCAGATGTATATGTGGCCTTTATAGATTTTTCAACAGCCTTTGATAAGGTAGACAGGCCCTTACTGTGGAAAAAAGTACATAAAATGGGAATGCCTTCCCTCCTGTTATCATTAATTATTGCCGTACACTCATGAACATGGTGCCAGGTGCTAATTGGAGGAAATCAAAGCTTATCAACTGTAATATCCACAGAAAATGGCTTGAAACAAGGCTGTCTATTAGCCCCGCTACTCTTTTCCTTGTATGTAGCAGATCTACCTGAATGCTTTTCTCATTTAGAGAGAGATGCGCCAAAGATAGGCGGCCGTCCTTTATATAGCAGTAATGGATCTAACCCCCAATGGGTTGAATAAAAAGCTAATATCATTACAGAAATATACGATGGAACAATTTTTGAAGATCAATGTTTCTAAAAGTAAAGTTTTGAGTATGAAATGTAATAGAAGCAGAAAATTATGTAATTTTAATTGGAAAATTGGTCCTGAAAAGCTGGAGCTGGTAGATTCTTTCCTCAATTTAGGGATAGTAATAGCGGGCAATACAAAGAATAAGCCTCATATCGAACGTAGCACTTGTAAAGCGGTATCACATGTAAATGTCCTGCTTATTTTTTATAGTGCAATTGGTCAAAGACACTTTTTTCACCTGCTTACTATTTTTAAAGCAAAACTCCATCCTTCTTTGCTATATGCTATTTAATCTATCCCAGTAAAATACTGGAGTTTCCTCCATAAGATTGAAGGCCATATTTTACGCAAATGATGTAATTTTAACACACTGTTCCCAATATCTGCTATTAGATTGGAATTCGATTTGATAAGCTCTTTTACTCAAGGTTTAGCCAGGATATTACGTTGGGGATATCAGTTTAAGAATAGTGAGTCATGCACTCTAAGAAATTTTTGGAGGAACCATAGATAAATATTCATTATCTCGTGACTTCTCTCTGGCACTGAATGTTTTCTGTGCACAGGAAGAGTCAGTGATTTCCCTCCTGCTTCTAGAACTTAAATCCTTTTTAAAAACCACAAGTCATATGATTAGCTACAATAGAGATGTCAAATTTTGAATTTCAAAAGAAAGGTTAAACATAATAACCATGTTGAATACACTGAGAATTCTCCAGAAATACTTATCTCGGAACTTAGAACATGGTATTCAACGTTGGCTTACTCTATGCTGCATGAATCTCTTACCTTTAAATGACTTAACAGCAAATTGGTCATACTCCACGAAAAATGGAAAAAATTGCAATCTATGTTATTTGGGCACTCAGAACCTGGATCATGCCTTGTTTGTTTGCCCAGCATTGGTTTTGTTTTGTCATCGTTGGCTTCGACAAATGTTCATACAAAACTATCAAAAATTTAACATCAGCCTGTGAATTTCTATTATATCCGAAGAATAAACAGTGTGTGTAAAATTATTTTACTTTTTGAAGGAGTTCATGAATATGTTTTAACCTTTATTATATCTTAGTTAAGCAGGCTTTCTTTTTAGATACATGGATCTCTCCCCAATCATGCTTAAGTTTTGGGCCTTGGTATTTTTAAGTTTAAAGGAGTTTTATCACTATGTTTAGATTGTATTTTTGCACGTTATGACTGCTACTCAACTGCTCTTTACACAAAACTGGGATATATTGTGTTTCTAACTCTTGCTATCTAAAATTGATTTTCTTAAGAAGCTGCTATTGTACAATGCTGAATAATATTCTGAAATTTGCACATGTAACTGCTGCTATTTAAATACATTTTGCACAACAATTTGAATATATTTTGCTTCCAGGTTTTGCTGTTGAAGGAAAATGTATTGTTTGTACAAATATCTTGGTTGTTTTACAATATTTTCCTGTTTTAACCTGTAGCTGCTTCGTGATGCAATTTATTTAAAATTGGATCTATTAAGAAAACTGCTATCGTATAGTATGGATTAAAACTTGAGCTATTTGTTCTGGTAAAGGATTTATTAATGGTATTGTAATTTGCTTGTCTGTCTTAATGATGATAATCCTTATTTACATCTCGCTCATCTGGGGCAATCGATTACATTCATCTGTATGTTGACATTTTCATCTATGCCATTTGAGGGAGAACTTAGAACTGGCCATTAAGGGTTTCGATACCTTTACAAAGGACTAAGAAATGACCTGAGTTTATATTTTTCTATATTTCTAAGTAATAATTGCATGTATATTTTATGTGGACCTCATTGGAGTTCCAAATCTTTACTAAACATTGAATTGAATTGTTTACCTTTGTGCACAGCACAGTAACTGCACACAGGTAGCCTGCTGCAGATGGGACTCTGCAGGGTTAGGTATTTTCCTGGGATGTGCTTTATAATATTAGTAGGCACTTATAGGTAAAGTCAGTGTGGTTTACTGTTTTGTGTGTGGTGACACTTTATTGTATTACACGCTGGGAAATTTGCATTAGAAGTCAGATTCGCCTCCTGTTGGCCTACAAAGTCCACAGAGGTATGAAACTGGAGAGGAACAGGTGCGCCCAGTTCACATTCTAAGGTCCCTAGAACATACATGTACATCTTATTGGTCTTCCGAATTGTCATATTTCAAGGGCTCAACTCAGGATCAGAGCCCAGGCCTTTTGTAACCTGCTGGACCAAGTTAAATACATTTCTTCCCAGCAGAGGGAATACAGGCCGCCCCACATAAAAGGAGCAATTAACAGTGCAGCCTTCAGCTCCTGAAGGGGAATGGGGTGGTGATTAAAATAAATCTGCATCTGTTAATTACATATCGCACTGTTCCAGGGATGGGGACAGCCCAGGGCCACGGAACAAAGAAAGAAGGCCTGACAATAGGAACCAACACAGGAGGGGGTCCTCTTTGAGGTTTTGGTGGGAAAGGCCCTGGCAGTGATGTCAGTGAGGGGCTGAGCTGAGACCCCAAGATCAGATGTGACCAGTGACTCCAGGATGACGCCATCTTGAACTGTCCCAGCATGCTGTGCAGGAGGGTTTGGGGCAGGGGTTGATAGGTGATATGGCACCTAGGATTGGCCTGGGTTGGCTGGCTTCAAGAACCTTCCACCCCTCCCCTCTTTTAAAAACTCGTGCACAAGGGAGAGAAATGACTGTTGTTGCTGTTTGTGGCTTTTGCTGCTGGAACCCTACAGCCAAGGACAACTGGAAAGAGAAAACTTCTGATCCCAAAAGTACCTAGGACTCTGCCCCAGTTGACCCCAGGACCAGTGGGTCTCTACAAGGGCCAGTGAGAGTTGCCCTCTTGCACTCCCTGAGGACTAGTTGTGGTAAAGCCCTGGGCTTCTGCACTCAGAGTGCTTCTACACTCAGAGTCAAGGACCTGGAGGAAAGGTGGTGCAGGGAGCCAGTGGAACCAGCTCCCTGTCCTTGCAAGGTACACCACTTTGTAGGCCAGAGGGCCTGTGGAAACTGCTCCTGGTGGCTAGAGCTCACCACCACAAGTAAAACAAGGCCAGGAACATATGAATTGCCCAACGGGCCCCAGTTATGGCTTTTTCAAGGTTGGTAACTTTTGACCCCCCTGGAGAAGCTGGGCACATGGCCCTCCGCTGATTTTTCTAGAATCGCCACTGTGGTCGGCCTGGGCCCAGGGGTCAGAGCAAGATTGACAAACTCATTTTTTTCAGGGGGTGTAGGGTGTGTATGCATCACATAACTTGAGCTGTATACACTGTAAACAAGACCTCATCCCTGACCCCCAAAGCCAAGAAGAAAGCAGGAGCATCATTGCATCTCCCACCAGTGATGGTGTGCCTGCCCCCACTCCCCATGCCTCCAGAAAGCAACACCCTGCCCTCACAGAGCGGGCAGGGAGAACACAGCCGCTGGCTCTTGCAACAGCAACAAAGACTGCTGGCCAGGTGGGGAGCTGCTGGGGTAGCCAGGAATGGTCACACTGGGTTGCCCCCAACATCTGAAGCACCCTGAAGTCCACTGAACATGGACACCCATGATTAAAAACCAGTTGAAAGGAAAACAGAAAACAAACGAAAAAGCACTGACTGGACAATAATTTGTTGAGTGTTATTATTGCGTGCCAGCGAATGGTGATTGCTTGCCTACACGTTCTTGGACTGCTCTGCTTCGCTTCCCTTAGATAGTCAAGGGCTACAATGGGGTGCTTGGTTCACAGTAAGGGGAAATTTTGGACCTATTGCCTGTGCAGGCCACGCATTCTTCACAACTAATAACCCAATTTCCTACAGTCATTAGTTGGTCTGCAAGCATTTCATCAGCAGAAACCCCATGGTTGAAAATGCTAGCTAAACACCTCAAAGGCATAAGGAACTCTTCTTAAATGATTCATTGGACTTTGGGGCAAGAGTGTAGAAGTGACACCTTTCCAAGGTAACACTGATGTGAAGTTTGAAATCCTTTCTAATTCACTTGTGGCTTCATCAAAACCATTTTGGAATGGTCACCATCTCCTGGCATAGTCCTACAAATCTATTGCCCATCAGAGCATAAGCAATGGCATATTATTATATTTTGCTTTCAACTGGCATTTTGTCTGCATCATTAGGATCATAAGGCCTGATTTTGAGTTTGGTGGATGGAGTATGTACCGTAGTCATGGAGGTTTACTTTACACCGGCTATGGGGAGGGTAGTACGCTCACCAAATTTAGAGACGTCTGCCTGCCCAGGGCACATCTCTTGCATTTCCAGGAACCGCCATCAGGGAGGTTCCTGTAAATGCATTGCAAGTTTAGCAGGCTCTATCAATATGGCAGAGCCATACGTCAAAATCCCAAGCGGTATTTTGTTTTGGGAAAATAAAAACACAACGGCCCTCATGGCGAGGGCGCAATTTAAAGGATTTTACTTCCACATTTCACCCATTCTGTATGGCGGTATGTGAAAGCGAAAACTGGCCATGCGTTTTCCCACTCAAAATAGGACGGACAGATACGTAGCCAAACCTCCGATGACTTAATCGAGCTGTCAGCGGTGTATGTAAGAGGCAGAGATGGAGTCGTCTCCACCATCTACATACTAAAGTTCTGCCTGCTTCAAAATGAGGAGGCTGGTACTTTGCTCTGGCAGAGAGTTTACTCCCATCACATTTGGGACAGAGAAACCTCTCAGACAAAGTCTAACTCAGGTCCATAGAATGCTAAAAAATCTTCCTTTCATCTTTCCAGGGTATTGGAGGATGTCCCTTGCTCTACAGGACCTTCTACTGTGCCTCCAATAGCCAATGTTCAAATGTACACTACCAATAGTGAGGTTTGAACCACCAGGTGCTGGCTATCATGTGATATTGTAAACCATAGGCGACAACTTATGATTAGACGCTAAGAGTTGAGAAGATGTCAGTGGATGGGTCTCAACAGTGACTGTGCACTGGGAAAAGTGCATGAAGCCACTCAAATAGGCAAATGAGCACTAGAGGCGGTGCCACCACAATCGGAATGCTAGGGTGAGGTACTGGTATCAACTGCTCTGAGTTTGCCTCCCTCGGTGGAAATGAGCATTGGCTAATGATAGAGAAAAAAATAGTGTGCTCACAACAGAGCTACAAGTCCATAACAGTCCCTCAGCAATCAAGATGAAAGCCTCCAGGCAAGCAGGGTGGAGAAAATGCCAGTGGAGATAACACTAGAAAGTCAGTCAGAATGAACTGCAACAGGAAGGTGTAATGATGACGCAATACTCTGGTAGTTTACAAAGTACTTTCTTCACAGCCCCGTGAAGTACGACTCTCCTAGTCTCTGCTTTGCCTTCAACCGGCTTCGTGAACATACCTTCTGGAACATGGAACCTGTTGACGCCAGAGCAGCTTGTGCAGAAACACTGCACAGATATACATCCTTGTAACAGAAGCTTAACATCTAAAATGGGTAAAAGGAGGAATGAATAATAGACAGTAATCCTCCATAAAATAGTATACACCGAAGCTCAATTATAATAAATAATGTTATCATAATATATAAACTTCAATCACAAAAATAATCAGACAAATTCTTCGGTATGATAATCATTCTTCCAAGCTGGCTTTTCTGCCCAATATGTGTCCTAATACCACTTTCTGAGGCGGAAGCTCTATTATTCACATAATGATCATTTGTAGTTTCTTCCACACACTTCTCTCTTTTGCCATCCTCCCTGCAGCTATTCACACATCCATCATTTTTTCTACTAAAAGGCAGGGGCGGCTCTTCCGCAATGGCGGAGAAGCGTTGCCCCATTGGCTCAGAGCCAGCAGATGAAAAGTAAAACGATAATCTAGCATCATTTTATTTTTCACCTGCTGGCTGAGCCAGCGTGCATAAGGAGGGGCGGGACCGGGGCCATGGGAGGGGGTAGGAGGACTGGTTTGTGCACTTCTAAGTGTGCATGTGTGTTTGGCCGGTCGTTTCAGGCGGGCCAAACACACATGCGCACTTAGGTTTCTCCAACTGGGCTGTATTGAACAGCCAGGTTGGAGAAACAGCACAGACTCCCTGCCCTGAGCGGAGCTTCAAAGCAGCCCACTCAGGCCAATTCCTGCGCTGCTTTTATAGCATGAGATCAGCGCGGGGATTGGACAGGGAGTCTGTGATGCTGGGACCAGGAAGAACACCGAGGAGCGGCGCTGGAGACAGCCGGCAGCTTGAGCTAAATTTCTTTTTTAATTATTATTATCGCCCTGCATCCCCTCCTGTGCTTCCCCCGCGCCCCCATCACCTTCTAACCACTTTTGTTTGTGGCAGCCGCCACTGCTAAAAGGATTGTTCTTACATCTTCATAATCTGCTCAAATGATTCATTTTGACATACTCATGCAATCTGATCCAGTATCAATCTCCAGCTTCTCCCATGGCCAACTTGGACACTTTAATGGACACAACAGGAGTCTAACCCTTACCTGAGTCTTATCAGAGTTTTCACATATTGCACAATTTCTTAATTGTCTCTCTACATCATTATCAACTCCAGGCCACCAATACCATATACAATTACTATTTTTGGCTGTGATACCACAATCTCAAAACACACAGATTGAGTTTTTGTTCCATGGGTTCATGATCACTTTCTAATTTAGTAAATAGAGTCATAACTCTATCTTCAAAAATGTGTAGTTACTTTCGCTGAACTATCATTACACAACAAACATACCTTTGTCTGTGGAATCCTTCTCCAGCAAGCAAATGACCGACCTTAACCCGCAGGCCACAGTGATAATCAAACGATGCCATCTACGGGGCATATTAACAAGGGCCGGCGATAAATATCGCAAAGCTCTTGCATATTTATCGCCGGCTATCTCTGGAATTTATCGCCCGGTTAGCGCGTTATCAACAATGTGCATCGCCGAAGCGATAAAAATTCCAGAGATAGTGTGGATATCGCCGTTTTACATGGTGGAAAACGGCGATATCCTAGATGATAGGGCCTGTGGTCTTAGCCACCGAATCCACCAACCATGTTAAGTATGCCTTAGTCAGGAATTTAACAGACGTTAAATTCCTGCGTTAAGGCATACTTAACGCGATTTTAAAAATCGCTTCCCTTCCTTGTTAATATCGCGAAGCTGCCTTCGCGATATTTTCCCTGGTTGGTTTCACAGCCACGCCTACTTTGCATCTCATTAGCGATGAAAAGTAAGGCGTGCTGGAAACGGGCGCTAAGTCAGCAAAACAAGCGATAGCGTGTCTTTGCTGATAAGGCGATGAAATTATCGCCGCTTTTTGCCCGAAAATGGACGCAAAAGCGGCGATAATTTCATATCGCAGCCTTGTTAATATGCCCCTACGTGTTTTCTTTTAGGATTAAGGATATTGAAGTTTGCAGATGATACATTTCCTCATTATCATTATCGCTATGAAGACTCTTGATAAGGATGGCAGTGCTGGAGCCTCTTATTCCTAAGGCATCGTCACTAACAATCAGTCATTTTCACACTCGGGCTCTGTTGGTATTAGAAATAGTAACTGAATGAGTGCAATGCCTCCAGGGCCTTTCAAATATAAACACTGATGAGGATTATAACTATGATTAATTGCTTCGCAGAAAGCAATGGGGAAATTCAAATAATGAAATCCTAAACTCTCAACCATGCAGCTTCTCAGCCATGTTTAGATCTATATGCAGAGATTTCAGTTCCTGAAGAGCAGACAAAACCAAGGGGTCGTGTAAAAAGTGCAGTTTGTGGCAAAATAGCGCCCCCCTCACACTCCCATCTCATCTCCTGAATTAACCTGGACCTGACCCCCTTCTTTATACGCCAAGAGCAGGCTAACAGCTCTGATTTCAGGAACAAGGGGGAGGAGGGAAGTCAGTGCTCAGTTTATAAAGATAAGTGCAGGGAAATAAAATACACCTCGGGAGGCGTCTGGATATTGTTGCGGTGGTGACTGGGGGTAAACCTGGGCCTAGCGTAGTGCTAATAACATTCACACCACTCCGCCAGTAAAGTGTGGCGGGAAGACCCCGAGCGGTCTCCTGTCCTTTATTTAACACCTCGTGACGAGCCCGCCCTGAGGCGTGCATGCAATTGCAACATTGTATGAGAGAGCCCGGATGGCTCTCTACAGATATTACTTACAAACGTTGGGGTGCCAAACACCAGCGCGCACTCATCTTGATTTCATTTTATGCCTCTTTCTTTCACCACACTACTCTTCCTATCTTGTTAGCTCACTCTTTCATGTTGTTTTCTAAAGCTACTCTCTCTGTCACAGTTGTCTTATCTATATCTTTCTCTTTTGTTTTTTTTTTCTTCTCTCTCTCTTCCGCTGGGTCAAAATCTGATGGTGAAAAATGAGTCTCAGTCCTCAGCACTGGGGCCATCGGGATCTCTTAATTGGCCTAATTTCTCCGTTCCTCTGGACAGTATAATATGCTAATTGAAGCAGTATTTATTTCATAGTCCAATTTTTAAAGTTGTGTGTTGAATGTTTTAACAAATATGAGTGTTTGAGAGTGTGTGGTGGCTATGGCATTTATTTTTATGCACAGCTGGTGAATGCTTTGCTCCTTTGATTAGTGGAAAACATGTGAGTTGAAGTGTGTCAGCTTCATGCCCGCTCGTATGATATTTATTAACATTCTATGCAGTAAAGTTGTGAGTGAAAGCTTTTCACATGATCTTCATTGGCATTATATGTTCCAGCACAATGATGAAAATAATGGGTGCAGTAGTTGATGGTCACCAGTGCGCCGGCAAATCCCTGAGCCATGCATTTTTAGGTAGCTTGGCACCGAACAGTCAGGCTTATCCTCAGGGCCCAAGTATTCGCACAACACCACACTTGCAACACAGTGCGTTCACCACAAAAAGACTCCACACCGTATGTATAAAAAGCACTTGTCTTTGTATTACACACACACAAACTGGAATCAAAATAAGATACATATTGTATAGACACTTCACAGTTATATGCAATTGTCAAACTTTCTCAATGAAATCAAAACAAGCTACACATTCTATACACTTTACAGTTATATGCACTTTTTGACTTTCCCATTTGCAGAAATTCAAACAGTCACAGGTCTTCTACTACGCCTCGTGACCCAGCCCCTCAGTCTTCAACTGCACCAGCCAATGACACCCATTGCCCCGGATGGTGCCCCATTGACTAGATAGTCATAACCACCTAACACGGAAAGAAACAAGTATTTAGTTTCGTCCATTCGGATTAGACCTAGAGGCGTCTGATGGCACCTGCACGAGTGCAGGACCGCGATCCCTCCATAGACAAAAGGTTGTGACCCAGGAAGCAGGCACGCTATTAAATCTGGAGAAATGTTTCCCCTCAGGCAGGGGTATGAACTACCATAACACCTGACAGTCAGCTGCAGGTGCCCACAAGGCACACACACCCCTCAGGATTCGTCATGATGTTCTCCACACTAAAGTACCTTGTGGTGTGGGTCCAGGGAGAGGGACCCAACGACCTCGGACAGAGACTGCAATGTCAGGCACTGTCATACTCCCATCTGGAGGTTGAAGACAATCTCGGCTCCTGGTTCAGGTTTCCCCAAAAACCCCTCAGACACCACATGCTCTGGTGTGCATGCTAGAACAGGTCCCCTTGGTTGCAGGCATGGGTCCCTAGGACTCTGCAAGCTTCCCCCACACTCCTCAAACTCCTCACATCTTGGCACCTCAGGTGGCTGCTGATCTTTATGAACACACTCCTCTGCACAGCGTGATGATGGTGTGCATCAGGACAGTCTTCTCCCAACCAACGATCACTTCCACCTATTTTTGACACACCTAGTGCGGTCCTTACGATATTGTAGAAACTGTGAGATCCTTGATGTCCTTAGGATCTCGTGGATAGGAGGCCAGCTAACCATCCCTTGGAGAGTACTTCAGGACCTGGGCCACGACAGTTGCCACTTAGCTGCAAGCCAGCAACATCCAGGCAAAACCCACCAAGTGATAGTCCCCTTCCATGAGCTCGACAAGACCCAGGCCACCACAAGTCTGCAGATAATCCAGCTGCAGTCGCTCCTGCCCTAAGGATCCCTTGTGTCAATGTCCCAGCATTGAACCAGCGTAGTAGGGTTTCAAATCCAAAAGCGTCTCTGGCTGCTGAGGCCAGAGTCCCAGTAGTTATACCCACAATGGCCTTTGAAGATGCAATCAGTTCAAGAGGTCACCTTTGAAATGCACAGGCCTGCCCTAAATTCTGTCCTGTCGGCTATCCTATCCTGGGAGGCTAGATCACTATCGTTAGTGGGGCCATGACCCTGCCCATTGGAATGCAGGTGCCAATTCTGATATAATGAGAGACATGCAGAATTTTGGCACATAGCTTTTTAAATGCCAACTTGAGTAACAGTTGCCTGTGCCTACAGGTCCCACCAGGGCAAACCTGTGGCACAATCAATGAGATACCTCGTGGATGCACAACCGGTGCTACAGGCCCACAGAGAAGCATTCAAGATACATGCCCTGGGTATATATCTTACTCCTTGACAAAGGACTTACAGCTAACTCAAATCAGCCAATTGCGTATATGACGAGCGCAGCGCTTTGGCATTAAATGGCAGTGTCAAACGTGCTCAAAGTCTAACCAGGTCCAAACAGGAGGTTGGCAGCCAAAAAGGTCAGAGGCGACCACGTCAAAGGCTGCCAGGTCTAACAGGTGGCCTAATGGGAATATAGAAATAGAATGGAAAGTCTTGAACAATTGAGTGATATAATGTGTAGAAGTTTTCATAAAATAAAAAAAGTGGGATGTTGCTTTAATGGCAAATGGATTGCATTAAGGTATAGACTAGACTGATGTTGTAACATACTAAATTGTTTTATAATAAAATGTACAGTAATTTGTATCCCTGTCTTCTAGAATATTTGTTTGATATATTCATTTTGTCCTGAAGAAGGTGGTGTGAACCTTCTCGATTTCCACCGAAACGCCGTGTCAACAGATTATTTTTAATTTCATGTTTACTTTTAACTCATTTGTGTGGTTATGAATTTTAGGAATTATAAATGCATTAGAGAATGATGAACCGGTTGGAGTCCTTTTTAACCCATGGATGTGATTTTATATCTGCAGATTACATGTGAATGTTTTTAATGAAAATAATTTTTGAGGACATAAAGTATGACAGAGACTATTACAATGTACAAACCCATATACATGTATAAATAATTACCGTTTAGTGCACTTCCATTTGGTCTAGCTAAGCAAAGGTTGGGTCCCATTCTTTGAGGGTGCACAAAAGGTAATTTTATGAGTGTCTTAGTTGTAAAGTACCCTGTCCCTTTTGGCCATTGGAGTGACTCTCCTTTTCTTTAGAGACAGAGATCGCCTTTGCCGTGACGAATGTCCCTGACCTGTATTGGCACTAGAGAGTGCAGAAACATGTTGGCTCCACACGGATGAACATGTCATTGAACCAAATCATCATCCACCCTCTTTCTTGTTTTAGATATCCCTAAGGTACTCACCAATAAGGGTACACCCTTGGGTTTACCTTAAGGGATTTTTAACTCATCAGAATCCCTTCTTTATCAATTCTTTATCAATTTTATTAGGAACTCCTTCCTATTGAATCCCTCCTTTACCCTTCTTTATCAATTTTATTAGGAACTCCTTCCTATTGAAGTTTAATCCAACTTGGTAGTACCACCTTGCCAGGTAAGTTGAGGTTGCCAGTGATGAAGCATTCCACAAGTGGGATGAGGTTTCCTTATCCAGTATGACTGACACATCTAGGTGTTTTATGATTTAAGTGGAAGCATAAGTAGGGCCCAATAGCCTTCACCAATGGTCAAGCTTGTGCATTAACAAGGCATAACAGTTATCACCAGTGCATCTTTTTGCGGTACTTGGTTGGAGGAGGGTATCCAACTGGGTTTTTACCTCTGACTCTCCCCTTATGATTGACATACTAATTCCAAAGCACTAAAATATCAGATTGCCGGATGATGCTGCAGATGCCATAATTTATTGAAATGCTATCGAATAGGAAGTGAAAAGGAATTTTGTACTCTCCAATTAAGATAATGGATTGGCAGAGTTTGAGTAACACCTGGCATTGGCAGCAGCATGGCAAGGATGCCCTGCACCCTGGTGCAAGCAAGGGAAATGGACACTTTTACTGCTGTTGGGGTAATAAAATATGGAAGGTGTCAGGGTTTAAAGCCACCCCCCAGCCCCAGGGCTCGGCCTAGTGCCACTACACCTGCTGACCCAATGGTAGCTATATGCCTGGGCACTGACCTTCTGCTCTAGCATTCCAATTTGTAAGTGTCTGACCTTACTGGGTGGAATACTAGTCCACCCAGTACAATACAGTCCTTCTACTTGGGAGTGCAGATGCCCTCTCTCCATAAAAATACAAATACCTATGTCTTCAACTCTAGCCTCTATCTCAGGGACAGAGGTTTTATGATTAAGTTTCTCAATTTAGTTTTGACAGGAAACATACCATTGATTACAGCGGAGGCCGTAGAAATATTTAATATCAAGAACATAAAAAAGGAGATAAACTATCTCCTTGGTCCAGATTATCACGCTTCTCCACCCCACAACCATGTACAACCATATCAAGTACATAATGTATTAATCTATTTTACACATTTTTATCCACAACATAGGCATTCGTTACCAAGAAAAAAGATCTATCCAAGATTCCGGTACCCAGTAGCACAGCCAGTGTGTCATGGGCTCTAGAGCAAGGAAGGACATGGGCCCCATGTCTGCTCTATGAACTGTGAAATACATCAATATTCTGGGTTCAGTGGGCCCCTCAGGACTCTGGGCCCCGGTGCCACTGCACCTGCTGCACCAATGGAAGCTACGCCCCTGCTGATACCCTTCTTTGTGAGAGATAGAGCCAGGGCCTGAATGGCCAATCCGCCACTCCAGGCATTTCGCCGGGAGGTTGCAGTCTAGGGGGGGGGGGGGACACGGGGGTGCTGTCTGAGCAGGAAGGGTTGCCAGGACCCAATCATGCCCCCAGAGCTCACTTTTGGTGCCTGCCTCCTGCAGCGTTGTGGCTAGTTTGATGATATTTTCCAGGGCTGATTTGGGTTTCCTGTCCGGCCTATTTAAGATTTCTGTTGGGATTGTCAATAGAACTCTTTAAGTGCCCTAGGCAAGTCGCCTCCGTGTAGGGAGGGGGCTTTTAAAGACCTGTATACCCCCGGGCAGAAGGCTATATTTTTTATTAATACACACGCGCATCACTCCAAACCAAGGCATTTTGCCCACGTGACACAAGTAGAAATCCAATGCAGACTTTGCTGCAATCTCAAATAAAATTAGGATAATATAAAACAATCTTTTCTTGAATTATTTTCAAATTAGATTATGTTATTTTTATGTGCTTTATCCACATCTACTAATGGAAGAAAACAAGGTAATTCGCTTGGATGATTGATGTCATCTTTGTGCATTCGGTGCTTTTCACAATTACTAAAAGTACATTAAACCTCAACTTTTCACAAAAATTGCATATTCCTAGAAAATAAACAATATTGCAAAATCCATACACTGAAACGAGCAGCAAGATACACAAAATCCATGGCACTGTTAGTTACAACAAAAAATTACCCGGCATATCGCAGAACAACCTCTAAACGCGGTTATTTTTTTTTTTCCGACTTCGAGACACAAATATAATCATCTCCTCAGCCGAATTTTGTATTCACACATGTGGCAGTTCCTCTATTCAAGCTGACTTTCATCTAATTACAATTGCAAATAAAAATGTTGCTGGAAAGAGCGTGCGTCCAAACAATGTGATAAATTGAGTAACTACACATTTACCTCGCAGAATGTATGTAATTACTGAGCTGGCTTCCGGAGGATTTACATGAAAAATATATTCCTACATCCCGCCGAGAGGCCTTCCTAAATGTATATCTGAGCTCCTCTTTCTAGCTTTCCGAAAATGCTGTAAAGACATAGCTATGGATTCAGTCCACAAGACGCTCGTTAAATATAAAAAACAGTGGCGGCTTTTCCGCTAAGGCGGAGGAACGTCGCCCCACTGCCTTGAAGCAGTGAAAAAAGGAAGAAATAAAATTATAATAACGTAATATTATTATCATTCAATTTTTTCCTCCTGCTGCGGCAGCTTTGCACGAGGGGGCGGGGCTGCAGGGGAGGAGGGGTCGAACCCCTCCTAAGTGCGCAATGACTGTTTGGTCGGCCCCTCCCCAGCCGCCAAAACCAGTCATGCGTACTTTCCCATTCTCCATGCAGGCTGCATGGAGAACATGCCAGTCCCTGACTGAGTGACGAACTACGGCACTCTGACCACTCACAAGGCTGCATTGCAGCTTTGTGATTGATCAGGGGAGCCTGGATGCTTACCAGTCACAACGCTGCATTGCATCGTTGTGATTGGTCAGGGGAGCCTGGCTGTGTTTCCTGGAGTCCGGAGGTGAGCAGGAGCGGTAAGTGTATTTTTTATTTTATTTAACATTGTGCCCCGCGACCCCCACTACCCCTCTCGCCATGCCCCCCCACGCATCTAACCACCCACGAACCATGCCTGCCGCCACTGTATAAAACTCTCCATGGAGCTGCTAGAGGTAGGCATACAATGAGGACAGAAGATTATTCAGTTATCAACTATGTTGTTAGGGATCCACAATTGTGTGCATTTTATATTATGGGTGCCCATAAATCATCTGGGCCGGCTTTCAACATCTAAACAGGACACAGGAGTAATAAGGGAGGCGTGCAAATCATGGACCCCCCTTTCAAAGATAAAAGAAAAATACCTGGCCTCTTGCCATCCACCCCACCACCTGCTTAATTTACCCCACCCACATTGGGGAAAAAAAGATCTGGTGTCCAGCCATCCACCACCTCATCCACTCTTCAAATCTCTCCCTCGCACTGCCAAATATAAAACAAGCATTTACAATGTCAATAGCTTAAACTCTCTGCAAATGCGAGCCCTATTGCATTGCAAATGCTTGAAGGCATAGCTGAGTTGCCCCCTTCTGTCTCCTATGGCCCCTGAAGAGCTTCCCATTTGCTACGAGTTAAATAAACAAGCCGGGGTTAAAATTGCGCATGAGAACCCCTTCTGACCTCCTCCTGCAAGAGAAACTCATTAAAGAAAATAGTGCTTACAGACTAAAGAAGACGAACCGTGTAACAAATAAGTAAAAGGACCAGTCCTCATGGGAGGTTACGAATGAAGACAATGCGGAACTAAAGAGGGACTAACAAGCCAAATAACGAACCAGAAGCCAGCATTTACAAAGGACAATCACAAAAGCCAATGACAAATACGGCCGGGAGTGGGAGGGGCTTCAAGTACATACTCCAATACAGCATGGCTCGCAGCGCATGCGCTGCCCAGGCTCGACCTAAAAAGGAAAAAAACCAACCTCCTCCCGTCCACCCTCTCCACCATCTGTACTATCTCTCCCCATCCCGGCCCAAAGCCATGCTCTCCACTCTCACATTGAGAGAGTACAGCCGGTGCCAGGCTAAAAGTGGCTCTTTGAGAGGCGCTGGTCAGCGCTGTATTTTTTCCCCTGGGATCACAGGTTTGCAGAAACAATTCTAACATGGAAATGTCTCAGTCAGCCCGGAGTGGCTGTATAGCGCACTGGGTGTTTCCCCATTGGGCCGGACGGGTGGGGCCAGTGTACCCATGGGGCCGGTTATGTACCCATGGGGGTCGGTTTTGTTCTTGGGGGCTTGTTTTGCAGCAGTGCTGCAATATCGGCCCCTGTAACTAAAGCGGGAGCGGTGCCTGTTACTAACAACCAACCTCCCCATCTCCGGGGCCGGTTGAGCAGCAATCTGCCAGGGCTGGTTGCTGTTGCCAGTCCGGCCGTGGTCTCAGTTGGCTCAGAAAGCACGCTTTCCGCATTCTGCTCCCTGCCTTGGTTCTCTGGAAACCTAAGATAGGCAGTAGAAAGAGGGTAAGGCCGCCAGCTACGACTTTGTCACCTGTTACGACTTTGTCACCTCACTTGGGTCTTTGGAGACCCAGCCGAGGCAGTGGAACATGCAAGAAGTAACCATTGGTTATGTAATCAAATGGTGAATATCCAGATTTTTTGGACCTGTTTATTCATGGCAATGGTTTCCAATGGAAGCTATACATAACCTAAAGAATGATATATAGTTAGTTGAATCATTCCCAGATAGATTTGGGGACTGGTTAAACTAGAATCAATCTAGACTCTTTTGCCACATATTCAGTCTACCACATCCTACAAGAGAACCCCCGATAAGACTAGAATTTGGCCTAAAAAACAAACTTTGATACAAAAGGCCCCCTTATTGAAATTCTGGTTTGAATTAAAGAAGGCCGAAGCCAGGAGTTTTACATTGTATCTGGGCAAAGATCTGTTTAATCTGTCTGCACCTCCCTGGCAGGTGGCGGTGCGGACATTTTCGGACGAGCTTGAAGTGAACCATCGATTGGATCTGAATATATCTAATGGGGTCTTATAAGATGCTTTTAGGAAAGGCTGTAACACAGCTGTCAACGAATAAATACCTTCGGCCCCTCCAGTTAAATGCTCATATTTAATATCAATCAACAAAATACTCTTTGTTTCGGTTTTTATAATAGCATAAAAGAGATACATCGTTTAAAAGGAATGACATTAACAATTACAATTTATCAAAACTTAAGACTAATCCTTCAAACCAACAGATTAATAACATCTCATAAAAATAGGTTTAAAGTTACATTGTTTTCAAATCGGGGTATAATACTACAGATGTCATACAAATTAGCACTATATAATAGTCATCTTGTCGAGTGCCTTACCTGATGATGCAATCCATCAATTGACTTAGCTGGTTCATACTGAGGTAGTGCAACTTCTTAAGAACCATGAAATCATTAGAAATCTTGATACTGCAAAGACCAAAGGAGGGGCAGGGTTAGTTTAACCCCTTGCGTGCTCATGACGGAACCACTCCGTCATGAGCCACGGGCGGCGTGTGCTCATGACGGAGTGGTTCCGTCATGCTGCGGCCACTGCAGCCGCTCCGCCCACGCGTCGCTGATTCCCCGCCTGTGCGGGCGAATTAACGAGTGGGCGGAGTCGTGACGGAACCACTCCGTCATGAGCACAGCTCGCCCGTGACTCATGACGGAGTGGTTCCGTTGCGAGCATGGCGGCGCCGCGCTCACCCCGCACCCCCCCAGCGCCGCGGCAGAATTCGCGCCGCTGCCAAGGGGTTAAAGAATCCTGAACACCTCCTCGTTATTTCTGGTACCCAAACTCCTGCAAATAGGAACCAGCCATTTCGACTTGGGCCTGGGATAAGCAGCGCATGAAAAACATAAATGAGGCACTGTTTCTTTAGCGTGCCCACAACAAGGGCACCTCTGACCCTTAGTGTCAACTGCTCCTACCCAGCCAGATGTAGATGCACGAAGAGGCAATGTGCCAAATCTAAATTGCACATAAGGTTTTTAGCCACCATAGGTTCAATTTCGACCTGGAATGGTTGTATTAAAAAGGAGTACAAGTACAACTTATAGCCAGATGAATGAACAGTCCAGATGAAAGCCTGGGACTTAGAGAGGCCACTGTGTGATGCTTAAACATGTCGAAACCAGTCAGAGTGTGAGGGTACCAGTTACCATTATCACCCACCTAAACATTTTAGCCATACCTAGGGCACGCATTATTAAAAAGAAACTGGGGTGTCCCTGGAGTATTTTAATTGTTAGGATCCCCTTCATGTAAAATCTAAAGTGCTGATTTTGAATAGGGTATATCCCACCCTTGTTTATAGAGACCAGGATGAGGCTCATATATTGCCTTCTGGTTACTATCGATCTGGGCAATATTAGTGGTGTTTGAAGGCAAACTGATTCCATAACTCAGACTTTTTGCACATTGGCAATCTTTTGATGGGGATACCCATGCCAGCATCAAAATCGTTTACACATTGGTTCTGTCCATGGCTGCACATACTCCCTTGATAGTTTTGACAGCAGTCGTCCTGTCCTAAATGCAGACTGCTTCCATGTGGGCAGTGTTCTAGTGGCCGAGCCCAAAGCAAATTCTGGATTGTTTTTATTGTTGGTAGTGCTTTAGTCTGTGTTCACATGCAACGACCACTTGTGTGGCTTGCACTTTCATTATTGAGCTGACCTCCACACTCAAGGTCATTACGGGCACTGTCTTTGTTCATGAACGTTTCGCCTGCAAATCATTGATTTCAAGTGTGCTAGTCTAATTAGTTCAATGGAAGGAAAACAAGACTACAACACCCAGAATGCAGTATACTCTCACACAAGTCCACCACTGGGAACGATGTTTGTAATGACCTAGAGGGAAGAGTCCACACTGTTACTACTCTTGGACTTCATGTCCTGCTGCGTTGGTGTTTGGCTTCACCCTCTTTCGTCAGCCCTTCATTGACTGAGTATTGGAGTGAACGCTGCTCATTGCAGCCCTCGTATGGCTTGACCTAAGAGTTACATTTTATTGTATTTTAATAGCATCTCCTTCCCTTGAAAAGGCCCTTAAGTGCTTCTGGGCGGACAAATAAGAGGCAAGTTTTTTTGTTCTGGTTGGTTGCCAGACTCTGAGGGTTTAGAGCGGTGGAAAGGATTGGTGTGTCGTGCGTGTTTTTTAAGAGGGGCTCCCCAAACGTGCTGTGGGGAACTTAGGGCTGCGTTTCAGCATGAGGAGATGTGGGGTGGTCTTGCTTAGATATGTTCCGTGTTGGGGCGGTTGGGTGACAACCCTGCTTGGTGGGAACAGTGTGGGTGTGTCGGCTGGTGTAAGTGGGAAGTGTCGGACGGCATGCATGGCTGTAGTGGGTGCTCGGCGTGCCAGCTGTTTCTGTGTTTGCATTCTTCACACAATGCCTCTGTTGTGAAACCTTCTCCGCCCCTGGTAAATGCGAGGTCTGTTCCACCAGTGATGTGTTTATTTACCCAGCCTGTGGCGCGTGTAGCCACTAATGGCCGCCCGTGGCGATGGAGGAGAGGTGTGTTTACCTCTCTTCTGCAGGGGGCTGCTCTGAGGTGAGGAGGGGGAGCGTGCTGCGCAGTGTGCAGCATGGGGAGGCATGAGTGGCGCGTGCCTGCACTCCCCGGGGCCACGGCATCACCGGCGGAAGGTGGGGGGCGGGACCTCCCGCGGGCGGGCTTCCCTTCATGCCCCCACCGCTCTTGGTTTGCTCAGGGCTGCGTGGGCGAGAGACACGGGTGTGCACGGAAGGTGCAAGCGGGACACGGAAATGAGCGACAGAAAAGTCTCACCCACAAGTTGGAACTCATTCCTGCAGTTACGATAATCGACATGAGAGTTTGTTTTTTTATTATAAATGTTTGGGAAACAGCCGTGCCAATGTGCAACGTTTCTTAGGGCTTCTCTGATGGAAACTGCAGACCACAACAGCTTGGTGGGAAGACAACCTCTCAGAGAAGGGGGGTCGAGCGTGAGGCAAGGACACAATGCACGCATGATGAGCAACAGACGATGGGTGGGCTGGGCCTAAGGGAGACAGAGCGGTCACCAACTCCATTCCTAAAGAAGCCAGACAGAAAACCAACGACAATAGATCTCGCAGCGAGCAGCGCATGCGCTGCAACACTAGGTGAGACCTAAAAAGGGGTGGCCAAGCCCAGCCTCTTCAGGGCAATAGTGGGCGAAGATGGCCCTGTCTTAGCCCGGTTTTCACCCGGACATGCGCCTGGGCACGTCCCGCATGAGTCCCGCACTGCGGGCGTGTGCAGCCACCTCTGAGCGCATCCTGGCACGCAAGAATCATGGTTGGCCTCACTGCCACAATGGAAGCCAGGATGTGTGGCCTCTGGCCCCTGGGTCCGGAAACAGCATCCCGCGCTGTGGGAGTGCTCAGCCACCTTTGAGCGGCTCCTGCCGCGAAAGAACCGTGGGCGGCCTCGCTGCCGCAAATGAAGCCAGGATGTGTGGTTTCTGGTCCCCAGGTCACGAATCAGCGCCATATTTAATATGCATCTGTAACTTATAACAAGCTGAAAACCCAACCTTTATCACAAAATTACACAAACTAAGGGTTTCACAACTACAGATGGGTCTTTTTGCTGCAGGCAAGTGGTTCAAAGTTGGAAGTACCCGCAAGTTGACAACTGTTGTCGCTTCTACCTCTATCCGAAGGAAACTCTAGCCCATGTATTGTGCACCTGCCCCAGCTTTGACTGGGAAATACGCTACTGACTAAAGCCCATATTCAGAGAATTGAACATCTAAGTCTACCAGGAGACAATTAAACACTGCTTCAATGCAGGACAGCAGATTTATCGCCCTCTTTGTGAAGTTTATGGACACTGTAGCTGTGAGATTAGACCAACAGAGAGCCCTGAAAGAAATGACTGTGTACTATAAGTATTGATCTGTATTTATGCACCATGCACCTTATATCTGGATCTCCATGTGGCAACCTTCTTTGAGGTTAACTGGTGTGGTTACCCACCTGGACCACTTCTACAAAAATAAGGGTATTCACTCAGTGATTTTCAGTTTTATAAAACTGTCTATTGCAACCAGTGAAACAAGCATTAGGGACTTTGATTCTGCATCTTTATGCACTACTTCTTTGATACATCATGGCGAAATGCTGTAATTCAATGACTTTGGGCCCCAGAGGGAAATGATGCATGAGATTTTAAATGAATTTTGTTTAAGGTGAACTAAATGTTACCCTGGTACAGATAAAAGTATGCTTGTCAAATTATTCATGTGTCTAAGTATTACATCAGTTATTGAAGAATGTGTGCTTTAAATTATCTGATTGAGTTTAATTAACTATCAAATAAAGACTTTTCAAAAAATAGTTAGCTGGTAATAAAAGTTTATTTTACATTGAGGCACTTCACTGGCTATGAGATGGATAATGAGCAAAAAGCTCAAGGTTTCTGTGATCTAATTTCAAACCCTTACATGAAAAACTCCACCTTATTGACAGCTTCTATGCTATAGATGGCATCCCAAATTCTCTTTGACTGTTCTGCAGAGCCGACTACAATATAGCCTCACTATATTTCCTTTGTCTACTTGTACCTTAGCAATAAGATCTACCAGGGGTCGTGCCGCTCTCCCACACCATCCCCAGGCCAATTTTCTTCCCCCTCACCTTAAATATGCCATCCTCCCCTACATTGCACTTCCCTCCCCCCAGAAGTGAGTCAAAAATGTATTTTATTCTGTCCATCTTCCGCACCACCCTTATTCTAAAAACAACCTTCAACCCTCACATTATTTAAAGAAAGAAATTCATAGCATCCTGCACCCTCCTACATCACCCTCAGTAACATTCCCTATTCCAAGATTTAAAAAAAGACATAGATGGCCCTGGGACCGCCACCCCACAGGGCCGGCGACTGCTATGTCCCAGGGTACCACTCCAGGAAATAACCGTTTGCTATGGCTTGGTGGGAGCTTTACTGCTCACGCCAAACCATAGCAAACACTCCGCTTCCAACAAGCAAGAGCATTAAATATGCTCTTGCCTGCTTGAAGCAGAGCAGAATTACTTTCACAGAGAGGGAGCTGCATGTTCAGCAGCTTCCTCTCTGTGAAAGCAATGCAAGGAAGCAGGGAGCTAGCAGGGACCGCAGGGGCCTTCAGGCTTCCCCAACGGTCCCTAACAGTTGGGAGTGGCTGCCCTGGGTGGGACCAGGGCACTCACAACAGAGGCCGGGCCCTGGGTAAGGGGTATCTGGGGCTGAGATTGGCCCAGGAGCAGTCCCCTCCCCTTATTTTATTTAAAAATAAATAAAATAAAAAGTTCAGGCCTGGGGGGGGTGCTCAGAACCCCTCCCTCAACAACAACAAAAAGGCAGGGCCCCGGGGGATGGGATCCCCGGTGCCAAAATTGGCCCAGGGAGAGGGGACGCATGGCCCCGCTCCCCATTCAAAAAAGGCCTGGTCCTGGGGGATGGGGTCCCTGTGTCTGAAATCGGCACAGGGAAGGGCCGCATGCCCCCCTAATAAATTATAAAAGGTTTTAGTAAACAAAGCAGGACCGGCAAGTCATCACAGGCTCCGACTCCTTTCACCACTACTTTGCAAACATGCCTCCTGGTGCACTACGAGTTAAGGGATTAAGTTCTCTTGACTCCTGAGGGTCCTTGGGGGCCACTACCCCTCCTGTCACCTTCAGTGAGTCTCACACAGTGGGTTTGCTGAAAAATCATCGGAGACCCACCCCCTTTTTCCACTACTTTGCAAACGCATCTCCTGGTGCACAACTGGTTGGGGGATGAACTCCCGTGGCTGCTGGTGGTCCTTGGGGGCCAACTACCCCTTCTGTTACCTCCACTAAGTCCCACACACCAATATTGCTGAGAGGTCTTTGGAGCCCATGCCCCCTTTCCCCACCACTCTGCAAACGCAACTCCTGGCACACTACTGGTTGGGGGATGAAGTCCTCTTGGATGCTGAGGGACCTTGGGGGCCACGATGCCCTCCTGTTACCTTCGGTATGTTCCATACAGCAGGATTTCTGATAGCTGGCCTGACGCCCACCCCCTTTCTCCACCACTCTGAAAATGCAACTACTAGTTAAAAAACCATAGAAATTCACTTAAAAAAACAAAGGTTACTAGGACGTTATCGTTAGGAAATTGAATTTGAAAAACCTTAGAAATTCACTTAAAAAAACAAAGGTCACAGGGACGTTATAGTTAGGCAAAGATTTCACTTGCACAAACCTAGTGAAATTCAGCTGTTATAGTTATCTGAGCTAACTATAATTCATACCCCGGTAAGGCACTGCTTATAACCTCACATATTACACTTCTCATGACATAGTCAGTGACATCACTGATGACATATTAAATTCCCTGTGAATTGCAGTGTTCATGGACTATGGCGACATCTAGTAGTCTGTGATTTCTGTATATAAGCATGTGATATCGCTGCAATCATGGGACTGTTTGCTCATCTGTGAACAAGGCTCTCAAGGAGCCGAAACTCATCAGGTATGATATTCTTAAGCAATTGCCACATTTGCCCATTAAATAAAATGCTAGTACCCTTTGAAGTTGAAGTGTGGCGTTCTTCTTTCAAGTGGGAAGAAAAGTGTTTGAATATGGTCGGGATGCTCTGGTCCCGAACACCAAGGCTACCCTGCTGAGGTCAGAGCTCCCTGCAGAGAAAAGTGTGGTGGAATATATATATTTCAATACTATGGTATAAAACACATTAACGCCCATCCACAAAGAGGTAATAGGGAACTGGAATTACACCAGTGTGAATCACAGATGATCTTTCTTTTAGGCACTGAGAGACCGTGGGGTCATAACATTGATGCCGAGCTGCATGTCTACTTATGAGTTTTAGTCCAAGCCCTATTTCTATCCACCAATTTTCTGTTTCATTTCTCCATTCCCAGATTTTAGAAAAGGTTTTTTTGATGCTTGACCCTCTATGATCTGAGAACTGGGGTACACTTTTTTTTATATGGATTGACCCTTTTGTATTTATCTTGCATGTCCAGCACTGTATTGTATTTTCACTTTATATAACATTGGGGTATGTGGAGTACGAAACTTAAGCACTTTAGTTACAACATCTGAGTCATATCTCTCTGTGGGGGAGAGTACAGCCACTTCTTTTGGGAGTAAGATGCTATAACATATGATTTATTCATCTTATTTTTATACATGGATATGAGATTTAAGTATTTATTGTATGCATTTTTTCTGGATCTATGATTTTATTTGGGCGTCCAGAGATTTCCTCATTTTTTTACAGTGTATAATAACAATAACAGAATCATTTTTACAATGGATGAGGTTTATGTAGTAAATCGAATAGTGAAATCAATTCTGCACTTCAATTAGTGTCAGTATGGATAATGACACCATTGAGGAATGAGTATGTGCAATTTATGGGGTTGCTGCAATATTGTCACGTTACGGCGCTTGCCGTCCCCCTCCACGAAGACGCACACACAGAGACGACCCGGAATACTCACTTCCGGGTGGAAGTCGAGTACCGGTCTAGTCGTTCACAGGGTACTAGGGCCAAGGAAGCGCTTCCGGGGGAAACGCTTATACGCCGCGTTTCCCGCCGGCTCGGCGCTTCGTATTCTCTTGGAGTACCCGAGCCGCGAGGAGCGAGATTAACCGTCCTGAAGCCAAGCGGAAAGTGAACGCCGTCCCTCTCCACTGGAACCCGGCTTCTACCTTCGTCCACACTTCGGAACCAGTCCAGGCATCTCAGGTTTTCCAAACCCTTGCCCCCTTGACTTCCCGGGCTGTTGAAGGGTTCCCCTGTTGTTGTGTCTGTGTTGGAAGTGAGCCTTCCATTGCTGATTTTGCCTTTGATGATTTTGCCACCGTTTGTTTTGCCTTATCGCGCAGAGCGCCATTTCTGAATTTCCATTGCTGATTGTGCCTTTGATGATTTTGCCACCGTTTGTTTTGCCTTATCGCGCAGAGCGCCATTTCTGAATTTCCATTGCTGATTTTGCCTTAGATGATTTTGCCACCGTTGGTTTTGCCTTATCGCGCAGAGCGCCATTTCTGAATTTCCATTGCTGATTTTGTCTTTAATGATTCTGCCACCGATTATTTTGCCCTCTCGCGCATAGCGCCATTTCTGGATTACCATTGCTGAATTTGCCATTTGATGATTTTGCCAATGTGTATTTGCTGAATTGCCATTGATGAGTTTCCGTTGATAATTCGCAGAAGCGCCTTGCTGTTTTGTTTTCTCTACTCGGGAGCAGGGTTTAAACTCTGAGTGCCGCTTCCAGGGTTGTTATTGGGAAGCTAGATTTCTTTCCACTGACCACGGTGTGGGAGCACCGACATTTGATTTACTGCATAGCCTGTCCTCAGCACTTCACCTGCGCTACTGCCGTGTAGCGACCGGCGTCACCGCAGTTAGGGTGAGTTCCCTGAGTCTAGGACAGGACATAGCTCTGTGTGTGTTTCCACGGTGTGTTGGGGGTTCTTCACTGACCATAGTCTTCCTCTTTGTAGGTCATTCCGAGATACTCTGCACCCCTACCTACCGCTTTCATTCAGGCTCCTTTCCCTGCGTCCATCTCATCCCTGCTGGGTTCTACGGTCCACGAGGGTCAGGTGGGTGCAGGGACGGGCGCTCCTGTCGTCTCTGCGGAATCGCTGCACAAGCAGAGGTAAGTCTTGTGGAGCATCCTGACAGAATACGAAGCCCACGTTTACCATTCTGCCCAGACGACATGGGCGACCCAGAGGTCACCTTGCAAGACATTGCCTCCATGCTAACTGCCATACAGGCAGAAAACCTCAGCTTACGTCACGACATAACTACCCTACAGGGCCAGATGTCATCTGGGGTCACCAACCCTTGGGGATCCGCCCCGAGCCACCGGGGCATGCAGGAAGGGATATTACGACAGCCAACGTTTACGTTTGGGGGGTCCTCTGCCGCCAGCAAACCGAATCCTGCAGTCCAAGTTATCGCTCCTCATCCCGTACAACTGGCACCACCGGAACGGTTCTATGGCGACAGTGCCAAGTACGGCATCTTTATCCATCAATGCCACCTGCATTTTATGGCCAGGAACACTGCCTTTCCTGATGATGCATCCAAAGTTGCCTACATCCTGTCGTACATGGGCGGAGACGCCGCTCAGTGGTCAATAGCATTGGTTGAACACGACGACCCCATGCTGCACCATCTGCCGACCTTTAAGGAAGCTATGCGACGTATGTTCGCTCGGCACACCTTTGTGCAAGCCGCTGATAACGCGTTGCTCAGCCTCAAGCAAGGCAACCAGGACCTCCTGCACTACATCACCACTTTTAGTAGGCTAGTGATTGAGTCCCAGTGGCCCGAGGACAAGAAGGTGTCAGTATTTTATCGAGGATTGCGAGACAAACTAAAAGATCTCATTTCGCAGTTCCCTGACCCACCCGAGGAAATCGGCCCCTTCATCGATCTGGTGGTGAAGATGAACTTTCGGTTGCAGGAACGAAGGACAGATAAAGGAAGAAGCAGTGACAGCCGTTTCCTGCCTATGGGGGAGAAGGAGACCCGGAAGAGCCAGGAAGGGCTCGGTCCCCAGAGCGACGCACCTGAACCTATGCAAATCGGAGGCATAAGAGGCCCTTTGTCAAGTCAGGAAAGGGAACGACGGAGGAAACAGAATCAATGCCTGTACTGTGGGAAAAGCGGACACTTCGTCAGGGAATGTCCGGTGAAGCCCACGAAGTCCCGGAGCGGGAGGCCGTTCGCGTTGCCCATCACTAAAACGGAGAAGACGGGAAACGAGACAACCCAGTAGATAAGGGGATCCGTCCTCTGGGTTTTTCGTATTGCAATGCCGCGATCCCTGCTGTAGTCGACGGTACTCACCATATAGGAATGGATGTTTCCTTGCAAAACCAGGAGGGCAGAATCTGGCAAGTAACGGCGATGATGGACTCCGGTGCTACAGGCTGTTTCATAGACACCGCATTCTCACGTGCCTTAGGTGTAACCACAGTGTCTAAGGCCCAACCCGAGACCGTCAAGGCGGTGGATGGAACAGACCTAACATCCGGCCCTATCCGGCACCACACCGAGAACATGACTATGTCCTTTATCAATCACCACGCCGAAGTCATCAGCTTTGACGTCATTGATGCTCCTCAATTCAAGTTGATATTGGGGTTGCCGTGGTTGGTGAAGCACAATCCTCGCGTTGATTGGGTATCCAGAAGCATCCACTTGGACTCAGAGCATTGTTGTGATTCCTGTTATACCCAAGACCACCTCCTCGGGACCCGCTCCATACAAGCGAGATCGCTGCCCGTGCAGGGAATGGGGTTGGTTTCCCAAGCAGCCGTGCCCAAAGAATACCTGGACCTAGCCGACGTGTTCGACAAAAAGGGAGCCAACACCTTGCCGCCGCATCGCTCGTTCGATTGCCGGATAGACCTGATTCCCGGTTCCACGTTGCCCTGCAGCAGGATATATTCTCTCACGGAGAAAGAAAACGCCCACCTACGCTCCTACCTGGACGAGTATTTGGTCAACGGCTTTATCCGTCATTCCAGGTCTCCAGTTTCCTCTCCTCTATTTTTTGTGGCTAAGAAGGAAGGCGATCTGCGGACGTGCATTGACTTTCGAGCGATGAACAACATCACCGTAAAAAACCGTTACCCGCTGCCCTTGATAACCAATCTCCTGGAACAGGTAAAAGACGCCTCAGTGTATACTAAACTCGACCTGCGGGGTGCGTACCATCTAGTCAGAGTCCGAAAAGGCGACGAATGGAAGACCGCTTTCCGAACAAAATTCGGGTTATTCGAATACCAGGTCATGCCTTTCGGACTCTGTAACGCCCCCGCAGCGTTCCAGTACTTTATCGACGAGGTGTTATGGGATTTCATAGACGTCTTTTGCATCGTCTACATAGACGATATCTTGATCTATTCGCGGACCATCACAGAGCACGTGCAGCATGTGCGTTCCGTCCTTCAGCAGCTGGGTAGACATCGTCTGTACGTAAAGCTGGAAAAGAGCGTCTTTCACGTCACCACGGTCGAGTTCCTGGGGCATGTCATCACTCCAGCGGGCATACAAATGGACAACAAGAAGGTGGAAGCCATCCTGTCCTGGCCCCCCCCCCGGAGTCCGTAAAAGGGGTACAACGGTTCCTGGGGTTTTCCAATTACTACCGCCGATTCATTACTGGCTTCTCCGAGATGGTAGCCCCGATTACCCGGTTGTTGCGTAAGGGCGTGCGCTTCAGTTGGGATCAGAAGGCGGACGACGCTTTCCAAGAACTGAAGAGACGTTTCACCATAGCCCCGGTTCTGAATCACCCCGACACCAAGCAGCCCTTCGTCGTGGAGGCGGATGCCTCTAAAGATGCCATCGGGGGCGTGCTGTCTCAACGGAGCACCCGCACTGGACTACTGCATCCGGTGGCATTCTATTCCAAGAAACTACAACCTGCGGAACGCAACTATTCGGTGTCGGACAGGGAGCTCCTTGCCATTAAGACCGCTTTTGAGGAATGGCGCCACTTCCTGAAAGACGCCAAACACACCGTAACCATCTACACGGATCACAGGAACCTTCAGTTTCTCCGGTCAGCACGTGCTCTCACCGCCCGACAACTCCGATGGACCCTTTTCTTCAATGACTACGATTTCGTGATCACGTTTCGGCCAGGAAGAGAAAACGCCAAGGCTGATGCCCTCTCTCGGTTGGAAGAAGCTGACGAAGAAGCCGAGAACACCGAGCCTGTTCCTATCCTTGCCGAGAAACACTTCCAGGGTGTTGTGACGTCTTCGGGCTTCTTATCTCAAGTACGGAAGGACACGAAGCAAGTCGACCTGGAGGGACTGGCGGATGGACGCAAAGACGTGTCGTACACGGACGGATTGCTGTTTCATGGAGACCGGCTGTATCTACCTGGGGTGCCCAGTCAGCAGGAAGCGGTCCGCCTGTGTCACGATCACGTTTTGTCCAGCCATCCCGGTTTCCATAAGACACTAGAGCTCTTGCAAAGACAATTCTGGTGGCCGACCATGGTGGCCGACACAGGACTTCATGTGAGGAGCTGTACCATCTGTCTCCTGAGTAAGAACGCTTCTGAGCCTCCGGTGGGCCTTCTGCGTCCCATTCCGGTACCACCGTATCCATGGCACACCGTCTCCATGGACTTCGTGGTGGAACTCCCTACCACCAAGACGGGGCACACCACGATTCTCACCATCGTCGACCATCTCTCCAAAATGGCGCATTTCGTACCTTTGCTGAAGGTGCCCACAGCTGTGAACCTGGCCGGGATCTTTGTGCGAGAAGTAATCCGCCTTCATGGCATCCCATCGGTGGTCATAACAGACCGGGGATCGCAATTCGTGTCCCACTTCTGGAGAGAGGTGTGCAGAATCCTCGAGATGGACGTACGCTTGTCCACAGCGTACCACCCACAAACGGACGGTCAAGCGGAAAGAACAAACCACACCATGGAGCAGTACCTCCGTTGCCTGCTGCTTATGGTTGACAAAGACTGGTCCGAGGTCCTATGGATGGCTGAGTACGCCTACAACAACAGTAAGCATTCTGCCATCGGAATGTCTCCCTTCTTTTGCCTCCAAGGCCGTCACCCCCGCACCTCTGCCTGGGAAATACCCCGGGACTGCTTCTTGCCGTCAGTTCGTTCCTATCATGCTGCCTTGCGCACTATCTGGCAGCAAGCTCGGTTTGGGTTGGCCAAGGCAAAGGACACCTACAAGGCGCATGCTGACGCCCATAGACAGAAGGAACCCGAATACCGCTTGGGTGACCGAGTGTGGTTGTCTATAAGACATCTCAACGTGCATGGCCCCAAGAAACTGTTACCACGTTATGTGGGTCCCTTTGTCATTGAGAAGGTGGTAAATCCGGTGGCTATGAAACTTACGCTCCCTCCGCACATGAGGATCCACCCCGTTTTCCATGTCTCTCTTCTGCAAGCGGTCCGCCCTGATGGCGGGGCTCCCTCTCCTCCGTCTCCAGTGGTGGTGGAGGACCATGTGGAGTACGAAGTCCGGGCCATCCTGGGTTCTCGTCGCACCAAGGGGAAGTTATTCTACCTGGTCAATTGGAAGGGGTACGGCCCGGATGAGCGGTCTTGGGAGCCTTTGTCCCATGTTCGCCATGCTCCTGTTCTGGTCCGTGCGTTTCATCTCAGTCACCCCTGCAGCCCTCGCCCTGCGGTCCCTTTTTGAGCCCCTGGGGTTGGGGGGGGGGGCCTGTTTTTGAGGGGGGGTACTGTCACGTTACGGCGCTTGCCGTCCCCCTCCACGAAGACGCACACACAGAGACGACCCGGAATACTCACTTCCGGGTGGAAGTCGAGTACCGGTCTAGTCGTTCACAGGGTACTAGGGTCAAGGAAGCGCTTCCGGGGGAAACGCTTATACGCCGCGTTTCCCGCCGGCTCGGCGCTTCGTATTCTCTTGGAGTACCCGAGCCGCGAGGAGCGAGATTAACCGTCCTGAAGCCAAGCGGAAAGTGAACGCCGTCCCTCTCCACTGGAACCCGGCTTCTACCTTCGTCCACACTTCGGAACCAGTCCAGGCATCTCAGGTTTTCCAAACCCTTGCCCCCTTGACTTCCCGGGCTGTTGAAGGGTTCCCCTGTTGTTGTGTCTGTGTTGGAAGTGAGCCTTCCATTGCTGATTTTGCCTTTGATGATTTTGCCACCGTTTGTTTTGCCTTATCGCGCAGAGCGCCATTTCTGAATTTCCATTGCTGATTGTGCCTTTGATGATTTTGCCACCGTTTGTTTTGCCTTATCGCGCAGAGCGCCATTTCTGAATTTCCATTGCTGATTTTGCCTTAGATGATTTTGCCACCGTTGGTTTTGCCTTATCGCGCAGAGCGCCATTTCTGAATTTCCATTGCTGATTTTGTCTTTAATGATTCTGCCACCGATTATTTTGCCCTCTCGCGCATAGCGCCATTTCTGGATTACCATTGCTGAATTTGCCATTTGATGATTTTGCCAATGTGTATTTGCTGAATTGCCATTGATGAGTTTCCGTTGATAATTCGCAGAAGCGCCTTGCTGTTTTGTTTTCTCTACTCGGGAGCAGGGTTTAAACTCTGAGTGCCGCTTCCAGGGTTGTTATTGGGAAGCTAGATTTCTTTCCACTGACCACGGTGTGGGAGCACCGACATTTGATTTACTGCATAGCCTGTCCTCAGCACTTCACCTGCGCTACTGCCGTGTAGCGACCGGCGTCACCGCAGTTAGGGTGAGTTCCCTGAGTCTAGGACAGGACATAGCTCTGTGTGTGTTTCCACGGTGTGTTGGGGGTTCTTCACTGACCATAGTCTTCCTCTTTGTAGGTCATTCCGAGATACTCTGCACCCCTACCTACCGCTTTCATTCAGGCTCCTTTCCCTGCGTCCATCTCATCCCTGCTGGGTTCTACGGTCCACGAGGGTCAGGTGGGTGCAGGGACGGGCGCTCCTGTCGTCTCTGCGGAATCGCTGCACAAGCAGAGGTAAGTCTTGTGGAGCATCCTGACAGAATACGAAGCCCACGTTTACCATTCTGCCCAGACGACATGGGCGACCCAGAGGTCACCTTGCAAGACATTGCCTCCATGCTAACTGCCATACAGGCAGAAAACCTCAGCTTACGTCACGACATAACTACCCTACAGGGCCAGATGTCATCTGGGGTCACCAACCCTTGGGGATCCGCCCCGAGCCACCGGGGCATGCAGGAAGGGATATTACGACAGCCAACGTTTACGTTTGGGGGGTCCTCTGCCGCCAGCAACCCGAATCCTGCAGTCCAAGTTATCGCTCCTCATCCCGTACAACTGGCACCACCGGAACGGTTCTATGGCGACAGTGCCAAGTACGGCATCTTTATCCATCAATGCCACCTGCATTTTATGGCCAGGAACACTGCCTTTCCTGATGATGCATCCAAAGTTGCCTACATCCTGTCGTACATGGGCGGAGACGCCGCTCAGTGGTCAATAGCATTGGTTGAACACGACGACCCCATGCTGCACCATCTGCCGACCTTTAAGGAAGCTATGCGACGTATGTTCGCTCGGCACACCTTTGTGCAAGCCGCTGATAACGCGTTGCTCAGCCTCAAGCAAGGCAACCAGGACCTCCTGCACTACATCACCACTTTTAGTAGGCTAGTGATTGAGTCCCAGTGGCCCGAGGACAAGAAGGTGTCAGTATTTTATCGAGGATTGCGAGACAAACTAAAAGATCTCATTTCGCAGTTCCCTGACCCACCCGAGGAAATCGGCCCCTTCATCGATCTGGTGGTGAAGATGAACTTTCGGTTGCAGGAACGAAGGACAGATAAAGGAAGAAGCAGTGACAGCCGTTTCCTGCCTATGGGGGAGAAGGAGACCCGGAAGAGCCAGGAAGGGCTCGGTCCCCAGAGCGACGCACCTGAACCTATGCAAATCGGAGGCATAAGAGGCCCTTTGTCAAGTCAGGAAAGGGAACGACGGAGGAAACAGAATCAATGCCTGTACTGTGGGAAAAGCGGACACTTCGTCAGGGAATGTCCGGTGAAGCCCACGAAGTCCCGGAGCGGGAGGCCGTTCGCGTTGCCCATCACTAAAACGGAGAAGACGGGAAACGAGACAACCCAGTAGATAAGGGGATCCGTCCTCTGGGTTTTTCGTATTGCAATGCCGCGATCCCTGCTGTAGTCGACGGTACTCACCATATAGGAATGGATGTTTCCTTGCAAAACCAGGAGGGCAGAACCTGGCAAGTAACGGCGATGATGGACTCCGGTGCTACAGGCTGTTTCATAGACACCGCATTCTCACGTGCCTTAGGTGTAACCACAGTGTCTAAGGCCCAACCCGAGACCGTCAAGGCGGTGGATGGAACAGACCTAACATCCGGCCCTATCCGGCACCACACCGAGAACATGACTATGTCCTTTATCAATCACCACGCCGAAGTCATCAGCTTTGACGTCATTGATGCTCCTCAATTCAAGTTGATATTGGGGTTGCCGTGGTTGGTGAAGCACAATCCTCGCGTTGATTGGGTATCCAGAAGCATCCACTTGGACTCAGAGCATTGTTGTGATTCCTGTTATACCCAAGACCACCTCCTCGGGACCCGCTCCATACAAGCGAGATCGCTGCCCGTGCAGGGAATGGGGTTGGTTTCCCAAGCAGCCGTGCCCAAAGAATACCTGGACCTAGCCGACGTGTTCGACAAAAAGGGAGCCAACACCTTGCCGCCGCATCGCTCGTTCGATTGCCGGATAGACCTGATTCCCGGTTCCACGTTGCCCTGCAGCAGGATATATTCTCTCACGGAGAAAGAAAACGCCCACCTACGCTCCTACCTGGACGAGTATTTGGTCAACGGCTTTATCCGTCATTCCAGGTCTCCAGTTTCCTCTCCTCTATTTTTTGTGGCTAAGAAGGAAGGCGATCTGCGGACGTGCATTGACTTTCGAGCGATGAACAACATCACCGTAAAAAACCGTTACCCGCTGCCCTTGATAACCAATCTCCTGGAACAGGTAAAAGACGCCTCAGTGTATACTAAACTCGACCTGCGGGGTGCGTACCATCTAGTCAGAGTCCGAAAAGGCGACGAATGGAAGACCGCTTTCCGAACAAAATTCGGGTTATTCGAATACCAGGTCATGCCTTTCGGACTCTGTAACGCCCCCGCAGCGTTCCAGTACTTTATCGACGAGGTGTTACGGGATTTCATAGACGTCTTTTGCATCGTCTACATAGACGATATCTTGATCTATTCGCGGACCATCACAGAGCACGTGCAGCATGTGCGTTCCGTCCTTCAGCAGCTGGGTAGACATCGTCTGTACGTAAAGCTGGAAAAGAGCGTCTTTCACGTCACCACGGTCGAGTTCCTGGGGCATGTCATCACTCCAGCGGGCATACAAATGGACAACAAGAAGGTGGAAGCCATCCTGTCCTGGCCCCCCCCGGAGTCCGTAAAAGGGGTACAACGGTTCCTGGGGTTTTCCAATTACTACCGCCGATTCATTACTGGCTTCTCCGAGATGGTAGCCCCGATTACCCGGTTGTTGCGTAAGGGCGTGCGCTTCAGTTGGGATCAGAAGGCGGACGACGCTTTCCAAGAACTGAAGAGACGTTTCACCATAGCCCCGGTTCTGAATCACCCCGACACCAAGCAGCCCTTCGTCGTGGAGGCGGATGCCTCTAAAGATGCCATCGGGGGCGTGCTGTCTCAACGGAGCACCCGCACTGGACTACTGCATCCGGTGGCATTCTATTCCAAGAAACTACAACCTGCGGAACGCAACTATTCGGTGTCGGACAGGGAGCTCCTTGCCATTAAGACCGCTTTTGAGGAATGGCGCCACTTCCTGAAAGACGCCAAACACACCGTAACCATCTACACGGATCACAGGAACCTTCAGTTTCTCCGGTCAGCACGTGCTCTCACCGCCCGACAACTCCGATGGACCCTTTTCTTCAATGACTACGATTTCGTGATCACGTTTCGGCCAGGAAGAGAAAACGCCAAGGCTGATGCCCTCTCTCGGTTGGAAGAAGCTGACGAAGAAGCCGAGAACACCGAGCCTGTTCCTATCCTTGCCGAGAAACACTTCCAGGGTGTTGTGACGTCTTCGGGCTTCTTATCTCAAGTACGGAAGGACACGAAGCAAGTCGACCTGGAGGGACTGGCGGATGGACGCAAAGACGTGTCGTACACGGACGGATTGCTGTTTCATGGAGACCGGCTGTATCTACCTGGGGTGCCCAGTCAGCAGGAAGCGGTCCGCCTGTGTCACGATCACGTTTTGTCCAGCCATCCCGGTTTCCATAAGACACTAGAGCTCTTGCAAAGACAATTCTGGTGGCCGACCATGGTGGCCGACACAGGACTTCATGTGAGGAGCTGTACCATCTGTCTCCTGAGTAAGAACGCTTCTGAGCCTCCGGTGGGCCTTCTGCGTCCCATTCCGGTACCACCATATCCATGGCACACCGTCTCCATGGACTTCGTGGTGGAACTCCCTACCACCAAGACGGGGCACACCACGATTCTCACCATCGTCGACCATCTCTCCAAAATGGCGCATTTCGTACCTTTGCTGAAGGTGCCCACAGCTGTGAACCTGGCCGGGATCTTTGTGCGAGAAGTAATCCGCCTTCATGGCATCCCATCGGTGGTCATAACAGACCGGGGATCGCAATTCGTGTCCCACTTCTGGAGAGAGGTGTGCAGAATCCTCGAGATGGACGTACGCTTGTCCACAGCGTACCACCCACAAACGGACGGTCAAGCGGAAAGAACAAACCACACCATGGAGCAGTACCTCCGTTGCCTGCTGCTTATGGTTGACAAAGACTGGTCCGAGGTCCTATGGATGGCTGAGTACGCCTACAACAACAGTAAGCATTCTGCCATCGGAATGTCTCCCTTCTTTTGCCTCCAAGGCCGTCACCCCCGCACCTCTGCCTGGGAAATACCCCGGGACTGCTTCTTGCCGTCAGTTCGTTCCTATCATGCTGCCTTGCGCACTATCTGGCAGCAAGCTCGGTTTGGGTTGGCCAAGGCAAAGGACACCTACAAGGCGCATGCTGACGCCCATAGACAGAAGGAACCCGAATACCGCTTGGGTGACCGAGTGTGGTTGTCTATAAGACATCTCAACGTGCATGGCCCCAAGAAACTGTTACCACGTTATGTGGGTCCCTTTGTCATTGAGAAGGTGGTAAATCCGGTGGCTATGAAACTTACGCTCCCTCCGCACATGAGGATCCACCCCGTTTTCCATGTCTCTCTTCTGCAAGCGGTCCGCCCTGATGGCGGGGCTCCCTCTCCTCCGTCTCCAGTGGTGGTGGAGGACCATGTGGAGTACGAAGTCCGGGCCATCCTGGGTTCTCGTCGCACCAAGGGGAAGTTATTCTACCTGGTCGATTGGAAGGGGTACGGCCCGGATGAGCGGTCTTGGGAGCCTTTGTCCCATGTTCGCCATGCTCCTGTTCTGGTCCGTGCGTTTCATCTCAGTCACCCCTGCAGCCCTCGCCCTGCGGTCCCTTTTTGAGCCCCTGGGGTTGGGGGGGGGGGGCCTGTTTTTGAGGGGGGGTACTGTCACGTTACGGCGCTTGCCGTCCCCCTCCACGAAGACGCACACACAGAGACGACCCGGAATACTCACTTCCGGGTGGAAGTCGAGTACCGGTCTAGTCGTTCACAGGGTACTAGGGTCAAGGAAGCGCTTCCGGGGGAAACGCTTATACGCCGCGTTTCCCGCCGGCTCGGCGCTTCGTATTCTCTTGGAGTACCCGAGCCGCGAGGAGCGAGATTAACCGTCCTGAAGCCAAGCGGAAAGTGAACGCCGTCCCTCTCCACTGGAACCCGGCTTCTACCTTCGTCCACACTTCGGAACCAGTCCAGGCATCTCAGGTTTTCCAAACCCTTGCCCCCTTGACTTCCCGGGCTGTTGAAGGGTTCCCCTGTTGTTGTGTCTGTGTTGGAAGTGAGCCTTCCATTGCTGATTTTGCCTTTGATGATTTTGCCACCGTTTGTTTTGCCTTATCGCGCAGAGCGCCATTTCTGAATTTCCATTGCTGATTGTGCCTTTGATGATTTTGCCACCGTTTGTTTTGCCTTATCGCGCAGAGCGCCATTTCTGAATTTCCATTGCTGATTTTGCCTTAGATGATTTTGCCACCGTTGGTTTTGCCTTATCGCGCAGAGCGCCATTTCTGAATTTCCATTGCTGATTTTGTCTTTAATGATTCTGCCACCGATTATTTTGCCCTCTCGCGCATAGCGCCATTTCTGGATTACCATTGCTGAATTTGCCATTTGATGATTTTGCCAATGTGTATTTGCTGAATTGCCATTGATGAGTTTCCGTTGATAATTCGCAGAAGCGCCTTGCTGTTTTGTTTTCTCTACTCGGGAGCAGGGTTTAAACTCTGAGTGCCGCTTCCAGGGTTGTTATTGGGAAGCTAGATTTCTTTCCACTGACCACGGTGTGGGAGCACCGACATTTGATTTACTGCATAGCCTGTCCTCAGCACTTCACCTGCGCTACTGCCGTGTAGCGACCGGCGTCACCGCAGTAAGGGTGAGTTCCCTGAGTCTAGGACAGGACATAGCTCTGTGTGTGTTTCCACTGTGTGTTGGGGGTTCTTCACTGACCATAGTCTTCCTCTTTGTAGGTCATTCCGAGATACCCTGCACCCCTACCTACCGCTTTCATTCAGGCTCCTTTCCCTGCGTCCATCTCATCCCTGCTGGGTTCTACGGTCCACGAGGGTCAGGTGGGTGCAGGGACGGGCGCTCCTGTCGTCTCTGCGGAATAGCTGCACAAGCAGAGGTAAGTCTTGTGGAGCATCCTGACAAATATGGGTATGTTATGAGGCACTTGCACTTTGTGGAAATGCAGAAAATATTTATATTAAGAATATTGGGCAGTATTATATTGTGTTTCAAATATCATGATCAAATGACAACAATTGATTAATATGTACCACTGAGTGAGTCATGTTGATCTTATGATGGCTAATGATACAGGTACTCCAAACATCGTGTTAGACAACCCAGATTCTTTATACAGGTTTCACATACATCTTTTGTAAATGAGGCAATGAAGGCTTTTTTTACCCAGAATAAATGTAGTACAAATGATTATTATATCCCATCTGATGCATTGTGAACTGGAAATCAAGACTGTTGCTTGCATTGACTTGTATTATTAATAAATTGGGAATTTCAATGTGGATGACACCCCAGGACGGTATAGCCGAGTGGGCGCTCTAGATGTTGCTAACAGGAAGTGTGTTATGGGGACGTATCACTCCTTTGTTGCTTTTTAAACACTGAGTGTATTAGTAATAGGATAGCTCGGTTGAAGGCGTGAGCCGAAACGCGTAGGCTTTCCATGTGGAGTGTTGCTATGACATATAAAATTATAATAAATATTGATTGGCACCTGGACTTTGTGCTGGTGCATTTCTTCATGAGTAGCAGTGGAAAGTGCGGCTGGATTGTCAGATATAGATGGTTGTTGTGGAATATATATATATATATATATATATATATATATATATATATAGATATATCTATATATATTCTTTTTTTTTCACCAGTTATAATTATCCCAACAAACTATAACTCGTGCTCTAAAGTAACCAAAACTTGTGGCCCAGTCTTGCACAGTTTTCTCATCAATAATTTAATTGCAAATGTTGCAGTGATGTTATCAATGATGTCATGGAAGATGTAATGAGTAATGTAATATGTGGGGTAATAAGCAGTCTCATAGCAGGTACAGCAGGATCCGGCATTGCTCCACTCTCACACTGAGCAAATAGTACCTGGACTGCACTGACTGCAGCCCTGACAGAGCCACACGTCAGGTCAGCCTGTATTTCCCTCTCTGTGTGGGTCGCAGAGACCTGCATCAGGCAGGGGATACTGCGGTTCATGGTACAGGAGCACCAACCCATTCTTCGACTTCCCATGGATATTTAGATACCCAGAAGAACCGATGGAGAACTATGAGACACAGCAGAGAATAACTGGTTTTCGAAACATGTGCTCTTGAAAAGGTCATCCTATAGAAGCCATACATAACAATAAATTTACAACATTCCACCCCTTAGCACAGAATGTTCTAGAATGTTTTAAATCAAAAGGACATGATGAAACGTATGAAACTGTGATTCATAACCTGTGGTCCACAGACCCCTGAGGTTCCAATAAGACTACTCAGGCGGTATGCGACTACTTAAAAAATTAAACATTATGAATAAATTAAGAAAGTACATATACATAAAAATGAAAATCGAACATTTTAAAATAAATGCTCTGTAATGTGAAGGAATTTGAAGTAGGAAGCTACAAATTAAGTTGGTATCTTTATCTTAATTCTTGGAAGCAGTGCAATTACAGCAAACGGAATCTGATCCAAACAACTGATGGTCCAATTGAAGCAGAACTGGTATGTGCGGACAAAAAGAAACCATGCATTGGGAGCGAAAATGACAAAGTGAAATGCTAGAATTTAGCATATTGCTTCATATATGTTGTATTTCAGAAATAAAACTAAGAGCCTGATTTCGATGTTGGGTGGAATTCCTTCTGCCCGACACCAACTTGGTCCTGGGACCGACCAACACCCGGTCGGCAGTCCAGACCGCATCATTAGGGTGAGACAGCCGTAAACCGGCCGTAATGCATACTCCCATAGTGAAATGGGAGGTGCGGTTCATCCCTGCACCCTGTGGCAAGCACCTGAAAGTGCCTGCCACAAGGTGCATGGATCAACAGGTTCTGCCTCAAACCAAAGGCCGTATACCAATGGGGGCCCTGCTGGGTGCCCCCAAACACGCTTTCTGACATGGCTTCCATGTCGGAAACGTGCATTGTAATCTCAAGAGCAGAAAGGCCCGCCCTTGAGATTACTAGCCGGCTGCCGACTGGCATCAAGGTGCAGGTGCCCCCTCGGCCTTCAACCGGAGGCTGTGCACCAAAGGGGGCTCTGCTGGGGCCCCCAAACATGCTTTCCGACATGGTTTCAATGCCGGACAGGCCGGCATGAAACAATGTTGGAAACGTGCATTGTAATCTCAAGGGCAGAAAGGTCTTGAGATTACTAGCCGGCTTCAGACTGGAGGACTGGCTCTCCAAGCACGTCGGAAGCTAGCTGGAATGGCCCGCTGATTTCCTTTCCAACCGCCTCCATCATAATGAGGCAGTCGGAAAGGAACACGAGCAGCCCATTACGATGCGGCCCTAAAGGCTCCAACCGAAAGTCGGAGCTTTTATGGGCTGCCTCGTAATCGCCCCCTTTGTTTTGGAAAACTCCAACCTTCCTATTAAGATTTTAATTTTCATAGTCTTTTAATTTATGTATTAAATACAGTATTTCATAATTTGGGTATTAGTTTGATGTGTAGTTGTTTTTATATTTTTGTGTACTTTTTTAAGGATCAAATAGCAAGAATTTTCTTAGGTGTAGTCCCCGGATTCCAATACTGATTTATTGGGGGGGGGTACGTAGAAGTTAAAAGGTTAAAAAGGTTAAGAAACGCTGGTATATACAAACAATGGAATGCTGGACCAAAAGGCCTTTACTAGCTATTATGAGATGATGAGTCTCCTGCCCCTCCATTGTCTCCAGCGGAGTTGTCAGCATTAAAATATTCTCTTATAAACACTGTTCTAACTAAAATTAATTTTCTTTAAATTGAGCCATGGCTAAACAGATGAATCTTAATAATTATCCGCCAAACAGATGAATTTTAATAATTATCTGCTACAAATCTTTCTTTGGAAATTCGGGATGCCTGAGGAAAGCAGTTAGTCTGTGACTGCCACTGAGGAAATAGACATATCCTCAGTGCTCACGTATGTTTTTTGTCTACTTACACAGAGCTTAGTCTAGAAAGGGTGTGCAAAATGTGCAGGATGCGAGGGAAAATATTTCCAATAACATTTGCATTACATAACAGTGCAGCAAATGTGTACCAATTTATTTTGGTTAGTCTCAGTGTGTGATTTTATTTTTTTATTTCCCACAATGCAAAGGGTTGGATTTTTATTCCTGTTAAAAATACTATTACATCTCCTTCCAGGAAGGGAAGGAGAAGGGTGCACCACCCCTCCCAATATTAATGTGATTTACAGCAAGGTGTTTCTGCACCGGGAAAAGCGTTGCAGAGCTTTTCTTTTTTTGTATTTTTTTGTAGCCATAACTTCCCTTTAGTTGTGTTTTAACTGAATTTCTGTGAATATTAATATCTTATGAGCAGGAGATGCCATAATCTAACAGTAACAAAGTGTTTTCAAATTTTTTTTTTCATACCCCTAAATTGAGTCAAACCCCCACTAGCTACTGCCTTCGGCAGTGCGTAGCAGTAGTTGACCGCAGGAAATGGTCTACGGCCAGGCCCGCCACCAACCTCCTGTGTCTCCAATTCCATCTGAACATTTCCATCAGCCAAGCCTTGTCCCAATCTACTGTACACGCAACAACCCCTGCTCTGCTCAGAAAAAAGAATTGCATGTGTTCATCCATTTGTAGTGAGCTCTGGGGGCAGGCATTGTGCCAGCCACCGTGCCACTGAGCAAGCTGCAGAGGGGACGGTTCTTGTTTCATCTGTTGCACTGGGCCAAGTGGATATTGTCATTGGGTTCTCGCTTGCTTCTCTAGTGTGTTGTATTCCTATGTTGGCACTTGTATGCTGTGTTGTTCTGTTGCATTCATCACAGTGTTTTTTTCATTCTGGAAGTGGTCAAATCGGTGCAACAGAGGGTGGGCACAAAATTATATAACGCAATCTGTTGGGCCAAAGGGAGATAATCGCTGGGACTTTGTGTGATTTCAGCAGCGGCGGCTCCTCTGTAATGGCGGAGGAGTGTCCCCCCACTTAGTGCTGAGTGAAAAATAAAACGAAAATAAAACAATTTTATTATCGTTTTATTTTTCACTGGCATCCAATGCTGCCGAGTCTAGGGATAGGCGGGGCCAGGCAATCCTCTGTTGACAGGGCTGGGACGGGGAGCAAGTGTGGTTGGCACTTGTAAATGCGCATGTCTGTTTAGCCGGTAGTCTTAGGCCGGCCAAACAGACATGTACTTTTAGGTTTCTCCAACCCAGATGCGTTCCACAGCCAGGTGGAATAACGGCACAAACTCCTTGTGCCTGAGCGAGCATCAAATCAGCCTGCTGAGGCCAATAAACCACGCTACTCTCATAGCATTATGGCAGCATCTGGATTAGATGGGGAGTACGTGATGGCTCTGCTAGGAGCAGGAAGAGCAGAAGAGCCCAGAGGCGCAAGGTGACTGGCCAGTCGGCATCAGGTACGTTTTTGGTTTTTAAATTAATTCCTCCTCCCCACACCCCCATGCCGCTGCTGCCCCGCCACTGTACAGTGGCAGCAGCCGCGTCAGTTTTTCGGGATAAGGCATGTGCATCACATGGGCTTTGCTATCGGTGAGCCCGATTGACAGAACTAATCTGAGACAAAATCCTAAACTTACTACTTTTGGTATTCACAGAAGGCACTTACTACTTTTGGTATTCACAGAATGCACTTACTACTTTTAGTTAAACTTACTACTTTTGGTATTCACAGAAGGCATTTAGTAGTAGTAAACTTAGTTTACTACTACTAAATGCCCTCTGTGAATATCAAAAGTAGTAAGTTTAACCAAAAGTAGTAAGTGCATTCTGTGAATACCAAAAGTAGTAAATTTAGGATTTTGTCTCAGATTAGTTCTGTGAATCTGGCCCTGCGTGTCTGCACGACTGACATATGTTCGCTTTCATCCTTATTTGTGTTTTTATAACTTTTGTCTCTGGGAGTTCCTCATGCCCTCAGCCTTTTATTCATGGATTTGCCAGATCGGTTAGTGTTAGTATTTCAACTTGAATCAAATTTTGTTACCATACTTGTAGTTTAATAGTCTCACTGGAACTCCCAAAAAGTTGAACAAATTAAATGTGTTTTCATGTAATGTAAAATATGTTGTATGTTTTTAAAACTGAGTTTGAAAAACGCTGGGGCGAGGAGCATGTTCCTCTCCTGCTCTCGTCCTTCCAACTATTTCGGCAGAAGATTGATTTGATTAAAGGAGCAAAGCCCTGAAATGCAATGGTTTATTGATGAGGTGTGTGGGGTTCTCTCTTTTGCGACAGAGATTCCAGTGTTGAAGCACAATATGACTACATGCGTTAGTACTTTCAAAACATTGTTACTTTGGAATGTTGTTTCGAAAGATATTATTTTGATAAATTAAAGCAGTGTGTGTGCATTGTATTTTAATTGTATTATATGTCTCCCTGTATGTTTTTGTATGTAATGCACGTCATACAAAAAGTGCAACTTTCACCTCTATTATTTTTCTTGAGGTTTTTTGTGCATTGTATATGTTTGTAGAATAGTAACAACATGCAGAATGTTTATTTACTTTCGAATTACATATACATACAGATATGGAACTAGTGCTTTTGAAACAAATTTCCTATGATGCGTAAAAGTGCCTTTTCCTGGCTTATATTAACTAAATCACCACCAACATATTCAAAAGATGTCTCCTGCTGGAAATTCACGCTTAGTTATGTACTGCAGTACACAGTCAAGTAAAGTCATGTTTATTTGTTTAATTTAACATTGTTCTTGCTGTTCATGAACAAAACTGTCAAACATACATATTATGTAGCATTTCCCAAGGCCCTTCCGTTAGTTTTCTGTACCTTCTTCATTCACAACAGCAAACTGTTCATGTAACCATTTGTCCTGCCATCTCTGGGTGACGTTAGCATAGAGCCGGCAGAATCAATATTTATGAAGTGGGATAGTGCTTAGAAGCTAAGGCATTATGATGGTTCATAAAACTGCTCTGATTGCTGAGAGTATAGTTCTTCTGTGCACACCTTGATGATTTAGCAGAATTTGAGGATTTGCTACGCAAGAAAACTGTTTATCACCCCCCAGGTTTTGAGGGTCAGCCAGAAGGCTTTTCGATGCGGTTAGGGATACTGTCCATTTTCTTATTGATTTTAGTGTTCACTTGGTACTTATTATTATTTAATGTCCTATTTACTGAATGACGCCTTGACGATGACTTTATATAGTTGCATTTATAATTTCTGTACCGCACCTTTTGAATTTTTGTAATAAATCTTTCAAACATATTCTTGCTCTAGAACTCAATTATTGAGTCCAGCGTTACTTATTGTACTGTATTTTGATATGTTGTGAGGTGCCTCATCTTGGGGACACATTGCGCCATGAAACTGAGGTATGCACCATCACCGATTCATCAACCCGTGGACGTGCTGTTGAGGTAATATTTTGGGTGGTAAACTTTTAGGGGATCCGAACGGCCACAAAATAATTGTGTTAACAGGCGATGGTTGCGAGATAAGAGCACCTCCCTCTGCTTTAGGAATTCCTTTTTGCCCTATCTTTAGTTTACTGATTTTTCCAAAGTGCATTGTCTTGGTGGTTTACTTGCAAAGCTCCTGACTTGCAGGGCTGTCCCTGAGCAAAGAGGATTGTAAGTATAAATAGGGTGGATTGATTCTTGGTATTGAGTGTGTTCCGGCTTGCTATTGAAGAATTGTGGTTTGCGTCGAGTGGTGGACTGTTATGCTGCATCTGAGGTTTTTGGTTATGTGAGTTTGATTCTTGGTTCCAATGGTGATTTGATTGTCTTGACACAGAGCATTCCTTTCAGAGAGTGTAGCAGGCATTGTCAGAGCGGTACGGTACCACCAGGGCACAGGGCACAGAGCTGTATTTTACTAGGCAAATGGGTCATTATCGTTGCTTACACCCAGTGCTTAATTTGAGTAGGTGTTTTCTGCTACTCGGCACCAGCAACTTAATTGTCATCACTCCACTTATGACACTCTGCCACATGGTAGCGCTGCTCATCTAATTTGAGAGGAGCAGAACAACAGGTGTTTATGAATACAATACATGTGAAAAATTACTAATACCTGCCTCCCCAGCCATTTTTCTAGCTTTGGGGGCCTGGAATAATCTGAACTGTCGCCCTTGCAGGTGAGAAAGATGGTTAGTAGTTGCTTTGGTGCCATCATTGGCAGCGATGACAGGGCAATGGGTGGTGCAAGCTGCAGTGGCCTCCTGGTCAGGGCCCTGGTAGGGCCGGCTTTAGGGCGGTGCGACCGGTGCCACCGCACCGGGCGCTGGCTTCCTTGGGGCGCCGTGTCTGAAAGTTTATTATGCTTTTGAAGCACCTGCTGCAGCGTTTCTTTCCCTGGGCAATTACCAGGCCTCACATAAATGTCAAGATAACTCCTGTGATTAATTATCTTCCTGGAGAGAGATCAGCATTTTGCATAGTTGAGGTTTTGACTTTTAGGTGAAGTTAGTGCAGAGGGTTAATATGCCTGCTGCAAAGAACGTGTACCAAGTAGATTACAGAGTGCGCATGATGTAAACAGATCAGCAGGTTACTGCTTTCAAAAGAGACATCCTTTTGTTACTTGCAATTTATAACTTAAAGTCCTAATATAGGATAGTGAGCTATTAACTTTCATCCTAGAACTGCATACACACTGCAAAGTATACATTATTAGAGCGTTGATTAATGCTGAAAAAAGGGTTAATTTGGCTAGAAATCGATTCTTATTTTTAAAGAAAACTCCCAACTATGCTGTTTCTTTTTCGACTCTGAGTTTGTGCTTCTCCACACCAAGCACTCTTAAACTATACTGCCTACCAGTATGGATGACATGTGACTCCTACATTTTTAGTCCTTTGGCTTATGTAACATTTCCTGTACACTGATTTACACACGTATGATTGATTGTCTCTGTGTAATGTGTGATGTGATGCAAAGTGCTCGGACACCCTACACTGGTATGAGTGGTGCTGTATAACTAATTCAATGCATCTGAGAGGGTGTGGTTATGGAGACTTGGTCACTGTTAAAGGGTGCTAGTGAGAGAACCCGTGGTGGAGGTGGTCATTGGGGGGGCGCCAACAAACATTGTCGCACAGGGCGCCACCAGCACTAAAGCCGGCCCTGGGCCCTGGCACTTATTTTACTAATTGAGCACTGCTTGCTCCAGAGCCAATCGCATCCTTGCTACGCTACTGAGCCCTTCCTCGCACATGCCTCAAGAATCCCACCATGTTCCCAGTGCTCATTTAAGCTAAAGGAAGCTCTGCCTGTCTGTTCATGAGCCCTAACCCTCCCAAAGATAACCCAGCCACGGTTTTATAGAGACCATCTCTCATTCTCTCGCATCATCAGTGTCAAAGCGTGAGCGACCAGAAGTGCGGTCTCCTCATATGAAGCGATGCGTTTCATTTTAATATTCAGCTCAGTGACGCACGCCGAGTCATGGCACCGCGGCACCTCTAGCCCTATTGTCAGACATGTGAGTCTTCATCCTATGCTTTATCCGAGCTGAACTCCCCTTTTCTTTTAATCCTGTCTTGCTTATCCAGCTGCTGTTCCTTAATAGGGACTGGATTTTCTGAAAATAGCAATCGCAGTTTCTGTCCTCTGCCAGTCCTCGCCAATTTTCTTGATCAATATCGCCATCTTCTGGTGGCTAAAGCTAGCCATCTGCAGCAACCCTGATTTCCTGCTTTCCGCCGGCCGCGCCATCCTATCTTAATCGTGAGCGCCATCTGCGGGTTGCTTAAGGTAACCCTTGGACACCCCTGTTTAACAACTCCATAGGAGACACTGCAAGAAGCTACATGTTCACTAAATGAAAGAGAAAGGCAGGATGTGACAAAGATATAGGTGTCACAGACAGATGCGAGCATACTGATGCCTGTGCTAAGCAACAAAAACTACACAACTGGGTTCATCCAGTCAAAATTAAACGTGTTGTTAAATCATAAGCAAATTTGGTAAGAGTGTAATTTCGAAAAACTTCCCTCTTTCATTGGCATATGGACCTGTCTCAATGTAGAGACTTTCCTGAAAAAAGTTATACTTAGAATATCTGAGGTTTTGAGAAGGCCCGTCGATTTATCAACCAAGAGGAGTCTACTGGGAGGCCTGGAAGAATGAGGAAGTCCGAAGTGTGACAGAATATCTGTGGGACTTGCCACATTGCTCACAAAAAGAGACATCGGCAAGCACTGGAGACTGGATTTTGAAGTGCCTGGTTAAGGGCATGGTTTGGTGCTCAAAACTTGAACGTATCTGTTCGGAGAGCGGTTGTCCCAGTGGTCAATTTGTGAAAAAATAAGTGCCACTGCAGCTTGCTCCTGTCAGCGCCACCTATAACAGAACCAACACAACTACTAACCATGAAACACTACAAATGTGACAATTCGGACTATCTCAAGCCCTCAAACCTGTAGGTATGGCTTGGAAGGCAGATAATAGCCATTTTAAGGTATATTGAATTTATAACCAACTGTGTTGTGCTCGTCTTTTCAGAAGTCAAACAGCATCATCATGTGGTAGACTGTCATAAGCGCCGATGTTGACAATTAAGTGCCGGTGCAGAGTACCGAAAACCACCGACTCAAATTAAGCACTGGGTTGTCCCAATAAGCACATGGTATTCTAGGGGATGTGGTGGGACCTCTTCCAATTGATATAAATGAAAGACGCTAAAGAAACAATAAAATTAATCTTTCTTATTCACTTCCATAAACTCCACTAATTCAAATAAGACTTCTGTTGCTTTGGCCCATTGCAAAAAAATATCTTTATTTTATATGGATTTATGATGAAATACTCTCTGCTATAACCCACCAAGGAGATCCATGACCACAGAGAGAAGCGAGGCTAAAGATCAAGTTACTTTATAAAGTTATGGACCTCCGAAGTGACTTGCAATATCGTACGCAGTGGGTACTTTACTCCTTATAATACATGGTCATATCATCACCTTTCCCACAAACCACTAAAAACCTTAGTGTGTAGCTCCTTCATATGAAAGAGCCAGCATGGTTGCAAACATGAAGAATAAAAATGGAATATCTAATGCAAAATGAAACACATCAAAAAAGCTGTTAGATATTTGTAGCAAAAAGATATTTGAATGTGTAGAAACATGGAGAAAGATTCAAACTTTTCTATAATCACCTAAGGATTGCAAAAAGAATTTTGCCATAAATATCTTTTGGTTTGTCACGGTACAGCTAGAAAAACAGAGCAGAAAGCAAAGTTTCATTTTCGTTCTTTAAACAGTTGCTTTAATTATGCTCTGTGGCCTACCCTGCCTTACCCCTGGCACTAACAGCAGGCATTGTGACTTCAGAGCCCAGCTGTAATAAGTTACTACAGTTGAGTGGCTACATCATTTCTTTATAATAGGCGACTAGAGGTATCACAAGTTACTAATTATAAAGAAATTATAGACAGGTTTTTAGTAAAGAGATTGCTGGCTCCCATGTATTTCTGTATACATATATTTACTGAAAAAACAAAGGTTATAGTGACGTTATAGTTAACAATTGTAATATTAAGGACAGTGTTGTCATCAATGATGTCATTTCAGATGTTACAATAATTTTATCAATGGTGTCATAGAACATGTCATGAGTAATGTAATATGGGAGATATTTAGCTGTGCATGGAGAGGAACATGAGCTATAGTTACTTGAGACAACTGATTTCAGAAGTTTTGTTAGTTTAAAACAGTATGGTTTAACTGGTATTTCCACCTAACTACAACATTCTTTTAACCTTTGTTTCTTTTTGTAAATTTCTATAGTTTTTTAAATGTGAAGTAAGATACAATTACAATTCCTAACTAGATCAAATTTATGGAGTTTTTTTAACATATAGTAAGATGTCCACCACCTTACATGGTGCAAGGCGGGATGCAGGGCCTGCGACTAGGCGCTGTGCCCAATTTCCTGCAGGTGCCTACCGTCCCACCATGCATGGCATTTGGCCATGCACAGCATGGGGTTGGTGCAAACACCCAACCCCTTATTATTTTTATTGCCATGCTCTTGATCTGCGGATCCATCTCAATTCTGCAAGGGGCCGCAATGAGCACCGCAACGGATCCACAGATCAGGAAATACATTTAAAAAATATATATATGGGACACCGTAGGGGTCCAGGTGGCCAGGGTACACATACACTGCCCCTTATACATTTAAAAACTATATTTTCTATGACTCCCCAAGCCCTCACTCCAACATGCTTTTCAGGTTTGTGGGCAGCCAATAGGACCTGGTGTTCGGCTTTGTGGATCCATGGATCCACCACAATTAGTCATGGTCAACCAATCAGAGCGTGGCAGGATCCGTGGATTCACCAAAAAGGATCCGCGGTGTGAAATTTCTATATTGTTTTAACCTTAATTTATCTAAAATTATTGAACAGAGTTACACCAAATCACAAAAGCATGCTTTCTTGACCAAGATCTAGCTTTCTGACAAATTCGGAGTAATTCCCGCCAGCAGCTTTTGGGGTATCTCTGTTCGATTTTGCGATAAAAAATTGAATATGGAAAACGTAATTTAGGACCCGCCTTGTTCTTGGCCCCTGCTTCATAGACCACCCTGAAAGAACAAGCTGAGGTGGATGAGGCTGTTTTTGGGGGGACATTTTTGTGAAGATATGTCAAACAGTGCCAAAGTTATTAGGAAAATCAAAATGCTTTTCCTATGGAAATGTGGTTCTAACTATAACTACCTAGTGGAGATCATATATATGTATACCATGTTTGTCAATTGAATGGCAGCAGCCCAGCCGCCGAGAATGCACCACCCCGGGATCACAGGGGGGCCGCGAGGTAAGGAATCACCTAGCTCATGCGGAAAAGCTGCGCAGGATAAGGGACTGAGACATCAGCTGGGGCTCAATCTGGGATTTATCGGCAGAAAATAGTGCACATGAATTTGATGGTAATGAAGGGCACTTCATCCCCCAGAATGCCACAGCACAGTCTCAATAGAGCTGCCCCATCTAGGGGCGTGTCAATGTTTTAAATTGGGGGAGGAGACCCACCGCAGCACGTTCCTTCCGATGCATGCCACTGATGAAGAAATTCAAAAGGTGTCTGGCAACAACGAAAGGCTGCTCTACTATACCAGCTGTAAGAACTGAGCCCATATCTGAAAATAAAGGCTGGTAACCTTCGTGGCTTATCATGTGCTTCTCTAAAGGGTTACCATGTTTGTCAATTGAATGGCGGCAGCCCAGCCACTGAGAATGCACCACCCCGGGATCACAGGGGGGCGCGGGGTAAGGAATCACCTACCTCATGCGGAGAAACTGCGCAGGATAAGGGACTGAGACATCAGCTGGGGTCCAATCCAGGCTTTATTGGCAGAAAATAGTGCACATGAATTTGATGGTAATGAAGGGCACTTCATCCCCCAGAATGCCACAGTCTCAATAGAGCTGCCCCATCTAAGGGTGTGTCAATGTTTTAAATTGGGGGAGGAGACCCACTGCAGCATGTTCCTTCCGATGCATGCCACTGATGAAGAAATTAGAAACGCGTCTGGCAACAACGAAAGGCTGCTGTACTATACCTGCTGTAAGAACTGAGCCCATACCTGAAAATAAAGGCTGGTAACCTTCGTGGCTTATCGTGTGCTTCTCTAAACGGTTACCATGTTTGGCAATATATATATAACAGTCTGAAGCTGTACTTACCTGCTGTGGGCCCTTCCTTAGCGGGTGTTCCTTGGGATTGATGTTTAGCGGCCACACCTGGGCCGCGGAAGGCGTCCCACTGCGTGGCAGACCAGCTGTTACACCAACCGGTGTGACGGTAATGGAGCACGAGCCGGTATAGAAGGTATTAAGGTGCTAGTAGAAAGACAGGATTGCATGCCGCAACCCACTTGGGCAACATTTGTCTCTTATTGAACTGCTTGCAGCACACGACCCACTGAGGTAATTGATGAACACTTCAAATACCAAGATGCCATTGGAGTGGCGACGCCCAGAAGGGCGGGACTATAATTAATTGAAAGGTGTTCAAAAACGATGTTGCTGCTTCGCAGTTTGTCAACCAAGAGTCCCTGATGAAATGCTGTGCATGAAACGCTTCGGACTGACTGGGAAATTAGCTTAGCATCAATCTCTTCCTGTGTGCGGCAACCTTCAATAAAACTGAAACTGTACTTACCTGCTGTGGGCCCTTCCTTAGCCGGTGTTCCTTGGGATTGATAGATAGATATATATATATTTGCCACCAGAATGTTACATTGACATCATTACTGCCAGTGCAGCTACCCCGGCAAAATAACTCTAGTTATCAATTGCATTGATCTCTGCATTTATTCGCTGTCCTACACCTCTACACACAATTAGTAATGAAAAGTGGGCTCTCTCATGTTCAAAGCATATGCAATTGTTATTTGGAGGAAGTGAAATGCATTGGCTGTCATTTATTTTTTCTTCAGTCAAGTCCATAACTGAAGTAAAGATTTTTTTTTCTACAACGAATCCACGCATCTGAAGTCCAACCCTTTATTTTAGTTACAATTAACCAATCACATCCCATTCTTTGCAGTTCCAATCCCAGCATAATCAGGAGGGTGATATCATGGGGCAGATTTACCAGAAATGTTGCACCAGCACAAAGTCACATAAAGAAGGGCAAAGTTTTGAAAGGGTATCCTCTTTACAGTGCATAGAGAGCTTTGTGCCACTTTGGGCCATGAAGGTGTTACATGGGGGCAAATTGGGGCAATCAGTGCCATCACCATGGTTTTTGTCAAACAATGATGTCTCCTAGAAGGGAATAATGATGCCTCCTAGAAGGAGATGTGTTGTAATCTTAGATTGTTAAATTATAACACTAGTGTTCTTTTATGTTCTGTGGCTTTAAATGTAAGATTCTTTTATGGTTCTAAGGTTGCTATGGTGTGTGGAAATGCCAGTTGTGAGCTGACTTCTGTGGGATTGTCAACGCTGTCTCTGCGCTCCAATAAAGTAGTTACTTCACTTGGTTTGTACCCTGAGAGCTTCATTGGATTACAACAAATGGCGACGATTTGAAACTTATAGAAGAAAAGAAGACTCTAAAAAAGGAGGAGGAGCGCAGAGTGAACATTTGTTCTGTTGACATAAAAGAACCCAACAAGCGTGCAAAAACGGAAAGTAAGAAGCAGAAGTAAACATTGGAAGGAAAGAGGAAAACTTCTATTAATCCCAACGGAGGAAATGGAGAAACTAAGACTGTTAATTCTCTCCACATGACCATTGTGTTCATCAAGAAGTGCGGCACTCGACCACATGTGGAGTAGTTTGAAAAATCAAAGAAAAAATTAATCTTGGAAAGGTACTTAACAAAGGAAGACTTTATCTTGGCAAGGTATCTAACAAAAGTTAATTCTGAAAAGAAAACTTTAAGAAAATTGGATTACGGCCGAGCTGACCAGCACGTATGCATGAGCAACTACTTGAAATATAAACAAAGAATGCTTATCCTACCGTTTCTACTAGTCGCATGGCCAGAGCGTGGCGAAGCCTGTGTGACGCAATCCTGTTCGGTGGCGATGACTGAAGTAAGAGCATCGTGACGCAGTGCGAACCAACGAGACGACCGCAGGGAGTGTGACCAGCGTGACGAGCAACATTACGTGAGCACGCACCGTCCCTACGTGTATGCATCATCGGCGGCCATATTGTGGGTCGACAGTGGTTGTCATAGAAACTGGCAAACATCGATCGTGAACACTGGTGTCAGCGTTACGGACATGGATTACGATTCCTGAAGTTTATTTTCAAGATATAGGTAAAGACGCGTAAACAGTTTTTGCCAAAAGGGAAAAATATAAGGAAAAACAAAACAACGTCTAGTACAAGAGACATTGACAGTTCCAAGGCCAAGCACAACTACTATACTATTTCGGAATACAGAGACATAAACATCGCTTTAAGTCGATCTTCTAGGTATTGAATAGTCGGGGTATCGAGTAATAACAACAGTTAAGGTTGAATTTGTGTACAAGTTGTATCATACTTGATATTGGGTAACACAAATCACCATTGTTACAGGTCAAGGCTGTATTTGTGTACAAGTTGCGTGTACAAGTTGTATCATACTTGATATTGGGTAACAAATATCACCATTGTTACAGGTCAAGGCTGTATTTGTGTACAAGTTGCATCACATCCGATTGAGGGTAACACATATCAACATTGTCAAAGGATTATAGGACACCATAAGTTGCTTCATATAAAGCATTTAGTAGTATATCACGCCAATTTCAAGGAAGTAAATACGTTAGTGAGTAGACCATGGAAGGCAATAATGTCATACCACCACCTTTATTTTTACAGCAACCTGGTGACCCTCCTATTGAATGGGACGAATGGATAGAAATTTTTGAGAACTATATCATAGCATTAGATGGTAAAGATTTCAATGCTGAAAGGAAGAAAGCATTACTCTTAAGTACTTTAGGGAAAGAGGGTCAACATGCATTCAGATTCTTACCCGTAGGTACGGATAATGAAGGAAGAGTAATAGCTAATGTTTATACAGAAGCGAAGGAAAGGTTAAGGAAACAATATGCAAAAGAGATAAACATAGTGATGTGCAGACACAAATTCTATACACAACCTAAAAAATGTGATGAAACTATAGACCAGTTCGTTACACGACTACGTGAATTGTCCCTTAAATGCCACTTTGGGGCGATGAGGGAGGAGATAAGAGATCAACTCATAGTACAATGCCGCAATAAGAAAATGCAAGAGAGACTCTGGGCTGCAAAAAATCCCACGTTAAGTAATGCGATAGATATAGCTAAAGTAGTTGAACAATCAGAAACGTGCATGAAAGAGATGGAAAAAAAGGAGAGTACCACAGGTACAACTAGCGTAGTCCAAGAAGAAGTTGCAGCAATAAGTAACAACAAGAGTGATGAGATAGGGGAGAAGAAGGCATTATCTTTTAGGAAAACAGGTAACAATGTTGAAGGAAATCCAGAACACAATAAGATGCAGGAAAGAATGTGTACCAGATGTGGGAGTACATATCATACAGCTGAGTATAAAAGGTGTTATGCTCTAGGTAAAGAATGTAAAAAGTGCGGGCGTAAAGGGCACTTTTACAAAATGTGTAAATCTATTAATAGGTCTAAAGTGGCGGTTGTGCAAAATGTTTTAGATAATGTTGTGCCAACTTGTGAAGAAAAAGGAGTAAACAAAATATTGTGCGTAGAGGAGGACGAGTTAACAATGGCACCTGGGAGGAGAATGAGACCTAAAGCTATATTTCAAATAGGTGGAAAAGACACAGAACTAATGGTAGATTCGGGTTCATTTTGGACTATTATTCCACAATTCATATTTGGGAAAAATTGGACAGATGTAAAATTATTCCCAAAATATATCAATCCAGGAGGGTATCAAGGAGAAAAGATAGACATCATTGGGTACATGATCTCTGATATATCCTTTCAGGGAAGGAGTGTGAAGGGCAATGTTTATGTTGCTCGCAGTGGTCCACCAATTTTAGGATGGGCACACCAATACGATCTACATATTATTATAAATCCTAGAGCAAACCAGCAAGTGATGGTTGTGGATGAGGTTACCACAGAGGCAATTGTTGAAAGCATGGATGGTATATTCTCAGACGAAATTGGTGAACTAAAGGGATACGTTCATAAAATATCACTCAAGCCTCATGCTGTTCCTATTCAGCATAAGGTAAGAAAAGTTCCCATTATTGCTAGACAGGAAGTAAAAAGAATGCTTGAAGAGATGATCGAACAGGGTATCATTGAACAAATAGAGACATCCAGTTGGATTTCACCAGTCGTCATCACGAGCAAATCAGATGGCAGTTACAGGTTCTGTGTAGACTTGCGCACTCTTAACCAAAATATAGTTGTTGATAGTTTCCCTCTACCTAATATAAATGAATTGCTCTTATCATTAAAGGGAGGGAAATATTTTTCAAAATTAGACTTACGCAGCGCTTACCATCAGATTAAGTTGCATGAGGATTCTAAACCCTTAACGGCGTTTATCACTTCAGAGGGTATATTTCAATTCACCAGGATGCCGTTTGGTCTAGCATCAGCCGCTGGTGTGTTTCAGAGAATGATGGGCTCAGTTATTGGCAAAATAGCTGATCCTGATCTACCTTGGCACACTGTTTGTTTAGATTTCATTGGCCCTTTCTCTAATATCAATTATAATTTAAAGTTTGCTGTAGTTATGGTTGATGTCACGTCAAAATGGTTGATTGTAAAATTTGTCAGGGAAATTACTACCAGAAGCACTATCTTAGTTTTATCAGAGATTTTTAGAGAAGAAGGCTATCCTGTTAAATTGATCACCGATAATGGCACACAGTTAATTTCGAGTGAAATTACCACATTTTTGAGGTCATGTGGGATTCTGCACACAAGAACATCTTTATATAACGCACAGGGAAATGGCATTGTTGAGAGGGCAAACCGTATGATAAAAGGAGTGATTCAAATGGCTATTGCAAGCAGAGGTGACATACAGAAGATGGTAGACGAATTGGTATGGGCTTATCGCACAACAGAAAATACTGTTTCAGGGAAAATACCATTTATGGTCATGAGAGGACGCCCTGCAGGCACCAAATTAGTTCCAGCATGGTTGAAGGGTAGGATAGGTTTGGCAAATCTTAATTGCGACGTGGGAGGAGACAGTGAAGTTCCTACATGTCGTGTAAACATAAAACCTAATGATTGGGTCGAAGTTAAACCTGGTCGTGTGGGTGCTGGGTTTACTAAATTTCGTGGTCCATATAAAGTGAAGATGGTTCACATTAGACATGTAGCACTGTATAATGGAGAAAACTGGAATCTTAGAAGAGTGGCACTTACAAAAAAAGTAAATCATGTGAGGAGAATGAGAGGAGTGAAGTAGAAGGGAACTTCAATCCTCATTTTCTCATGAGTGATGATGAGGCGAGTGGTGGATCTTCTGGTATATCCCTGAGTGGGTGTGGCGACAATATCGCTAATAAAACAAGACCTCAAAGACCAAGATGTCCTCCTAGATACTTACAAGATTATGTTTGTATGGAATTCTAGGAGTTTCCTTGATCTTGAGAATTAAGGTTTCCTCTTAGAATTTACAAGGTTAAGTCTGAGAGAACTTCCAAAATTCTTTTCTTAGGTTCCTCTGTTTATTAATTGCTTTTAGTTATGCTTGTATTTTATTACCATTACTAGGTTTGTTTTATGTGTTATACAATGGTTTAGCATGATACTTTACTGGTATTATTTGTAAACAAGATGAAGGGAAGAGGATGTGTTGTAATCTTAGATTGTTAGATTATAACACTAGTGTTCTTTTATGTTCTGTGGCTTTAAATGTAAGATTCTTTTATGGTTCTAAGGTTGCTATGGTGTGTGGAAATGCCAGTTGTGAGCTGACTTCTGCGGGATTGTCAACGCTGTCTCTGCGCTCCAATAAAGTAGTTACTTCACTTGGTTTGTACCCTGAGAGCTTCATTGGATTACAACAAGATGGCAACTAAGAGAAATGTTTTTTATCTCTCCAAACATATGTGAGCTGGCTGTACAGCATGCACACCATATGTGGAAAATTTTAGAATATTTCTAGGCAAAGGATTTTGTGCTGAAAGGGAGGCTTTCAGTAAATATCCTTTGCTGCACATCATGTACACAGCTCTGCACCATGGTGCAAATGTTAGGGGTGATGTTACAGAACCTGTTAGTATACCAGCTCAAGGGTTGAAAGCAGCAGTAGGCCATTTTTATCATTAATAAATATGGCACTATGTTGCAATCTCCCCTCGTGCAACACAGTGCAGCAACTTTGCTTGTTGCATAACACAAAAAGAATAAATCTGCCTTATGTATCTAATCCCCTCATGTTTAGTAGCTTAGTTTCAGGCCTTGGCATTAGCGCCGTGAAATATCTGACATTTCAAATCGCACACAACACTTTGAATTCTGGGACTTATGGTTTTGATTTTACTATTGTAAAAATCTCAGAATACTTAGTGGTGTTGACTAAATAGCCAGGATTGGAAGAATGAGTCACACCTGACATGGAACCACTTGCCACCTTTGATTGGACTCCTCTTGGGTTTCCCTTTAGACATCCTCTGCAGCAACATGGTAACAAGGTGAAGCCATGGATGGACTTCGTAATTGGGGATCCACTGCACAACTGTGAGTTGGCACCATGATGTCACCAGAGAGATTTTTAGGGAATCCTAGTCATAAGGCAACTTGGTGTGAGTTGTAGTTAAGCATATGACATTATACGGACCTAAATTGTCCAGTACATTTGTTTCTAGTGAATGAGAAATAGGACTAGATGAACGTCACACTCAAGGCATGGAGTCCACGTGACACCTTCAGCTAGCCAACCCTAGTTTACTTTCAGTGACTTGAAGGTTAGTCTATAACAATGTAGCATGGCGCTGATTGGCAACTATCCTATTGCATACTGCCCTTCACCCCACTCTACGATGCGGGTTAGGGTTTGGTTAACCAGGCTGCTGTGCAGGGAAGCCTATAGCAGATCAGATTTGATAACTTAAACTGTGTGAGAAACCAGAAACCCTGTGTATGACAGAGAGGGATATTTGCCTCTGAGATCGCATTGTTGGGCCTGGATTTCCAGGACTCCTTGAACAGTTGTGAATAGTCCAGCTGATCAATTTAATTCTTATTTTTACTCAATTCAACTTGCAGCACGTGTAATTTTGACTAATTGTCAAGCTGACTAAACTAGGGAAATTTTACTGCTATACTGCCTGCTATAACTAAAACTGTGTCATAGCATTAAACACCAATAACCAATTCTGAGATGCTACAGAAAATTCCTGTAAGTAGGTCAGTACATGTTCTGTGGCACTGATTGATATAAAGCACATATTTTGATATAGAGCACACATTTAACTTAAAGGAGAAGTATTGCTGGGTATGTAGTGTCTTCCCATTGTCAGTGTGTCCAAGAGACTCTTGTTAGACAGTTTTAAGCATAGAATGTCCATATATTGTACTCTCACTCACATCTCATTACCTATCACACTCACTCTATCAGGACTGTGTTTGGTTTACAGGACTGTTAATGGATTAAAAAGGTGTGAGTGGTATATTAAAAAGAAACAATAAACAAATTCCTAGACACAGGTGGGGTCATACACATAGTCCTTGCTGAATATTAGGACACTTAAGTAGCCAACCCTGCCGACAGCATAGTACTATATGATAACTGTCAACGTTTTAATCACACCAGATTAATTTGTAGCCCTGCATTCTAAGGCATCTAAAACTTAGTGCTTTACGCAGTCACACTGCTTTTCTGCACTCTTTGCCTAACTGCTACTGATTACTCTGAATAGTAACCAACAACCAACTAATCAAGAGTAGCCAAGTGAACGCAGTCTCTATTTTTTACTTCCACACTCTCAAGAAGCTCAAAAAGATCTTCAAATGGCTCGCCACCAATACTTGCAGAACCATCACCTAAGCCCTCATCAGCAGCAAGTTGGACTACTACAATGCCCCACTGTATGCTGTAATTATCATTCAACTGACCAGAAGACTCCAGATCATGCCAAACCCAGCAATAAGGTTCAGCTTGAACCTACCACCCCGCACACATCACTGTGCACCTCAAAGAGCTCCACCAGATTCCAATTCACATATGAGCACTCTTCAAACTCCTCAGACACACATACAAAGCCTTGCACAACCACATAAACTTCCACAAACCTGTAAGACACCTCCGCTCAGCTGGACTCCTACTCGCCCACCCCCACATATGTACCAGATCCAGCGGTCGTGCCTTCTCCTACCTCGCTCCTAAAGCCTGCAACAACCTACCCCTGCACATCAGAGCTGTCTCCACAGTTCTTGAGTTCCAGAGGAAAATGAAGACATGGCTCTTCACCTAGCCATGGCTATGCACAAAGTTCCTGCTTCAGAGCCAGGATAGCCTCCTGGGTGAGTTGTGCGCTATACAAATACACATAACATACCATAACTACTTTAAGGTGTTGCTGCTGTTCTGTGCACATCCATAGCTGCCAATAGTCCCCTTGGCAAATGTCTCACTTTGAGTCATCATCATAATAATCTTTATTCGATTTTATAGATAAAATCACAAAAGACAAAGCATGTCATTTAAAAACTATCTATATAAAATAACAGTATCATAGTCATTCATGTTTTAAAATTCCCACCAGAAAGCGCACCAGAAAAGAGCAGGTAAAAGGTGAATTCAAAAACTGTAAAAAAAAAATTAAAAAAAGTAAGGCTGGCCTAACTTGGTTAAAATTAGGCGGTGATAAAATTGGGCGTATAAAATTGTGTTGCAGGTACCTATATTTTGGGCAGAGCATAACCATATGTAATGTGTCAATCAACACATTGTCGTAGTAAAGTCAGTTCTGACCTCTTAACACAAATCACATTGTGATCTTGGACTAGAAGTTTTGCTTTTAGCGTTGTAACTATAGGCTCAAAACCACCACCAGTAAAGTGCAGGATTAGATGAAGCTATCAATTGAACACATTTTAGTGGTATCTGAAAGCCTTGTGTCATGTTTTCATTACTATCCATGTGCATGGTGGCAGCATTCTTTTCACAGAACCAGTCTCTATACCTCCTTGTATTGAATATTTGAAACTTAGGGTGTTTGGCAGGTTAACTGCTATCAATACTGACTTGTTAAAAAAGAGGGTGAATGAACTAAAGGGTTTTACCCATTCCGTGTCTGTAGGTAAATGTGATAGTACATATTGTACAAGATCCTTATGAGCCAGCAATTTCACCAATCCGGTGAAGCATTAAACACTGCCCAAAAGGACAAAAAGGATTTTAATAATTCTCTACAGTGCATCAAATAATTTGATCAGATGAAAAACGTCCTTCCAAACCCTGTGCCTTTAATCCAAGCACACAAAACTGGAAGAAGCAAAAGGAAGACTAAACCATTTTATAGTGACATCCCTACACAACAAAACTGAAGCAGAATATTCTTAGACCAGTCTTTCTTGCTGCTACCTTGTATAACCAACTTACATTTTGTGCAACGCTTCAGAAATCAATAATAATGACTCATTCTCTCTCTCTTTTCTTTCTTTGAACGGCATTTGAATTTGTGGTAGTGAAGGTGTTTGTCAGGGGCTATATGTTTACACTAATGAGAGCTCTTTCTTTCTTTCAGTGGGTTTTTCAGTTATTATAGGTTTAAATCTAAAACCAGATAGCCAAGGTATTTGATGTAATCTACACCCATACCTAAACAATGCTGATGCCGACATTATACTGGGGACTGTAGTTAAAGAAACCTCCTACATCGGGAGAAGGAGTAACAAAAGAGTGGTGTAGTGCTTTACTGTGGTTCGTAACAAAAAATAACCATGAACTTTCATTCATATTGAATGGTGTAGTATTTAGTTTTGTCATGATAATAAAGTACTTTCTCCTAACTAGAAGATAAGTACTGGTATGAACAATACATTATTTTGTCTGTAAGTAGGCAGTTGAGGTCTGAGGTTTTGTTTCCCATGCTACCTCCGTGGGAAGCCAAGGAATGCTCATCATCGCTACCCTGAGTCTTAAGTGCATAAAGGATTCTACTTATCTTAGTTTGTAGAACCACAGCAGGGCAGACCCATGACACCAGTGGCAAACAACCTCAACCACCCCTTTTGGGGCCCAGTAGCCTCTGTCTGCTCTGCGGCTGCCCAAATAGCGTCTAACACTGTTTAAATCTAGCCGATCAGTATTTTGTACATGGAAGCATAGAGGTTATCATAGCAGACTAAGGTTTTGTTTGATTACTCCCTCTGGCAAACCATGTAGGTAGAAGATTTACACTGTTCCGATACCAGTTAGGACCTCTTTGGAGGAGTTGTTTATAGTTCGGACAACTGTAAATTGTGTGCATGTTTGCGATTTTATGTTTGTATGCCGGATGGTTGGCTTGTGGGAAAGATTAGGCTCAATACAACAGGCCTGATTTGCTGATGGTGACAAGTCATAGATAAATGCTATAGGCCCGATTGGTGTACTGGGAACAATTATGTGAGATCTCTTTATTCTAACTATTACAACAAAGGCAATGTGGGTGACATTTGTATTGAAAGCTGTATTTTAAAGATAATAAGCCTTCAATGGTGGACTGTTGTTAAACTGTACATAAACTCTATCCTTTATACCACACAGAATACAATTCCAAGATGGACACCCACTGGCATATTAAATGTTTTACAAATTTTATATTGCACGTTTTGCTGCCACATTTAGGTGGTTGCATTTGTTTCTAATTTTCATCTTTTAATTTATCTTGCCTATGCTTGTTGAGTTTGGGTGTCTGTTTTGTTTTAGATGGGTGAGTGAATGAATGCAATAATGAGTTACTGGTTAGATGGATCGATGTGCGTGTGCATGGATGAGTGACAATGTATGCACAATGTGTTGTTGGGAGCCTAACTGGCGAGTGACTGAAAAGGCACTTTCAGTCATAAGCCAAACCAATTGTCATTGTCAAAGCTGGTTTCTCCTTGAAACTTCTTTGGTACAGTTCTCTAGGATGATTTCTAGGCTAGGCTACGTAGATGGCAGCCACCTTTATTCATAAATCTGCATGAATGACTTCAGTGGGTGCTGGGACATCTTTCTAAATTGCCTAACCTGTGAGCGACTACTGTCCTCTTACAATTAATTAATGGAATGGATAAAATCTGATGTTAGCTCTAACACTGACTTATGCACACATAAAGGATTTGTGGATATGCAGCTCAACATTCCTGCAGGGTTGATTCAGCATATATATTTGATCACTTAGGTAGGTTTACATGTGCTGATCCCTTCATATGTATATCCAGACCAACTCCTAGGTGTAAATCTCCTCATGGCTGGATTTCACCAGTTAAATAAGTAGATTTACACCTAGATGAAGACTTACAAGTTTCCAACCTCTTAAAATATGACTGAATTTATGACCGAGAGGTAACTACGAGGACCCTTTCACCTGTATGTGGTGATCTCCATCACCAGAGCAGAGATCTTGCTATCGAAAGTAATTGGGAATTTAAAATAAAAATAATTAAAAAAAATAAAAACTAAAATTAGTTTTACATAAAAAGCATTAAAATACATTTCCATAACTCCTTTTCACATTAAACAACCACATTAACAAGGGAGAACATACTTGCCTCAAAATTAACATTTCATTTTATCCCTATATGTTTTTATTAAATGGTAATTTTCCCTCACCCTCGCAGTATCATTAGTGTTGAGTTTGTATCAATATATAATACTTGTTATTAACTATGTGATGTACTTTTTAACTTTATGATTTAGAATATATTTTATATAAATCTTGCTATATTAATATCATTTACGTTTTTATTTAAAAAAATATACAAATATAATTTAACTAAAGTTTGATTTAAATTGTTATTACATTTAATGTAATATATATATATATATATATACATATATATATATATATGTTTCTATGTGTTAGTGTTATTCCCGCCCTCCTTTATTTTCTATAGGAGTTTGCTGAAGTAATGGTGGCTGCCAATGTGTGGTGCTTGACTTTCTCCAAGAGGCTGGTGTACATTTGATCTTGTTTTGTCAGTAGTATACTATTGTATCAGATTTAAATGTGCATTTTATGAACTGCAATTGTGGTATGCTTATAAAGGTCTTCCATTTGTATAAGCATGCCCTTTCCTACACTCATCCTTCAATTTCCCTTAACCCCATCCACTGTGTAGCATTTTTCCACATTTTCCAGCTACTTTCACATTTATTACTAAATCCTACACCTACGCATGCTTAGATCTCTCCAACTAGGGAGGATATCTCCCTAGGATGCCTGCACAGACGGACGCTCCCTCCCACTGCTGCTACCTACCTGCCTCCGCTGCCTGACGCCTGTTTGCTGCTCCTCACCACCTACCTGATGCCGCTGCCTGCATCTCGCCTCCGCCGCCTCCCAGGTACCGCCTGCTGCTTCCTGGTCGCCACCCACGCCCCTACCTTCACTCCCCACGCCCGCTGACCACCGCCACTTACCTGGTCACTCCTTGGGCTCCGTCGCTTCCCGCCGATTTTCCCGCCGTTTTCTCGGCGCCGCTGCCCCAGGCGCACACTCCCACTCCCGCCTCCTCCTTCAGTCCCGCCCCCCCTCCCTGCCCATTGGCCACCCCGCTCCCGCCTCCCGCTGACCCTCCCTCCCGGCTCCTTATTTAAGGGGACCCCGCGGGCTGGTCAGTGCGACCCCCTGTGCCTGCACAGACGGACGCTCCCTCCCACTGCTGCTACCTACCTGCCTCCGCTGCCTGACGCCTGTTTGCTGCTCCTCACCACCTACCTGACGCCGCTGCCTGCATCTCGCCTCCGCCGCCTCCCAGGTACCGCCTGCTGCTTCCTGGTCGCCACCCACGCCGCTACCTTCACTCCCCACGCCCGCTGACCACCGCCACTTACCTGGTCACTCCTTGGGCTCCGTCGCTTCCCGCCGATTTTCCCGCCGTTTTCTCGGCGCCGCTGCCCCAGGCGCACACTCCCACTCCCGCCTCCTCCTTCAGTCCCGCCCCCCTCCCTGCCCATTGGCCACCCCGCTCCCGCCTCCCGCTGACCCTCCCTCCCGGCTCCTTATTTATGACGCCCCCTCAGCGACCGCGCAGCGGACGCGCGCAGCGGGCGCGCCTTATGTGCGCCGAAGGTGCGCCAAAGGTAAGCCCGTCTGCGCCCGTCCGCGCCTGGACCGCGCCCAGCGCCGGACCCCCTGGTCCCCGCGCCCGCCAGCCCCCCCGCAGGACCTACGACTTCGCTACGCTCATCGCACTCAAAACCGCCCGAGCCCCCGGTTGCTACCGAGCGTCCCCGCGACGCACCCATGGACCCTTCGCCTGCCGATCCTGCAACTTCTCTTGCCTCCAAACAAGCACCACGCCCACCAAGACGGACAACAGCAACCACCTCAAGTGCATCCTGCTCAACACCCGCTCCGTCCACAGACACGCCGTGGAACTCTGGAACCTCCTCGACACTGCATCTCCAGACGTCGCCTTCCTCACGGAAACCTGGATGAACGACTCTTCAGCCCCCGACATCGCCATAGCCATCCCGGACGGCTACAAGATCATCAGGAAGGATCGCGTCAACCAGACCGGAGGAGGCATCGCCATCGTACACAAGAGCACCATTCGCATCTCGACTGACTCCATCGACGTATTCAACGCCGCCGAATACCTGCACTTCCAGATCCACACCGACCCCAAGACTACCCTCAGAGGCACCCTCATCTACAGACCCCCGGGACCACGCGCACAGTTCTGCGAAGACATCGCCGACTTCATCAGCCCTCACGCCCTCCCCTCCGCCGACTACATCCTCCTCGGGGACCTCAACTTCCATCTGGAGAACAACAATGACCGCAACACCACCGCCCTGCTGGATAACCTCGCCAACCTCGGACTTCAGCAACTGGTCAACACCCCCACCCACTTCGCCGGCCACACGCTCGACCCACTCTTCTCGTCCAGCAAGCACGTCACCTTCAGCCACTCCACCGGACTTCACTGGACCGACCACAGCTGCGTCCATTTCAGCTTCAGAAAGAACACGGTCCACCATCACCCGAAGCAGGCTCCCCACAGAAACTGGAGCAAGATCACCGCCGACCAGCTCGCCACCTCCCTCAGCCAGAGCCCACCTGTCAGGACCACGGACCCTAACACAGCTGCCCTCGACCTCACGCAGTGGCTGACCTCCTGTGCCGATGACCTCGCGCCACTGAAGAACCCCCTCACCAGGCCCAGAAGCAAGAAGGCCCCCTGGTTCACCGACGAACTTAAGGACTCCAAGAAGGCCTGCCGCACCCTCGAGAAGGCCTGGCTCCTCAACAAGACCGCCGACAACAGAACAGCACTGAAACTCGCCACTCGCAGACATCACCAGCTCATCCGCACCACCAAGAAGAAATCTCTGCGGGAACGACTGGACAAGAACGCCCATGACAGCAAGGAGCTCTTCAACATCGTCAAGGAGTTCTCCAACCCCAGCACCGGCAACAACGACATCACTCCCTCACAGGACCTCTGCGACTCCCTCGCCTCGTACTTCCACCGCAAGATCGCCGACATCCACAACAGCTTCGACATTTCACCCCCGCACCCATCGGTCGTACCTTCGCACCCCGCCGCCACCCTCCAGACATGGACCGAGGTGACCCCCGAAGACACGTCACGCATGATGAACACCATCCACTCCGGATCTCCGACCGACCCGTGCCCCCATCATGTTTTCAACAAGGCAGCCTCTACCATCGCACCCCACCTCCGAGACATCATCAACACCTCCTTCAACACAGCAACTTTCCCGGAGAGCTGGAAGCACGCCGAACTCAGCGCTCTGCTGAAGAAACCAACAGCGGACCCGACCGACCTCAAGAACTTCCGCCCCATCTCGCTCCTTCCTTTCCCCGCCAAAGTCATCGAGAAGGTCGTCAACAAGCAACTGGCAGCCTTCCTCGAGACGAACGGATCCCTCGACCCATCACAGTCCGGATTCAGAGCCAACCACAGCACCGAGACTGCCCTCATCGCAGCCACCGACGACATCCGAGCCCTGCTCGACAACGGCGAAACAGCGGCACTCATCCTCCTAGACCTCTCCGCAGCATTTGACACTGTCTGCCACCGCACACTAGTCCAACGCCTCAACGACACCGGCATCCAAGGGAAGGCTCTGGAATGGATCATCTCATACCTCTCCGGCAGAACACAGAGAGTACGCCTCCCTCCGTTCCGCTCCGAGGCCACCGAAGTCATCTGCGGCGTCCCGCAAGGATCGTCGCTCAGCCCCACTCTCTTCAACATCTACATGAAACCCCTCGCTGCCATCGCACGCCAACACAACCTCAACATCATTTCCTACGCCGATGACACCCAGCTAATTCTCTCCCTCACCAGAGACCCCGACACCGCCAAAGCCAGCCTGCACGATGGGATGACAGACGTCGCTGAATGGATGAACATCAGCCGCCTGAAACTGAACACGGACAAGACAGAAGTCCTCATCCTGGGACCATCACCCTCCGCATGGGACGACTCCTGGTGGCCCCCGGCCCTAGGCACCGCACCTGAACCGACGGACCACGCACGCAACTTGGGCGTCATACTGGACTCCTCCCTATCGATGACCAGACAAGTCAACGCCGTCTCCTCAGCTTGCTTCCACAACCTCCGCATGCTCCGAAAGATCTTCCGGTGGATCCCAACCGAGACCAGGAAGACGGTCACCCACGCTCTCGTCACCAGCAGACTAGACTACGGAAACACCCTTTACGCCGGTACTACGGCCAAGCTTCAGAAAAGACTTCAGCGTATTCAGAACGCCTCCGCCCGACTCATCCTGGACGTCCCCCGACGCAGCCACATCTCGTGCCACCTGAGAGACCTGCACTGGCTCCCGGTCAACAAGAGGATCACGTTCAGACTCCTCACCCACGCACACAAGTCCCTCCACGACCTAGGCCCAGGGTACCTCAACAGCCGCCTCACCTTCTACACGCCCACCCGCCGGCTACGTTCCGCTAACCTCGCCCTCGCCGCCGTCCCTCGCATCCAGAGAGCCACCGCTGGAGGAAGGTCATTCTCCTACCTGGCAGCTAAGACTTGGAACTCCCTACCCGTCCACCTGCGGATGACCCAGGACCACCTGGCCTTCAGGAAACAGCTCAAGACCTGGCTGTTCGAGCAGTAGCAGACCCCCTTCCCCAAGCGCCTTGAGACCCTTACGGGTGAGTAGTGCGCGATATAAGTTCCATGATTGATTGATTGATTGATATCTCTGTAACATAAAAGATGGAGAGGTGGAGTGCGGGATCTCCAGACAAAGATTTGAGAACTGTATTTTGAAAAAGGAAAGCAATATTATTTTACCTGCTGCAAAATATCTGTTGTGAATAAAGCTCCGAGTATTTACTGTTTTTTGCTCCCTGTGGGTTTTGCAACTCACAGTTTTAAAAACCAGCAGGAGCTACTCAGCCTTTTCTCCTTTTGTTGGTCATGAATGTTAATAGTGCATGTGATAAGATGGATGCACAAAAAAGTTCTATGTAACGTCCAGCTCTAAGTTCCTCATACATAAAAGTACCATTTTGCTCCCTTCTTATTTGCAGATAAAGGCTTTAAGATGCAATGACGAGTGCCTTTACATAACACATTTCAGTACACTTAACAATTAATCTTGCAAAACATTTCTGGTCTAAACCCTGAACGTGGCTTAGAGAAAAATAAACACCTTCTCAGCTTTTTACTTAATTGCCGTCTGTGTTTGATGCCATAAATTGTTCTTTAATTAAATAGGTAATTTAATTGACTCATGGATGTGCAAAGGTGGAATGCCTTTTAGAAAATGCTTTGGGTGGTCTTCCTGAACTTTCAAATAGGATTCCTCAATAGGCAAAGCTTGAATTTCACTAACTGTACTTCATGATGTTATTGTTACTAGCAATACAGCATCAACTGTGAGGTACTGCAGAAGATAGTAATGGAGTGGCTCTAATGGTGAGCAAATTTATCTACTTAAAACAATGTTTAATTCCCACAAGTATCCTGAAATTGTTGTTAGTGCAATAATTCCCTTTAGTCCTGCAGAAAAGCCCTTAAGCTTAGGATTATTGTTTTACTAAAAAGCTGAAATTGCCTATTTTGCATATACAGCAACCAAGCATACCCATACCTAAGTATGGGCTAAACCTCTTTTTGAGGTTGGGGACATCGTGGTTTCCCATTGCTGCATAGAAAGCACTAGTAGCACAGCATGCCTCTGTGAGACCTTCTGTATATTCCTCTGGGGCCACCAGGCAACCAAGCTCTAAAATCCCAGCTTTCAAATAGTTAAGCTGAGTTACTTTGGATTTGGATATATAAGCTGTTACCCCCTCCGACTATGTTGCATTGTGATCGCTTCTGAAGTGGATGAATCGATATTTTTTGCAGAAGTGGGAAGTATGGCTACCTGGCTTGAGTAGGAGCAACAGAGATATTTGCCACTGGACCCTGTCTTATCCACATAATATATTGGAATTGGGGAAAAACATATGCAAAAATTATGATCCACAGGATGCTCTGGGGTAATAAGGATTGTGAAATGCTGGAGGTGAAGTTCATGCATTTTTTGTTCTATTGTATGGCAAAGTGACCTATATCTCGTTTCCCCCACATACTGAAGTATCTCTGAAAAATATGCATGTTGATCTTCCACCCATGAATCTCCTGTTTCTCCTCAGAAGATCCATAAAGTTGTTGCCTACCACTGGACGGTTTTGTAGATTAGGTGAATGTGGTACCAATTAACCCAGTGACAAAGGATCTGTGTCATTGCTGACAACTGAGGGGAATGATTGCTCTCTGTTTCTGAACAATATACATGGTGGTCATGTTGTCTGTTTGAATTGTCACTGCTGTGTTGTACAGCTGTTTCTGGAACACAGTACCTGCCAACTGAACAGTTAGCAATTCTAAGACGTTTTTGAGGCATTCAATCTACTGCTGCAATCACTGTCCTTGCAATGGCATTCCTGATATAGGTCCGACTGAATACGTGAGGGATGCGGCTGTATTGATCTTTATAGGCAGCCCTCCCAGAGTGAGAAGGACTGTAAGGGGGGTTGATGAAAGATCTGCCCACTTCAAGTTTTTTCTTGAAACACCATTGCAATTTGTGCTTTATCAGGGCTCTACCAACAATAGATCCTGCCAACTTGCATTCTCTTAAGACCATTTTGTAGAGAGTTATTCTTATAATGAGCACATGTGAAGTCTTGCATCGGGTACTAAAACTTTGCTTGAAGGTATCATTCCCAAAAGCTTCATTACATTTGTCAGTTTCAGAGTATGTGACGTGTTTTTAGAGCGCAGATTTACTCTCCCATTTGTAGGGGTGCATTATAACCATGGGTAGTTCGCACTTGCAAATAATCCTTTATTGCTTAAACATGAGGTCATTAGAATGTGCGCTGTAATAACATAAAGGGTGATGTGTTAGGGATAAATTTAAATGAGAATGTGAAGAAATAAACGTTGCAACTACATGTGGTTAGACTAAACATTAAAATGCAGACTTCATACATGTCGCTGACCAGCATTCATGTATTTGATGTGATAATGTAACGTGTTAATTTAGATGTGCTCAGCAATACTGTTCATTTTATACATGTACTTTCATGAGACTATGAGCCATTTCATATTTTGACCGATTTCTGTAGGCCTGAATTGTATTTTTCCCCTAGAGGCTCTCGCATTAAATTTATAAGAGGATTTGATGTGCATGTTGGATTTCTTCTTTCTCACGTTTCTGTTGCATGTGGAGAATTCATCTTTGTTAGCTAGAATAATGCCTTTGCTTTAAGAGTTAGGCTTAGGGAGCAGTGGATACACTGAACAGCGATACTGATAATAAAAGAATATTGTACTTTCTCATAGGAGTGAGTGTGATATTTAAGATGCAGGCTCACGTCAAAGTAGATTTGAGGATAGCTTTATTCTCCATTGAATATCCCATCCAACCTGTCTCCCAGAACAGCTCCAACTGCTACACTGCAGATGATAACACTATGACATCTCAACCTTCTACAGCATCATACATTCTATTATGTCACACATGGTAACCAGAAGAATTAACGGAGAGGAAGATACCACACATCTCCCTTCCCTCAAAATGAGATACATAAAAAGTAAAAATAAAGTAACACAAAAAAAAAACAGGAAACTGTACAATTAAAGCATGAAGATGGTACTAAAATATTATAAATATTCCTTCAGATAACTTGGATGATTTGGAATCCTCAACGAGCGTCGAAGATCTAGACCAGGAGCAGCTTGATTCTTCTTAGATGGGTTTTTTGAAAGATTGCAACCAAGGTCAAGAATCTCATCTTCCTTGTCCATGTGTCCATTTTTTAAGACCACAACTCTATTAAGGTTCCACACCCGATGGTCTTGGGTTTTAACTGCATTCCTGAAAACCTTAATAACTACCATGGGTTTAAAATATTTAAGACTTGCATTTCCAAACTGCCCTGGTTTTTTGATCGCAACCAAATCACCAACATTGACTTTTACCAATTTAACAGATTTTCTCTTATCAAAATTAAACTTTCTTTGAAGAACCTTATGATCTTCTCTTTCGTTAAGATCTTCTTCATTGCACACAGTTATTGTACCCTTGCTCAACCCATAATCATTGACCCAACTTGGCTCAAGGTACGTGTTGGGAATTCTTCTAGAGAAAAGAAAAAATTGAGTTTTCCCTGTAGTGCAATGAGGTGTTCTTCTATACTCTTCTATTTTTTTTAAGTATTTCACATCTCCAATCGAGCGACAGAGATTTAGCAAGTGTAATGGTCTCTTTGAGAACCCTATTAAACCTCTCTACCATCCCATTAGCTTCGGGACGATAGAGAGAACATTTTTTGTGCAGAATACCACAGGATGTTAAAAATTCTTTCATTTCCTTAGAAACAAATTGGACACCATTGTCCGATAAAATTGATTTAGGCATACCCTCTCTTGCAAACAATTTTTTCAAACATTTCATAATGTTTGATGAATCAATATTAGACAAAAAAAATACCTCAGGCCAACGAGAGTACGTCAATTATGACTAACAAATAGACATAAGAACCTGAAATGTTAATTGGTCCTAAAATGTCATGGGCAATATCATCCCCTGGGGATTTAGGTCGACAACTCACAATCATAGGTTGCACCCTAGGCACTTTAGATTTGTCACTTAGACTGCACATGACACAGTCATGGATTTCCCTCTCTATGAGTTTATCCATACCTGGCCACCAGTAAGATGAGCGCACCCTCTTTTTAGTCTTGGTGATCCCAGGATGGCTAACATGGGCTAAATTTATCAACTCTTTACTGAGACTTACTGGAGGAATAAGTTTAGAGCCACGAAACAACATATCCCTATCAACCGAAAGTTCGTCCCTTATACACCAGAAAGGTTTTGTTGAATCAGAGCCATCTTTTGCACTTGTCCACCTACCCTGAATTAAAGACATTACTTCTTTAAGAGTAACATCTTGAGCTAGTTCACTAGACCACTTCTCTTCAGAAATGTGATTAAGCTCAACTGCACACACCCACTCGCAACTCTCATCACCTTCCTCATGCAGATTTTCAACATTTACAGCTGAAACTAATCTCGAAAAAACATCAGTGATCATATTATCCGCACCGGGGATATACTTGAGAGAAAGGGAATACTCCTGAAGACCAATTATCCATTTGGTTATGCGACTCGATATCATATCCAAACCTTTGTTTTCAAAGATATCCACTAAAGGCTTGTGGTCTGATCTTATTTTGAAATCAATACCCCACAAAAACTTCTTCAGTTTTTTTACCGCCCAGAAAATAGCTAATGATTCACGCTCCACGACGGAGTACCTTGTCTCAGGCTCTCTCAGACTACGAGAAAGAAACATGACAGTCCTCATTCCGTGTGGACCTATCTGTTGTAAAACAGCACCAAGGCCTTTTACACTCGCATCAGTAGTTAAGATTGATTTGAGATTGGTATCAAAACTCTGTAAGAACGGGCCTTGGATAACTTTTCCTTAATGATGGAAAGTTCCTCCTGACATGAATTAGACCAGATGAAACTAGATCCTTTCTTTAAAAGTGATCTCATGTTTGAAGTCAACTCTGCAAATCCTTTAATAAATTTTGCATAATACTCGATCATGCCAAGAAAACTCATCAGCTCTTCTTTAAGAATTAGGTGAAGACAAATTACGAATGGTACTAACCAAGTCCTCTTTTGGCCTAACACCATTAGCAGAGATATTATGTCCAAGATAGTTCAATTAATCTGATCTGAACTTACACTTCTCGATTTTAATGGTTAAATTACCATTACTCAATTTAGTAAGAACAGATTTAAGGCGAGAATCATGTTGTTCTATATCATCACCAAAGACAAGTATATCATCTTGATATATGCACATGCCATCAATACCCTAAGCAAACTTTCCATCACTCGTTGAAAAACCGAAGATGCAGAAACAAGCCCAAAAGGCATTCTAATAAATCGGAAAGTACCAAATGGAGTAATAAATGCCGTAAGGTCCCTCAAGATGGTTCAAGCTCAATCTGGTGGTACGCTGATGTCAGGTCAATGGTGCTAAAAACCTTCGCACCACCCAATAACACCAACAATTCATTTATATTAGGAAGGGGATACTTGTCCACGACAACGTTTTTGTTCAATTGGCGCAAGTCTATGCATAGACGCAAATCACCATTGGCTTTCCTAGCAGCGACCACCGGAGAAAGCCATTCAGTCCCTTCCACTTCTTCAATTATCCCATTCTTTATGAGTTTATTGATCTCCTTATCCATCTCATCTTTGATAGATAAAGGTACTCCTCTGACCTTACAAGATACAGGAAGAGAATTGTTTCTGAGTTTAATCCTATGCTGATAGCCCTTCAAACAACCCAGCCCGTCTCTAAACACCTTGGGGAATTCTACCTTCAGGCTTTTTGTAAACTCACAGTCCTCATCATTTTTCACAACACAAACAGTGTCCTTTAGTAAGATCTGCGGATCAGAATTGGGATCCAAGTAGACACCTAGATCCCCCTGATGTATCCAACTTATTAAACTGTCTCCTTTTTTTGACACATAAATTTTACCTGAAATCATCCTGCCTCGGTACTCTATCAACCCCAAAAAATAACCATGCAACTTTATTTGTTGTCCACCATAAGCTAACGGAGTGATATCAGGTTTGAACAATTTTACTTTGTGCTTTAACTTATCCATGAACAAATCATTTGACACAATAGTTATCTTAGCGCCTGAGTCAAATAAAACGCGAGTGGACGCACCTTCAACCAGAATTTCGTCAAACGGACATGACTTTTTTATTGAAACACTATCAACTTCAGAAACGATCTGACCACACTCAAAGTCATCCGAACTAGTATTCACACCTTCATCATCGTAAACATCTACCCTCTTAACTCTCGGGGGAGGTTTAGTTTTGCATGCCGAAGAATAATGACCCTTTTTTTTACATTTGCTACAAATATTACCACGTGCCGGACATCTTTTATCATTGGCAAGATGTCCGCTTGTATCACATCTGTAACATCTCAAGGACACTGAAGTATTGTCTAACTTTCCCTTGTTATTAAGAAACTTTTCCTTATCCTTTGTTTTGAGAACAGATTTCCTCTAATTTACACTTTGTATTTTTACATCACTTATTTTGTCTCTGTTAATGATAGCCACACACTTCAACGAGTGTTCCATTCGTTTGGCTACAGCTACCACCTCATCCAGAGTGGGCTCATCTCTAAGCCATAGCTCTTCTCTAACTTTATCCATGTTGAAACCCAACATAAATTGATCTCGTATGTGTTCATCAGTTAAGTCTTCAAACTTACATGATGAGGCTAACTTCCTCAGATCAGTTAAATAACTCTCAACAGTCTCTTCCTCACGTTGCATTCTTTTACCAAAATGGTGCCTTTCTAGAATCGTACTTATCTTAGGAAGATAGTGTTTATCCAACTTACATATGCTAATCTCGTAATCATTTAAACCCTGCGCTTCCACAGTAGATAACTCAGGTAGGTGATCAAAAACATCCTGGCCTTCTGAGCCCAAACAGTGAAGTAACAAAGATGTTTTCCTTTCAGCGCTTAATGATGCACCACATACCCTCGCATACCTTTCAAAAACTTTCTTTCATTCTTTCCACTTTATTGGGGGCTCAGCCGGGGAAGCTAAAAAAAATAGAGCTGCAGTAACATTCTGCATTGCACCAAACATGAAAAACAAAATCAAAATAAAATAAATTTTACTCTAATACTTAATTTGTAAATGAGAATAATTTTTCTTATATCTGAGAGTATTATACGCAGATAGCACAGACTACTATAGCAAGCAATATTTGTAGATGTAAATTCAGAATGATAACCACCTGCAAGAAATGGCATTAACAATAAACATCTTACATTGCTTAAAGTAGATAAGAACACTTACATGCAAATCTTAATACTAGACTGAGTAATCATGTACCATGTTGTTTCACATTTGTGTTCAAATTGAAGCTGACATTCGAAACCCAACAGCACCATAAAAGCGTGCGTATCACAGTGATTGTAAGCGACACGCTAATAACCTTTTGAGTATAAAACGCGTGTATATCAGAGACGTGTTACTCAATATACTAGCTGTCCATAGTAGGCAAAATGATTTAAAAATATAAGCGTGCGTATCGCTGTGAGAGTTAAGCAACACACAGTAATTATGAGACTCAATCTTCAGCGTGCATGTTGCTGCTCTCCAGGAGACACGCAACTGGCAGAGAATTTACTGTTATCCCAAAGACATAGAACACGAAGAACAGATCAATAAAATATAAGCGTGTGTATCACTGAGAAACTCAAACAACACGCTGCAATAATGATGATCCGATTTTAGCGTGCGTATCGCTGATCTTCAAGTAAACACAAGAAATCTAGATTTAATAATAAACCGCTCGCATCACTGTCTCTCAATACGGGATAAATGACAACATTCCACGTAGTCAAATCACTAGGCAACCAGACGCACACAGGAAAGAAAAGCGTCAGCACAGCGTGAAGACGTATGAACTGGATATGTTCTGCTAAGTCAACCCTGAATACGTGCTGCCTCTCCGTGATCCTCGACTGAGACACCTAGAAGACGGAGCTTGGAATTTGGAAGCTTTAAAAGAAACGCCTCATAAGCCTCGTGAGTAAATCCTTTGCCGTTGCGTGTATACTTTTAATTTTCAATACATTGCGCATGTTAAATCTAAGTAACTCTACTGCTATAAGATAATGACAAGTTTGTCAAAAGTCACTTAACACTCTAATGAAAGTGGCACACACCGATTGCTCCCAGCCCAAATATCAGTTAGATTTATTAAAAGCGAGCATTTGTGTGTCGATTAAACCACACTTTCGAATTAGAGCAATATGAAGATAAGTAGCGGCGATATATTAAACTAGGCATTAAATTTAAAATGCTTGCACGCAATAGTTAATGGTCCAAAATGCAAATAGACCACGATATATGCAAACGCGAAGTCTCACCACCGTAGAGAACTTGAAAGGTGTTAGGATCTTCTTCTTGGAGTAGGAACAGGACTGCCGACTACGCCAGTGTGATAGTTAAGATGCAGGCTCACGTCAAAGTAGATTTGAAGGTAGCTTTATTCTCCATTGAAGATCCCATCCAACCTGTCTCCCAGAACAGCTCCAACTGCTACACTTCAGATGATAACACTATGACATCTCAACCTTCTACAGCGTCATACATTCTATTATGTCACACATGGTAACCAGAAGAAAAAACGGAGAGGAAGATACCACAGTGAGCCTGGGAATCAAGGTCATCTAGCCAAGGCCTGGGAGCATAGTTGCCACGTGGAAAGTTACTTAGAAGGAGGTGGCTTGACTGGATGGTGTGATGTCTCAATGTATCTAGTAACAAAAAACAATGTCTCAACAGGGAAAATAATTGAGAGGACCAATCGATACACAATTCAATCAAGAAAAGGGAAGACAAGAGAGACCAAAGGGTAGAAAGGGAACAGATTTTATAATTAGATACACAATTGATATATACAATTCAAAATAACCATAACAAACATATGTGCACTGACAGTGAAGTGAAGAAGTGAACGGCGCAGTGACATAAGTGTGAGAATGACAACAAGGTACGGCAAAATAATTCAAATAAATTCAAGGTCGAGGAGAGTTATATACAATGGATAATTTACACATAATCATAAAGGTCTCACAGGACCCTGTAGTTAGCCGTAAATAATGCTGTCCGGTCGACGACGTTTCAACCTGTTGGCCTCCTTAGTTTTGTTGTCCTTTATAGACACCTGAAGATACCCCTCTAAATGTGACGGACTTTATTTATTTGTTCCACATTATCCTGCAATTAATTATGAGGTGGTGATTAAATTTACCACGGACACAGGTATTTTAAAATATCTCAATAACCATAGTCCTGATGATGACCTCAACGCAAGGAGGTTGAAACGTCGTCGACCGGACAGCATTATTTACGGCTAACTACAGGGTCCTGTGAGACCTTTATGATTATGTGTAAATTATCCATTGTATATAACTCTCCTCGACCTTGAATTTATTTGAATTATTTTGCCGTACCTTGTTGTCATTCTCACACTTATGTCACTGCGCCGTTCACTTCTTCACTTCACTGTCAGTGCACATATGTTTGTTATGGTTATTTTGAATTGTATATATCAATTGTGTATCTAATTATAAAATCTGTTCCCTTTCTACCCTTTGGTCTCTCTTGTCTTCCCTTTTCTTGATTGAATTGTGTATCGATTGGTCCTCTCATTTATTTTCCCTGTTGAGACATTGTTTTTTGTTACTACATGTACCCGGTCTCAGCTGGGCTAACGGGCTTGCTCCTGTTTTTCTTGTATAATCAATGTATCTAGGCATACTACCAGCAAGCTCATGTATTGAAGTTAGGGACAGTGCCCGGGGAACATCTGCCGTGCCTTGAGAGAGAGAGCATCTTAGAACGAGCTCTGTAGCTTTATGCTGCTTGACCTATCCAAACGTGAAGAGACTTCTTAGGAAGACTTCACGCATTGACACCTTTATGGATCTTGCCTTGGGAAATGCTAAGTAGAGATATCACATTAGTGGTAGAGTAGGGACAGATTAATGTTTTCTACCTACGAACCTCCAATGAAGTGGAATCTCGATGTGGGTGCCATTATTTTCTGTATTCTGATTCTGGAACTGGTTATTCTGTGCATGTTACACCGCCTTAATTTCACCCGTAGGTTGGCTTTGTATTTGTTCCAATGCATTTCTACACCCTCATTCTGAAGTGCTTGTATGTCCAATTGTTCTTGGCTTTGTAATAAACAAATTAAACTTAATTGGGAGTCTGTGATTCTTCTGAGTCATAGTTCATTGAAACAGGAACAATTGGTTGGCTAACAAGTTTCCTTCTCCTCAAAGCTTCCATGCTGTCAGAAAGAAACATCGGCCTGGGGTTCAAGAGTACATCTAGAACGTGGATCCTTCAGTGGTAAGGGAAAAAACATTATGCAATGTCAATACTCCTCATTATTGGGTAAGCTGTTGTGGCCACTGTATTTAGTGTGGCTTTCAGAAATGTCTGAATGTGCCTTTTTTTCCTTAGTTGAATGAGATGTCTGTTAGTGGACCTTTTTTGCATTGATGGTAAAGACCAAATTGTGAAGTCAGTGAATTTTTTGGCTTGGGTTGCTGTGACATCTGTTTTGTCGTTCTCTTTACTAGCCAGCCATTTATGTAAGGGTAAACATGAATCTAGATGACATAAATGTAATAGGCATTTTGTGATTGCTCACGCCACTGATTTTACATCAAATAGTTGATCTGTAAATTGGCAATGCTGTCCACTTGTCACAAAAATTAAAAACTTGCAGCCAGCTATGTGCATGGGCAATTAGAAGTAACCACCCTTGAGATCCAAGGTTGTTATATGATTCACAGCTGTAGAGATGGCATTTTGAAAATGACGTAGTCTTATACTAACCGAGTACTCACAAGTCAAGTATCAGTCTCAATGTCCCATATCTTTTTTCAGTATAAGGAAATTGAATATGCTACTTACCAGTATGCATCTGTTCTTGGCATGTAGGGCTGCTGACATTCATATCTGTGCATAGATCGCCGCCTAGTGTTGGGTCCGGATGATTGCACATTGTTGTCCTGGAAGAGTCTTCGAAGTATCACGAGATAGGTGGCTCCTCCCCTGGACTACAGTGCGCATGGGCATCCTCTCCATCCTTAGATTGTTTTTCGCTATTGTGGCAGTGATAAAGTAGATACAGTAAGTGATGACCATGACATACAGAAATTCTGAGTGCTGCAGCCGCTACAGGCGCCGGGGAGGAGGGTGGGCGATATGAATGTCAGCAGCCCTACATGCCAAGAACAGATGCATACTGGTAAGTAGCATATTCAGTTCGAGGCATGTGGGCTGCTGAATTCATATCTGTGCATAGATTATATAGCAGTACCTCCTTTAGCGGCGGCTGCCTGTGCCAGCTGCAGCAGTCTGAAAAAGAGTTTTGAGAACAGCCTGTCCTACCGCTGCCTGCTGTTTGGAGTGTACATCTACACAGTAGTGTTTGGTAAATGTATGTATAGTGGACCATGTGGCTGCTCTACATATTTCCTGCAAAGGAATGTTTCCTAGGAAAGCCATGGACGCCCCTAACTTTCGTGTTGAGTGGGCTCGTGGAGGAATCGTTAATGTGCGTTTAGCTTTTTGATAGCAAATTTGAATACATTTAACGATCCATCTGGCTATCCCTGCTTTGGAAATGGCGTTGCCCTTGTGTTGTGGAGAAAAGGCAACGAAAAGTTGTTTTGTTTTCCTAAAATCCTTTGTTCTGTCTATATAGTACATGAGGGCCCTCTTTACATCTAGTGTATGGAGCATTCTCTCTGCGACATTTTGTGGATTTGGAAAGAAAACAGGCAGTTCAATAGTCTGATTCATGTGGAACTGCGATATCACTTTAGGCATGAATTTGGGGTTGGTACGTAGTACAACTCTGTTTGCGTGAACCTGTATGAATGGCTCTTGAACGGTTAGTGCCTGGAGTTCACTAACTCTTCTTAACGAAGTGATTGCCACTAGGAAAGCTACCTTCCAGGTGAGGAATTGAATCTCACATGAATGGAGAGGTTCAAAAGGTGGACCCATTAATCTGGTGAGGACCACATTGAGGTTCCACACTGGTGCCGGTGGGTGTCTCGGGGGAATCACTCGTTTGAGTCCCTCTAAGAAGGCTTTGATGGCAGGCACTCTGAATAAAGAGAGGTGCTGCCGGTTTTGAAGATAGGCTGCTATCGCGGTTAAATGTATATGTATGGAGCTGTATGCCAGATTGCATTGGTATAAGTGTAAGAGGTAACAGATGATGTTTTGAATGGATGCGTCCAGCGGGTTAATGTCATTGTTGTTGCAGTAAATGACAAACCTTTTCCATTTAGCCACATAGCAAGCTCGGGTTGTGGGTCTCCTGGCCTCCCTGATGATATCCATACATTCAGGTGGCAGGTTTAGATAGCCAAACTCTAAGACTTCAGGAGCCAGATTGCCAGGTTCAGCTGTTGCGGATCTGGGTGCTGAATTTCGCCATGGTTCTGCGTTAAAAGTGCGGGTGTGATCCGCAGCCTTTGATGCGGCACCACGGAAAGTTCTAGAAAGGTGGTGTACCATGGTTGGCGTGCCCATGTGGGAGCAACTAGGATGAGTGTCAGTGAGTGTTGTCGCAGTTTGCGTGCCACTAGCGGTATTAATGGCGCTGGGGGAAAAGCGTACGCAAATCTGCCGGACCAGTTCATCCATATCGCATTGCCCTGTGACTGCGGATGTGGGAACCTGGCGGCAAAGCTTTGGCATTTTGCGTTTTCGTTTGTGGCGAATAGGTCTATCTCTGGATGACCCCACTGTTGGAAGTACGGCTGGAGTACTGATGGGTGTAGCTCCCACTCGTGCATCTGGTGGCTGTGTCTGCTGAGCAGATCCGCCATCTGGTTGTCTTTGCCCGGGAGGTGTTCCGCCATGAGGAATATGTTCCTCTGAATGGCCCACTTCCACATGCTCTGAGCCAGATGAGACAACTGTAGAGAGTGTGTTCCTCCCTGCTTCTGTATGTAGTACATGGCAGTCATGTTGTCCGTCCGGATCAACACGACTTTGTTGCATAAGTGTACTTTGAATGCCTTCATGGCTAGGAAGATTGCCATCAGTTCCAGAATGTTGATGTGCATCTTCTTTTGCTGTGTCGTCCATAGTCCCTGCACTGTGTAATTGAGTACATGAGCTCCCCATCCCTGGAGAGAGGCATCCGCCGTCAGTATTATTTGCGGAACAGGCTCTCGGAACGGTCGGCCCTTGCAAAGGTTTTGTGGATTCCACCAATGCAGAGAGTTGTATGCCCGACCGAGGTCTGTTAATTGTCCGTGAGCCTGATTCCATTGACGTGCTAAGCACTCCTGAAGCGGGCGCATATGTAGTCTCGCGTGCGGGACTATGAAAATGCAGGAGGCCATCATGCCTATCAACTGCATGAACACTCGCGCTGGAAGGGAGTGTTGAGGTTTGAACTTTGTGATCAGCAGTTGCATGCTGTTGATCCTCACCAAATTTGGCTGAGCTGTGGCTGTCAGAGTGTTTATGGTCGCGCCCAGGTACTGTCGTACGTGTGCGGGTTGAAGATGTGATTTTGGGTGATTTAGTGAGAATCCTAGACTGTGAAGAAGGTGAATGGTGAGGGACATGTGGCTGGCACATTGCTGGGCTGACTTTGCCTGAACAAGCCAGTCGTCCAGGTAAGGGAAGACGTGAATGTGCTGTCTCCGTAGATGTGCAGCGACTGTCGCTAGGCACTTGGTAAAGACCCTGGGTGCCGTCGTTACGCCGAAGGGGAGAACTTTGAACTGATAGTGATGCTCCTGAATAGTGAACCTGAGATATTTTCTGTGCGATGGGTGTATGGGTATGTGGAAATACGCATCTTTCAAATCCAGTGTGGCTAGGAAGTCTCCCTGACTGAGTAGCGGTAGAACTTGCTGTAGGGTGAGCATATGGAAATGCTCTGATAGAATGTAGTGGTTGAGGGGTCTCAGGTCTAGTATAGGTCTCAGAGAACCGTCCTTTTTTGGGATTAAGAAGTACAGAGAGTACAGCCCTGTCCCTTGTTGGTTGACGGGCACGACTTCTATGGCACTTTTTTGCAGCATACTTAGTACCTCCTGCTGCAATAATGCCAAGGGCTCTACGGACATAGGACGGTGCTTTGGCGGTATGTTGGGTGGAGTGGACGTTAATTCGAGACAGTAACCGTACTGGATAATGTCCCTGACCCACCTGTCTGTGGTGATGGTTTTCCAGACTGACAGGAACTGCTGGAGTCTCCCCCCGACAGGTGTTATGTGGTCGGGGGGCAGGGAGAAGGCGTCACTGTTTGGTTTTGGGGGAGGACCTGGTGTTGCCGTACCCACGTCCTCTGCCTTTGGTGCTGGATCCACGATATCCACCTCTAGTGGTTTTATCATAGTTACTTTGAGTGCCCCCTTTATGGTACTGCTGCTGGGACCCCTGACCTCTAGCTGCTCCTCTATTCCCGGGGCGACGAAAGGAGCCACTACGAAACTGCTGCGACTGCAGAGCCCCCATTGATTTTGCAGTTTCAGTGTCTTTCTTAATTTTTTCGAGGGTAGTGTCAACCTCAGGGCCAAATAAATAGTCTGGGTTGACCGGTTGATTTAAGATATTGTTCTGAATCTCAGGCTTGAAGCCTGAGATTCTCAACCATGCGTGCCTCCTCAACATGACGCTTGTGTTGATCGCCCTTGCTGCGGTGTCGGCTGCATCCAATGCGCATTTGATGGACGCATTTGTAAGGAGTTGCCCCTCTCTGATAAGGAGCTCCGCTGCCTCTTTGTATTCATCTGGCAAATGTTGTAGCAGTGATTCTAGTGTGTCGTAGTGGGACCTATCATAACGGGCCAGGAGTGCCTGTGTGTTGGCAGTGCGCCAGATGTTTGCCGCTTGCGCTGCTATTCGTTTGCCTGGTGTCTCCAGCACTTTGGACTCCTTGTCGGGGGGAGGAGCATCACCCGTTGTTTGTGAATGGGCTCGTTTGCGAGCATTAGCAACAACCATGGAGTCTAAAGGTAACTGACCCCTAATGTACATAGGGTCGCCGGGTGCAGGCTTGTATTTCTTTTCTATTCTGGGGTTCAGCACCCGTGCCCTGGTTGTTTCTTTAAAAACGTCTTTTGCAGGTTTTAGAACTCCCTTCAACATTGGCAGAGTTTTGACGGTTTTCTCAGAGGAGGCGAAAGTGTCCACTAAGAAATCTTCTTCTACAGTGTCAGAATGGAGTTCCACTCCATGATTGGCAGCAGCCCGTTCTATGAGGGCATTAAAGGCAGCAGTGTCCTCTGTGGGAGATGTCTTTATATTGTAAAGCTGCGTGTCAGGAGTGTCTGGTGCGTTACCCTGGTCGGTGGGGTCATCCCATGCCTGATCTGGGTCTTGCAAGTGATCATCAGGATCGATATCCCCAGGGTAGGTGGTATCATCCCCTATATAGTCCTCTCCTGCGTCTGCCTCTGAATGCGTATGAGAAAAGGACGGCGGATCCTGAAGGAAGGGTCGAAAGTGTTCATGAAGCACTGGTGCGGAACCTGCCGGCAATTTGTGTTTCAGAGGAATTTTGTATGAGTCCAAGCCCTTCTCTGGTGTGATTTTCAGCTTGCGGAGCATCAACCTACCAGTGTCGGCGTCGATAAAGTGTGCCTGTGAAGGCTCGATATCGATTTGTCCAGTGGATAGTGACTGTGTTTGGCGGACATGTGTCCGAATTTCGAACATTTTCGGTGCCTTGGGCGGCGGCAATCCAAATGTGATGTGCGCCGGCGCCGAGTGTGATGTTGCGGCCTTGTGCATTTCGGGACCCGACGTAGGTTGGAGGGTTGCCCGGTCTCTGATGCGTTGCAACGATGCTGAGACCTGTTGCAAGGTGAACGCAGATGGCGCTTTGGAACCGATAGGCACCTTGGAGGCAGGCGTCGAAGCGGCATCCGACCTATTTCCAGTCTTTGGGTCGTCGATCCGAAGGGAGGTATTGACGCTCGTCGGAGTCGATGATTTGGCAGGCGCCGCAGTCTTCGATGTCGACGCAGACGGGTCGACCACCTTGACCTTGGTGGGTTGGGCCGTAATCTTCGGTGCCATAGGCCGAGGCGCCTTGTGGGGACCGAGGGCCTTCTTCTTTGGCTCGGCGCCGGGACCCATCGCGGTGAGCTCGGCACCGAAATCTCGTTTGGTGCGTTCGGTGCCGATGACTTGTGCTGGCGTCGAAGGAGTGGAGGGCTTCGAGGCCTTCGATCCGATCGCAACCTGTTTCACTTTCGGTTTCGATGTAACCGGTGCGACGGACGGTTTCGGTTTCACTGAAGGAAATCCAGTCGTCTTCGATATTAATGGCTCCTGTGAAATGTTCGAGGCCGGGCCTTGAGGCGGGGCCGAAGAACCGTGTGACTGGTCTTGGGTAAGGCCCGCAGGCGATCCCTCGACCTGAGCCTTATGACGACTTTGTCTCTTGGCCTCCGTATCGACGGGTCGGCCTAGCTCTTCGCTGGAGCTATCTTCCTCGGCCCCAAGGGCCTCATTGTAGTCTCCTACCTCTTCGACGACGTCTTTGCCCTCAAAGATCACCTCATCGTCGTCTTCCGATCGGGAGTCATGTTCGGAAGCGTGGCTGGAGTCTATGTCTTCTACGCTCTCGGCGTCTTCGTCCTCGGTGCTAAAGATGTTGGCCGGGGCAGGTGCCGATTGCTGTGCCTCCAATCTCGCTGCCCATCGATTCCGGAGAGTCTTCTTCGAGCGGAACCGGGCGCAGGCCATACATTTCGACTCATCGTGATCCGGTGAGAGACATTTGTTGCACACCGGATGGACGTCGATGTGTGGGTATTTCGCGTGGCATAAAGGACATCTCTTGAAGGGAGTCCTCGATTCCATCGTCGATCGAAGTTCGATGTTCGGACCAAAGCGGATCCGAAAAGCGTGAAGAAGGTGCTAAAACACAAAATAAACTGGTCGATACCGAACGGGAACAATACCGACGAGATCTAAAGGCCTTTTGGCCTTAAACTAAAGTTTCCGAACTTGAGCTAAGATAAGCACATCCGAACCCAATGGCGGAAAAAAACAATCTAAGGATGGAGAGGATGCCCATGCGCACTGTAGTCCAGGGGAGGAGCCACCTATCTCGTGATACTTCGAAGACTCTTCCAGGACAACAATGTGCAATCATCCGGACCCAACACTAGGCGGCGATCTATGCACAGATATGAATTCAGCAGCCCACATGCCTCGAACACAAGTATAATCCTTGTCCTGTTTCCACATCCGGTACTGATTTAATTGTGCCATTTGCAATAGAGCAGTTATGTCCTTCAGCAACAATGAAAGATGATCTTTGTCTGGCAGAATTTTGGAAGAAAATGTAATGGTCCTGTGTGGAATTCCAAATAGTAGCTGCATATAATATGGTCTACTACTCTAGTCGGTGGTTATTTGATACTAAAGATTGTGGAACTACCTCACATTGTCCTCCTCGGGTATAGTGTGACTGGGGGAACCAATGATGTTCACAGAGGATCTTCTGGTTTGAGATGCTATTTAGCTCTTGAACATGAGTTGCCATGAAAACTACCTCTGGTGTTCTACGGTGGAGGTTTGAACTGCACCTGTGCGTTAAGGGTGTTTTGGCTGAAATAATTGCATTGGGCCTACAAGCATGCCCTCTGCAGTTAAAGGGGTCTTGGTTTTGTAGAGGCACCATGGATCTAGCCTGTTATTTATTTATTTTAATTGACCTGGTCACAAAGATGTGCTTGAACTGAGATGTTGCTGGATTCAGGATGGAGGACTGGGATGAAAAACCAAGCATGTCTGCATAATAACATGCTGGTATTAACCTACCTAGTCTGTACCCACTGCATCTAATGTGTTTCCTATGCTGGCATTAGAAATAGTCTTCCCATTTTGACAATTGTTTGTGCTCTTTTTCACTGCAGGTACAGATGATGTTCCGCAGACTGTTCCATTGCCACAGTCTCTTGAGCGTCAACCCCCTTGCCTATTGTCTTTTCACTTTTTTTTTCCTTGTGCATCTGTATCTTTTTATTTTCCTGTGCACTGTGTAAATGTCATTTTCCTAATGACATGAGCCACTAAACAAATCAGGGCTGCATGGTCCCTGATGAGAAATGGATTTAGGAGTAGTGGTTCAAACTTTCTCCTTACCCTGGGTGTGACCAGTCTAGGCAGGGGCATTCAAATTTTCCAGCGTGCTTTTGGGCATCATTTTTGTTATTGATAGAAATGCATTTCCTTTAGTGTGGAAATTGTTTCAATGAACACTTTCTCCTCTTCCTCTTTATATCACTACATAATAGGATCTTGCCTTATTTGGTGAGTACGCCTCGAAAGGATGAACATCCAATTGTTTCACATTTGCAGAGAACTTTCAGTATCTATCCCAAGCATCACCCTGCTCCTCCCCTTCTACAGCCTTTTCATGCGGCTCATCTAGACCTACACCACCTCAGATTCTGTGTGTGTGTCTCTGTGAGCTGAATGCATTGGTGTATGTGCTGGGGGTGGTGGGCCCTTCCTTTTGGTTATGTGAAAGGTACTCAATTCTGGCAATATAGTTTCCTCAGAAGTCAACGTTTTGTGTTAATTGCAGGATTGTTTAAGGGCAATCTTTCAGGGAACTTCCCCACAATTTGTACTGTGTCTGGATCAATGCATAGCTTGAATTGCCTGCTGTCTGGTGATGAGTATGTGTCTCCTCTTCCGTTGAGTGGCAACTGTTTTGGCATTAAAGGCGTGCTTGAGTCAAAAGTGTTTGCCAGCATTGAGGCAACTTTTCCGGGCCAGAGCTCTTTGGATCCCAGATGGGCTCTCAAAGTGAGGATTTTTCAAAGTGTATTATGGATCTAACGTGTTTCTCTAACTTGATCCCTTTTTCATGGGTGATCTTCCATTCTCTAGTAAGAGGCTATCTCTTGTCCTGGAGATGAGACTCCTGTCGAGTTAAATTCTCTCATGTTCGGTCTTCAATAGTTTGCCCGTTACAGTTGCACATTTTACAGTTTCCTTCATTCTGGCAGTGTGGGTTTATGTGGGGCTTCTAAAGAATATTGATCTTTGGAGCCAGAGCCCTAATCACATCTAGTTAATGGACCCTCTCCTCCACATCAATATCTATAGAGCTTGACGATGGATACTCGCCGTGTTCTGTGTATTTGGGGTGTTGAGACTCCTTATCAAATCCACCTTTGTTACTCAATAGATGTCTTATGGCACACGGACCACAGACATTTAGAGTAATAACCAGGGCACAATTTAAAAGGAGTATTTTCCATGCTGTCCCTCCAAGGTGCAAGATAGTCATTCTCATATGCTCCGAACTCGGTTTTTCTGTGATACATTGTCACTAAGAACTACAAGCATATCTGCATTCTTCTTTTGGGAAGCTCTCCCATCCAGGTGTCAATATCTTTGTTGTGTTGTATTCTGGAGCACTCTGAAACACATGTAAACCTGATGGCGAAAAAAACATTTAAAGGTAGGGTATGTGGCCTGGTGGTGTCCAAGAATTTGATCCCAAGTAATTTTTCGCACATACTAAACCTTAAGTGCAGCTTCTACAAAAAACAACTTGTAATGTTGTGAACCCAACACTACAGCAGGAGGGAGCACATTGGGTAATCTACAACACCACCTGCTACAAACTGCAGTTGCCATAGAGGTGTTGCCCTAAAATCTCCAATCTTTGTGATACTACCTTGTCGCACAGCAGTGAGAGGTAGACTTGAACTAATCTTTGAGAATTCATGCCGGTGCCTACTTGTAAGATATGCAGATCAAGCCAGAGTTCCATTTAATCAGCCTAGCCATTTTTGGCTCAAAGGCAGTGTCACATACTCATTTATATGTTTGAGTATTCATTTTTCTCTGAGTGCAAGTAAGTGCCTTTGGTTAACATACATTTCATGGCTCCATTGCCCGCCTAACTTTAATAGCATCAGTCTTTCAAGATGGAACCCAGTACAATTGTGCCTTCTCCTAATAGATTTGGATTACATACTTTCTTCTCAGTTGGAAAAAATCTCGAACAACATCTTATTTCAAATCGGCTGACAGGTCAAAGGTGAAGTGTGCTATGATCCCTTGATTAAAACAAAAGATCCATGATCAACAGAACATCTCTTGTCAAGAAAATTGATTCTGAATTTTCCCATGTGCATAGAGATTTTGAGGTATGGATATATCTGATTTTTGAACTGTGTAGCTCCGTCATGACTGTCATTCCATATTAGGATTATATTTTTATGTATATTCCAAATCCATGTGCCTTCTTTAGATTGATTCTCGCTCTAAGAGATGCATGCCTCCTTGAAATAAACACTAAACAGGTTACCCACCATCTGCCAAAGTTACCCTGATGATGGCCCGTCAACATTCTAGCAGGAAGCACACAGAGGCACATTGGTAATACCATTTCAGCACAGTCTACAATGAAGTGAATTGGTACTTGGTTGAGGCATTTTCTAGTGTTCAGTAATGTTTCAAGGGCACTAAGATTAAGGGGGTGAGATGTTGGTGTAGAGAGACTCTTCATTAAATGTCACAACCCATTCTCTGGTAGTTGAAATGAAGCCCTATGCTAAATAGTAGCGCACAAAGTCTTTTCACTACAGCTGGGCCCTTGTACTGTAGGTCTAGTTGCTGCACCCCCAAGCCATGAGAACCACTCCTTGGTGAACAGAGTCCACATTTGTACCCAGCAATAAGACGCAATGATGAGAGCAAATGACAGGTTCCCACATGACAAAGAGCTGGGCCCTCCTCGTCACGATGAAACCTATGGTAAACACTTTATTGTCTCCTCTCAAGCATGTGAACATGTAACGTTAATGAGTTGTGGTAAGTGAGTTCCGCGTATGGACGGACAATGTGTCTCGTGGTTCGTGTGTGTAAAGTGGACATTGCAGATGGGGGCTTTGCAGAGCGGAGCCTTGTGTGCTCAAATAAAACAAACTAGCTGGATTGATGAGAAACCATTTGTTACTGGTCAACTTGCATTGATTACCCCACACAGGGAACTAACAAAGTCCAAACCACATAGCCCCCACCTTGTCCTCACTCCACTCAAGTCCCAAATAAGGACACTCTATAGAAGCAAACATCAACACCAACAAGAAAACAGCCCTCCTCTTTATAGAGCATTGTGTGCCTACTCAGCCCGAAACAACGGCACTCCCGAAAAAAATACCCCCACTCATATCTTTCTACAAATATACTCATTTTACCTATTTCACTTGCCCAGAACTTTTCCCATGCACCTTGTTCCTAGCCACCTGTGAGCGAGCTGCATAGAAAGGACTGGTACAACACAGTAAAACATTGAAGTCAGGCTGCACTCTTTCCACTTGAACTGAGAAACGTCCTCAACCACCGGGGGGGCTACAATGATGCTGAGGTGCTGACGGGGAGGGGCTTTAAGAAGATCTGGTTACAGAATTTTTTTTTTTTAAATGGGATGATAGATGCGGATCTATCACAATTTTCAACAGGGCCAAGCAAGGACAACTCTCAAAGCTCTTGTCCTGCTTAAGAGTAGACCTTCTAGGCCCTGCCATTTTCATGTTTTCAAAGATGAAGCGTTCTCGTACACTTAAAATGGACGCTGCGCTCTAGCAGTCCATTAACCAATGTGCTGGATTCCAGGCGCAATGTTGGCAGAGAATCTTTACCATTGTTAACTAGGAATGGGCCCCAGTAAACACCACCACACCTCAGTTGGTCAAGTTTTTGCCGAACTCCACGCACCAAGTGGAGCGCTGTGGGGCAAAACTCTGCCGGTGGAGCAGAGTTTACCGCCCACACCTAGTATCCACGCCAAATTTGCATCTTTTTTTCCAACATCCTGGTATTCTAAAGGTGCCCAGGGTATGTAGATTCCCCAGGAGGGGACCAAGAAAATAGACAAAATATAGCAAAATATTGATTTTTTGAGAAAAATATGGAATAATTGCTCCAGATAAGAGTGCCTGTTTTTTTCTTCCTAAAACTAGCATCAATGAACGGTTTGCTGTACTAAAGTCGCCATCTTCCCAGCTTTCAGGAACATGCAAAGCTGAAACAAAAAACACTAATTTTGTACCACAGTTTTGGAATTTTTCAAAGAGGTAGCCAATTTCTACTATTTTTTGTACTCTCAACTAATTGTGGTGGACCAGTGTGAAACCCATGGGTGATCCAGGAAAGCTATAGATTTCTGAAAAGTAGACAAAAGTCTGAATTCAGCAAGGGGTCAAATGTGTAGATCCCTCGAGATTTTCCTGCAAGGATAATAACTGTTAAAATAAAGAAATATTGAAAATGAGTAGGAAAAAATGGTAATTTGTGACATTTTCATCTGTAACTTTTTGACACGCTGGCCAATTTACAAAAGCAATATACCATTACGTCTGGTAAATCCTTCTGGTTGAGGGGATATATAGGGTTTGTAGGTGCAAAACCCAGAGGTACCAAAAGCCAACAATTGAACTGCACCGTACAAGGATTTTTCATTGAGTACAGAGTATAGCCATAGTCATATAATAAAATAAGTAGAGTGAAAAATGGGTATCAAGGAAACCTATGTATTTCTGAAATGAGCACAAGATATGGAGTTTAGGGGCAGTGGTTATTTGTACATCTCTGAATGTTTGGGTACCTGTACTAGCGTATGATTTAGAGCGGAATCTTTAAAATGTCTTTGTTTCTTATACACTAGTTTACATTTGAAAGGCACAAATGCAGCACAATCCAATTGGTAATCTTGAATGTTCCACTATTCTATGCTCCAACTAGTCTACCAATAAAAATGGTACTTCACCTGTGTGGGTAGGCTTGGTGCCTCAGATAGGAAATGGGCCAAAACACAACATAAACGCATTACATTTTTCCACCAAAAACATACTTTTTCCAATGTGAGCAGCTACAGGTTTTGGCCCTTAGCTCAGCCAGCCCCAAGGGAAACCTAGCAAACCTGTGCATTTTTTTAAACTGGACACCAGGGAGCATCCAGGGTGGGGTGACTTGCATGCCTACCATGTTTTTTCTACCCAGAATCCCTTTCAAACCTCAAACTTTGACTAAAAAAACTAATTTTTCTCACATTTCTGTGACGGAAAGTTCTGGAATCTGCGGGGAGCCACAAATGTCCGTCCAACCGGCATTTCCCCCAAGTCTCCCAATAAAAATGGTACCTTACCTGTGTGAGAAGGCCTATTGCCTGCGACAGGAAACGACCCAAAATGCAATATTGACGCATTACATTTTTCCACTAAAAACTGACCCTTTTTTCCAAAGTGGGTAGCTGTATGTTTTGGAGCCTAGGTCAGCCGACACCTAGGTAATCCAAGCCAACCTGTAAATTTTTTAAAACTAGACACCTAGGGGAATCCAAGGTAGACTAACTTGAGTGGCTCTCACCAGGTGTTTTAACACAGAATCCCTTGCAAACCTCAACCTTTGTCTGAAAAAACACATTTCCACACATTTCTGTGATGGAAAGTTTCTGGAATCTGCCGGGACACACACACTTCTGTCTAGCCAGCATTTCCTCAAGTCCCCCAATAAAAATGGTACCTCACTTGTGTGGATAGGCCTAGTGCCCATGACAGGAAACTGCACAAAACGCAACATGGACACATCACATTTTTCTACTGAAAACTGACCCTTTTCTTCAATATGGGTAGGTGTAGAGTTTGGACCAGAGCTCAACGGGCACCAAGGGAAATCTAGCCAAGCTGTACATTTTTGAATAATTCGAAACCTAGTGGTTATACAGCGTGGGCTGACTTGCATGGCTCTCACCAGTTTTTTTTTTACCCAGAATCCATTGTAAACCTCAAACTTTGACTAAAATTAACACATTTGCCTCATATTTCTGTGATGAAAAGTTCTGAAATTTGAAGGGAGCCACAAACTTCCATTCAATCAGCATTTCCCCCAAGTGTCCCAATAAAAATTGTACCTCACTTGTGTGGGATGGCCTGATGCCTGCGACAGGAAACGTGCCAAAACACAATATGGACGCATCACATTTTTTTCACTGAAAACTGACCCTTTTTTCCGACGTGGGTAGCTGTAGATTTTGGACCCTAGCTCAGTCGGCATCTAAGTCATGCAAGCCAACCTGTACATTTTTTTAAATTTAGGGCTGACTTGCATGGCATTCACCAGGTCTTTTGACCTAGAATCCATTGCAAACCTCAAACTTAGATAAAAAAAACACATATTTTCTTCAAATATATGTGATGGAAAGTACTGGAATCTGTGGGAAGCCACAAACTTCCTTCCACCCAGCATTTCTTCAAGTCTACAGATAAAAATGGTACCTACATATATGGTCCCCCAAAGGAAGTCAGCCCATTTACTTGGGGTCGACCCCCTACCTACATTACTTTACTTTTCTTTTAAATGTGTGGTTCCCTTGGGGGCAGACTGCAGCCCCCAGGGGTACCACACATTTCCTTCCAAAAAATCAGGGGCCCATGTCCAAGACCCCCTGACATGTTAATGTTGTTTTTCCTTTATCTTTTTTTTTCCTTTCAAATTTTCCTGGGGCGTGTTATTGCCCCTAGGGGAAAAAAATACACTTAAAAAACAATTGTGCCCCCGGGCTGGGAGCCGGCTGAAATCACGAATTCCCTGGTTCCTAGCTGGGTTTCCTGGCTGTGGATCACTGTGTGATCGCGATTCACAGTCAGTAAACTGTTTCAGGGAGGCCTAGTTTGAAAGGAAAGACTTTTCAGCAATTTTTCCACACCAAAGAGGGAGAGGAAGCTTACCTGCTCCTCCAGTCTGCTTCGGTGGGGAAACTGTGGCAACACATCACAGATGGGTGAAGGGAACGAGGACAGACATAGAAGCGATTACGCATCTCCCTCGCTCTTTTTTTTAAAGAAAGGGAATCCTCTGATGCTTGCACCGGAGGATTCTTTTTAGCCCTTCCCAGTGTCATCCAATGGAGACAGACGCACCAGGGAGGGTGTGCAGGTGTTGAGCATTGGCTGTCACCTGCACGCAACGATTTATTAATAACCTCTACAAACAAATAGAAGTTCATGGCTTACGTGGAATTGAGTGGATCTGGTGAGCATATATATCATCCGATTTGTTAGATTCTGTTTCCTTAGATAGTTCATTCGAGCTGGACCAGCTGTCGCCAAGTTCTTCCTCTTTAAGAGTCCAGCAATCTCATGTAGCAAAACAAATTCTGGTAGGACCTAATGCTTTTGTAATGCAAAGAATGAGATTGTTGATGTTTTTCATATTTTGACTTATCAAGGAGGATAATTCCTCAACCCTTATTCTCAGATTTAGCTGTGAGCATGCTTTGTGACATCAGATATTTTAATAGTAGAGATGCCTCTTTGGTGAGGTTATATCCAATAAAGAGGTTCGCGATTCTCAACGTTTTAAGCTGTCCATTTTTAGATTATAAAAGGTCAGTGTATTACACTCCATGTCTTGTATTGATTGTGATAATTTGAACACTCTTTTTAGCTGTGTATGTATATTAATCATCAAAGTATTTCAGCCATATTACCCTGAAAATCCTCATCAATTCAACCTGTGATTGGGACAAACAGGAGTCCTTGTTTTTGGACACCTCTACCCATCTATACTGGAGTAGTATCTCCAGTGAAACTGATCTGAGTTATTCTTTTTAATTTTGAGCATTGTGAAGGATATCATTCCCCCCCCCCCCTGTTCTATTCTTAGCCCTGTTCTCTTTTTGTACAGTTACAATAAATATAATGGCATACATGGACCCTTTTCTCTGAATTTATCGATCTGGCTTTAGTACCAGGAACGGAGAGTGAAGTATCTGCCTAACCCAAGACGCAAGTGGGGTGATTTGGGGACTGTGGTGGGTCTTTTGCAAATGGAAAGCATAGAACCCAAAAGGCCTACTAGGAAACAGGTGGAAGAAGTTGATGGTCAGGGAATTATATACGCCTCACCTCCCGGATGTTGAATGTAATCTAGCTTGGGATGACTCTTTCTCCAACCCTTCACTGGCACAGTTCAAGCTCTGGTAACAGACACTGAGTGCTCTTGCTGGGAGAAACTTCAAGTCAGGTTAATTTACAGGTTTAATGTGTGGCCAGGGCTTTAACATCTAGTCAAATTGCTGTGGTGATATTCAAGCCAGAATCTGAATTCTTGTGTTGTTTATGAATCTACAACAGATCCATTCTGCAAAAATATAGAATTTATTTCCATCTTCGTTTGCTCTCTTTTCTTGTTCTGATAAGACATACTTACATAATGGAACAATGAAATTAAAACAAGCAGCAGTTAAAATAAAACATTTTATATACATGGTTGAAATGAGTGAAAAAGTTCATAAATATATATACATATATTTATTACAGTTCTCTTTTTCCCCCCAGACATCCTTTTGAGCTGAGACAAAACCACAATAAGAGAGTGAATTTCCTTTTAGCCACCAGGTAAATTCTCCTTGTTCCCCTTTGTTATACAATCCGGGATGTGCTGCCGTTAGGCAATTGTTAGTATACGTTTGCTCATCGGTTCCCTTGACTTGATTTCTGGAGCAAATTAATTTTGTTGGGAAGAAACCTAAATCTTGCACCACTCAACCCATGAAGGCCCACTGTAGTCCTCTGTTAGTGCTTCATGTGAGATTTATAATCCTCTTTAACAATATAGCTTCTCCTATACATCTGACAGGTTCATACGTGCGAGAAGGTAGATGCCAGCAATGTTTGAGCTTACAGACTATAAATACAGACAAAACTTCATTGCAGCAGCCAGCCTTCTAGTCCTATTTTAGTTTTGAGTGTTTAAATTGCCCTGTGTGGGTTTTCACCTGAAGGTAAAGCCTAAGTAGAACATGCAAGGATCAATGACGATATCCAAGCTCCAATCACTGAAATAACGGAGGTGGGGAAGGTCACAAAGCGAAAAGAAAGACTTGGAGTTTGATAGAGAAAGAGAAGATTGAAATAGGTAGGACAGGGGAATGGGGAGAGAGGACAGGCAAAGTAGGAAGATGGAGTGGTCGGAAGGAAAAGGTCCAAGGCAGCAAAGGAACTAATTATTAGATCAACATTCAAATAGCAAGAGATAAAACATAGTAAAGAAAAAGAAAGAAAACAGACCACCAAAAATGACAGCAACTGGTCATGAAGATGGACAAGAAAGAACAGGCCCCAAAAAGAAATTGTGAAAAATAAACCCTCATATAAAAATAAATCCCAAGACTATCGCAATAGATTTTCTGTACAATTTCAAGTATTTCTTTTCAGTTTGTGTTTCCAGTGTGCAGAAAGACTTATTTCTTAGTCAGAACCTGTGCCAATGGCTCCGCCATTGAAATCAGTGCTCCCTGTCATGTCCACCTTCTCATGCAAGGAAGGTCTCCCCACTTTCCTACTAACCACCTCCTCATCCTCCTCAGATTCGCTGCTTTCCAGCTCATCTTCTGAGCTAGCTGCCGGAGGTGGAAAGGGCTGGTCATTGTCCATGTTCACATACGTCACATTGAGGTTAATGTAGTGTTCTCCTTTGAGGGAGCCCAGGATGCTCTCCAGGTCAGAGATTAGCTCGGTGAAGGTAGGGCGCTCCTCGGGTCTTGGGGACCAGCAGCTCAACATGATCCTGTATCTGTCAAAGGCACAAACATGAATACTTTACATTGGATAGTGAATGGAGAGTCTCATAATATGGTGACTTAAGTGGAGAGCTTTATAAAGGAGTTTGTGAAATTTGTGCTTTTGTTTTGGCCAACTACGCATCATTTTCACAAACATAGGTATATTTCATGTAATATATTTTGTTTGCATCTCGACACACTTTATTGCACAAGGGTATACCTTGCACGAAAAATCTACACACGATACAGGCAGTAAATTAGTATAAGGAGAAAATGTATTGTTTGATAAGTAAATGCATCTCTGCAAAACATTTTCTATGCCAACCTGTCATAATTTCACATGGTGACCTAAAGATTGAAAACTTTGCACATTTTGCATAAGATACAATTCTGGAATTAAACGAGCAGTGTAACAAACGTTTTGCACAGGCCTAATGTATAGGCCTTTTAAAAAATGACAGGACTGACAAATGGAAATTTCCTACCCTCTTAAAAAAATTTCTCCCGTCAAACAAATAAGATTGATAATTCGTGAACAGTGCAGAACATTTAATTTCTATGATGGGGTTGCTCAGGATATTAATGGAGGAATATAGGACATGTTGGATCAGTGTTATGGTACTTCATAGCCTTTCACTATTAGGCCTGCATGCCTAAGAGAACTGACCCAGCAAGCCAGAGGGTTTTACCTCTATGGTTAAAAGGGCAAGGGGTTGGCATACTATATCACGTGAAGCGCTCATGAGACTAAAAAGCTTTTAACTGTATAATGGATAGGCAAACCGTTAAACAGTAGGCACAGTCAAATACATTGGTAAAAACACATTTAAACTATAGCCATCTACGATGCTTCAATAGCTTAATTACCCTGGGATTGGACAGCATAATGTAAAGCCTTCTATCTTTAGCATCGCGTGTCTCCAGCGATTCGCACTGGTATGCAGAACCCTCTACCCTTAACCCGTTCGCTGCGTTTGTCGGCCAACAGTCATCGCGAGCACTACCTCCGTAGTGCTGCGCACGTCCGTTGGCCGACGCGGCCCCGCCCACGCACGGAAACGCCCGCACCGCGGCGGATTTTACGCCACAGTAAAAGGGTTAATGATTGCATGATTAAGTGTAAGTGAAATAGAAGCAAGGTAGTTTCTACTTTGTTAAATGTTTGGTACAGAATACAAACTGCCTCTCTACGGTCATAATGCTTGTCTCAAGAAAATAGAGGCATGGTGCGACAAATTAAGTCAACCAAAAGCAAACTGCTACTATAATTTCAAAGCCAGTTAGTTCCTGTGCCCTATATGTTGGCCCCTGATAAAAACATCCATCATAACTTGGGCTGCCGGGTTTATGGTAATTTTTTTTTTGCCATTTCCGTCTATATTCATCCATATTTATACTTTGCTAGTTTTATCTGTATTTATCCATATTTATTTTGGGTTTTGTGGAAAAATTAAGCTGAAATTAGTATATTTCCATATTTATTGAACCGATAAATATGCATTCATACTTGAATGTCTGCCAGGTTTCAGTGCTGTGAACATCTGCAGAAGATAAATCAGTGCACTTACATGAAAATATGCAAAATTCAGTATCAACCTTGTGCATATCTACTGCTGTTAAAGCCTCTTAATAAAAGTCCTTTCTTTTTTAACTTCCCTTATGTATCAATCCACACATGTATTGGCCCGGCAGTCATGGGAGACAGTATTTAGAAGTACTCAAAAAGCAACCCAATTTCCCTATTTATCCACATTTAAAAATAAATACTGACAAGAAAATGAATGTTTTCTGTCTGTATTTATCTGTAAAAATCTGAAAAAAAACGGAAAATAGGGAGCCTTAATCATAACCAATATCTGGATTAATGAAAACAGAGAAGTATTAGAGAGTATAAAAACCATTACTTCACTTCGAGGTAGTACATATAGGGGGGGGGGGGGGGGCTGCAACATTAATTCAAAATAAAAACAGAACTCTTCAAACTTGCAACTGTACTTACAGCGGATCTGGACAGTACTCCGGCTGAGGTAAACGCCTGCCTCTGAACAAATAGCGGGTGATGTCATAGGGATCCACCTCAGGGTACGGAGATGCGCCTCTTGTTAGCAGCTCCCAAACCAGGACACCAAATGACCACTAAAAATGTAGAGAAAGTGATAGGGTGAGATGCTGAAGTAAGGAGGTATAATGAGAATTCATTCCATTCTGCACAAAATAAGAAAAAGGTTGCACAGGCTTTTGATAGGAACCTGCTCCTGCAAAGCCTCGACATATCATGCACACTTAAAGTAAGAGGACATGACAAATACTAATGCACTGTTAGCTAGCTGTAGATTGAGGTCTGAGCCCATTATAGGGTAGGGGGCTTTAGAGCATTTGCGGCGTGCAAAATCGTGTAATTGTTTTTTTAAAGAAATTTTGGCAAATATCAGCCAATTTGTATGAAATATGCTTTACTGTTATTTCGAGAGAAAATTTCAAGAAGGAAATGCTTCATGTAAAAGTAGTATTGAGATCCCAGCGAGCACTATGGAGCTGAAATTTTCCCTAGTACAGGATATTTTTTGTGTGAACCAGGCGCCAGCCACTGAAGATGAAGCGAAGGTGCATAAAGCGAAATTTCAGGACTTTCACATAACGTGAATTTTGCTAATTTCAAGAATTTCATCTGCATAATTCAAATTTTGTCTAGGCTTTCCTTTACTTGCGTTTCATCTGCAGGTGTGACAATAACACTAGAAGCCACATACTGGAGGATTTTACTGCAGGGTCTCTTCTGCAAGGGGCACCGGAGGAGCACAGTATTGAACTTTCAGTACATGTTGCCATCAGTAGCGGTTGCTACTGGGCAGTAATGGTGCGGCGAGGGGGTTCAGAAGAAAAGAAAATTACACTTAGTTGCTGGCTGCCGCTTCTTCTCTGTCCTCTTCGGTCGACGCAGGAAGCAGACTCCACTAAGCCAATCACGACTCTGCTGTCACCAGCATGACAGCAGCATTGCGATTGATCCGAGCGCTGAGGTTCGGTGCTCAGACAGGCAGTGGGAGCCTGTGCATGTTCTCCACTTGCATGCTAAGTATGCATGTGTGTTTGCCCGGTCTAAGACGGCCGACCAAAAAATCATGCACACTTAGAAAGTGCTCACCACTCCTCCTCCTGCTGTATGGGCAGCCCCTTCCCACACCTTCAAAGTCAGTACCTCCGCCTTAGCAGAGAAGCCGCCACAGGTTGCAATAAGAAAGGGAGAAGTTACTTGGATAAATAACTAATTTTTATATTTAGATACAATTATGTTTGCATGACTATTACAACCCTAAAGTTACAGGAATTCAGTAAATGAATTAAAAAACAGAGAGAGAGAGACTTTTTAGACCAGATAAAAGGAGACCATAATTGGTAGATTTTTAGTCGAATAGTGTGATGGTCCCAGGCCTGTGAAGTCAAGATATGACAATGGTCATGAACAAGGAAGATTAGCTGGAAACAGATAGGTGCACAGTAGCCCAAAACCTAAGTGGAGCTCAGGTTTCCCACATCTGAGACACCTACCCGTTCACGCAGTAGAACTGGGTTAGCACTGAGATGTACAGAAGCAAAATCATATCTTGATTAAGTGTGAGGAAGTACTGGATAGACCCCCATTCTTAAACACTCATAATATATCACTTAGTGTCTTCACCTGAAACTAGGAACCTGATCATAAGTACTCTACACAGTTACAATAACGCCTCACACATAATGAACTTGGAATCCTGCTAAGAGGCTTATTTACAGAGTAGCAGGTGTCCCTGAGGCAGCATCGAAAATGCAGTTCTATCTATATACACTGCTCCATTAATCTGAAAAAGCTATGTAAACATAAATACGCTGCACTCGTTCAGGACACAAACACACATGCATCATCATTCTGGTCCTTGCCACTCACAAAGTTATGAAGTAACTCATCAGGTCTTCCAGACTAGTTCTTGAAGCACCTCATCCATACCTAAAGCTTGGTTACGCTTAAAGTCTCGAGCTGAGTAACTAACATGTACCCATCTGAGTGCTAATTCTTGCGTAGAGCCCTCCTCACAATCTTGGTGTGCTGAAGTCCCACTGGGGTTGGAATCTTTATCATTGGTGACCCCAGCACCTTACAATTTACTGCCTGCAAAAAAACAAATGTGTTTTCTCCAGGTTCCTCCATCTCGTCTGCTTTGTGCTTCTTGAAGACATATTGGAGACCAGAGCCCGTATTATGAATAGTCCCCCTAGGGGCGCAACAGGCATGTGCGCCTGGTTTGTGCTCATCTGGGGCACTATGCTATTACAAGAGGCCACTGGGGTCCACTGACCCTCCAGACAGGCCACACAAGGGATCTCTGTCACCTACTTTAAAGAGCTGGTGGCAGCCACCTGTATTGTGAAACACCGAGCAGCCTGTAAGCAACTGCTTCATATTTCACTGAATGTACTGCCCCCATGGCAGTCACAATTTTGCACCTGAATTGGGAGCAGCACATTCATGATAATAGGGAACACTGTCCCGGTCTCAGCCAGGCACACCTTTTGAAAGGTGCTCCTTTTGCAGAACGGAACAGTGCTCCCATTCTGTAATCGGGACCCAGGACGGCCCACATAAACCTGCTCACTTGTGGCTGAGACCTGATCCTTGTGCCAGACCATGAAGTACAGGGGTCCCACCAGTCCAGGAGAGGACCCTCATTCAGGATTAGGGGACTCCTGAAAGGAGTTAATCTTTACCCTAAACTTCATACCAGATTTTCAATGTTAAGGCCTCGCAGGACTGCAGACAACCAGCTCATCTAGAAATTCTCCACCGAGTTTCAATCTCTTTTCAGACTGACTTGGAAATCTTCCATAGCACCTTAGTTTCTCACTTCAGACACTTACCTGCAGGCACAATCAATCAATCTGAACTTGGCACTGCATATCCGGTTACCTTTTGGACATGTACATTGCTTAGGTTTCTTCCTGTGCTCAGTGCATGCCCAGAGGCTCACACATACACTAAACATACTGCAACCTGAGCAAGCATACTTTTCCCACACCGTAAGAAAGACATTGCTACAAAAGGGAGGTGTAGAGTTAGGCATCAAGGCGCCTTCAAACGTTCTCTGACTGTGGTCAGCATCTGATAAGGCTAAGTAAATGCTACACAATAGAAAATGCTCACCAGTCACACAAGAAGGGGGAGCATGGGATGGTCCCATGAGGTTCTGAACAAGAGCCTAAAAATTCACACCCTCTCTAAACCCTATGATCCATCATGTCCCTATGATCCATCTATCAGTGATACATCATCCAGATGCTCACCTCACTCATTTTGTGTACCAAATAAACTTACAACATCAGACTTAGTTGTGAACTTCTGTGTCTGCAGGCTCTCAAGTGCCATCCACTTCACAGGAAGCCGGGCCTTCTTGTGCCGTCGAATGCTGTAATACTCTTTATCAAAGACGTCCCTGGCAAGCCCAAAGTCTGCCACCTTGACTGTAAAGGTCTCATCCATCCTAGAATAAAGACATAATGTTAGAAGACAAATAGCATACTCTTTAGATGGGTATGGGTTTGGTGGAAGGTGGAGAACATATAAAGCTCTTTACAGGGTACTACACATATTGTGAACAGGACCTAAACTCCCAATACTTAAGCAAAAAAGGAAGCACCAAGTGCTCTTGCCACAGCTATCGAATGTATGTGATCAAGGAAGTTTGAAGCACACTTTGGGAGCTGGATAACAACAATCAGCAATGGATCATGTTATCTGTGTGTGTTACCTGACATTAGGTGCAAATTTCAGAGACCGCCTGGGTTAGGTGCTGGAAGGACGCTGCTATTTCTGGACAAATGTAGTTTGTATGAGGCATGAGTTTTAAAGAATGTGCGCGACTTCCCAGGCCCTCTGCAGACATATCTTAGTTGAGGTCACAAGTATCAAGATATGTATACACACACACACACACACACAATATCCTCAGTGACAGCTCCTGGCAGACGCGTTTCGGCGGATGCCTTTATCAATGCCGGTTTTCAGCTGGATAGTCCAAAGTGAGGCTCTTGGCGGGACGATGTTTAAATGTCTATGGCAGGGAACCCTATTGGCTGACTGATGTGACCATCGAGAGAGGACAAAGAAAGTTCCATTCAGTAAGTACTGTTCCTCCCTCAATGTGTCCGTCCAAGGTTCCCCTCACTCCGCCCATTGCAACGATCCCACAAAAGAGAACAGACACATCCAAATTTGCGAGCGAGGTATAATAACCCGCCTGTGCATGCAGTGATGCCCTGACGTCAGCTTTTGTAGTGTTTGCTCCCTCATACCTGCGTGATCGATGGCGGATTCCATCACCGCTGAGCAACTCTATCAGCAGACCAGCTGCTGCTCTCTCCCCAGTGCCTTTAACACAGTCAAGCCTGGGGGGGGGCGCCGCATTGTGCAGTCCGTGCACTCATCCACAAAGTTTGTCGGTAATACGCGGAGCTCCAAACCGAGAGGCGTGCCTGACTGCGGAGCCGACCTCCGCTACATATACACCACCAGTCCCGCTTTGCATAAAAACGGGTCAGACACATGCTGGAGTTGCTCAGCGGTAAATATGCCACCAGTACGCACAATAAAAAAAGAGCAATATCGTCAGTGACAGCTCCTGGCAGACGCGTTTCGGCGGATGCCTTTATCAATGCCGGTTTTCAGCTGGATAGTCCAAAGTGAAGCTCTTGACGGGACGATGTTTAAATGTCTATGGCAGGGAACCCTATTGGCTGACTGATGTAACCATCGAGAGAGGACAAGGAAAGTTCCATTCAGTAAGTACTGTTCCTCTCTCAATGTGTCCGTCCAAGGTTCCCCTCACTCCGCCCATTGCAACGATCCCACAAAAGAGAACAGACACATCCAAATTTGCGAGCGAGGTATAATAAACCCGCCCGTGCATGCAGTGATGCCCTGATGTCGTCAGCTTTTGTAGTGTTTGCTCCCTCATACCTGCGTGATCGATGGCGGATTCCATCACCGCTGAGCAACTCTATCAGCAGACCAGCTGCTGCTCTCTCCCCAGTGCCTTTAACACAGTCCAGGCTAGGGGGGCGCCGCGTTGTGCAGTCCGTGCACTCATCAACAAAGTTTGTCAATAATACGCGGAGCTCCAAACCGAGAGGCGTGCCTGACTGCGGAGCCGACCTCCGCTACATATACACCACCAGTCCCGCTTTGCATAAAAACGGGTCAGACACATGCTGGAGTTGCTCAGCGGTAAATTTAATGCCACCAGTACGCACAATACAAAAAGAGCAATATCCTCAGTGACAGCTCCTGGCAGACGCGTTTCGGCGGATGCCTTTATCAATATATATATATATTACCTAGTGGCGATCGCCACTACGTAAACATAAAGGTTCATTTAAAGGGACAGAGAAAAAAAGGGGGGGGTTCCAAAAAACAAAAACAAAAAATCACCATGCATTTTCCATAGACTTCTTTAGACAAGGCTACGGCAAAAACTGCAGAAAGGAATTGCACCAAATTTGCTAGGAAGCTAGATTTAGATCCACATATTGTGCTTTCTGTGATTTGGTGTAAATCCATTCAGTAGTTTTTGTGATATTAAGGGTAAAAAATAATTGCCTATTTTGGCTCACAAAAGTCTTATGGGTTTCCTGCGAGAGTCCAAAATCTAAAATGGAGCCCTGTGATTACTCAGGAGACCCGTTTTTCCGGTGAGCCTTCATGCACCTGTTGGAGCGACAGGTTCCCGTGAGAGCACGTGTTCTTATTGGCTGACTGTTGGAATGTTAGATATGAAATGGCCGCCATTACTGTTTACTGTGATAAATTGGAGGTGTTGTGGAAATGAAGTAAAAAAGCTGTATAAGGAGGCAGCAGAAAGGCAGGCTGTCCCCCTAGGTTTAGAGAGTGGGGAGCCAATTATGAAGTCGGTCAGGAGGCTTTCCGACAGACCTCTCCGGTTTCAATTCCAACCGCCTAATAACAATATAGGAATGGAATGGAATTGAAACCGGCCGCTCATTTCGGCTGGATTCTGAATGCCAGTCGGAGGCCCCAATGTAATTTCTGAGGACGGCGTTTCGTCCATCGGAATTACAATGTTGTTTTCCGACAGGCTTTCCATGTCTGGCTTTCCAACATGGAGCCCTCCTTTTAATCCCGGTCACCCATCACCTGAGAAAGAGTTCTGAAAGGTGAGGGTTGTCACGCCCCACATCTTACTACGCACATCTGTCATCTGATAGAGAGGTCTGAAAGGAAAGGGCAGTATCTCTCTACAACTTACTATGCACACCAGTCATCTAAGAGAGAAGTCTCAAAGAAGAGGCTAGGCCAACCCCACTCACTACTATGCACACCCTTCATCTGAGAGAGAGGTGTGAAAGGAGAGACCAGTCCCTCCACCCACCCTACTATGCACACCGGTGGGGGTTGGATTTACTTATGGGAAATAAATATTACTTTACAAAACCTAGAAATTCACTGAAAAACCCAAAGGTTAAAGTAGTGTTATAGCTAGGTGAACTTCTAAGTGACAACATTAAGGCTTTGAAGTAAAATAACAGAAATTCAGCAGATATAGTTAGCAGCACTAACTTTAACTTGCACCCCAGCCATGCACTGGATATGACCGCACATGACATCACTTATGACATGTTCTATGACATCATTTATTACATCACTGATGACATCATGAAACTTCATTTTCCTGCATATTGCTCTATAAATTACTATGGTATTAGAGGCCTGACAGTAACTACAAAACATGACTTATTTGTTTCAGCGAATATATATATATATGTATATATATATATATATATATATATATATATATATATATATATATATATATATATATTACCTACTTAACTGAATGTGTCTGTGAGTGGGTGCATGAGTCAGGCGTGCAACGCCCTATGGGCTCAAAGGGCTTCAGCCCCCCGTCGTGTGTGTCAGCCCGGCTGAGACACCTTCCCGGGCACACACACACAGCCACACCTGAGTACTTCACAGGTCTTTAAAAGACAATTTACTTGCTGACGAGGCTTTGTTGTGTTTTCACCCCTTCTTAGAGACCCTGCATCTCCACTCTGCATATTGCTGGAAGAATCAGCCCCCCTCCGAAATGTTTAGTAGCCCCCCCCCCCCCCGAAATGTGGCTCAAGTTGCGCCTCTGGCAGGAGTCTCTGAGTGGATCTGTGAATGGGAGTGTGAGTATATCCGTAGGTCTGTGAGTGGGTGCAAAGCAGTCTGAGTAAGTCTGTGAGTGGGTGTGTTATTCTGTGTGGGTCTGTCAGTACATGCATTAATGTGTGACTGAATTTATATATTTATTTTTTCTGGCAAGGTTCACAATTCCACCGCAATGCTACACTGGGGGTGGGGGGGGTGGCACTGAGCGTCGGGACAGGTCCGTGACTCCAACCATGTGGAAAGAAAATACGGTTTGCAACATTTTAAAACCAAAGTCATAAGGGGTTCCTCAGACACCCCTAAAATCCACCCATAGGGTCAGGGTACCTCTAACCTGGATCCTTTCCATTCTATTCTATTTAGCCTCAAGACTCTTCTCCTGTGACAAGACCCCGGTTTGGAAAATGGCAGCTGCGACTTTCTTCACAGGTTGCGGCTAGCCAATCCCAGCACTTTTCCTGGGGCAAGGGGTCGCGAAGCTCTGCGTAGGCGTTGCGCAGGGTTCGCGCCTCTAGATTTCCAAATTTGGATTTTCTTTAGTATCTCTGACACTACTGAATGGATTTACACAAATTTACAAAAAGGTCGCTTTCTGGATCAAAAGCTTCCTTTCTGCCAAATTTGGTGTAATTACGTTCAGCGGTTTGGGCTGCAGGCATGTCTAAAACTACTGTGGAAATTAACATGGGAAACACAAATCTTTTGACCCCGCCCCCCTTTTTCTTGGCCCCCACTTGATGGATCACCCCAAAACTTTCCATACACAAGAGGAAACTAGGTCCTAACTATAACTATACACCCACACAGTATTTTCAGTGAATTTCTAAATTTTTTAAAACTCTATTTCCTAACTATAATGTCTCTGTAACCTTTGTTTTTTTTTTGTAAATTGCGAAGATTTCTTTTATTTATTTCCTGACTGTAACCACTAATATTTCAGAGTGGGTATCTGAGTGGCTGTATAGGTCAGTGAGGGTGTGTGTGAGTGGTTTGGGGATGTGTAGGGGGTTTGTGGGTAACTGGGAGTTTGTGAGTAGCTGTATGGGTCTGTGAGTGGGTGTGTTAGTAGATGTGTGGGTGTGTTAGTGGGTTTGTGAATGGTTTTATGGGTCTGTGAGTGGGTGTGTAAGTGGATTTTTGAGACTGTACTGTGGGTGGATAAAGCGTCAGGACCTCCAATGAGGTCTCAGCAATACTGCTGTGTGGGACTTACTGCTGTTTGTGGGGCCAAGAGGGATTCTTGGCCCCACAAACCTCAGCATCCAAGGGGATATCATCCTCCAACTAGTAGTGCATCGGGAGGCGTGTTTGTAGAGTACTGGACAAAGGGGATGGGACCTCTGACGACCTGTTACCAATCCCGTTGTTTGGGACTTACTGGTGGTAACAGGAGGGGTTATTGACCCCCAAGGACCCTCAGCATCCAGGGAGACTTCATTCCCCAACCAGTAGTGGGCCAGGAAGTGCGTTTAGAGAGTGGTGAACAAAGGGGGTGTGCCTCTGATGAACTGCATCACGATTCACAGTTCCACAGGGAAGGGATCGCGCTGAGCATGGCGATGATTCCAGTGAGTTGAGAAAAATCATTATAAGGTAATTTATGGGTCCCTCTAGTATCCCACTAACACCCATGGGGTCAGAGTACTGCTACCTTGACCCCTTTATTCACTTTGCAAAAATATTTTCAGCCCAGGACCGTTTCTCGATACATAAAATGGCATATGCAACTTTTCTGTCAGGTTGCAGCCAGCCAATCATCACCCTGTTGTGGCGTGTGGACCTGCGGATACTTCGCGGGTGGTTTCGCAAAGGATCCGCGTCCCTAGATACACTAATCTGGTTTTCTGTTAATATCTCCAAAACTACTGTACGGATTTACACCAAAATAGAGAAAGGCACAGCTCTGAACCAAGGTCTACTTTCTGCCAAATTTGGTGTAATCCCGTCCAGCGGTTCGGGCTGTAGTGTCTCAAGTCCCTATGGGAATTAACATGGGGAATACAAGTTTGTAGACCCCCCTCTTTTTCTCGGCCCTCCTTCACGGACCACCCTGAAACTTTCCAGACAGCAGCTCAAGTGAGCATCCCAAATTAGTTTGCAAAATTGGGAAAATTAATTTAACAAAAAGGTTATTGGCAAAGCAAAAAACGCTCTTGGAAAATACATCCTAACTTTAACTACTTACTGGTGATGTCATCAGTGATGTCATTTGAGATGTCATCAGTGATGTCATCAGTGAAGTCACTGACCATGTCATGAATGATGTAATATGTGACGTCATCAGCAGTGCATTGCGCGAGTTATAGTTAGCTCAACTAACTATAACAGGGGAATTTCTATGGTTTTCTATGAGTGACATGTCCAACTAACTAACTTCCCTGAAACCTATGGTTTTTTCAGTGAATTTCAAAGGTTTTTTAAATGCTCATTCCTAACTATAATGTCCCTGAAACCTTTGGTCTTTTCTGTGAATTTCAAAGGTTTTTTAAATGCTAATTTCTAACTATAATGTGCCTGAAACCTATGGCTTTTTCTGTGAATTTCAAATGTTTTTTAAATGCTAATTTCTAATTATAATGTTCATTAAACCTATCTTTTTTTCTGTGTTTTTTAATTATCAACCCATTCTCAACTTGGTGAAAATTGCAAATCTCACCACTCTTCCATCGATACCTTACGTCAACAAAATGCAAAGAAGGCGTTCCCGTGCAGAAAAAACCACGAAAACAACACTTCCCCATATTTTCAACGACCAGCCAAATCTGCAATGGGATCCAAAAAGCAGGCGATAAGCCGAGTTAGCAGTAACAAATTAACATCAACCTTTAACTGGTGTAAGGAGGTCGACTATCTACTCCGTGAATTGGACCCAACTCACAGCCACATCTAAAGACCAACACGTGATAGAGCTACTGATCATGCAGGTCCGACACGCAACAAGACCACAACACCCAGCGCCACCACCACCAGAATCTTCCCCCCCCCCGCACCACCACTCCTACTACCACCAAGGAAGCGCAAAACAGGACAACGGACCTTCCCAAAACGCCATGCCCTTCAGCCACACAATAGCTGAATGGGAGATATGGCAACCAACTATATATGAAGGAGGCAAGTCACCCTTCAACAATAAAGCACACAATGCCAAGTGTAATGCTGATGTGTTGCACAAACCTCACTATGCAAAGCACAAACCTCTCCATGTGGAGATATACTGTTGATACTTGTAGTGTAGTGCACAGTGGACGCAACCATGTTACCTCAGGCAGTGGGGAAGATCTCGGTCATGTAGCTGTGTTGTCCTCCCCTGGAAGCGGAAGCGGTGTGGGCTGCTCCAACGTACGCCACTCCAGCGTAGCAGTATGAAAAATAGGCCAGGCCCTAGGCGTGGTTCACTTGAGGGAAGACCAACGAGTCTGTCACAGCGGCAGCCCTCACCCTGGCATGTGGCTGCCGCCATAATCGTGGGCCTCCTTGACACAGGCCCCCTGTGAACCCAGCGGCACAGCACCGCAGACTTATGTCTGTACCAACTACTGCCTTCGATCTACACTGCGGACAGCAGCGCTCACAATTCAGATGCAGTGGCGATTGCAGATGTCACGGTCCAGTACGCAAGATACTTTGCTTTCAGTGCGGCCCGCCCATACCACGCATCTTCGCACGGTACACACACGCTGTGTGCTTCAGGTGCTACTAACTCACTGCACCATAAATCATCACCACGCAGCTGTGCGCCCATCCTGACCGCTGCCTCCGCCCTACACTGGGGTTACAAGGTTCACAATTCAAGATTAGTAGCGACGCAAATTGTGTAAGACAGTATAATAGGTTAAGAAGACCACATGCTCCCAATCTGTGCAGCTCAAGTCAACGTCACCTGCCTGTGGGCCTTTGCTGACCGCTGCCTCCGGCCAACACTGTGGAAGACCGGCGACACGTGGTGCCAACTAACCCTGTTCAACACAAGCCGATCCCACATGTGTAACTGTGTCCTAAGTACTGAATGGCAGTGACCCTTACTCCAAGGGACAACCACAGCACCAGACTCCCTTCGATCAGGGAGGCATATTTCCATAAGCAACGGTGGCGACAAGTGGTGCCAATAACTCTGTTCAACACAAGCCGAACAATCCCACATGTGGAACTGTGTCCTGAGTCCTGAATGGCAGTGACCCAAAGTCCATGGCAGCGACCACAGCAGCATACTCCCTCTGATTCGTTAGGCATATTTTCATATGCAACGGCAGCGACACATGGTGCCAATAACTGTTCAACACAAGCCGAACAATCCCACATGTGGAACTGTCCTCAATGGCAGCGACCACAGCACCACACTCCCTTCGATCACCGAGGGGTATTTCCACATGGAAGACCGGCAACACGTGGTGCCACTTAACCTGTACTATTTAAGGATTGTTTGGGTCACCAACGTATTCACGTGGCTGTGGACCCTAGCTCACCACTACCTCTGCCCTACACAGTGGGCAACCGGCGACAAATGGTACCACTAACCGTCTTCAACACAAGCCGATCCCACATGTGTTAGTGTGTGCTGAGTCCTGAATTGCAGCGACCACAGCACCAGACTCCCTTCGATCAGTGAGGGGTATTTCCATATGGAAGGCCGGCGACACATGGTGCCACTGAACCTGCACTACTCAGGCCGGTGGGGCCATCAACGTATGCACGTGGATGTGGGCCCTTGCTTACCGCTACCTCTGGCCTACACTGTGGAAGACCGGCGACAAATGGTGCCACTAACCGTCTTCAACACAAGCCGATCCCACATGGGGAACTGTGTCCTAAGTACTGAATGGCAGTGACCCTTACTCCAAGGGACAACCACAGCACCAGACTCCCTTCGATCAGGGAGGCATATTTCCATATGCAACGGTGGCGACAAGTGGTGCCAATAACTCTGTTCAACACAAGCCGAACAATCCCACATGTGGAACTGTGTCCTGAGTCCTGAATGGCAGTGACCCAAAGTCCATGGCAGCGACCACAGCAGCATACTCCCTCTGATTCGTTAGGCATATTTTCATATGCAACGGCGGCGACACATGGTGCCAATACCTGTTCAACACAAGCCGAACAATCCCACATGTGGAACTGTGTCCTGAGTCCTGAATGGCAGTGACCCAAAGTCCATGGCAGCGACCACAGCAGCATACTCCCTCTGATTCGTTAGGCATATTTTCATATGCAACGGCGGCGACACATGGTGCCAATACCTGTTCAACACAAGCCGAACAATCCCACATGTGGAACTGTGTCCTGAGTCCTGAATGGCAGTGACCCCAAGTCCATGGCAGCGACCACAGCAGCATACTCCCTCTGGTTAGGCATATTTTCATATGCAACGGCGGCTACACGTGGTGCCAATAACTGTTCAACACAAGCCGAACAATCCCACATGTGGAACTGTGTCCTGAGTCCTGAATGGCAGTGACCCCAAGTCCGTGGCAGCGACCACAGCACCACACTCCCTTCGATCAGTGAGGCATATTTCGATATGCAAGGCCGGCAACACGTAGTCCCACTAACCCTCTTTAACACAAGCCGATCCCACATGTGTAACTGTGTCCTGAGTCCTGAATAGCAGTCACCCCAAGTCTGTGGCAGCGACCACAGCACCACACTCTCTTTGATCAATGAGGGGTATTTCCATATGCAACTACAGACTCCAGTAGTCAACTAACTATCACAGTCCTACACCCTACATATTATCCTTTTAGTATCCTCGCTTCAAGAATATTTTTTTTTATATCAGTTATAGCTTTACTACAATGACCAAATTAATCTTCAAATGCAAACTAACATGGAATAGCAGTCTACACTACAGGCAGTACAGCTCGCAATTCCAATTTTAAATGCTAATTTCTAACAAGATTGTACTCAGAAAATACAACACTTCGTCAATGTATTCTATACTTATTTCATGAAAATTATTTCTTCATTTATTAACTACAGAGTCCACTAGGCAAGTAACTATTACAGGCCTCAAATCTACATAATATCCTTTTAGTATCCTTTCTTCTTGAACATTTTTTATTATATCAGTTATAGCTTTAGCACAACGACCAAATTCATTTTCAAGTACAAATGAACACTCAGCAGTCTACAATACGGGCAGCAGACCTCACAATTTGAATTTTGGACACGTGGTGCCAACTAACACTGTCCAACACAAGCCGATCCCACATGTGTAACTGTGTCCTGAGTCCTGAATGGCAGTGACCCCAAGTCCGTGGCAGTGACCACAGCACCAGACTCCCTCTCATCAGTGAGGCATACTTCCATATGCAAGAACATCAGCACGTGGTGCCACTAACCCTGTTCAACACAAACCGATACCACATGTGTAACTGTGTCCTGAGTCCTGAACGTCAGTGACCCGAACTTCGTAACAGCGACCACAGCACCACACTCCCTTCGATTAGTGAGGGGTATTTGCATATGGAAGGCCGGCGACACGTGGTGCCACTGAACCTCCACTGCGCAGGCCGGTGGGGCCACCAACGTATGCATGTGGCTGTGGGCCTTTGCTCACCGCTACCTCTGGCCTACACTACAGTCAGCATGCCTCACAATTCAGATAGAGTCCTGATTCCACATGACGCAGTCCAGTAGCCAAGACGCATTGCTTCCAGTGCGGCCCTTCCACACCAAGCATCATCACAGGCTCATACAGTCTCAATACTTCTTCTGCCACTAACCCTCTTTAACACAAGCCGATCCCACATGTGTAACTGTGTCCTGAGTCCTGAATGGCAGTGACCCTGTCTGTGGCACCGACCACAGCACCACACTCCCTTCGATCAGTGACGCATATTTTGATATGCAAGGCCGGCGACACGTAGTCCCACTAACCCTCTTTAACACAAGCCGATCCCACATGTGTAACTGTGTCCTGAGTCCAGAATGGCAGTGACCCCAACTTCGTGGCAGCGACCACAGCACCAGACTCCCTTCAGTCTTATTTGTTGTTCTTTTCTTTAAATATTTTTTTTTATATGTAAATCTATACATGACTAAGATTCTTCTTTGTCCAACCGCACAGTGACACTTCCAGGCCCAAGAAGGTTTTTGGGGGTATGATGGTAATGTGGGAAGAGGGTGCGTTACCTGCTGATGTGGGGAGAGGCAGCGTCAAAGGGGTATCTATCACAGAAAGAACTCCGATATGTTTTCACAAATGCCTCGGACAAATGCCAGCTGACGGACTGAATCACAAAATGGATTTTCAATGCTTATGTAGTGTGAGTTATAAAAAGTTTCTACCCAGGCTCGCAGAGGGCCAGCTGCGTCCCGTCCGCTCGACTCACAGACGCAGTACTACGAGCCGTCCACGTTATTGTAGCTATCCATGCCCTGTTCCGTCGTACGCCACGCCACTGCGATTACGTTCCGAAGTTGGCCCCACATAGCTACCTGTCGCAGGCGTACTCGCTATTGGTGTGCAGGCCAGAGGTCTAGTTCTAAACATCTCACGGCCACTCCCTCAGGGCAGGTTTGCACACACACCACACCCATCCGGCACATGCGTCACAGGCCATGTGCCCACGCAAATATAATAGATCGACAACGTCACATCCTTTATTGCCGGTGTTGACTAGATGGCGGACGCTCCACGTGTCTCAACCATAAAGAGTCTTTGAAAAGTTGCGCAGAAGGTTAGTCGCACCCTGATCTGTATAGCCATCAGGGGCCTACCACCCCCTTGGCACGGACTTCAGATGCACAGGATTAGTGCCACCCGAAGCTCATATGGCCATCAGGGGCCTACCACCACGCGGCACGAACTTAACTTCCACAGGCTTAGCGGCCCCAAAAGCTGATGTGGTCTCCGCCATTGATGACTCAGGACTCCGCGACATGTGTGAGATCTTCCGGGCCGTGGAGAAGATGATGTGGTCTCCGCCATTCATGACTCAGGACTCAGCGACATCTGTGCGATCCGCCAAGCACCTGATGTGGTCTCCGCCATTCATTACTCAGGACTCAGAGACATATCTGGGATGACTTTTGACGGGCTAGTGGAGTGCCCACTGCTGCACACTCCGGTGGCACCAGGAAATTATTTGCTCATGGATGGGCAGAGTCGGCAGTGTCTGTCTCTCTCTCTCTCTCTCTCTCTTCTATGTCTCTAACTCTCTCTCTTCCTTCTCCCTTTCTCACTCCCTTTCTTTCTTTCCCTCTCTTTCTCTCTGGCTTTTTTTTCTTCTCTGTTTCTCTGTGCCTCTCTCCTTTGATATGCCCATTACACACGTCCTTATTTTGTGCTTTATTTTCCTGGCTCTGTCGTCGACATCCATGGTCCCCATAGGAGTGTTCCGCCTTCTTGTTTTCTATTATTTTTGTTACATTTTGTTTATTAGTTTATCATTTATATATATGTTAATCAAAAAAGTTAATTTTGCAAATAGATTTTTGTTTATCGTTTACATATATATTTATAAAAAAAGAAAGTTTAAAAAAAAGTTAATAACGTTTTTGGTTGTTCTCTTAACTGCTGTGTGACCCTTTCTTGTTCTTATTACTGTTATTTGATGGAGTCCACCATGGTGTTAAATTTTGGGGCACTTATCGTGGGAATACTGGTGATGTCTGCAGTTTACATCAACTTCTGAATAGTGTTTTAGATTTATCTCAACTTTACTTCCATTAAAGTGCTGATAATGAAATGCAGACTAGCCGTTCCCGTACAAAAAGACACGAGGTACACCTTTGCGATTTATTCTAAATACTAAAATCCTGTATTGAATTGCACTGAGGTAGTGGCTGCACTTACAGTGTACACACAAAATCAATTAAGAACTCTCATTGTATTTATATTGATTGGGAATAGTGTGTCAAGTGCTGGATCTTGACGAGATACACTGCTCAGTTTGTATATTGTTCTGCACACAAACAAAATCACATCACAACTTTCACCCCAACTGCAATGCGAAACAAATTCCGGCGATGAGCCACGTTAGCACCAGGTATTTTACACCTGCTTTCTGCTGGTGTTAAGCAGGACGACTACCTGCACCATGAAACGGAACACAGCCAAGAGCCACACCAGAACACCCACAGGGGCCATAGAATCAATGAGCATGATGCAGGGATACCCATGAGGGCCACAAGACTCATCGCAACAACTCCAGGACCGTCAACACCCCCCAAACCCGCATCTGAACAAGTGTGTCCCTGTGGTCATTGTCTTAGCATGATAGGCACGAGCCCTGCAACATCACAGTGTGCTGTCACCTCAGCATTGGCAGTGAGCCTGAACATGTAGCTACGCACGCAACCTCCTGCATGCACAACTTGCATGTGCTGGTCCGGAGTACACAGGTCAGCGCAGGGGTGTGCCTATCCGGCAAGGGGAACAGGGTGTCCCGGACATGTCCGTGTACAGGAAGTGCAGTAAGTGTGTCTCTGTGTTCTGGTGTGGCCTGCCAAAAAGGCCGCAGCACTCGATGTTGTAAAGTGCCATGCACCACCTCCAAACGGCACTGTGATGGTGTAGTTTGAATGTAGCAGGACATGCACGAATAGGCATTACAATGGTGTGCCGTACGAGTGCACGAGATACAACAGCGCACTGTAGAAAAGTGTGGGGGCTCGTGGGAGGGAGAAGCAGCAGTGAACTCGCCCATGTGCCACATGCTGGGCATCTCATCCATGATAACCACGGTCGCAGACATTCCACAACACCAACGACCGGCCTTTGTACACATCCCGTATGAATGCAGCGTGGTTTTCACTTCTATGCTCGTTCAGTGATGTGATGTTGGCGGGTTGTGTGACTTGTGCTCCTTTTTGGTGTGTTTCATTTTGGCCATTGTTTGTCCATACTTGTGCTGTAGTTAATTGTGCACGTGTGCCATTCTGCCCATCTCCCCCCGTCTCCCCACTCCCTGCTTCTTCCTCTTCCTGGTGCTGTTGTGTCTATAATTTTGTTGCTCCACACATAAACACATGTAAAGAACAAATTAGAATAATTCCTTGATTCTTTTAGGTTTCAAAACTTCTCTCTATTGGTTTCTTTTTAATTTTCCATATAAACCATTTTTTTAAATATTCAACAACACATAGAAGTCAGAAGTGCAACGCATTCTATCAACACACTTTCTAGAACATTCTACAACACTTGCAGGTTAAAAGTTCATCAATTTTTTTAAACTTAACGATATTTTTTTGCAACATTTTCTCGAACATTTAACGGCACGTGCAAGTTAAAAGTTCACAATTGTTTTAAGTTCGAACAGTGCCTTCCAAATGCAAGTAGCAGCTGTGGTTCAGTTGAGCAAATTTTATCCTATGATATGTACTCCACGTTGAAACTGCTTTTTCTTAACCAATCACAAAGATGCTTTTCCACAAAACGAATGTGCACCATACTTTTAAAAAACAATGCTTTTCAACTCCCAATCACGTATCGTTTTGTATGGCAAAAAAAAGTACTTCCCCATCTTTAAACATATCTCTTATTCTACCAAGGAACTGCATGAGCTACAGACATCTTTCCATACCTTCCAACCATACCTTCAAAATGCAAGTGTGGATCGTAGGACATAGCTATATTTTCAGGAGCAAGAGGTATGCAGAACACAGACTTATTGACTTAGACCTAGGTTTACAAAATGTGGACATTAAATGGTTTTACACAGAGAAGATTGAAGTTGCACCAATTGCTACCTTTTGTTAAAACCTCTTTGCATCTTCCACACCCTGACCTCATGATTGTGCATTGTGGTGGAAATGACCTAGGCACATTGACTGGGGTAGGTTTGGAAATGCTTATGAAGGACACCTTTGGACACCTCAGCTCAGCACCATGTGACTCTGGGTAATAGCTCACTTAATAGCTCACATAATTTCCACGCTGGCCTCGAGGGCCTTCAGACCCATAGGGGTGAGTAGTTTGCGCTTTACAAATACCGTATTGATTTGATACGTGCAAATTTACCTTTGTACTCCCTATATAACACCCCCTAAGCACCATACACAAGTTACAATGTTCAAAACAAAAGTTCCTCCGAGTAGGAATAACTACATGTTGACACTACTTGACAGATGTGGCACAGCGGCCAGAGCACATGACTTCACAGCATATGACACACAGTTTGGACTCACGCTTTCATCCCCGACTCCGGCAGCACCTCAGCTTAGCACCATGAGACTCTAGACAATATCTCACATATTTTCCGTACCCCGGGACTTTCAAACCAGTAGGAGTCAGTAGTTCGTCCTAGTAGGTATAAACACATGCTGACACTACTTCCACAGGTGTGCTACAGCGGCCAGGGCACATGACTTCACACCATAAGACACACAGTTTAGGCTCACGCTTTCATCCCCGACTCCCGCAGCAGCTCACCTTAGCAGCATCAGACTATGCAATACCTCACTTAATTTCCGTACCCAGCACTTTCAGACCGGTAGTATGAGTAGTTCGCTTTGCACCCCCTCTATAGCACACCCTAAACACCCCACAGAGGTTACAGTGCTCCTACCCTCCTCTTTCCCACATTTTTTGCCCTTTTTCCCCCCTTACTCGCTTCAACGGAATCACAAAATGGCGGCCAACACTTCCTAGTTGCAAACGCTCGCAGCCAAACAGCAGCAAGCTCGTGCTCGTAATGCCTCATCAAATCAGATGGCAGAATTCCCAAATATCGATATCTGTAAATTTTGATATTTCTCAAAAACTACTGAATGGATTTACACCAAATAAACAAAAGCGTGCTTTCTAGACCGAGACCCTTCTCCCTGCCAAATTGGGGTAATTCCGTTCAACCGTTCGACCTGTAGCCTTGTCAAAAGTTTCCTATGGAAATTAACATTGAAAAAATATGTTTTGGGACCCCCCTTTTTCCTCGGCCCCCCATTGACGAATCACCCCCAAACTTTCAACATAGGAGCTGATCTCAACAAAGAATTAGTTTGGAAAATTTCACGAAGATTCAATCGGTGCCAAAGTTATTGCGAATAGAATATTGCCATTTTCCTATTGTAACTAGGTCCTAACTATACCTACTGGCGACCGCCAGTAGGTAATATATATATATATATATATTCACTGAAAAAACCATAGGTTTCACACATGTTATAGTTAGCGGAAATTTTACTGATAAAAAACCTGTGAAATTGCCCCGTTATAGTTAGTGCTGGCAACTATAACTCACGCGACCGCAATCCTCTGCTGATGCTAATACTGTATTTAGACACTTATTTGCCCATGTCTTCTTCCATACATTTTTAGCTATACATATATTACAAATATTTTTTTTTCATAAAGACACATATGTCATCAGCAGAAGATTGCGGTCGCGTGAGTTATAGTTGCCAGCACTAACTATAACGGGGCAATTTCACAGGTTTTTTATCAGTAAAATTTCTGCTAACTATAACATGTGTGAAACCTATGGTTTTTTCAGTGAATTTGCAAGGTTTTTTAAATGCTAATTCCTAACTATAACGTGTGTGAAACCTATGGTTTTTTCAGTGAATTTGTACGGTTTTTTAAATGCTAAGTTACTTTACGCCATTCGAGGCGTGCGCGCCCACTTAACGCAGTTCGTTCCGTGCACGGTTTTTATCAACTTTAATAAGCACTGTACATTTGGTGGCCTTCGGCCACCAAAAGCACAGGGGGTGGGGTCAATGTGGATAGTGTTTTTTTTATTTCGATTTTATAATTTCATGTTGCCAAAATTTAGTTTTTTTTACCTATTAATAAGCCCTGTACATTTGGTGCCCTACGGCCACCAAAAGCACAGGGGGTGGGGTAAGTGTGGATAGTGTTTTTTTTATTTTTATTTTTTTACCGTACGCTTACGGTAAGCGTACGGTAAGCGTACTCGGCGAAATTGCCGAAAAAAAAATAAAACCGTTTTTGCTCTTGGGGGATGTTTGGGGACTCCCTCAACATGACTATGTGGGAGGGAGTTGTCAAAACAGCCCCGTAACATGTTTTTGGCCATCATGTTTGATAAACAACACTCAGTGCGAGAGACAAAATGGCGGACGCCGCTTCCTGGTGTCGGCCGATTCGAATGTTTACTAAGATCTAAGAGCCAATCAGAATCGCGCTCGCGCACGCCACCGTACGCTTACGGTAAGCGTACGGTAAGCGTACCGTAAGCGGGCTCAGATATATATATTGATTTAAAGGCTATTTTCTCAGAATCTACTGAACAGATTTACACCAAACCTACAAAAGGCACTTCCTTGACCTAGGGACTACCTCTCTGCCAAATTTCTAGTAATTCTGTTCAGCCGTTCGGGCTGTAGCTCGTTCTAAAGGTCCTATGGAAAAATGCATGGGAAAAACGCGTTTTGGGACCCCCCTTTTATCTCAGCCCCCGCTTGACGAATCCCCCCGAGACTTTCAGGGTAGGAGCGGAGCGTAGCGCCCCACCTATTTTGAGAAATTCGCGAGGATTCATCGACCGGCGCCAAAGTTATTCAAAATAGAATGTTGAGGTTTTCCTATGGAAAAGGGGTCCTAACTATAACTACCTACTGGCGACCGCCAGTAGGTAAAATATATATATATATATATATATATATATATATATATATATATATATATATATATATATATATATATATATATATATATATATATATATATATATATATATATATATATATATATATATATATATATATTTTTTTTTTTTTTTTTTTCACTGAAAAAACCATAGGTTTCAGGGACATTATAGTTGGACATTTCACTCGTAGAAAACCATAGAAATTCCCCCGTTACAGTTAGTTCAGCTAACTATAACTCGCGCACCCGCAATGCACTGCTGATGACATCATATTACATCAATCATGACATGGTCAGTGACATCACTGATGACATCATCCAGTGACTGTGGTTTTCTTTAAAGTTTAAATATGTATTATATATATGCCAAGGTGTAATGAAGAATGAGTGGGTGTATAAGTGCCTGGATGGAGGATTTAGTAGGTGCGTGACTGACTGTTTAAGTGAGTGATTACATGTGTCTTACTGAATGCATGGGTTAGTGACTAAACTGTGTGAATGTCTGTATCAGTCTGTCTGTTGTGGTATAAGCTGCTGCATGTGTTGGTCAGTAGCTACATGAGTGTCTATATGGGTTATCGATTGGTTGCCTGAGTATTTGTATGGGTGCCTGAGTGTGTGTGTGTGGGTGGGTGGGAAGTGTGTGACTCTGTGCATAGATGTGTGAGTGGTTGATTCACTGTGTGTATGGGTTTCAAGAGTGCATGTGGAAACAGCTGTATGGGGAGGTGAGTGTGTGTATGGGTGAGTGAATGTTTGTCTCAATGTCACATGTCCAAGTAACTACATATGTAAAAGGCAGTGTATGTGAGAGTTGAAGTATATAAATGACTATTCGTGAGAGTCAGTTATTGTGAGAGTGGCTGTATGGAGGAGTGTGTACTTGTATCAGTGATTGTATAAGAGAGTAAGTATGCGTTTGTGACTGTTTGAATAAGTGATGTGGTGTGTGTGTAAAACTGTATAGGTGAGTAAACGGGAGTGTGATTGATTTTTTGCATGACTGACTATGTGTGTGAGTAACTGGATAAGTGTCTGTATAGGTGTATGAGTGCATATGATAGTGTTGTATTGATGAGTGACTGCATGTATGAGTGACTGTATGGGTGAATGAGTGGATGTGTGTGTAGACCTAGGAATCAGTGAGTGTGTATGAAGTAACTGGTATTGGTGTGTCTATGGTTTCAAAAATGGTAGTCTGTATTTTACAGTGGGTGTATCAAAGGATATATTAGAGTGTGAGGAGGTGCATCAGATTTTCACGTGGATGATGTCATCAGTGATGTAATGTGAGCATGTTGTAAGTTGGGGGATTAAGTCCCCTTGAATCCTGAGGGTCCCTGTGGGCCAACTAGCCCACCAGGTACCTCCAGTAAGCGCCACAGAGCTGCTTTGCAGTGAGAGGTGGTCCAAGGCCACTCCCCTTTTTACACCTCTCTGCAACGCAGCTCCCTGGCGCTTACTGGAGGTACCTGGTGGGCTAGTTGGTCCCCAGGGACCCTCAGGATTCAAGGGGACTTAATTCCCCAACTTAGAACGTGCCACAGGGTGCGTTTGCACACATGTCACATCAGGCCACGCCCCTTCCCTGCACCACTGTGCAAACACGCCCCCTGGTGCGTTGTAAATTGGGGGATTAAGTCCCTTTGAGTCCTGAGGGTCCCTGGGAGCCAACTAGTCCACCAGGTACCTTGCGCAGTTTTCTCATCAACAATTTTATTGCAAATGTTGCAATCATATTATCAATGATGTCATAGAAGTAGTCATGGCTGATATATTATGTGGGGTAATTAGCAGGGTCCGTGAGTGGGCATATTTTTTTGTTAAACTGGGGTCAGGATCCGCTACAGATTCACATTGGGGCTGCACTGAATGCCACGGGTTTTGGGACAATTTCTTGCCCATGAGTAGTCCCTCACGGACCCCTCCATCCATCCCATGGGATCAGGATGCCTCTATCCTGACCTCTTACATCCTTTTTAGATTTTATCCTCTCCCAGTCCCCCCAGAACAGTTTTCTGATTCACAAAATGGCAGATACAACTTTTCTCTCAGGTTGTGGCCAGCAAATCACAGCATTGCTGTTGGCACGTGGATCCTTGACTCTAGATATACATGAATCTTTTTTCTTTAATAACGCCAAAACTACTAAACAGATTTATACCAAATTACAAAAAGCACACTTTGTAGACCGAGATCTAGCTTTTTGCCAAATTTGGTGTAATTCCGTTCAGTTGTTAGGGCTGTAGTCATGTCTAAATTCCTTATGGGAAATTGCATGTGGAAAACACATTTTGGTACCCCTCCCTTTTTCTCGGCCCCAGCTTGACAAATCATCCTTAAACTTTCCAGACAATAGCTGAAATGAGTGGCAAACTAGTTTTTAAAATGTTGTGAAGATTTGTAAAACAGCACCAAAGTTATTAGCAAAACCAAAAACGTGTGTTCTGGATTTTTCTCCTACCCAGAAAAAATTCTGATCTGATAAGTAAGGGATTGAATGAGCTATCTTTTTCCATCGTCACCTTCAAAGCCCCATCAATTACACTTTGCGAATTATGAACTGCAGAACAACTAGTACTTACATGCAGTTGCGTGCAGCCAGGTCCCGGTGTACAAACTTCCTCTCAGCTAGATAGTCCATACCGCGCGCTACCTGCAGCCCAAAGCCAATAAGATCCTTGACAGTTGGGTTCTGCAAAGACAGAAAAAGAAGACCTCCTGAAAAGAACAGACATAAAAGGGTTGCTTGTTGTTGGAAGGTAATCATATACCAGCTTACTCATCACAATATGGAGTGTGTATCTTAGAGCACTATCAGTGGCTATCCACAAATCCCCACCAGGTACTATTAGGGCATCCTCATCACCCTGCATCCAATAATCAGTGAAGACATGCAACAGCAGTTGTGGTGAAGGTTTCTGATAGAGAAGTATAGATATATTTAGATACTACATCTACTCCTTCCAGAACTTCTCAGTGCCCTCTAATACACATGATGACCAAAGCTCCCATTATTCACAGCAAGAAGGTACATTTTATTCCATTGCAGGTTTACATGTCTGCCCCTACTCCTTCCAATAAAATAATATTGCGAAGGAAAACTGAATTATTTGATCTCTGAAAAAGTGGTCCCATATAGTGCAGAAACAGGAACCCCAGGTGTTCTAACATGTAAACAATTAGGGCATTTCATTCTCAGACACCACATCAGTGCAACTACGAAGGGATCTATGTCTCACAAATTCATAAAGCCCTTACTGGCTTACAGAAAAAATAATTGCAAGGAGCTGGTTAGTGCACAGCAAAATCACTTTCCAGGCACAAGGGCAATACCTTGATGTCTTCTGCATCTGTAGGTGTCTTCGCCTGACCCACTTAATATTCCACATTGTTTGCCCTCCTCCTGACAAGTTTTTTTAAAATCAGGATGGCCTAAAATGATGCACACTTTTAGGACTTGCAGGACAAGCTTTTCTCCATTTGTACCCAGGTTATATTCCTGCCTTGAAATGTTCTGTATAAATGAGTGAAAATATTTATGATGAGTAAACAGGACTTTGTAGGGGTCTTAGTATACAACCAGAGATCAAAATTCACAAAGATGCGCTTGATATAGCTCATAGTGCTTTACATAGAATGTTTAGTATTGCAGCCAGGGGGTGCTATCGGCAGAACAATTTAATATGAAAGAGTTTATGATGTAGGCCTCATGGTAATTTGTTTCCTAACTTTAGGTTTAAGCCAGCTATAGATAGATACCTTTGGAAGACATCAAGCAGGGTTTGCAGATAGCCTTATGGGCAGTAGTCGTGTATAAAGCGGTTCAATACCCTAGGCCACAGCCAGCGTTCCAGAAGTAAGTTAAATTAATTTTTGGAGAGTTAGGACAGATTGGAATCCTCATCTCGTATCTGCAGACCTCATCTCGTATCTGCAGAAAGGACCCTTCTGTCTGAGATTGCTCTTCTGCAAAATCACGTCTTTCATTCAAAAGGTTTAACATGACAATTCAGTATTGAAGATTGCCAACTTTAGCTTTAATACTTACTCGTTCTTCAGAGCGGATAAAGTGCCGGAGATCACCATGCATCATGAATGGCAGGACCACCAGAGGCAAACCCTCCCGGGGAATTAAGATTCCAATTAGCGAGAGCACATGGTGGTGATGGAAGCTCTTCATGATAATTCCCTCTCTCAGGAACTCTTCCACTTCCTCAACGTCTGTGATCCCTGGAAGGAAAGGAAAATGTAAACTAGGGTGGCAAATGTACTCATGAGGCAAAATTGAGCCATGTGTCTAGGAAGATATGAGGGCACTAACATCTTTCAGAACCCTTTTGGGCCTTCTTATGAAGAATATGGACAAGTGGCTCCAAGAAGAAGTTAAAGAAGCAAGACTTCAAGAGAAGCAAGGATGCACGAGGCTTGTGGTTCTAACACAGCGACATTAGAGAAAAAGTTCAATATCATGACCTTTTAATTTTACTGTTGGAAATCACTAAGAATAATTCATAAATGGGCAGATTTCTTCATCATAGGATGCTTCAATTAAATGTCAGTATCGACATTTTTATTTAATTGTAAATGTAAAGAGCTATTTTGGTGAAAACGCACCCGGCAATGCCAATAAAATGCAGAAATATTGGTGATATTCAAGTTTATTGTTCATCTTTACAATTGTAGAATATAAATCAATCGTGTACAATGTCACCTTTCTTCCATCAGAGAACATTCACAATGCAATGACTTACATTTTCCAATTAAAATATATTTTAGTACATTTTTATCTGAGTGGTTACATTTGTAACCATCTCTTCCAAAATCTGGGGCCCTGAAACGGTGGTAGAATTTCACAAAGGCAGAAGAATCGAAAATGCCAAGTGCAACAATACATTTCTACTAGCAAGTGAAAACAGACTAATAAAGCATAGGCCCTGGTTCACAAATTATTTTTCCATTAGTAGGTGTGGCTAACGCCTAGATATTTAGGAGATGGTCACAAAAAAATCACTGAGAACAACATTTAAGTACTAGGCCTATTATGTAGTGGAAAGCATGGGTGCCTCATAATCACACATGTAGAGCGCACCCGCATATAAACCTTTGTTGTAGTAACATGAAGTGCTAGAATTTGAAATGTATTACCTGAAACGCGATATGTTCTGGGCCATTGAAAGGTAACATGGAGATTCAATGCAGAAAGTGAGTGTAACTAGCAGAAACCATTAGCGTGAAGAACACGTTTTATGTAACTGACAATTATTCATGTACTAAATGTGTTTATTAATTGTGTTGTTTTACATGTAGGTAGATGTATTCACTAAAAGGGTCTTAATTTCTAAGCAATTTCGTGAAGCTCATATTATGCTTTATGTTAGCTGAATTTCCATAGGCCTGAACTGCAGTTCCCTAAAAACTTTCGCTTTAACAGGTTGAATTTCATGTGTGCTGTGGAATTTGTTCTTTCTCATGTTTTATGTTGCAGGTGAAAGAAGCACGCCTGTTAGCTAGAATATTGTCTGCTTTAGTAGTCAGTCAAGGTGAGAAGAAGTTACAATTGTGTGCCTTGAGTCCATAAAGGCAGGTCGTTGTGCGTCACACAGGAGAAGGCCTGAGAACCAAGGACAAAATGTAGCAAGGAAGGAACACTTGTCACATGAAAAAACACTTTCAGAATCATCCCCAAAGCAGATGGCGTGACCCGCAATGGATCATGGGAATGTCACCTATGAATCATGTGTTGTTGGGATTAGGGAAAGCGCCCACTTCTTCTTTTGCCTTCAGAGAGAGAGCACCTTAGAGCAAGCTCTGTCTCATTAGCTTTATGCTACATGACCCACTGATGGTGGAGAGACTTCTTAGGAAGCCTCCACCTGCTGACACCTTTTTATCCTTCTTCCTGATAGTGCTTAAGTAGGAATGTCACTTTAGAGTTAGTGTAGGGATAGATTTAATGGTTTTATTCATCAACCCTCGATGCAGGGAAACTTGGATTCATGCTTTCTGACCCTTTGCATTTTACTTCTTGAATTAATTGTACTGCTTATGTTGCATCGTCTAAATTGGATACACTGATTTGGCTTTCTGCTGATTCCGATGTATTTCCATACCCTCGTATTGAGGTGTCTTTATGTTCAGTTGTGTTTGGCTTTGTAATAAACAAACTAACCTTACGTAGTTGTCTGTAGTTACTATGTGTCAAGTGGATTACTGATCAATTGATTGGTTCCCTAACTACTTTTCTCCTCTCCGTGCTTTCATGCTACAAAGAAGAACCATCAAATTGTGTCTCTAGAACAAGTCCAGAACTTATGGGCCTAGCCCTATCACCCATGTCCTGCAAAACACGAAAGGCACAAAAACAACTACTGGTTTATATAATATCTGTATATGGTTTATAAATATTCCCATGCATATTTTCGAAATCCACTTAAAAGCACTACCAATCACTTGCCCAAAAGTATGCCAGAACTTGAGTCACAATAGTTAATGAATCCGGTTCTAAAACAAATGCGGGGAAAAAGCTTGAATGGATTTAGGAATTTAAAATTGCTTCAGTATTTTTGTGAGGAGATTTATGTATAGTCGAAATGTTGACAGTAGATAATTTTGAGGCAATTGTTTTTTCAGGTCATGCTACTTTAGTCTATGTTTTCGTTTAAAATTCGGTGTATTGCTTTCCAAAGATAAAGATTGTTTTGTGGTGGTAAAAATATACCAAATCAGACCCTCCTCTGTGCCATCATGAGAAAATCTCTACCCCATAATCGCAAAATCCATAATGTTAAAAAAAATTAAAGCAATAACCACACATTTTGAGGGGTGTGAAAGAATGGATTGGACGTGACCTACACAGGTATGTGGGGTAAGGGGTGGAAAAAGGTGTAGTGGGATTTACCAATCAAAATAAAAGTATAGCTGGCGATAACCATAATTGGAAATGAAAACAAATGTAACAATGGTATCTTCAAAATTGGGTAAAGGTAATGGGGCTCTTAGCAACACCTCCCTCAATTTTCCACATACGTCCTCACCTCCTCCTTTTACTCCCCTTATCTGTGACTGAATGTATGTGTAATGCTGCACAAGAACAACTGCTGTCCTGTGTAATTGTATGGCTCCATGGATGATGCTCCACGTATCTGCCATACGCACAATTTACCATGTAATTCACTTATTTACCTATAAATGCCTCTGGTAAAATAACCAATAATATCGCTCACAGATGCTCACTGTCAGAAGTGAAACAAAAGAACATGACATTCTGGAGACTTCACTGGCCGATGCCAGCCTTTTTCCTCTTAAAATATCGAGTTACAAGAAGATGCAAAGTCGTTAAGGTAACTAAGTAAAAATGTGCAAATTCGAAGCCATCCCCCCATATCTTTCTGCTAGAAGTCATGCTTCAGCATCGCCCCAAGTGCACAATGACAAGCTTAAAGCACATCTGAGTCACACGCCACACCAGCATTCTTCCACCACCCAGACCACCCTTTAACAATACTCACCCAACCATGCATAACAACTCGACTATCTGGAGTGCAAACTACGCCTTGCAAGGGGATGCACTAAGATAAAGCAATACAATAATTCAAACTACTCCAGTACCAATATCATACTTCTATTTTATGTAAATACAATGCTTGCATTCCTATTTCTTCCCAAAAACATAAGAACCTTACATTTTTCATAGAAAAAACTTTCTTAAATAAACCCTAAATGTTTGCTTTACACACTGTCCACACTTCATCTGAAGCAGAATGATCAGTCAGGGTAAAGTGCAGTACAGAAACTGACTTAACATACATATGTCTTCCACAACCACTACGCTTCATGGTAATAAATCAAGTACTGACTGTGTGTGATTCAGTCCTGGAATCATGATTCCAATCTGAAAATGAAATGCTTTGTGGAAAGCTCCTTAGCTGTTTGGAGAGTAATGGAATTGGTTTCCAGAAGGCGCAGTTCTATTAAATCCACTTTCTGCATTTCAGTTCGTCTGTTCAATTTGCCACAAACAAACATTTCTATAAATCAAAGCCGCAACGGTTTTAATAATGCACCGAGGACACGTCTGTAAACAGGCTCACATGCGTGTCAAGGGAAATTGAGAAGCAGGCATGAAGCGACGCAGAGTGGATGAATGCGTGGATGAAGGGCAGGGTCCTCGTCAGAAATAAATTCCAGGACACGCCAAGACCAGTGGCGTAACAAGGGCCCCCGCAGTGCGGGGAGAGGGCTGGTGTGGGGGAGGGGGGGGGGTCTAACCTCAGCGCAGCTCCCTGGCCTGAGAGCTCCCGAGTGAGTCCTGAAAGGTGGGTGGGGGGCTCCATGTACTTTGGAGGGGGGGGGGGGGCTCAACTTTCGTTACGCCACTAGCCAAGGCCATGGAAGTAGGACTATAGATTAGCAACGAGTGCGAGCAGAGATGGACAAGCGCATTTGGACATCAAAGACACACGGTCCGAGCACAGACAGTTTTTAGGTCTCGGCTCGAAGGCTGCGCTTGCGCAGTCTCGATCCGAGATTTAATGACTTGGAGAAGAGGGGCTTGAACCCGCCCCTCTTCTCCCCTGCTCTCCATTGGCTGGCCTCTTGAATGCTGGCCAGCCATTGGAGAAGATGTCCGTCACTCCGAACAGGCCCCGTCCTTTTCGGATTCGGGGGCGTGTTTTTTTCAAGAAGTCTAATTATCTCCTCCAGCCAATGGCAAGAGGAGAGTAAAGGAAAACACGCCCCCGAATTCGAAACCGCCACTGCGTTTCTCCGAGGCATTTCTGCTTCGCCTCGGAGAAAGGCGGTGGTGTTGATGGCATCATCCCCTGCTCCTCGATCTAAACACGGTCCCTCAAAGGGGCCCTTCAGATGCCCTTGTTAATGCTTGTACACAGCAAAACAAAACAAAATTAAATAACTGATAATAGGTTCCTGTCGGCCCGAGTAACGCATTTCTCCGCCCACCTCTTGCGCCACGTTCTCCGTGTTCTCATGAACTCCCTTCCTTCGGTTTCCCTTGCGCGCTGGACACAGTTAAGCTGTGCGCAGGGACTAGAGGCGCAGATGTTCGTCCGCAGCGCGCTCCCTTACAGACCTGCAATGCTGGGCTCCCAGCAGCTGTGCGGCCATTTGCCGCCCAAAGTGGCGGTGTAAGGCAGGAGCCAAGCATGAATATTCATGAAGCGGAGGAGGCCGCGTGTGCGTGTCTCTGCGCACGAGGACTGGGGGTGTTGGCACACAGGAGAGACAGCTGCACCAGCCTCTACAACACACACGCGGAGCGCGGGGGCCGCAGCTGTTGATGCACGGACGCGAGCTCTCGAGCCGGGGTAGGCAAACAGGCGGAGCGACAGACGGCCGCCATACCGGCCAGCCGGTCGCTTGAACATGCGCACGGCGCTCCAGGAACTACTCTACATTTTTATAAAAAAAAGAAATACAGTTTACTCTTTTTGAAGAACTACGCTGACTCAGCCATTTTTTTTGCGTTTGAGCTGTCTAAAGGTAATATACACATACAACTTTAAATGTAACCTAATGAATGCAGACAGGACAAGTCGTAAACAGCAATTACCTCAGTTTTCCGACTTGTGCCGTCAAAAGTTCTTTCATGAGCCTGCTGGACTACTCTGTGTGACGTCTATGTTCTAGGAGGAAGTAACCCTGTATTCTCCAGTGTTGAAATTTAAGGGTTACAGGCAGGGCTTTAAGTGGGATGAAAGATTGGGCGTGGGGGGGGGGGGGGTTTCAAAGGGGCGTTGTCAATGTAAGTAAGGGCGTGGCTTAAAACACTTAAGCTAAACAGCTGTGCTTAGAATAGTGTGCCGCCCAACTTGCATTTTGATGATTTATTGCTAATCTCGTCACAGGTGCTGGAAGGTTTGTGGAAGCCACTGTGTGTGTGGCTCTGTGTATGTGGCTCTGTGTGTGTGGCTCTATGCGCGGTGGCTCTGTCTGTGTGTGGGTAACTGTGTGTGTAGGTGGCTCTGTGGGTGGCTCTATTTGTGTGTGGGTTGCTTTATGTGAGTGGCTCTGTGTGTGTGGGTGGCTCTGTGTGTGTGGGTGGCTCTGTGTGCGGGAGGCTGTGTGTGTGTGGCTCTGTGTGTGAGTGCAAATGCAAAAGGTCTCGCATTTGAGAGTGATTAAGCTATTGACATTGTAAATAACAATGCCGTTTCTTTAAATGTTTTAAAAACAAAAACAAAAATAATGTCATGAGCAATGCCAATAGCTCTAACTTTACCAATGCCGAGACCATTGCATTGTAAATGCTTGTTTAAAAGAGGCCTCGGAACGGGTCTCTATCGGGCCCTGTTTTGTGTCCTGGCACAGGCGGTCCATGTTTTTTCTTGTAGTGACAGCAGGCACATGGATGTGCGCGTGCTCACACTGCGCACTTCTCACTAGTGGAGAAGTTACGGCATGACGTCATGCCAGGTGAGCGTTGTAGGGGAAGGGAAATCCTTTAAAGAGAGTAATTTTCGCTCTGGATTTCTTTTCTATTTTTGAAACTCAGGAGCAGCAACATTGTCCTGGTGTCACCAGGGCTTTAAGTGGAAGCTTTTTCAATATTATAGACAAGCCATAGTTGCTGCTTATTTAGCTTATGCAACTAACTACCATTCACAAAGCCATTAGCCCTGGCTTGTTGTAGGTATGATGTTACTTGTATTATATATCTGGATGCAATGACAGAAGCAGCAAAATACAAGTCAGGCGGCACACTATGCTAAGCACAGATTTTTAGATACAGTGTTTAAGCCACGCCTCTAATTACATTGACCACGTCCCTTTGAGAGACTCCCACCAGTTTATTCATCCCACTTAAAGCCCTGTCTAACGCTTACTATACTATTCACCAGTTTTATAAAGCGCGTGACTACCTGAAAACAGGCTGCCCAGCGCTATCAAAGAAGTTAGAGAGAGCATGGAAACTGAAAGAAACTAAGAAAAGCTAAATCTTTAATTTGTTCCTGAGAATCAAGAAATTGTCCTCCATCCTAAGGTTAATGGGCAGAGCATTCCAAAGCTTGGGTGCAAGGTGAGTTGTAAAGTGTGATATAGCCATTTCAAAAGCAACACATTTTATACGTGTATCTTGTGGTAATCACACTGTGAAACTAAAGAATGTGTTCCATTTTAAATTTGACAATGATTGTCTGACTTAAAACATGGTTAGACTCGAGAAGCTGGGCCATGTGCATCTCCTGAACCAGTGATACCCTCAAACAAGACCTCTTGTGTACAGGCTCCCCCCAGTCCATTATTTTATCAATTTCTCACATGGTCTCTATGGCACAGAACAATGCATTTTGGCAACAATTGCATAAATATGTATAAGATACAGTGTTCATGTACTACGACATGCTCTCTCAGAACGACATTGAGAAACAATCATTAGCAAAGTCAATATGTCTCACCTATGCATTGTGTAATCTAAAGTGCCAGCATCCAATTAACATATGAAATGGATTTTCTTTTTTAGTTCTTGTACAGTCTCCATTCTCCTATTGTAAATTATTCTTCTCTGTACACTGATCGCCACCATCGTCCAACAGCACGGCCTCAGCATATTCTCCTACGCCGACACCCAGCTCATCCTCTCCCTCACCTAGGACCCCACAACCACCAGACTCAACTTCCAGGAAGGAATGCAGGAGGTCGCAGCCTGGATGAGCAACAGCTGCCTAAAACTCAACTTGGAGAAGGCAGAAGTCCTCGTCCTTGGAACCACCCCCTCGGCATGAAACAAAACCTGGTGGCCCACCGCGCTTGGCAGCCCACCAACTCCCACAGACCACGCCAAGAACCTCGACATCATACTAGACTCCTCCCTCTCCATGAATCGACAGGTAAACACCATCACGTCCAGTTCCTTCAACACCCTTTGCATCCTCTGTAAGACCTCCAAATGGATCCCCCCCGAGGCAAGGAAGACAAGTCACCCACGCACTCATCACCAGCAGGCTGGACTACGGAAACGCCCTCTACGCAGGCATCAACAAGTCCCTACTCCGCAAGCTCCAGATAATACAGAATACCGCTGCGAGACTCATCCTTGGGATCCCTCGACATGAACACCTCAGACAACACCTGTGCAAGCTCCACTGTCTCCCCGTCGAGAATAGAGTCACCTTCAAGATACTCACCCACGCCTACAAATGCCTACACAACACCGGACCCCAATACCTCAATGGCAGAATCACCCTCCACGTACACAAATGAAACCTCCGCTCCACCAACCTCTTCCTTGCCAAAACCCAGTGCATCCGCAGAGCAGGGGGAAGATCCTTCTCCTACATCGTGGTCAAGACCTGGAACGAGTTCCCCGCCGACATCAGACGTGCCCCCTACCTGAACACCTTCAGGATGGATCTGAAGACCTGGCTCTTCGAATGAAACGGACCTGCTGACCCCCTCCCCCCAGCACCTTGAGAACCTCAAGGGTGAGTAGTGCGCTTATAATTTCCCTGATTGATTGATTGATTGATTGATTGATTGATTTGGAAATTTGATTGTTCGCTAACATCCATTTATCTCATTGTGAACATATATTTTATACTCAACTTAAATATCCTATTGTAGGCCTTATGTCATGAGCAAAATGCACCGACACCCGAATCTCGGATGTGGCATGTACTATTGCAAGAATCCAAAAATGTCAATAGGCGAGTTTCTGAATGAGTGGGATGTCCCAATTTTGCTTAGATGAGTCCTGGGTTACAGTTAAAAGAATTGAAGGTTAGCAAGATGTAGCCATCAGAAACACAGTGTCTTTATGAACCACTCTGTCACTAATGTATGGTCTTGCAGAACTCCCAGTATGCAGCATCACTTATCTAGGACGAGGAATGGGAAAATACATGAAATGATTTACCATGCTGCAAGATAGTTATAATTACTTGCCTAGAAGAATGGTGCCCTCCAATACTCTATCACAAGAAACACTATGCAAAGAATGGCAATGCCCCTCTGGACACTAGGCTTTATTCTTAAAGTTTTTTGAGGATCTATGATTAACTGGTGTGCTCAAACAAAAAATTTGTACTAAAGTCCTATTTCAAAGTCCCAGAAATTGCAGATTTAACCTTTGCAAATGGAATTTGGCAATATTGATTCTATAGTACTGATTCCAGTCTGCGGAATTTGCACATTCAAAAATCTACATTGAGAGGCAGGTTTTTTAGCATTTCTGGATCATAGGCACTGGAAGTAGGGTTGCGGGAAGTGCTACAGACCACCAAAATAACCATGCTGAAGGTCAGAAGGTGACTGAGCTATAAAGATCCCTGCCAAATTTTGTTTTTATTTTGTCACTTTTACTGTGATTTCAAAGACAAGTGTTAAATGCCAGGATATGTCTTCTGACAAATTGCTGTTTATTCTTTTAACCTGAAGTTGGTGATTTACTTTTCTTTCTCTGACTGCAAAGTGAGAGGATTTTGTATAGTGAAGTATGTGAAAATATTGCTGGGGTATAGGAACTGAGAAAGGAAAGGGTGTAGAATGTCAATTAATTCTAACACACAACAAAATTAACAGTACAATTATTTCAACATTTATCAGCAGTCAGAAAAGCACAAATGCAGCACATTTTTGGTTTTTTTGCAATTCTGAAGTGCGATGGAAACAAAGATTTTAATAATATCAAAACAAGACACTTTATTTGGTGATGCACAAATCATAAACACATGCAGACATCCGACACATTATCTATCCTGTGTGCCCTATATATAGTTTTATCTGTAAAACTGTGCCTCTCTGCAAATTTCTTGGTCAATTAAACGGGATAAATTGTTGTCTGACAGTGCACTATTGCACCATGCTTTAGTAATATATATTCGACAGTGTGCTCCAAAGTGCACCACATGCTACACATCACACGTTTACACCTCCTCTGCTGAATGGGTGTAGCTCACTTGTTCTTTGTGTGACTCTTGTATTTTTCAGAATCCGTATTACTTCAGTGAAGTAACATTTATGGTAGCATCCCTACTTTTAAATGTGTTCCTACACCACTATTGTGGGTAAGTCAACCTGTAATTGTAGGTGCACAGGACAAAACCTTATGTTAATGGTGATCGACCAACAATCCAAAAGAGAACCCATCAGATTTTTTTTTTATTGCAAATTGTGCGTACAGTGTCATCTTTAAGTTTGACATTTATAAAACACAAGATAGACCACAAAAGGTATGTCTTGATACTGACTCTATTAGGAACACAAAGGTAAGGTTTGAGGGGTTGCCCTGGATTTTAAGTGAGAAGAGTGCCGTCTTTAGAGATTTTTGGTACTTAAGGTAATCTTTTATGGCTTTTAGTTCCAGTGTGTGGTCTTTCCGCATTTGATGGTATGATCTAATCCCATTGCACATGAACTACATAAGGGTTAGTACACCATGAGAATCATCTTGCACCTAAAGTAGTGTGCATCAAAAATAATGTGGTCAACAGATTAATAATGCCATCTTCAAAGAATTTTTTGAAAGCGAAGTTCATTTAACTGGGAAAGCAGGAAGAACTGCTACCTGGTCATGGTGAGGTTAGAGGGAGGATAAGAAAGGCTATTGTGGGTCTTGCATGAGAGACCACAGAGAAAAGAAGGGTCCCTGCCCTAGGGTAGGAGGCTTAGCATTTACATTTGAAGAGAGTGTAACCCTTGTGTCTGGCTGACTAGAAAACATAACATGGAGTAATGTCAGAAAGGCATGAGACGGCACTTCTGAGATTTTAACGGCATAGAGAGTGGGAGGGACCTCCGTGGGATGGGAAATCTACAATATATCCTCAAAGGGTGAGGCGAGAAGAGTCACTGATGGAAAGCAAAGGGGAGAAGGAAAATGCACCTAGATTCGATCTGAAAAAGGGGGAAGAAGTTGATTAATGAGGAACTGGAAGGGTGAGATATTTAAGATGGGGTAAAGCAAAACCCCCGGGGAGAGGGAAAAGGATTATAAAAACAAAATTATTCAACTGTAGGAGGTGTAATCAAAATTAAGAACTGTCTTAAACTTAGGAAAACATTAAATGACCTGTTAAAAGACAACACAAATTTGTATCAGTCTAAAATGGCAACACTACAGAATAAAGTACACTTTGAATGTACTGAATTTCAGCTTCATTTTGGTGAACAGCGAATAAGAAGGGTGGATATCAGGGTGTACAAGAAGCTGTTTATCGAGAGGGTATTCATTAGATACTGCTGCTCAGGAACTTCATTATATATCTTTCTTATTTTGCACTTTCTGATACTGCAAAAATGTTGGCGGCCAAAGCCAGGGGTAAAAAAAGTCGTCTTTGATTTCAACTATTAATTTAGGTTTTGGGCCTTTCTACTGAGAGTACATGCCAAAACGTCAGTAGTGTACAGATGAAATAATTAGGTTTTTAGATCTGCAGCTTGTTGGATAATGGGTGATCTGGATTGAGAAGCAGGAAAGGTCTAACAAGTGGATGGCACTGCAGATTGTGGGAAAAAGTTTAAATTATCACAATTAGACAACTACATTTGAATTAAGTAGAACATCTCTAAAGGGGCTTAAATGGTCTCAGGCATATCGCTGGCTTGCTGCAAGGAAATATTTCTCCTGTGGGTGTGGAGTTTGTTGTTAAAATTGTTTCAACCGTTTAAGGCAGCAGGTTTAGGATTACACTGCACAGCGTCACTGTATTGAATCTGGGGAAAAGTGTTAAATGGCGTCTCACTTTGAGTTTCAGTATTGCGTCCACATGGGGTGGAATGACTGAAAAGAATGGCAAGATTGGGATCAACTCTGTTGGATTCAATCCAAAATTGGTTGTCTAAAACGTTGACACAAATGTCTTAATTGTTGCTAGTAATAAAAGGATTTTCATACAAGTCACAAAACATGTAGATTTATTCCCAAGATATATTTATAAACAGCAGAGCACAACACTTAGGACTCAGGCCATTGAGACTCTAAAGTCACCTTCTAAGAAGGCTGCAAGTGTATCCCTAGACTGGAAATGATATCTAGAGGTTGTGGAATTAGGTACAAGTGGAAATAGTCTCAACTGATTAAGACAAACAGTAAATGCACTAACAGGCTATTGGTGGACAGGTGAGTGAGTGTGTGCATTAGTGAGTCAGTGACCATTTGCACAGAGTAAGCCTAACTTTCTACAGCCAGGCAATCGGGAAACCATTCTGTAAGAATGTTGAGAACTTGGCAGAGTTTACACTACTATTCTTCAATAACTGACATTAATTTGGCTAAAAGTATGGCATTTGAAAGGTCAAGTGTTAATTATTTTCTGAGAAAAAATATCAAAATATCAGTAGTTTTAAAAAGAGATAAAAATAAGGGGCTAAAAGTATAATCATTAACTACCAATCCCTTGAAGCAAAATGAATAGAGCACATCTAAAATTGTATAAACTCAAGAAGTGTTCTAGTGTCCAGTAATCCATCTGTGATCGCAGGACATGGATGGCTGCTGAGGAGGGAAATTAGCGGTGAAGCAGGTGTTGGAATTTTATAAACCTATTAATGGTAGCAGACATGTACCATGGCCATCCTTCCACATCACATTATCTTATCATGGTTCTTTAAATTTCAGCCTCAACATTGCAAGATAATTATAGAAAGTGACTATGCACATTAACTCTGTATTATGAAAGCAACTTTCCCTTTCCTTTGGTGCAATTCAACTGCTCTCAGCATTGAGAGTCTCACGATATAAACCTTGATAGTAATGTCAGGGCCAAAGTGAAAACAATATGAACCATGAAAATTGAGGTGAATTTTAATATCCATTAAGTTATGGTTCCTAAACCCATCACATAACTTATTTATAGACCATTAAAATGTGGCTTACAGTATATGGCATTAAATAATTACTACAAGCAGACTGTTCTGCAATGGTGAACAACCTGTGACCCAGTGTTCACTAACAGAACAAATAAAAAAAGAAACTCCAAGCCATGGCAAACTTACTGTTTAACGATTTGACAGCACAGTGGACTTCTTTCTGGGATGCATCGATGTACGTACCATGATAAACACTCCCAAAATGACCTACAAAAATGACCAGTGGTTAGTCAATGAACATATTATGCTTCCTTTCAGTTACAATTGATATTAAGACAATCGCTCTTGCAAATAAATGCACAAAACTATTATCTGCAAGCTCTTTCTGGAATTATAATATCCTGAAGATCAGTAAGCCACAACAGGTGTTACCTACACACTCCAGCAATCGCCAGAGATACTTTAAATGACACTCTTCTTTTTTAATATACTTTTATTAATATGTGGAGGAATGTGGAAGAATAAGGATGCTCTTAAGACACACTGCAACCTTGCCCATACACTTCTTAAATGCAATATCTTCAAATGCACTTAAAGGCACCTAACAATTCACTGCCGGGTGAACCGGGATGGATAAGATTGCTCTCTGATTTCTTTGGAACTTTTTTGCCCCCACTGATTTTCTATGGTGATGTTGCTGCCTCGACACAGTACATCCTCCCTAAACCGATGCTGTGCTTGCACAGAGGTTGTACGTATTTGGTGCTCAGATGATTATTAAAACTGTGTGGAGTTGGAATCCAATGCATGCTATTGAGTATGCAACATCATTTGTACTTCAAAAGGGAAAGACTTAAAAGAGTCAGCCTAAGAAGCAGGTTAAGGGTGAATATTTCAAGTGACACTTATTGCTCCATGTGTCTTTTTGATGAGACCAGGGAAGGAATCGACCAAAAACTGGTCCAATATACCCCATTGTGCATGTGAGGTGTCCTTAACATACATTAATAAATGTAGATATCCCTAAAACAATCTAGATAGAGCTATACTTCGGCACACCATGTATACTTTTATTCTTCCTTTCATGGGTATACTTCATTCCTGGTCTACATCCAAAACTTGTACGAACCAGTCATGGTTAGGTTTCACAAGTAAGAAATGATTCATCCAGTTCTAGGGGTTGTATTGAGCATTCACTTTAGTGTTGGATGTAAGTCTAGCATAATCCTTTCCCTCGTACCCTTTTGTTGTCTTAAGTATGGAATGGAACGTTTCCGTCCCAGATTTCCTTGCCATGTCTGCACGGTGCAAAGCTGCACCAGAAACACCCTGCTGACGAGAATCTCTCTTTTCAATGATAAAGTCACTAAGTTCAGCGATAGGAGCAGGTGGACCCCACGCAGCACAAATTCCTCCGTCTCAGGGAGAGAATTAATCTCCACAAACTAAGGACCTTGTAAGCATGAGTCAACTGCACAACGTTCTAACTCAAATTGTCCATTGTATGAAGCAATATGAATGCACAGAATTGATTCAACAGAAAATAAAATGTGTTCAAGTACTGCATACAAAAGAATATAAAGAGTTGGAATACACTGCTAAATGTCTATTTGTCAGCCATATTTTCGCTATTCTCATATGAACTGCTGGAAAAGACAGAATAAAAAAAAATCTATAAAATTCCCTTCATACAGTTTTTGTAAAATGCAATCAAGTTGTTTTGTATGAATGAGTTAAATCAATTTAACTAGTCACAACTTGTGTGTGTCAGCTGTAATGAGCATGCTGAGAAACATTAGGAGAGCACTGTCAAACCTAAGTTTCTCAAACCCTCAAAAGAAGTTAAATTTAAGTTTCAACAAAAGACTTTTGTTCATTCTGAGGTTTTGGAATAAAGTTTAAGGGAGTTATACAACTTTATGTGATGAGTGGAAGAAACTCCAATCACGACAATAATATGATCTCACAACTACAATTGGATCCATACATGTACATGAAGATTGTTGTAGGTAATAGAGCACAAATATGAAATACATAGTTATGAGCCAATGAAATACGGACTAAAATGGATCCTTTATATAAACATTATCAGTGAAAGACAGAGTCAACCCTTGGAAAAGAAGTACAACAAAAAGAAACTAAAAAGTTCTAGAAAGTATGAATTCTTTGCTGTGAAACCTATTGCAATTTTGAAACTCTCTAGGATGCTACCATCTTCCCTTCCCCAATCCTGAAACCTACCCTTGCCGATTATCTGGTCTCGGTGCATGATCAGCCGCTCCTCAGGAATTAGCACGTCCTTCACCTCCTCCAGCAGGTCTGGACCTAGGTTGTCCAGAAGGCTGGTTGGCATCGCCAGCAGCTGCATAGTGGAGCCACCACTGCTGCCTGTGTAATCCACACCCCTGAAAACCAATGCCCCAGAGCCACTATTTGGGGTATCTGTCGAGGGGAAAGAAATCCAAAAACTGCTATTAGGCAACTAAATATTCAGTTAAGATGTTAAATAATATACACAAAGGCAAGATTTTTCCGATGTTTAAGAGGTTGCCTGAGAAGATTCTCAACGACAGAGCACAAAGCTCAAATTGAATCCTTGAGTGCAGACGACAACCAGTGTAAGTTCAAGAAAACAGTAGGTCACCCAGCAAGGTAAATGTGAGGCAATCCCCAAGCAACTCCTCACTCTGCAAAACAGAGAAAACTACTGTTTCTGTAATAAATTAAATGGCTAGATTCTGGAGTGTGTTTACTTACAGGATTCTCTATAGTCGCCGGTCAGAGGGCTTATAAGAACTCCATCGACTGTCCTACTGCTCACAAGCCGTTCCAAGTGCAGTGTAGCTGAAAATTCACACAATGAAAACAGCTAAGTTAGGCAATATTCATTCAGCAATACAAAAGGACAGAGCAAAAGATGTCAGTGTGAGAAGAGACAATATGAGCAAGAAAGAAGTCCGTGGACTAGAAAAGGAATTCAGACAAGAAAAGGTCAAAGGAGAGATATTGACAAATGATGATGATTAAAAAGTCTGCTCACTCAAGCATGGCAGCCATCTAGGAGTTGAATTTTGTGACAGTAGAAAAATCATTGAAAGATGGCCACCAGGCATACACCAGCATGCACACACACACACACACACACACACACTAGGGACCACCTTTCACTGATGTTTGCCATAATCTATGGCAAAAATGAACAAGCATTGACAAAGCCAATACCTATACATCCCTTTGTCACAGGTGAGACCAACTGATTCTGCCAATGCTTGTTATACTGGGTTCGGCATACTAATGTTTGAGATTTCAGTCTACCAGTGGGATAGCTCAAGTATTAGCTCTGTCAAATGTTAACTCCAATGCATTGCTCTGTGTGAGAAATTGAGTTGTTGGTTGGGGGGATGGGGTGAAACTCTACTCAAGTAACAGCCACAGTCCTGGTCAGGATGAACCACAGAAAGTCACTAAATTAACTTGTGGTTAACCCTCTTGTAGCTTGGCAAGATAGCAGTTAGGCTTAACTTAGAAGTAATGTGTAAAGTAGTTATGAAGCGTTTAAACAGCAATAAAGTAAAACACAGCACAAGGTATGTCCCACACCAATTTAGAAGAATTGATTGAAATGTAATTATTTGACACCAAAACTACAAAAATCCAATCAGCAGAACTGGAGGTAAGCAATTTCAAAGATTTAAAGTAAGTATAGCTCCAAAAAGCACAAAGTGCCACCCGCGGTTATCTGGTCGATGCCACTGGGTGAAAGTCACAAGTTCAGGCCGCCCGCGATGGAGAGTGGACCGGATACAGGGACCAGCTTAGTCCTGCTGAAAAAAATACCTTCTAAAGCCTACCACGAAGACTTCTGGAGGAGGCCGCGAGGAGCAGGGAGAGCATCGTAGATGGTCATCACTGTAGCATGAAGAGCATGCTGGGCTTCGCGGGCGGTCGTCCATGTAGTGTAAAGATCCTGACTGGCGTCGCAGTCGGTCGTTGCTGTAAATTCATGTTGGCGGTCACCACAGGTTGTCGTTGCTCTAGCACGAAGTGCAGAACCTGTGTTGCCGGTCGTTATGGCAGACGCTACAGTGCGAAGACTAAGGTTCACCGGAGCTTTGCTTTAGAGGACGGCGAGTGCTGGAAGATCTTGGCGCAACCAGGCCCACTTGCGGACAATAAAAGCCCAAAAATTAAGGGTCTCTACTTTCTGAGTCAGAGGAGTGCTCTCTGATGCCCGCCAAATACCTGGGCAGGCACCTCAGGCAGTTAAAGTTACAGGTCTAGGTAGCAGGACAGCTGGGCAGATGCATGGAGGCCTCTGGTGGTTGTTATGTCCCTGTAACTCAGAACAAGAGATCAGTCAGCTGACCCTTGGAGTCATATGGAGTCCCTTGGAGCCTTGGATGAAGAGAGCAGGTCTAGTCTTCCTTCTCAGTAACAGGGCAGGCCTCAAGGAGCAGGGTGCCCTTCTGTAGTATCCACAGGTCCAGGCTGAGAGCCCATTCTTATAACTGGTGTCCACTTTGAACTGGAAGAAGCTTCTGGAGTTTTCTCCCTACAGTGGTGTCTGGGATTTCCTGACTCTCTGCCCTGGTCCCAGCCTGTCTAGAGGCACAAAAGGCTAGTGTGAAGTAATTTGCTTTGTGCTGAAGTAGTCCCATTGAAGTGCAAGTGTGGTAGGTGACAGCTCCACCCCTCGATGCTGCAAATACCCAGTCACCCTTTGTGATACTGTCTGGAAGCAGTACACAAAGGCCAACTACACCTAATCATGTGACCTTAAACTTAAAAGTACATGTCCAACTTTGTAAATACAATGCACCCTGCTCAAAGGGCAGTTTAGGGCCTACCCTAATGTGTGACTTATATGTATTAAAAAGGAAGGTTTAGGCCTTGCAAAAAGTTTCTTTTGCCAGGTCAAAATGGCAGTTTTAAAACCGCACACACAGGCTACAATAGCATATCTGAGACATGTTTACAAAGGCTGCTTGAGTGGGTGGCAAACAAAGTGCTGCAGGCCCACTAACAGCATTTAATTGACATGCCCTGGGTACATGTAGTACCACTTTACTAGGGATTTACAAGTATTAAATGCGCCAGTTGAGTGTACATCAATTCTATCCCGTTCAAAGGAGAGTGCACAAGCACTTTAGAACTGCTAAGAAGTGGTAAAGTCCTAAAATCCAACATAAACGGGTTCAGACAATAAGAGGGGTGAAGCCAAAACGTTTGAGGGTGACACTGCAGAGAGGGCCAGGTTCAACCCTCTGTGGCTGACCCTCTTAACGACAGTGACTGAAAGATCGTTGGCCTAGTTTGCTAATGGCAGATTATTATTATATTTGACCACAATTTTTGTTCTTTACAACAACTTTAAGCAATCCAATATTATTAGCAGCTTATTTTGCTTAGCACCTAATAAATCACTAGTTATTCCCATCTATGTATAGTTCATAAATACTTCCTGTTGGACCTGGCCCTTTTTGCAGGGTTATTCCCAAACATTGTGCCTTCTTCCTCCTATTTTGTCTGACGTTTTTTTTCGCTTTAGGCACTTTACCACTGCTAACCAGTGCTAAAGTGCATATGCTCGCTGTATAAATTGTATTGGCAATTGGTTTCTCCATGATTGATAATCTGATTTACTAGTAAATCCCTAGTACAATGCACCATGTGTGGCCAGGGCTTGTAAATCAAATGCTACTTGTTGGCCTGCAGCACTGATTGTACCACCCACATGAGTAGCCTTACAAACATGTCTCAGACCTACCACGGAAGCGTCTGCTTGTGCAGTTTTAACATGCCAGTGCACCCACTTTCCTGGCCCAAACTTTTATTACATGTTTAAGGCACCCCACACCCCTAAGGTATGCCAAAGGCAGCCCTATGGGCAGTGTGCCATGTATTTAAAAGGTAGGACATGTACTGGTGTGTTTTACATGTTCTGACAGTGAAATACTACTACTTTTGTTTTACACTATTGCAAGACTATTTCTCCCATAGTGTGGCATGGGGATTGTCTTGAAATATATTCTAAGTGTAATGCCCCATTGGGAGTAGATAGAAATGTGGAGTTTGGGGTCTCATGACCCACAATTTAAAAGTACATATTTTGGTGAAGTTGGTTTTTAAATTGCATGTTTGAAAATGCCACTGTTAGAAAGTGGGCATTTTCTTGCTTAACCATTGTGTGGCTCTGCCAGTCTGTAGAATCCACGTTTGAGTTAGGATGACACTTGAGCTATCGTGCACGCACTCAAGCCAGTCACGCAAATGGAGCTGAGGTGTGCCTTGCCTATCCTGATGGGCTTTCACCAGGCTGATGTGCCTTCCTGAGCTAGAGTGGTGGGAGGAGTTGTCACTGACACCTGAATAGGGCTGTGCCTGTCCTTACACAAAGCGGTCTCCAACTCCATGTAGTGTGTCTGGAGCTCGGTCAGGGAAAGACAGGGCCTTGTGCATTACAAAGACTTTCCTTTAAAATTAGCCTACTTCAAAGGCAGGAAGGGGTATAAGTATTGGACCTTTGGCGCGCTCAAATAAGAACACTCTGGACTAAGGACATTCTGCCAGGAAGAACAGTTGGATGCCATGGAAGGGACTGTCACGCACCCTGTTGCTTTGTTTTGCTGGTCTGCTACTTCTGTCTGGGAGTGAAAGGACTGGACTTTGTTTTCTGAATCCTGCTTCCAAGGTTCTCCAAGGGCTTGTGCATGCTTGTCTCCTTTTAAGCAGTCTTAAGGCCATCGAGGACTTTACCTGCATCAGCTAACAGCACCTAGACTTCCCTGCTGGGAGTCCTTTTTGCCAAGTGGTGCAAAATCCAGTTAATGGGCCTTTGGAATCATGTGGCTGGTGCTGCAACACTAGAAAGCAACATCAAGGCCGTCAGCAATGCCGCTACCTGTACCAGAGCAGAGATCATTGCTCATGAAGAGCACAATGCACTGCCCCAACTTAAACTGCAGCCCTGGTGTTGCAGACGACAGCAACTTATCAACATTGACTTATTGAGATCACCGCTCTTGAAGTGCACGATGCACTGCCCTGACTTGCACTGCATCCTCGACCTCTCCGGCGACAGCGCTTCGCACCGACGCCATGCCGCTGACTGCACAGAAGCAGAGGGCACCATTCATGAAGAGCACGAACCATCGCCCTGACGTACACCGCAGCCTTCATGCCCATCCACGCCAGCCCCTGACTGCATCTTTGAAGGAGTCAATACCCAATGTGGGTTCCCTCCCAAACTTATCGACACAGCACCGTCCCAAGGAACCGATGCCTCGCCACCAATGCCGCATCACCTCCCCTGCGTAGCAGTGAGAAACCAACAGCGCTCCGGCACCAGCAAAGCCTCACCTCCCAGATGCCGTGCAGCGTCTTTAGTTTCATCGTTTTCAAGGTACTCTTGCTGAGGCTCAGTGTGACTCCGTATCCAGCCCGTGCTTCTCGTGGTCAGAGCCAAACTGTTAGATTAGTACCTGTTGCAATGTTGAGATAGCCTCCGGTGGAGCTCTTGTTTTCTTGGAGCTATATTTATACAGTAATCTTCCTAAAAGTGATATCTTGACTTATGTATGTTGGATTTTGGTCGTTTTGGTCTTGTTTTATTCAGATATTGGCTATTTTTCGAACCTGGTGTGGACTCATTTTGTAGTGTTTTCACAATATTACTTTGTGTATGTACAAATGCTTTATTCATTGCCTGAAAGATAAGCCTGACTGCTCGTGCCTAGCTACCAAGGTGGTAAAGCAGGGGTTATCTTACTTGTATGGCTCCCTAATCCTGGCTAGAGTGAGGGGGGTCCCTACTTGGACAGGGTACAAAGCACTGCCAACTAGAGACTTCATTTCTAACACTTCCAGGGAACAGCTTGTGAGAAGTTGGCCTGGCATATGCTGTCCACTAGTTATAGTGGGCACCTTGCACCAGTCCAGACAACCCTTATTGATGATAGGTTAAAAGACAACCTTTATTGAAAGCTATCCTAGTGGTAGCTATGGAGAGCAGCCTTCAGGCTAAGTCTTAAAGGAGTGTAAAGCAGCTTGGTTTACCAGATTATAACCTCTTGAATTACTAAATGAAAGGAGAACCACACAAGGTATATATAAAATATATATATTTATTTCTAAACACTCACTACTAATCTCTTTATGAGATTAGAGTTCAAGATACACAATAATACAGTTCTAAAACGACAGTAAATAGCACAATATACAATGGGCCCTAGGGGCGGACCAAACCATATATTAAGAAATTGGTATAAGAACCACGATTTAACTAGACACAGTGTCTAGAGCACGTAGAATCGCTGGGACCCCAAGGAACCACCCAAGGTAGTGGCCCAGGAAACCCACGGGGGACACGTGCAGTGTGAGAACACAGGCGCAAGCCCCGTACTATTCTATGGGGAAATCACGGTGGGAATTTTAGAAGTTAAGGACACTTAGGAAAGGACTTTGAGCAAACCCCTTTAGACTTAGGGGGTTCTAGGGCCAGCACCCACGGGAGCACCGGAGTACTCGAGTTACCTCACCCAGGGAAGCCGGGTGCATAGGTGTCAAATGGTGTCGGGAATCGTCGTTGATTTCAATGGCGATCTGCTGCAAAGTGCTGCTGCCGGGAAGGAGAAAAGTGTCCGGTGTGATCCATGCCTGGATCGAAGATCAGAAGAACCTGAAAGCAGAGGGGACAGAGTCGGGGTCACTTGCCAGTGACAAGGGGCACGATAGACTAATGCCCACCGATGCCGGGTGTTTCAGATGCGAAGAGGTGAAGCTTGACTCTGCAGCCACGAGGACCAGGAGGCGTCGACGATGATCAGGAGATGGATTCAAGCTGTCCCATGAAGGATGTCGAGTGCTGCAGTGTCGGTGCCCGGATTGGACCCAACAAGCCTTGGCAACAGCAACCCACGCAGGAAGAGAAAAGATGCTTTGGTGCAGACAGGCAAGGTCCTGGGGACTCTCCAAGTGATGGAGAGTCAGGGCATGCCTGGAGCAACCAGGTAAGCCCAATTAAAGTTAAAGTTGCCTTCACAGGGACCCACCAGTCGACGGACCAGGGATCGCGAAGGGACCTCGAGAGAAAACACAAAGGGCCAGCTCACAGAACACTCGTGGAGTGTAGGCAGGCAATCTTCGGTGCAAATGCTGCTCGGGGTCAGGGCTACAAGTAATCCAAAGCTCAGCTGCAGGAGTCATTGGAAAGCTGATGCTTCGGCAAAGTGACGCTGTGTCCAGGGGTTCGGGTTGCACGGTCGCCACAAGGCATACGGGCCTCAGACTTGATGTGGGCACTGATCGACCTTTAAGACCACGGAAACCCACCTCCTGTGTTGCAAAATTGTTCGGAGTCCGGCGGGAGCTTCAGAGATGCAAACCGGTCAGATGAGTCTTTGGTGCCTGCCTTGCTGGGGAGTAACTCCTTTCATCCAAGGGAGATTCTTCAGTCACCTAGTTCAATGTAGATCAGCGAAGTTCCAGGATTCAGTATCAGAGTTTCATCCAGGTGTAATCTAAAGTCCTGCAGCCAGGGGTTCCTATTTTATACCCAAGGAAGGGGTGGGACAAACTGTGGGGACCCACCTATGGAAGGGTCAGGAAAGAGGGGTGGCTACACCCATTTCCTTTGCCCAGTTTCGCGCCAAAGCAGGGGCTGATAGCCCCTGCAACCAGTTTGAGCTGGACTATGCACAGGGACACCAAATGTGCCCCCAGTGCAGACTTCAAAGCACTCGTGGAGTGCACCCACCCAGCCCCAATACACTAAAGCCTGTCTGGGTGGTGGTGACACCTCCCCGTGACAGGAAACCTATTGTCCAGGCCTCCCCTGCAGCAGGAGGGCAGACTTGTGTCTGTGGTTGGCAGCATCCATTTTGTGATGCCAGGGCTCTGTTAGCTGGTACCGGATATACCGGTGCTGTCATGTCTCTCCCTCTAGAAGGGTGGGATCATACTCCCACACTGGTGTGGGGGTATGATTCCAAGGTGTTTGACACCAAACACAACATGTTTCCGTGCAGCCATCTCAAAGTTAGCATTTACCATTTGGTTATAATGCACTTAAGAGTATACATATATATTTTATTTAGCTCAAATGTATGATTATTTACATTGTAAAATCAAAACACATCATATGAGTCAAACAAATAAAATGACAGTACAATACATCATTTTTGAAATAAAATTGATTTAAAACAGTGAATATTTTGCCATATTAAAAACAATTCATAGGACAATTCAATAAAAATCGTTTGTTAAGGATGTAAGTTGATCACGGATGCATTTTTGATTAGTTTGGATCTTTTCCACCAAGCAAACAATAAGTATCTTGAGATTGCAAAGACCAACCAACTAGTGGAGTCAGACACAAAAATTCTTAGTGCATCATTTGGGCGTGTGAAGCTTAAGGAGCGACATACAGGCCAAATCCATTTTTTCCGATGATCAACATAAGACGGGCAAAAGAATAAAAAATGTATAAGAGTCTCAGGGGAATCTTGACAGGTGGGACATACTGGCAATATGGATGCGTTCTCCCAGATACTTCTTCTTGAATTTAGAGGCAATGAACAATACCTAAATTGGATATATAAGGCTCTTGCCTGGGGTGGTTCAATGACATCCATAAACGGCTCAAAACCAACATATCCTTTAAAAATCAAGAAAACTAGAGGTTAAAATGCCATGCGTGTGACTTTCTAAACTTTGACAATCTATGTACTTCCAGAACCTTTTTTTAAGTAGAGGAACCATTGATTTTCTAATGGACCCCGGGTCCGTCCATAAGGGCCCTAATCCTAGCCTTAGAAACCAATCCTTAATCCTATTAAGCCATTTAATGCGACCTGTTTGTCTTTGCAGAGTAATTAATTCTGCCAGGGCCTTCCTGAGCGGGACCAGAGTGTCACTAGTCCAAATCCTAACCCAGAACAGGAGTGTCCTAAGAATAGCAAAATGGCTGATAGGTCTAAGGCCAAGATCGAGTCTAAGTGGCAGGAGGGGAGTGTTTACAGGCAGGTTCAGTGTTACCCTAATACATTTATTTTCGGCAAGGACCATATCTTTCAAATTTTCCAGCCCCCATAACTCTGCCCCATAAAGGGCTGCACCTAAACCTTTTGCCCTATGGAGTTCTAGAATGGGGGAGAGTGGCCGGAACAGGGAAGTTCTAGCCCTTCGCACTATAGCACAATCGGCATGTTGGAGGGGCAAGGTGCTTTTTTCAATTTGTGGTGCCCAAGCCAGCTTATCACTGATACGTACACCTAGGTAGTCGAATGCCCTTACCTGCTCCAGGGCCTGACTTTGTAGCATTATTTTACCTTTGTGTGAATTGTATGGATTAAATGTCATATATTTGGTCTTTGAGCAATTTATGACTAACCCCCTGTCTTTGCAGGCTTTGTCAAATTTGTTCAGGAGGTTCTCAATCCCAATAGGTGTCCTGGCAATGAGAAGGGTATTATCCGCAAAAAGCAGACAGGGCAATACACTGCCTGCTAATTTCGGAGGATCACCACCACAATTAAACAACTCCCCTATCAACCCATTAATAAAAAGAGTGAACAATGTTGGGGCCAGAACACAGCCTACCCCGGAATAAAGGTTCCAAAGGCTGCAGAGGGGCTCTGCTCTTGCATGGGCACCATCTCACATAAAAGCCAGCACCCTGCCTTCAGGATTAGTAAGGCCTGCCATAGGGGTGACTGCTAGGTTTATATGTGCAGTGATATGGAGAGATATAGTGAACCTATATCTCAGTAAGGGGTGCATGCACCACCTTACCCAGGCTGCAGTAGCAGCCCTGTGGTGTCATTTAGGAAGACTTCCCAGGGGTGGCATAATACATGCTGCAGCCCCTGGTAGGCCTCTGGTGTACCTATGCCCTGGGTACATAGTATACCATATACAAGGGACTTATAAGGGTACCCCAGAATCCAATCTGCAGTGTACCTTAAGTACTGGTAATCAATTCAGAGAAGAGGCAACTAGGCTGGGGTCTTGGTCAGCAGGGCCCCAGCCAGACTAAAGTCGAAAAACAGTGAAACATCAGCAAAAAGTGGGGGTAATTATAAGAAGCAGCTCCTACTCTCCTACACAGCTTTATTGTGCTTTTAAGTGCTTTACTCGAAGTTCCGCAGAGATTACTGTAATAATGTGATAAAGGTTAAAGAAGCCTGTCCATGTGGTTTTTAATTTCAACATTTGGTTACAACTCTATGTTCTTGACAGGTCATGTGCAAAGCTAAGGTATTCGGTTACCATTAGGGGTTGTGACAAATTGGCGACCCTGAATGCCATTTAAGTACATAGATATAGCTGCAGTATATTGCTGACACTTGGCAAATTTATTCAGTACTTAGTGTACAAACACTGATGAATGTAACACTTCTAATGACCAACTAAATGTCACAGAGTAGCTTTACTAAACAATGTATAACCATACTTATTGTATCAAAATATACTATGCAATCACACAACTTGGCGGTGTATTAAGCGAAACAATTACAAGGTACTAGGCCCTGAGCTGGCCACATTATCACTTGCCACATACCAAATGCTGCTAAAAGGAACACTTTCAGGGTGCTGGTTGAGTCCAGTTTTTGGACAAGTATTAATTATGACATATAGGCTCAGATTGTGAGTGCCTCAGAGAAAGCTGCAATAGTTATTACACCCAATAAAGTCAGACATACATGGATCAGGATTTATTTACAGGGTGGTATAAATAGCATCAATTAGGAGTTTTGCACTAAAAAGGAGACAATGTGCTGATTTTGGTATTTTCTACACCAAAATTCACATGCCCGAGAATTTACCAGGCTACTTTCCCCACAGTAAATTTTAACCAATGTGACTACTGTACCTGGGGAAACTGTGGAGGTGCAGGGTATGTCACTAAACCCATAATTATGAATGATATGCACGGTAACAGAAGTTTAAAATGACCAGGACACTTGGTATTGGGCCTAAGAGTTATGTGGTAGGATAAGTAACTGGGTTCTAGTGGCAGAAGGGTACTGTTACTGCATTGTGATGTAGTATTATTTAAAAAGGTGCAGCTTTTCCTAAACTGGGGCATTGCTGGGGCGGTCCTAATGGATATGGGGTTGTTGTTCCGGTCACTTGTTGACTGTATGCTTGCTTTTGAAACTGTGCAGAACTCCAATGCAATGCATTAGGCTAGGTTTGCACTATACAAATGCCACATACACAAAAAAGTTTATCATATCGGCAATAGTGTTAAGGAACTATAAAAAATTAATCACTGCTTTATTCTTGATGGATGAAGAATTTGTAGAATTGGGGATGAAGATATTAGCAACTGTTTTCATAATCTTTGTAGTCCTCTTGTTGCTCCATCTCATTATCAAAGCCTGTATGTGACCCAGTAATGATGTTGCTGCAAATAGAGTATCCCCTACCCCTTTCCCCCTCAAGGTACCAGAGACTGATGAGAATTTTAATTATAAATCGGATTATTTATCACTGGAGTATGTTGGTGATTATCTGTTTCAGAAGCGTTATCGGTTATCTGTTCCAGAAGCAGAAATGGTCGGCCATAAGAGTTACAAAATGAAATTGGGCAAAAGGGAGGGAATGCAAGATTCATCATTTTGCCCTTGCTTAACCGTAACTGATACAAATATCTTTCTGCTCATGATTAATATGCCTTAAAGTCATGCAAGTCTATGATCTCTAACGGCTCGTTTTGATGCTTGGTGCTTTAAAAGTAGGGCTCCCGGTTTTATGGTATTGATTTTATATCTGTATGTATCCATATGTATTTTGGATTTTGTGGAAAAATGAAGCTGAAATTAGTATATTTTCACATTTATTTAACCGATAAATATGAACTCATGCTTGAATCTCTACCAGGTTTCAATGCTGTGAACACTCACAGAAGATAAATCAATGCACTTTTCTGAAAATATGCACATTTCAGTATCAACCTTGTCCATATCTACTGGTGTTAAAGCGTCTTTTCAAAAAATTCCTTTCTTTTTTATTCTCCTTACCTATCCATTCACACAGCTATTGGCCTGGCAGACAGTATTATGAATTTCTCAAAGAGCAACCCAATTTCCATTTTTATCCACATTCAAAAATAAATACAGACAAGAAAATAAATGTTTTCTGTCTGTATTTATCTGTAAAAATAGAAAACAGGGAGCCTTATTTAAAAGATACATTTCCGACTAGCTTGAGCAGCAGCAAGAGTTTGTGGGGCATATGTATCATTGTAGCAGTTTGCAAGTCCTTAATAGCGATTTTTAGCGAATTTCTATTAAGGACTCGCAAAATGCTATGTAGGTAGAAATTGCAATAATAATTGCGATTCCTACTTATTCCTTAATTGTGAATCGCAAATTGCGTTTCGCAATTAAGTAATCCCTTCCCATTCTTTTCAATGGGCCAAGAGGCCCATAGGAATGAGTGGGAATTGAACATTCAATTTCAAGGGCGCAAGGGTTCCAAAAGGACACCCTGTTGCACCCCTGAAATGTGCATGTGTGCACATGTGGCGCACATACATGCCTTAAGGGCATGTATGTGTGCCACATGGCACTTTGAAAAAAGCAAAAAAGTGCTTTTTTCGCGGAAATCGCAAATTAACACCAAATTGAAGTTGATGTTAATTTGCGATTCCTTACAGCAATATCGCAATTTGCGATGGCTACTCGAATAGCATTTGGGGGAAACGCAAATTGTGATTCTCTAAATGCATGCGCAAAATAGGGAATCGCAAATTATTTTGCAAGTAGGTTTTTCTTTACTACATTGCACGCAGCTAAATTGGGATCGCAAACGCAAAAATTCTGAGAATTTCAGCGCTTGCGATCGCAATTTAGCTTGATACATCTGGCCCTATATTTCTATATGTGTCTGAGGGTTGTCTGCGAACTTTTGCAGAACTTCAGAACCTTTCGCCCATGTAACTCCTTATTTTCAGTCTGATCACATGATATCCACTGCAGTCCTGTATAAAACATTCTTTTAGGTCTTGCCTCTGCTTGTGCAGCTGATGCTCATTTGAGGTGCTGCGGGACCACCTCATCGCCCATTTCAGTGACTCCCAGATAGATATGTGTTTTGTTAATTAACATTTTCAGATATCTAATTGCCGTGCGAGTAGATCCTATTTAACAGTAGGACTATAACCTGCTATTCCAAAACATGATAGATGATACAGAACACGTAAGGGGCCTAGAAGTAAGGTGGCAGGTGATATTTTAATGCTCAGTCATATCAAACCAACGAAGGACTCAGGTTGCACTTATTTTTGCAACAACTAATGTCACTATAGATATAGAAGAACAGCATAAACTGAACATCCTAATGCATGTTAAGTTAGTACATCAACATAAACAACTTTACATATTTAATTAAAATTACTTACTGTTGGAAGGAAACCAGGGCCAGACAGGCCTTTTATTCCACTGGGCATTTCTCACATGAGCTGGAGCCCTTGGGGATTGGTTTGAAAGGGCCAGGGCCACTCCAGGATGGATGGATGGATGGATGGATGGATGGATGGAGAGAGCTTGTGGGAAGAGACAAAGGGGCACGGCTAGGTTGAGCATTTTTGCTAGGCCTTCTTTTGTTTCCCAAGTCCAGCACTCAAGGTAACAAGATTACAAAAGAAATCTGCTCAAAGCAGCGCTGGGAGGGTCGTGGAGTGCATTTTTCACTTATAATTATTTCAAATGCAAAATAAGAACTGATTCTGCACAGTTTATGGTTGATGGACAGAAAATCGATTATAGATCATGAACAGGTAGTAAATTAATGTAACACTGAGCATCGGGGCTTTGGGCTACTATTTAGCAAGTCGGTTTTAGGTTTGTATTAGCAAATGGTATTGGTATACCATTTTTGACGATTCTAAACATATGTCTGTGTATGACCAACTGATATTTCTGTTCCCGCAACTGCCAGCATGTGATTGCTTTAGATTTTAACAGTATAGTTTTGATTCGTTTTTTCTTAAATTTGAAGAATAAAATAAAAACCAAATGATGCACAACTCTAATAAAGAAATAGCATTTTCTTTTCATGCTTATTTTACTTCTTTAGTAAAGGGGACATGCATAGATGGTAACAAAGTTCAAACTAAGTTAGTGGGGCAAAGAAGAACAAATAATGAATAAAAAGGAATGACTCTCCCTTTTATGGAAGTCAAGGGCAGTGTCATGACAAGTTGATGAAGTAGCAACCCGGTATTCCAAGAAATAAATTGCCTCAAAGTCCCATGCTCCAATAATTTGATGTCAATTGAAAAGCACACAAACGAATCTTAGAGTGAACAAAAATAATGTTACATTACAATCTCATTCAAAAATAAATAAGCTAAAAAATCAGGCACTGATGATATGATATGAAGTAACATAGGCCCCTAGAAGATAAAAAGGGGACAGAGTAAATATGTTCACCTCTCAAAAATGGAACCATCAAATGCAGACCTATTGAGGCAGGTTTACACCCTGTCGGGGATGTTGTGTGGTACTTCAAAGGTCCAAAAGTTTAATATGGACAATAAATAACTTACCTAACCATTTTGAAGATAAAGCAATATTCTAAATTTTACATGAGACCCTTAGAGTTCCCTCGAAATGTATATGTGTACGGAGAAGGTATGTCAGAAATGTAAACCGATCAAATAATTTACTTGTTAACAGGTCGCCAGTTTGGAAAACCCTAATAAAATAGCAGGAAAGGAGCCTTGTAAACATATTTCAACAAGAGCTACAGCATTCCGTGCATTCATTGGTTAAATGTCACATTTCAATTTGCGCGAAGACTCATTTTTTTTCTGCACATTTTTTCTTCATTTAGTTTGACTATTCAAGATTCCTTTCCCCTGTCTCTCTCTCTCTCTTCCACCCCTCTACTGCTTAGGCAGAATCTGGATATTGGTTTTCCACTCAAAACAAACACATTTTTTCTGTGAGTAATTTGTCACTCTCCATCACCCATGGCCTTTGTGGTCTCAAAGCAATGGACCAGGACATGATTTTTTTTATTTTGACAAAGACCTACTAACTCCCTATTTTACTTTATTTCTGCTGTAGCCTCCATCACTTGCCGGCAAGTTTTACCCACACTGAGTCTGGACAAGGTTGCACCTCTGACGAGGCTGCTCTGAATCAAGGTATTAAAGTTCCTCTCATTCTCACACCCTACTCCAAGACGCTTGAGTGCTGCAGAGCCGGAACACAACCAGAGAGCCAGCCTTGCTCTAGTCTCTTCCTGCACCACACATACCGATGTCACTCACAAGAACAGCCGATAACCTGAAACACAGCCTTTCTTTCTGACGAGGCTCCTAGCGCAGACGGATGGTCTTACCTGGTTTCCTTTTTTTTCCGTACTTCAGCAGTAAAAACACCAACAAGCCAGCAATGAGCAGTGCCATGACAGTGCCCAAGACGATGCCAATCACTGGGTCCAGTACGTTTACAACGACAACGCTGCCCAGTGGAGTGCAGTTTCCATTCACGCACACCTAAACTCAAGGCAGAAATATATAAAAATATTTGTCATATCAATGAAAGTTATCTTTATGAGTGATGCAGAGGCAGCAAAAAAGTCATTATATCCAAGACTCTCTTGCCCCAACTCACACATTATTTCTTTTATTCCATTTGTGCATCCTTCTCCCCTCCATCAAAATCTTGTATCCCATCAGCATCCTACTAACAAGCTTGTCCATGAGGGTGGGCCAGGGGGGTGGGCTTGAGACCCTCTGCTATCAGTGCTATGGATGCCAAAACAACACAGAACTGGCTCTCTTCTACACTTGCTTGCTGCCCACTTTCAATTTATGTAGAAATTATGAAGGGCATGTCAAGCCATTACTGATGTTAGACAACTCTTTGATAATTCGCGGCAAAACTATAAATTGATGTACATTTTGGAAAGAGTTCCTCTTGACAATCCTACATGCCAAATGGTGAAGAATCTTTTAGATATAACCAGAGAATCATCCACATGATCAATCAGTCAAGCACGCACTTTGAGTTGCTGCAAGAGCCTCATCGCGCTGATGGATACTGCATCTTTGTTCCCTAGAAACTATGACAGGTTCAAATGAGGCAAAGTACATGAAACAGCTTTCCTCTGAGTCTATGCTATTCTCCTGTATCAAAGCACCATTTCACAACAGAATGACTCTGGGTTCCATCTAATGCTACTCTGATGTCTTCACAAAAGCTGCTTCCTTCACAACAGTCACACCATTTGCAATCCCGTATGAAAAAAGAGATCATCAAATTTCCCAGTGAGGATAGGGAAGATATCAAACTCAATCCATTGCGATTTCCCATGGAGCGGCCCAGTGATCTAATCCAACCAAATTATGTTTAAGAAACAAGGAACCACAAACAATAGCTTAACTTAACCTTAATCAACAGATTTACCCCCAGACCAACATGACAACCATTTTTTATGACTTTCAAAATTCAAAGTAAAGTTGTTTCATTTTCCGCTAAATTGTAGAAAACATTTATATTATCGTCATGAGATTCTTGACTATACTTTTGCACTTTCATAACAATGGTGGTCAACTCGATACTCCTACACAAACATCCCTCTATTCAGTTATCTATACACATTTGCATCAAATTCTCACAGATCGCCCATATTGTAATAGCTTGCAAATTATGCTAGTGATATAATTGTTTTATTTCACGTGTGTAGAGTGGCAAATGGGTTATCTTTTCTGCAGACCATCTGACCCACTATACCAGATCTCTGTGGAGAACTGCCTGTTGTTTTAGCTATCAGTAACAATTTTACAATACTGCTCTTCATCTGACCTCAAACAGTGACATATTCCATTTTGTATCAATACATCCAAATATGTTGGCAATTGTTGACATGTATTTCTACCAAACATATCTTCTCATAGAGAAAACAAAATCCTGTTGTGTGGTCTCAATAATTGTGCGACTTGCATACCTATTTTTTCTGCTTTATTGAAAACACTCAAGTTGTTAATCTGCTTTCAATGTATGAAGAAATAAATTGCGGTAAACTAAAACTAAATGTCAATGAATAGAATATAAGTAATTTTAGATATTGTTCCAATTATTGTGTCTTTTATTAATTTATAGGCCATTACTCGATCCTTATTCTGCTGTCATTGTTATGAACATCTATCGCTACCGGTCATGTAAGAGCGTTTTACTTCTGATTCAAATAGTTATTTGTAAAGTGGGTGGAAGGAAACTGTTAGTTGATCAAATGCTTTTCATTATCTTTCCCTCTAGTGTTTGTTTCAGATCATTCCATCTTGTTTACTTGAAGTGAGTGTAAGGTCCGAGTATTCAACATGACTGTCAAAACACAAAAAGCTTCAGCACACAAACTCCGCCCTAGAATACTGCTGCCAGCTTGTATGTGTGAAGTACATTGTATTCTGAAGCTACTGAATACGCTTTGAAATGGTACATCTCAACATCCACTGGAGAGGTAGGTGGCACGTGAATCTACAACACAAGGTGCAAAAAGTTGCCATACAACTGAGTAACATTTTTCATATGCAGCAACTGTTTCTGTAGCTCGCATGATTTGCATCAAATACAAATTAGTGCCCACGTCTTTAGGATGATTTGGACGGAAAGCAGAGGAACCTGCAGTATATAATGTTTAGAACAGTTGTACCCCATTGGGCTTAATTTAAAAAAGAAAAAAAATTGAAATCAATGTATTAATGCTTATATATGTGTATATGGATGTCCAGGTTGCAGCTATACATATATACCAGAGAGGAATATTGCGGAGAAAGGCCACATTACTGCTCTTTTATCGAGCAGAGTGAGCTGTGGCTGTGATTTGCTTGTGTACACACTCAAAGCATTTGAATGGTTGTAGGAGGGAGTTGGGAGATAAATTCGGCTCCGCCGGCAGAGTTTCCAGAGTTTTCCCCACTGCACGTTACACTCGTAATGCCCAATTCCAGAAAAGCTCCACCAACTGCTCCATGGAGGAGTTTTTTAATCGCATCCAACCCACCAATGTTAAGTTGGCGGGCGCATGAATTGGTGTCCCTAAGGGCACTAGGACGCCACCCGATTAGATTTCCTCCACGCGGGCAGTCGCAACCATTGGCGGTGAAAAAGCTACCAATCGAGTAGAAAATGTACTCGAGCGGCAGCAAAGAAGTAGCGCCCTCTGGCATGCCGCATGGTGCCGTTCAGGCTACTTTTACAGCAAAGAGCAATCTTCTGGTGCTAAAAATCAGCGCAACCTGTTGATTCCGCCCACTCGTGGAACTCCGTGGAATCTCGCTGAGTTTTTAAGCAACTTCGTGGAACTCCACAGAGTGAAATTCTGCGAGTTCCGCCCACCCCTACATTTAATTATCCATCTAACCTGGAAATGGGTTGCTCAAGGAAAGATGGTGGAAAGGAAACAAAAAGCTGTTTTGTTGTACAGGAAGGTCTACGTTTCTCAATGTAGAACGAGAGCTCTTTGGACAACTCGTTAATGCAGTGCCCATTCTACCCTACATGTAGAGTTAGGAAAGAAAGTTCAACGGTTGGCTAGAGATGTAGGGACACTACCATTAGTAGAAATTGTTTATCTGTATATAGGACTGCCTCGCACTCATGAACTTGAGAGAAAGGATCTTCTGCAGTCAGTGCTTCTAGTTCACTTACAGTACGCAGAGATGTTTTTGCATCTTAAAAGGCAACTTTCCACATTAACGCTAGTAATAGGCATGAATGTAATGGTTTAAAGGATCGAATCACAAGTCTGGTTTAGATGATATTGAGCAGTGGCGGTTGCTGCTAGAGCAGACAGAAAGACAAGCTGTTTTGAGCAACTTTGAGGGGAGCAGCAGAAAATGTAAACAGACGATCTGACTATTCTGTCAGTTTGAGTGTTTACTTCTGAGGATTGTACTGGTGACAGCACAAAGTGCACATGTCACCAGCACAGGTGACAGGGATGCACAGAAGGCACATGAATTGCACAAATGACTGAAGGGTACTTTTCAGGTCCGCTCTCCTCAGGCATTGACAATTCATAGACGTGCTCTGCACACTCTGCAGCGCTGCAATACACAGGAAGTGCTTGCTCGTGTACTGACGCATTTTAGTAACGTCGCCCCAAGCCGTATGGGAATGCACGACAGAGCAAGGGTGAACAAAAACCCTTGTCTCCTGCTCTATCCTGCTTTCTGATAGCGGTGCCTGCAGGTCCCATGTGCAGCGGTGTACAACTCACAGCTGCTAAACGCCATATGACAGGAAAAAGCCATGCAGAACTTCAGAGAAGGTATATTCTTTTCAGTAAGTAAAGGCGAGAGAGTGGCAGGGAACGAGGGAGCAGGATGTATTTGAAGTGGGGGAAAAAGAGTGCCGTAATGTTTTAATTTGAAGGGCTCATGTTGCTTTTTCCTCTGAAGCAGGAAAGACACCATCACCCCAACCTCAGGATATGAACACGCACATAAACCATTCTCAACAGTAGACATTCGACCTACATGTTTCCCTAGCCCGTTTTCTGTTGTATGTTTGCATGCAGCCTAAATTCATTTCACATGACAGGCATTTTACTGGCGTTGCCAGTAACTTAAGTTTGAGGTCATCAGGGCCTGACGGGGAACCGACCCTGGCAAACTGCCCGATGGCCCCCGGTAACAAAAATGGCCCCCCAGGGGCCAAAAAACCGGCCCCCAACCTGGCGGCCCATAGGGGAAACGTATGGTGCCCGCTACGGCCAGTCCGGCCCTGGAGATAATTATCTGTAACAAAAACTGGGGACTTCTAATCAGAATTTGGCTTTGGGTGACAAAGTTAAGCGAACTTCAGGATTACTTGGGATTGTAGCTTTACTACACAGTGTTTGTTATATTTTTTAGTTGCACTCGAAAATGTGAAGCAGTTTCCTGCTTGCGGGACAACAATTAACTCTTGGTAGCATGACATTAATTCAGTTTATTTTGGGTCTGCGCCGGACTCCTTTGCAAACTTAAAGTGGTGCAAAATAAAGAGTTCATCTAGAGCATGGCTTGAAAAATAAGGGAGCACATCCTGCATTCACAGACTGTACTACTGATGGCAAATTAAATTACTGTGCTTAAAATTACTTGCTTGATATTTTATTGAAATGCCTAGCAGACACTGCCCCTTATCTTGTATCAGTATCCAAAATACATTTCCCTCTTTGTACCTTCAAAAGTGACACGTGCCTTCATTCAACTCTAGCTTTTACGTACACTTCAATTGGAAATAGTATATTTTTTCCAAGTTTCAATCGCCTGGAATATCCTCCCTCTTGAAATGTGTGCCACCTTTAAGTGCATACCCTTCGAAAACCTAGAAATACTTACCGGTTACAGGTATTGGTTTAATGACTGCAGGGCCCAGAAACCCTTCGTAGGGTATACCATACTATGCAATTGCATATAGACAGTCAAACCCACATACTTTTATTAGGGAATAAATAGGAAAAATGTCAGGGATGGGTTAATGTACTCACAGCTTGCCTTTCAATCTCACTGAGGTTCAGGCAGAGATAGGTTCACTATGTAGAGTATCCTGGGTAATAGAGATGGCGACTCCCAGCAGAAAGGGCTAAAGTGTGAGTCTGCATGTGTGTGTCCATAGTATCGTGTATGATGGAGACAGACGCATAAATAAGTGGTACATGTGCGGGTTATCCTTTGTGATACAGATGGAGACTCGGGCAGAGCTGTACGTGGAGAATATCCTGTATGATAAAGTGAGATTGAAGCAGAGACAGGCATAATGTGTAGAATATTTGTATCATAGAGATGAAAGACTCAGTTAGAATTAAATGCAAATTGTATAGAATATTGTGCTCTACAGAGTTTGATGCCCATGCACTTATAAGTTCAGTGTTCAACACAGTCGAGCTCTAGGTAGAAATACATTCAGTGTCTTAAATATGTTGTATATTCCCACGGTGTAAGATCAACAACTTGTATAGTCTAACGCTCAAGAAGAAACATAGTCAAACACTGACATCACCACCATTTCTTGGCTCACTGACTAAATACAGCCTAAGACAACTAGCAACACAATGCCTTGTTTTTGCTCTGCTCCACACCATGTATTTATAGGAGTACTTGCTACAGTAAAGGGAATCGCTCACTTCACTGGCTTAATGCTGTTTGTGTAAGGTGCTTCCACCCCATCACTTTTAAAGTTCACCAGCCGCCACTGATCCGGAGACCTGATTAGGCACCCGCGGAGCTCTATGAGAACTCACTCTTCAGTGATATTTCATGAAGAGCGTAATTACAGGAATTTTCAGAGGGGAAATTATATATTTTGTAATTATGCTGCTATTGCGGACAAGGGTTCCCTATCAGAGATGTAACCAAATCCTCCTTCTTTAAGAGAATAAAGTTAGTGGACTATATGTGGTGGTTGACCAATGAGTGGAGAAACAGAATTAAATTGATAGTAATGTACGAAATATTTCTGAAGAGCAGCCCCCTTTAGAATAGCCATACACTGACAAGGTAAACTAGGGCATCCAAACCCTTTAAGACTCCAGGAGCCAGATCGCTAGATCAATAAAATGAGATTCCATGTGGTGAATATGAACTTGTTGCATTGTTAACAGATTTGGTGAAAGCCTGAGTTTTCAAAAAGGCTGTATTGACAACAGCTAGACATACCGTACATGTTGGAGAAATTAAAATCAGTCATTGGTTCTAGTCTTTTTTTTTCCATGAGCACGTTGTGGATTAGAGGAAATGGAGAAAAGGCATAAGCAAATATCTCTGGCCAGTTGATCCACAGTGCACTCCCTAGGGACTATTGATGTGAAACTTTAATGCAAAACTTGCCATTTTTTTTATTTTAGCCTTGGCAAACAGATCTTTGTCCGGGGTGCCTCAAATCTGGAATCAGATCTTGGGAATTTTTGGATTGGTCTCACACTTGATTAGCTATGGAATTGGACACAGTCTTGGAGTGCATTTCTCCACAATTGCTAACAGTACAAGATTGTTATGTTGGTTGTGCGAACAAGAACAATCTTGCCACATAATCCTACTTAAAAGGCTGCAAGTGCAAGAAAGCCTTTACTTCAAGCACATGTGTAACAACTTTACTTGGAGGCTCCATCATCCCTAAATTGCAACAGGAACTAGAGTTGTCAGTGTGAAGCAAAGTTAGGGATCTACAAAGTAACGCCGTAACAAAATAATTTTTTTGTTCCATCATAGAGATCTTTGTTCCACCATAAAGATTTGTGCATTACTTGAAGTGACAAAAACAATACATATTCCTAGTTCCCTCATGCCTGGGCCTATTGTGACACTAGGCACTTATACAACTAACACATCAAGGATAGCACATTGAGGACTAACTTAATACATGAAGCCACTGTGCTTAGTAAATTCATCACAATTCTCACTGTTAGAGATTGTTGTTAAGTGAATGAGCATGATAGGCTATCCTAGATAAACTGTGGACAACACACACCTGTCTGTTTGTACTGCATTCTAGTGTTCCAGGTAATCCCTTAGTCTTCCCCCAACAGGTGTTGTGTGACTTAGGAAAATTTGCACAGAATCACTGTTCAGAGGCTCGAGTGCACTTGTGCCTCTGCCTCTACCCACATCGCTGCCACTAAAGAGCCCCTTTTTTAGGGTTGAAATTGCGTGACTTATTACATGCGGGTTTTTGGTTGAAAAGATTGCTGATACGACTATCTGTTTATGGGCAGACCATATTATGTGGGTTGTCTGCGATGGAAGGGCCTGGATTGATGTATCTCAAAAATAGAACTTATCAGTGTCTTACTTTATTTCCTCTAAAGTCTCACCTACATGGGGACCAAATAGATGCAGCCCATCGGGTGGTAAGTCTAATAGAGATACACCTGTACTAATGGGCATAGCCTGTAAATGGCACCTATGTGAGGAGATGTGAAATCACACTTGGGTTTATGAGGCCCAAGATGGCGGGCTGATCCGGGAATGGGGGACTCGAGTGCGAGGAGGGCGGCCGGCCGAGAGACAGGTACCCGGGGGGCTCGGAGGGGGGGGCATTGAGCACCGCGGTGCTGGCTGGCGGGGACCCGCTTCTTTCTCCCTACGCCGTTGCGGACCGGAGGACGACCGGGCGCACGGCTCTGGCCCTGCGCTCCGGCCGCGGCCTCGCTCGTTATCTCCTCCCTGGGGCCCCGGGCTAATCCGGTCGGGGAGCCTGGGAGGGGTGGCGGGACGGCCTGCTAGTGGTGGGGGGGGGGCGGTTGGGGCCCTGCGCTGGGCCCGACACCCGGGTTGTCTCTGCCTCGTTACTTGGGCCCTCTCGGGGTTTGCCATGTGCTCCGCGGCTGGTTGGTGCGTTCCTCCCTTGCCCCTCCCGGCGGCGCCGAGTCGTGGCTGCTGCACACATCGCGATGGCGCACTTGATGTTCCATTGGGGCCCTGCTGGCTACACGGAGTCGTGGCTCTTGCCTGCTGCACAGTGAGGTCGTGATCTGTCCGGTGCCCGGTGGGCCCACCATCATCAGTGCTCCAGACCAGATTGGCTAAGGATTAGCCGGACGCTCCATCGCACCATCGCCTCCCTTGCTCTCCACACGTCTGGCGGTTGTGAGAATGGGTCGCAAGGACCCCAAACAGAAAACGCTGCAGTTCGAGAAACTGTCTGAGCAGCCCGCGGATAACCCCCCCTGACATGCCGGACCCGGCTGGTGGGGCGACCGGCGGCTCGACGACCCAGGCTCCGGCCCCGGACTGGCTACAGGAGATGCGTGCCGGCTTCAGGGCCCTGGATGGTCGCTTTGACGCCCTAAATAAGACGCTGGAAACTATGGGGGCCAAAATCCAGGCCCATGACAAGCGTTTGGGAGAGGCTGAGGCCCGGATCTCGGCAGTGGAGGATAAATCGATGCAGGAGATCAAAAGGGTGGACAGATTGGAGCGCATACTGAAGGAAGTGGCCAGCAAAAACGAAGATTTGGAATCGCGCAGTCGGCGCAACAATGTACGGATTATTGGGGTTCCGGAGTCCACGGCCACGGGCAGGCTGGATGTTTTTGTGGAACAACTGTTGGCTGATATCTTTGGGAGAGACTCCTTCACTCCTGGCTTCGTGGTGGAGCGTGCCCACCGCTCCCTGGGGCCGAGACCTAACCCGGGGCTCCCGCCTCGCCCCCTGATTGCCCGCATTATGAACTTCCGAGACCGTGACACGGCCTTGCGGCTTGCCAGAGAGAAGGGCGAGATTACTTGGCAAGGTTCAAGACTTTCATTCTACCCAGACTTCACCGCCATGGTCCAGGAGGCCAGGCGTAAGTATGCGGGGGTGAAGGCGGCGCTCCGGAACCTGGGCCTTAAATATGGCATGCTCTATCCGGCCCGGCTCCGGGTCGAGGTTGATGGCCGAGCTCGGCTATTTGACAATCCCGCTGCGGTGCAGGAGTTTTGCCGTACCTACAAGCCGCGCAGAGGCCCGCCGGGGGGAGATGAGGGTGGACGGTCTCCCCCTGGTAGTGGGTCTGCGGGCAGCCAGGACCTGTTCTTATCCTCCGGTGTCGGCTGAGACTGCGCCCGTTACCGAACTTTGCACTGTTTTGACTTTGGTTATTTGAGGACGTATTAACATTTGGAGTATATTTGTGCTGCAGCGCCGGGTTGATTGCGGATCGTTGTCACCCCCCTTTGGTTGAAACCGCTGGGATCGTTTTCTGTTGCGATGCTCTACTTTTTGCTGTTTGGTTACACTGGGTATTCCTGCCTAGAGCTATGTTCTTTTTTTCCAGAATTGGGATTGCCTCACGTTTGCGTGGTTTGGCTGGGCGGGGGGAGGGGGGTTGGGGTAAGCAATTTTGATTCTTCTACTACGGCTATGTGTGAACGAACTTTATTGATACACAGTGACATTCCGATTTTGCTGCTCCCATCACTTGCTGACTGGCATCAATGGCCCACATAGGTTTGAATGAAGCTCCTCTCCATCTATCGTTAATGACTTGGAATGTCCGGGGCCTGAACAACCGGAGTAAATGCAAACAAGTACTGCATTACTTAAATCGGCATCAGGTGGACATTGCTTTTCTCCAAGAGACTCATCTGCATGGCCCCATGCCCTCCCGCTTTGCGGCTTCCTGGGGCGCTCACCGATACTTTGCTAATTACAGTAATTACGCCAGAGGCACTGCGGTGCTGATCCATAAGAGAGTCCCGTTTCAGTGCCAGACGTTTCTGGGGGACAGGGAGGGGCGCTACTGTATTGTACAGGGGGTCTTGATGGGCCATGTTGTTACTCTTGTCTGTGTGTATGCCCCCAACACTGATTCCCCGGATTTTTTCAATGCGCTTGCGGCCCAACTGGTAACCCTAGCGCCGGCTGGCGTCTTGCTGGGCGGCGACCTAAACATGTTGCTGGATGTGGGGCTGGATAGCACCTCTGGGGCCACAGACTCTAAGCCTAGGGCAAGGCGCGCATTCCAGGACCTTTGCCGTCGATTCTCGTTGACGGATATATGGCGCAGGCGACACCCAAACACTACTGACTACACACACTTTTCAGGGCAGCACAACACTTGGACCAGAATTGACTACTGGCTCCTCTCCCCGGGCCTGTCCCCTTGGTTCCGCGCGTTGAGGACGTTCCCGAGAACGTACTCGGACCACTCTCCAGTCCTGCTTGGCTTAGACGTTCCTCGACCTGAGGGGTTTGAGCGGCAGTGGCGCTTCCCTGGGAGGGCGCTGCTGGATGAACTTTTTGTGCACGAGGTTTCCGAGGCGATAGAGGACTACTTCACCATAAATACTGGCTCGGTGGACTCGTGGGCAGTGCTCTGGGATGGGTTCAAGGCATACATCAGAGGGGTCTGCATAGCTAAGCACGCGGGGGTCCTGAAAGTATTGCGCGCCACAATAACACAACTGGAGACACAGCTAGACGCGCTAGACACTGAGGCGCAGCAGGCACCCGCGGACGAGGTATTTACCAGGCGCTTACGACTGTTATCTGACTTCCGGGAGGCCGCGGACAGGGAGATCCTGTATCTGGGGAAATACCAGGTTGCGCGTAGGTATGGAGAGGGGGACAGACCAGGGCGCACGCTAGCGCAGGCCTTGCGACCACCATACAGCAAGTCCCTGATCGCCGAGGTGCGAGGCACGGACGGGGAGCTCCGCACAACGCCCGCTGAGATCCGGGACGAATTCCTGGCCTACTACACAGATCTATACACCACCAAGTTGGGTGACTCCGCGGCCGCGCGTGCGGCCTATTTATCGGAAATCGCTCTTGTGTTCCTGGATAGGGGCATGCAGGAGTTCATGGCGGAACCTATAACGGTGGCGGAGGTGCGGGGGGCGATCAAAGTGCTCCGGGGCTCTTCTGCCCCGGGCCTTGATGGCTTCTCCGCTGACTTCTACAAGGCCTTTTCGGATCTGCTGGCGCCCAAGCTAATAGAGGTGTATGCGGAGGCCTTGGAGCGTGGCTCCCTCCCGTCAACTCTTAGTGAGGCGGTCATTGTGCTGCTCCCGAAGCCGAATAAGGACCCGACATTGTGTGGGTCGTACAGGCCCCTCTCCCTCTTAAACACTGACTATAAGATCTTGGCCAAAATAGTGGCCAACAGGCTTTCCCAGCTGATGGAATTCATTATATCGCCCGCACAGTCCGGCTTTGTCCCCCGCCGCTCGACGTCGCTGAATTTGCGTACGCTCTTCACGGTTCTGCACAGAATTAACCCGACCACTCCGGCTGCAGCGATCCTCCTAGACACCGAAAAAGCGTTCGATTCTTTGGAGTGGCCTTTCTTTCTTTCCGTCATGGAGCGCATGGGCATGCCCACGAACTTCCTGGCGACCGTCAGACTCCTTTATAGTCGCCCTACGGCCCGTTTGCGTCTCAACGGCACGCTATCTCGCCCATTCTCACTCACGCGCGGTACGCGGCAGGGTTGCCCGCTTTCACCGCTCTTGTTCATTTTGGCTACGGACCCCCTGATTCGGCATTTCCAAGAGCGGCACCTCCACAGGGGTCTCCAGTTTCGGACGGGCCCATTGCTGGCCTCTCTTTATGCCGATGACACAATCCTGTATGTCAGGGAGCCGCAGGCCAACCTGGCCCCCTTGATACATGAGATCCTTCGTTTCGGTAGCCATTCGGGCCTGGGCATAAACTGGCATAAGTCCATCATCTTCCCACTGACTATCGGCACCTCCCCATGGCAATGTGAGTTCCCTCTTGAGTGGTGCTCAGACTCGGTGCGGTACTTGGGCATCCAAATACATTTGAACACGGACGAAATCATCCGCCTCAACTATGGCCGCGCGATTGCGCGGCTGGAGACTCAGGTGGATGGGTGGCTGCGGCTCCCGCTCTCTATGTCCGCCAGGATAGCTATTCTTAAAATGATAGTGCTCCCCAAATTCTTGTATCTTTTCAATAACATCCCTATCCCTCTGACCCGGGCCTTCTTCTCCACACTGCGGTCCCTCATGATTAGACTGGTCTGGGGCGGGAAACACCCCCGGATCCGCTGGGCGACCCTCATACTCCCACAGGATCGTGGCGGCCTTGGAGTGCCGGATTTATATTTATACTATCTAGTCGCTCAGTGTGCACATGCCTATGCCTGGTATCACCCTGATGCTCGGATCCCATTCCTTCGCCCAGAGGCGGACTTTGTCCTCCCGGGTCGCCTGTCGACGGTGTTGCCCAGAGGTGTCCCCAGGGACCCAAAGGACATTCAAACTGTATCTACCACCAGCTGGGCATGGAGCAGGCTCTCGCGCTATTTGGCTCAGCCTCTGCTGTATTCGTCTTCCCTCCCGATACCCAACCCTGGGCTGTTACCTGGCACGGATGAAGCACTAGTGCGACGAACGTTGACGAAATTTGACCTCACCAGGATCGGGGACTTGTACCCGGGTGGGCACATTTTCTCGGCGTCAGAGGACGCGCGATTAAGTGACGCTACATTCATGGACCGGTTCGTTCTTCGCCGGCTCTATTGCGCCGCCCGGGCGGAGATTCAGGGATTCCCCCTCGAGCCGGCCTCCCTTGAACCTCTCACCATCCTGATTGACGCCGATACGGGGGCACATATTGTTTCCAAGCTGTACAAGGCGTGCGCGGCGCGGGTCCCCTGTGCGGATGATCGTGCGCGGGAGGAATGGGGGACAGACCTGGGTAGGCCTATCACGGACGAACAATGGACGGCATGTTGCAAGGTCACCGACACAGTGTCATTGAATAGCCGTCACAAACTCCTACATTATAAATTCCTACGCCGTTGGTATATGACCCCGGTTAGACTCCACGCCATTGATCCCGCGCGGCCGCACGCCTGCTGGAAATGCGCTGCACCACATGCCGATTTTGCACACATGGCCTGGACGTGTCCGAGACTGCAGACATTCTGGGCTCAGGTTCACAAGATCCTAGAAGAGATGCTAGGGCTTACACTCATTCCCACTCCTGAGGTCGCACTGTTGGGTTATACGGTCAATTTCCCAAAGAATGTCCGTAAACTGGCCTCTCTAGGGCTTCTTCTGGCCAAGCGGGAGATAGCAAAGCACTGGGGGAGGAAGACAGCTCCCACGTCCAAGACATGGCTTACAGCCATGGCTTTCTGCAGCACGAATAGCGAGATCTACTCTAGTCTCCTCCCAACGATAGCGCGTCCTAGGGACATCTGGGGCCCTTATAAAACATACATTGCAGGCTTGCCTGGCTCGACCCCGCCATCCCCGAGTCCCGGAATAGCTCCCACTGGAGTGGGGTAGGTCGTACCACCCACTGTTACGCAGATGTAGGGGTCCTGCTGGGGTGTCGACGCAGGGATATTAAGATCCTGGGGTCAGGTACTGTACACCGCGTGGCGTTTTCCCATGTTAGAGATGAGGGCAGGGGAGGGGGACGTCTTTAGTACCCTGGAGACAGCTCACGGGTCAGGGATCCCCCTGGTTCAGGTTCGGGCAAGTGTTGATGATGGATTGGTAGATGGGGTCTTGTTGTCGGTTGCATTCATGATGTGGTATTGTTTATCTAAGGACCGGAAATGTCACAATGCTGCTACTGATTTGTTATTTGTGGATCGCACAGCCGCAAACTCTGTATTATTTGATTTGTCTAATTTCAATAAAAACTTTAAAAAAAAAAAAAAATCACACTTGGGTTTAATTGCCAACTTGCCGTATCAGCTGTATCCGGTGGCTAACTGATTTCCTCAGTGGAGATTATTTTACTCTCTGTGACTATCTCCTCCCCTCTATTTTTGTACTTTTAGAAGGTATTCAATCATTTCCTCCATCCCTTCCCACTGACAGCAGTCATACCTGCTCAGAATTGTTTGACAGAGAGCAATGCCACCTTGAATTAGCGCACCCATTGCTGCTCTTTCCTACTGCATCTAATCGCTTCATTTCTGTTTCTGAAGGTGGGCCCTAGGTGATGCAATAGGAATTACTGCATTGGAGATTATGTTCCCTCTTTGAATATTTTCTTGAAGTCGTTGGATAAATTCTTTTATCTCTTCCCAAAGACTGGTTGTACCTGCTAAAAGGAGCTTGAGAGTTAGTAATGTGCCATAAAATAGCCACGCCCCTTCCCACTCTTTTTCCTGATGTGCCTAATTGCTTGATTTCCTTTTCCAAAGTGGTCACACAGTGGCATACTGGAGACAGATTTTTCTTGCTATGTGAACAAAGATTGAATCTGCTGCAACCTGATCTGATTCTGAGAGGTTCTTCATGAGCAGCCTTATAATTCTTTCAATCCTTGGTGAGATACAGCATATATATGTATATATTTGTTTTAATTTCTGCAACATTTCTTGTCACGATCTTGAGCATGAGAAACAACTGTGCTGCACAATATGCCTTGGACAATTTTCCAAGAGGAAATCGCTTTCTTCTCGTTTCACAGTCATGGTAACCTCATGTTCATCTAAAGCTTACTTTGGATTAAGGCGTGGTATGCTGACATTTCATCGGGTTGTGAGGCCCTGATACGTACTGCACTTAGGGCTCCTCACTGGGAGTTTCAATTAAGTTTTTGCACCATACACCTGCAGAGCTTATGGAATCAAGAGGCTTGTCTGAACCCTCCTTCTCATCTATGACCATCAGTGGTGTGGGTGCTGAAGGAGAGAATGGAATAGTATCATGGGGCTGCTGAAGTTTGGAAACAGTAGGTTTTCTATCGTAGTCTGTTGTTTGTGTGTGTTTGGGAATGAGATATTAGAACAACTCTGGAGAAATAGCCTATTCTCAAATGTGCTTTTCTCTTAGTAGCAGTCTTGCCTGAAGGTAGTAGGCTCAATGACAAAGAGGCCCAGCTACTCTGTGACCTTTATCCGGGTCTATATCTATCTTTTCTGTTGAAAATCTGTTTTACTCTGATTTATCTGAATAAACATGCACTGCTGAATCATCTGAAATAGGATTGGACTGCTTTTTGAAGCTGGGGCTGTTTTCCATGTCAAGGTTCAACCGACTCCCAATCCAGCCCTGATAGTGTACCTTCATGTATGAATATTCAAGTCCCATCCCCCTTCGATGTGAAGGTGTCTTTCGGGGTAAGACCTCCTCTTGTTCCAAGTTAATCCTTCAGGAACCCTCAACAGACCAGAGTCGAGACTTGGTGTGAGTTGGCTCAGACCCTGTTAAGGGGGGGCTTGCGTTACAAAGCTCCTTCCTTTGATGGTGTTCCTTTAGAGACCGCAGATAGGGTCTCAATAGCTGTGCGTGTTTGCTTTGGTTCAGGCACAGGCTCTTAGTCAAACCACCTCATCCAAACAATGTGCCTTTTCATCCTGGTTCACTAGCCCAAAATGTGTGTGTGTCCTCATCTGCATCAAAATCCAAAATATGCCAAAAGAAATCACCATTTCTTTTCTAAACCATGGCTTTCGTCATCGTGATCTCAAGGAAGATGCAGATCACTAGCCAGATTTTTTTTTCCCACTTTTGCGTGATCTTGAGGATGAACTCAAATTATAATATTTTCCATTGCGCTGCTCTCAAGGAGCCTGACCTGGGAGGAGAGTAATCGAGACCCCACAGTTGTCGAGCTCTTTTATGGTTCTTTGAATTGAAATAAAGACGACTTGAATTGACAAGATGTGGGGTCATCAAAACAAAGGTCCATACATGCCAATAGATCCGATTCAGGCGGGAGCGTCCCAATTTTAGAAGCAAAAAATTGCTTTATTTTGTGTGTCTTCCACCTGAAATTCTCTCCCCTGTAATAGAAGCCAATGGAGGAAACGCACAGCGGTGATTTCTTCGTGAGGGCAAGGGGGTGTCACCCCCGCCTGCTGCAGTGGCGCTAAACGTGAAAAATAAAATGGCAATTAAATTATTTCATTGTCATTTTATTTTTCACGTTTAGGGTGCAGCAGCCTCCAGCCAGGATAAATGGGGGGGGGGGTGTCATCCTCTGCTGCCAATTGGCAGCATAGAGGACTGGAGGAGCTACATGGATCCTCCAAAGTATGGAGGTTAGTTTGGCCGGCTCTCTTTAGCCGGCCAAGGTGACATGTGCACTTTGCAGCTCTCCACTCATCCGTCTAAGACAGCTGGGTGGAGACCAAGCACAGGCCTAAAGGGCCTGAAGGAGCGTCCAGCCAGGATGCTCCATCCAATCCTGGCGCTGCGCTTATGTTGGTGGCAGTAGCGCCATGATTGATTAGTGAAATTTCCTGCAGGCTGGAGCCTGCAGAGTAGATTGAGGAGGGACCAAGGAGGACGTCGGACTTGCAGCAGGTAAGTTAAGTGACTCATTTTTTTTTATTTTTGCCACTTGCCTTGACTGCATGCACACACCTACCCATCCGCCCACCACTTAGTTGCCTGCCCACCCGGTATGTATACGTGCCAGCTGCCCCTGGAAATATATTCTCCCAATTATTTTTAAAAAATCTCCCACTTTGCTCTTCTGAAATGTTGGCATGTATGAAGATTCTATGTGCGTTTCACGCTGTTAAAGGCACTGAAGTTCTTCAGAACATCCTCTTTTAGGTGGGCCTCATAAAATTCAACATTTTGGTAGTGACACTGTGGTGAAGACTGGGCACCAACGTTCTGCTCTGAACATGAGTGGAGAAAAACTAATCTAAACTCAAATCTACCTGCAGATACATTGTGGTTTTCTACCACATGCAGATCAGACATTCTGGAAACCAAAACTTACTTCAAGTAAACAAGGTGCAATATCGTGAAAACAACAATAGATTGCAGGAGAGTGCAATGCAACACTAGATGGCACAACTGTACTTGTTAAGTTTTGTGTCCATGAAAAATACTCTGCTGTTATTCGCAAGAATCCATCATTTCACTAAATGTAAGAGTCCATTGTAATTTGGGCACTGCAGGTCAAATCAGGCCACACATTCAAAATGGTTTAAAGGGATATTTCACAACAGCAAGAACAGATTATGCAGCCTTTGTACTGCTAGGTTGGTACCTCTACAATTGCCCCTGCTTTGGGGATTGCCACATCCTTTGGAATCCTGCAGCTGATCTCATTCTGCAGTATGGTGGGGTAGCAGTTCTTCCCATTCACTGTCATTGTGATGTTCATGCATTTATCCAAGAAGTTCAAATTGCGATGCTGTAAAAGAGAGACGTACTGTGGGTCAATGACGAGACAAACCGGGGACCTATGTCATTGTTTATTAGCCACATGAACCTATGGCATCCCCCCTCTGGCTCCCAGGGATTCCTAAGTGGTTCTAAACGACCAACTCCCCTTCATCACTGTTTCCATGAGCGTACTGGTTATACGCAACACGTGCTACTGAGTGTTTTTCAGTTGCACCTTGTATTTCTCATCAAAACTAAAATACTGCAGTCTCCTTTAAATGTACTGGAGACAGACACCACAAAAGTACTGGTGATAAACACCACACAGCTCAATTAAGTGGTCGGTAACAATAACAACAAAACAGTAACAAATTCCTCTTCTTTTTTTTACCACCAGTATTATCTCTTGGTAATCCTAGCCCTACCCTGTTCCTAGGTCAAGAGGCCTATAGTCACCTGAACGTCTGTATAGTCCTCCATGCCAACTATGTGACTCCAATATGTGACCCCAATTAACTTCGCCATCTTTCTTACTGCTAGAAATAGGCAGATGCATTGCATCATCCAGGAATAAAGAGCCCTGTAGAGACAAATTATAGCGTTTTTTGCAATCCGTTTGGACCTTACCAACTAGGTACCTATATCACATTATTTCAAACCAGATTCATTGAATCTTAAACAAATCGTATAATAGGGTGAGAATTCATCAAGCACAGACTGCAAGACCTCTCGCTGCCTTGGTTATAAGCCAAATCAATTGGAAAAAGGTTTAAGGACATTAGAAGAAAGCAAGTGGGATGATGGGAGGGCATGGATTGGATTAGTATGGAAGGTGTGGAATCAAAGGAAGAGAGGCTTGACAAAAGGTGAGGGAGACACATCAAAGAAGGTGAGGCAGATGAAAACGCGGGTAGGGCTAATGACGGGTGCGTGGACAGAATGTGAGATCCAGTAAATCGAAATAAAATTGGATAACACGGCGGGTGAAATGGATAGGTCAAATAGTTGGATAGAAGCAGATACATGTGGTGAGTGTTTGAGATGGATTGATTGATTGAGAGGGTGTTGTAGATGGACTATGAATGGGATGGAAGAAGATAGTGTTGACAGGTTAGGATCAGAGTCGGTTGTGAAAAACTGGATGAAAGCAGGGTTCTAATGTCTAAAGTGATGGTGGGGGAGGTAAAGATAGAAGAAAGTATGGTATTAACAGAAGATGTGGGAATGCCTGAAGGGTGGAATAGATGGAAGGGTGAATGGGAAGCAGGATAAATAGGTGACTGAATGAGGATTTGGTGGTTTAGTGGATATGGGGTCGTTTTTCTGGTAGAGTGGCTGAAAGGAGAAATGGGGATGCTGAGAGGAGTGGAATGGTCAACAAGAGGCTAACAGAGTGAATGGAAATAGCTGAAAGGTTTAGCAGTGCAAGGGAAAGTGAGGAGGAATGATTGGTTGGCATGCTAAGCAAATTGGATGGGAGGAGAATTGGAGAGGTGGAAAGTGGATAGACAGGAGGTTCTAGGTGGCTGGGAAGAGAAATAAGGTGGTCAAGACAAAGTTTTGCGGAGGATGTTAGATAGAAGGAGCAGCTGTGTAGCCAAAAGGAAAAACAAGATGAGGTGAATGAAGGAGATACAATAGAAATGTATTAAACCAAAACAGAAGGAATCTTACATGAGCCTCTATCTCATCCTCATCCTCCTTCAAACGGTACATATTTCCTTCCTGCTCAAACTTTAGAACTTCATAATTGCGCACGTAGAACATGCTGTACGTCTGAAGGTTGGGGGTGCCATCCATGATTACAGTGAGGTTCCCTGTAGTGGATATCCTAGCTGTGAAGGTGTAAACTGGACTGTGGCACGTGATCCTCTCTGCGGAAAAAGGGCCATCACAAACCTAACAGTGACAGAAAATAAAAGATAAGTTATGTATGTTGTCAGTTTCACTTACATGACACTTTTTCTCTTTTCTACCTTTGACAGATGACAACTTCATGATGTCAATGTGGGTTTGAAAAGTCTTATGATTGTATTAATCCTCCGTCACCAGCACTGGGCAATGTATTTTCTTACCATATTTCGAGCCAAGAATTATACAAAACTCATTGTATTAAATATATGAAACAAACTCTCTGACAGGTGCAGCAGAAGGGACATAAATAAAAGGTATAAAGTGTCACTGGAACTAAGCTGTCCCGGCTAATGAGCCCAGAGCTAGGACGAAACAGGTACTGGGTTGCTTGTGTTCCAGTTCAGGGAGAACCTGACTTGGCAGTTCCAGCTGCACTGTTCCTATTTGAGCGGGGTGAAGACTGATTGGCATATAGCTGGGTACAGACTGAGGTGGCATGGTATGCAAATTAACAATGGATTGGGATGCATCCTTGAGTGATTGCAAGTGACTGAGATTAATTCAAGCATTCCATCCATCACTGTTTTGCAAACCTCAGATTGGGAACAGATAAAGAAATTATGTTTACACTCAAATTAATTGTAATTTAAAATCCTTTTGAATGGTTAAGTCAAATTTTAAGTTATCATTTAAAAAATGCCAATTTAAGAAAGTTGTAAACACACAAAGTATCTAGATCGCTCCAAATGTAGCAAGGGACTGGTCTTACATGCTTCGCCATGTTTTGACATGTTATACCTGTTTGCTGTTTTTTCTTATGATTTGTTTGTTATGTAATTTTCTATAATGTTTGTTAAACATGATTGCAAAAAGAAATGAAGTGCTGCCCGACATGATAACATGATCAAAATGCAATTATCTTGTTTTTCCTAAATTACAAAAAAGAAAAGTGATATAAATCACACGGGCTTCGGAATTAAAGACAAAGGCTCGTTTTGTGCAGTAATTGTTTAAATTGAGCTATCTAGGTACTTTGTGGGTTTACAATATTGAAGTGGTCCAATCTAGGTAGAGTATGGACCCAAGCTTCCTTTGGTTGACCACTTTAAGAAAGTTGGCATTTTTCAGTCCAAACCAACTGTGTCTTTCTGCTAGTGTCCTGCGTCACGTGACTGTCAATGGCTCTGCTACTGCGAGTTGCATATTGCTTCCAGACAGTAAGACAAAGGAAGCCTAGGTCTGAGGGGAGAGGATCTTCCTAAAAGGATGGCTGGGGAGCAACAGTCTCCTGCCTTATTACGCTTCCAAGGGCCCTGGCTGCAGCAAACACAAAGGAACCAGACACCAGGCCTGTCCTTGCCTTTTTCAACCTAAACCAACGTTTCCCAAACTGTGGGTCGGGACTCACTAGTGAGTCGCCAGTTGATTTCTGATGGGTCACAAAAGAGCAATAAATAAGAAGTCTTTACGTTTCATATTTATCTTGTCACTTTAGCTGTGCTTCAAAGACAGTGGTCAAATGTCAGACTAAATCTTCTGACAAATTGCTGCTTATTCTTTTCACATGGTGAATGTTGTTTACATTTCTTTCTCTGACTAGAAAGTGATAGGATTTTTTAAAGTGGACTATATGACAATCCTGCCGGGGTACATGGAGTGTGAAAGGAAAGGCTGAAGGATGACATTTTTGTAACATTAAATATTTAAATACCTGTAAATGAACTGTACACAAAATATATCAGCAGTTATAAAAACAAAATCAAGCACATTTTTTGGTAAGTCTAAAGTGGAATGGAAACAAAGATTTTAATAGGTGATGTGCAAATGATAAATATTTACTAAAACCTGATTTCCGCACATTATCATTAGTTTGCTATATAGATTTAACAGTAAAACTGTAGGTCTGTGCAAATGTAGTGGCCATTTCAATGAGAGATGTGCTGCCTGCAAATGACAGTGGGCTACAGCGCGATGGTTTAGTAATATATTTGCGACAGCGTGCTCCAAAATGCACCACCACTCACCATGTTCTAAGACCTTACCACTCACCTGTGAAATAAATTGCAGTTGATGGAAGAAATGAAAGAAATAGGGAGGGAGGAGAGTGACCATGAACCCCAGGTTCTGACTGTGAAGGACCTGCTCCCTCGTGTTTCTCTTTTCTCTCCCAGTCTTGAGGCCAACTGTTGGAGGTTACAAACAACCACAGGACTGTGAAGTGGGAAGTTGTGTCTTCTTCATCTGAGGTGGTTTTGGACATGTACGCAGATGTTGCTTCTCACATGGCAGCAACGTCTGATAATCCAGGGTATAATAATATGATTGTAGTTCTGAATGTCAGATTATTTGCTGGGCTTAAAACAACATTCTTAAGAACTTTAGGAAGGTCCCTGAGAAGGCCAGACAAATTGGTGGTTTTCCCAACATTGTAGAGAGGCAGAGGGAAACAAAGCAATCAAAAAAGGAGTATGACATGAGATCAGGGAATGTAGAATCCAATGGGTTTGAAATAGGTTGATCGGTTTGAAATCATTTGAAATCAGGCAAGCCAAGGTTAGTTGGGAGAGTAACAAATGGGACGATCTATTAGATGCCTTCAGTAACAATTACTTGCAAAAATTTTGGCTGCTGGTAAGTCACGGTAGTGGGAATCTAGGGAAACCAGTGGAGACATCCATTTTGCCATGTGAGTGGGTTGCCCATTTTGGAAACCTTTTCTAATCCACGAGAATCTGATTCGATCCCTACTTATAGTGAGGGAAGTATGACCTGTTCACATGAGCTGCCCTCTTCACTCGTTTTTACCTTACCTGCGACTTCATCTGTGATAGCCTTTCTTAGGCATGGAAGGACCCCATGACGAGATAAGATTCCAGCTGACCTCTTTAGCTCTGACCCTAATATCTGGATCCCTTATATTAACAATGTTTCAAATGCAATTTCAGCTAGCGCAGCGATACCAGTCAGAAAGGAGCAGAGATCATCCCTGTTTTTAACAAAGGAAGCAAGAATACCCCATCTAATTACTGACCAATTAGTCTGCTCGATAATTTGCAAGAGGTATTTTGCAAGCAGATCCTGGAGAGATTATAATGATTGATTGACAAAAATCATGTTCCCTCCCAACCCCAGACAGGATTTAGATCCACAACCAGTTCCATCGACCAGGTCTTCCGTTTTTTGATGGTTAAGTGGAAGACCGTGGATATTGGCAAGGGAGCTCCTTTTGTAGCATTCATTATCTGCATGGTCCCCAGGAATAAACTTTGAAAAGTACTATTTGGGATGGGAATTCTCTGTAATTTGTAACATAATTTCCTAATTTGTTAAACATCATTATGCATCTTCATGAGAAGAATTTTGCTAGGGTCTACTGTGGTGTGAATGGCGATAAAGGTGTTCACCAGGGTTGTGTTTCGTCTTCCACTCTTCTTCTTCAATACATTAGCAACTGTGTTACGTTTTTGACTAGTTGTGTTAATGATGCCCCCAAACTAGAGGGCCAGAAAGTCCCAGCCCTTTTCTTTGCCGATGATACTCTCCTGTTTGCCAAAACCAGGGCTGGCTTACAAAAACTTGTGGACAGATTTAATTTGTTTTGTTCCTTATATGGCCTTCAAATTATTACATCTTATTGTTGGGGGAAGAGTGCAAGGGAAGGGAAGTATTAGAAAGGGGTAAGGAATTCGATTATTGTGGGATTCGTCTGGCCAACTGAGGATCATGGGCCCCTCAGATTTTTAAAAGCTCACATTTGCTAATCCTTAGAGCTGGGGCCATTCTTAGATTTGTTAAAGAGGCACCTTGGAACCCAATTTGTCCTGCGATGGAGATTTATAAGGAACAACCAAGCGGTGCTGCATTATACGGTGCACAACTATGGGGCCACTGCTACAAGGGTTCACTGGGAACTAGTGAGTAAAACTTTTGAAAAGCTCTAAAAGGATTGGGGAGAGGTACCCCACACCCCAGCTCTTCTCGGTTTGGACCTTGATCCTAAGCCAGTCTCCGCGCTGGTCACCTTAAGGGCGCTACTTTATTGGGTTTGCATATGGGCCACTGAGGAATTGCAACCCTTCTGAGAAGTTGTTGATATTCTCAATTTACATAGCTCTAAGGATATTAAGTGGTTGGCCTATGTTCCAAAATCTTTGTATGCCCTGGACCTAGTTATCTTTTGAGAAGAGACCTCCATTATCTCACCCTCCGCAGTTACTGCTGTGAAATCAATATACTGGGAGACTGTTGCTGCCCAGAATGAATCGCCTAGTTCCATAGGTAAGTGCACAAGGCTTTTTCTAAGGCAAAAGAATTCCTAAAATATATTGGACTGTCGCTTGCACACTCACTCTTCCTGCAGTTTAGGTACAGGGCCTTGCCAATAGCTGTATTTAAATCAACATGGGATTTTGCTAAGCTAGGGTCTACCTTGTGCCAGTCATCTATGCTCTTTGATGAGACCAAGAAATATTTGCTATTCTTCTGCCCAAAATACTCTAGCCCTAGACCTAGGTGAACTACGCCCTTATGTCATCTTTTGGGAATGACCGATCGTATAATTTGTAAAAGCGATTCCACAAGTGTGATAGCGTTTGCAGTATCTAAATTTCTCTTTGCAGCTTGGTTTATTAGACAGAAATTGTTTGCTCAATAACCAAAGACCAGCTCTACTCTGGGATTGCTTTTGCACTCGTCTTGATGAAATGTCCACACCAGCCAGTTGTGCTAATTTTACGTTGACGTGCATTTTTCTTTCTAATTTGAGTGATTTTTTAATTGATATTTTTCTGCACTGATTTTCTTTTAATAGTAAATTGTATATGCCTGTTGCTAAGTGGTGACCAGGCAAGAATTGACTAGAAATAGTTTTGGGCGTAGGTCAGGGAATTGACCTACACAAAGACTGGCACTGGCTACAAAAATAGGACCTTCTAATCTATTTATCAAAACACTTCTGGGACCGTGGAAGATTCAGAAGGACTGCCCTACTGTCTAAAGAACAACAACTGGACCTGCTTGCTTTAAATCTAGAATCTCCAGAAGTGCCTTCAAGGCTCTGTTGGCTGATCTCATGGTTGATCTACAAGGACAACACAAGCTTCTGTAGGTCTGTTCGGTTTCCCAGCTGACTAGACCTAAATTGGCCAGACCTTGTCCCTGTGAGTGAATCCTGACCTTCCAAGCCCTGCCCTCAAGGCACGGGACCCTTGGATGGAGTCAAAGTGTACTCCTCCCAGTGCAAATGAAAGCGAAACTGAAACAGACTCAGTGCAGCGCAGCCTGGAGCGGGACCTTTCATCATAGCACCTCTCAGCTCCTGATCGCCGGCTTCACCGGAACCAATGCAAGACCTTGCATCGTTGCACCAAGGACAACTCTAAGCGGGAAAAGCTTGTTCCTGTATCCGGCCCATTCTCCATCGCAGTCAGCCTGAACCTGTGACCTTGTCCTGGTCCAGCTCAACTAGATAACCACAGTTGCTTTTTGGCAATATTTTCACTAGAAATGTTTTTAATTAATATCTCAGATTCTACTAATTGGAGTTTGACTGTTTTAGTGTCCTTTAATTCATTACATCTAGTCTTTTTTCTTGAGTTGCTTTTTCACTTTATTACTGATTGAGTAGTTACACATTTCCTCTAAGTTTAGCTTGGCTGCTATGTGGCAAGCTACCCGAGGGTTAATCATAGGTTAATTTAGTGACTGTTTGTGGCTCACCCAGAGAGTTTCTTACAAGTATATTAGCAAAGCTCAGAGAGGGATTGCCACAAGTTGGAAGACGGTGGCGGATTTATATTGAAGCAACAAAAGCTCAGCGAACTTGGCTCTTTGAATTCCTCCGCCACAAGGAAAGAATCAAAGAATGAAAATAGTCTGCTTCAGATGCACATCTAGTGTTAATATGGATAACGGAAACTGGGAGGTTCGAAAAAATAAAACATTTAGTCAAGAAAATGACATACCTAAAAAAGCTGGATTGCAACCACAAACAGTGTCTGCAAGCATTGCTGCTGGAACAAAAGTTGTGAAATGCACATTCTCTCTTGAAAGAGTGACTTTAGTTGCAAGAATATTAATTTGTCTTTTTATTCACTCAAAGTTGTGCTGGCTGTGAATTGTTATTTGTGACCTCTTTGGTGGGCTTATTTAAAACGTTTTCAAAGGATTAATGCCATGGCTTGGGAGTTATCTTTTCAAGTTACAAGCAACTTTTATAGTCAACATATGTTTTGCTGGGCTGCTGCTCGCAGACTGGATATATCCTGTGCTCTCGCACACTACTATGCTATATTTCTAGCTTTATACGACCGAAGCCAAAAACACAGTCCTTAGATGACTAAAATGACAAAAAAAATAGTTGTGTTGGAAAAATGTAAGGATATGTCACTGCCAAGAGTATCTTAGGGATAGAAAATGGAACTCAAAAACGGATCCGCGTTTTTGGAGATTGGAAAAGGATTTCAGCATGGGCAGATAAAAAACATTAGGTCGTCAGGGGGAAGAAAACAAGGGTGGTCAACTAGAAGGATAAAAGAGGACTACATGCTCCTGGTGGCAATTATGAGCTGGCAACACTGGCATAACATGCACAACAAAAGTCAAGAGGTGTCACCTTTTCAACCTATGGGCTTTGCCAATGTAGTCTGCTGATGCTGTGAAGCAGTGGCAAAAAGAAAAGCTAAATTATCTTTCCCCAATGCTGCAAAGCAATGCAATTTTTTTTTTAAAAAGGCACCATGAAGCGACCACTGTTGCCAGTTGCATCACTCTGTAGGCGTGTGCTTGGGTCACTGCTTTTGGGTTTACAAGGGAGAGAGCTAAAAACAACACTTGCGCTGTCATGGAGTGCACAACCAAAAAGAGTATGGCCGTCACCTAAAAGTAAGCATTGCAAGGGTACAAGTCAGCCACTTAAAAAGATGGTAAAGGGGCTGCGCTGTACGGGAGGGACAAAAACATGAAGAAGAAAGCAAGCAATTGAATAAGAAACAAGCAAATGGCAATGACAATGAAACCAACCTATGGTAAGCGATGGACAGACTGTGAGCCCACAATAGATCTTTTACAACCAGACAGCTTGTGCTGTCTGGGAGAAAAAGGAAGGTGGCAGTTCAATGGCAGAAGGTGCTTTACATTTCTGGACTTGGCAATAATGATGGATCTATGACCCATATACATTAAGACATGGTTGAATGATTTACATATTCCTATTGAGCGTACTGACATGAGATGTCAGTGGAAAAAATAAATGATTTGGAAAATTATGGCTCACGTGTATTGGAAAGGCATGACTAGGGGACTGCGACCAGTAGATTGAGTAAGGTAGTATGTACACGCAATATATATTTAGGAATATATCTTTAGGACCTCATTATTTCTTTAGACACTGGTGAGGAAGAAAGATGAGACTATTGCATAAAGGTTCCAGGACTTCTACTAACATGACAAGCGCACTGTCAGCACAAGGGGGCACTGTGGTTAGCCCCCTTTTGAGCAGAACCCAGTAAAAGAGAAGACTGTCACTGATGTTATATGGCCAGTTTACTAGTAGACTAAGCCATGCAATGCAGTAAGAACAATCATTGGCAACGCCAATAGGTCTGGCTTTCAAAGAATGCTGTATGGTAATGTGAAGCAATACAAGCAAATAGCACGGGAATGGGTTTTTACTTGTATGGAGGCAAAGAACTAAAGAATAGTATTGGTGTACGTTAAAAGGTCAGGTGACAGTTGCACTGTCAAGTAATGCCCTGCTAGACCTAAAATTCCATGTTGGTTAATGACTTTCCTCCTCCCATCTGCACTGCTCCCACTAAGAACACCATAAATTATCTACTTATCTAAGACACTTTAATAGCCTTATGATGTCATGTGTGTGCCTATGAAAATGTAAGCTCAGACAGGAGAATAAATAATCAAAATGATCACAGCTGTGTGGAGAACAAGCACATTTTTGTGGAAGCACCCAACTTCTGCCCAGTCAAAACATGTACTCCTGGCTCCCAACATGTGGGCGGAGCCAAAGCCCCTCATCTAGTGGTTCTCACAATTGTCTGGCAACAGCTGCCCTGTCAAGCCAGGCCAAAAGAATGAGGGAAGATACACATTACTTTGTGTACTTATAAAGCAAATGACCACTGAGACTTTCAGTTGGTTGCTGGTGTAAGTGGGTCATTTTTCTGAGAATGGCATGAGCTTCATTTTCAATACAGGGCACCGTTCCTTGAGAGACTTCGGGGATAAAGCGGTTTTCCACAGACTAATAATACAGCTCTCCATACTACACTGACAGGCGCTTGCTTCCCTCGTTCATTTGGTGCCTCATCATCTCAAGATAACAGTCTGGCCACACTTACCCTCGAGACAGTCTGTCCTCGCTCATCACTGAACTGAACGGTGGCCTTGGAGACTGAATCCAGGTTTGTGCCCTCTATGGTAAGCAAAGAGCCGCTGGGTAAAGAAAGAAAAAAATAACTTTTAGAAAGACAATAAGTCCCTCTTCATCACAGTGCACTGCGGTCAAAGTCCCTCAAATCAATGAGTGACTTCCAATTCAAGGACTTACAGCGACAATGCCCTACCTTGGTGGCTTACTAGAATTAAACATCTGGGCGCTCATAGAAAAGTGGTGCATCCTATCAATAGTGCATCGCTATCTTCAGCAAAGTACCCTGGAGTGTGAATAGGACAAAGGGGAGGGCTTAGTTTTTACCATAAGGATCACTTGATCATATGTCTTGAACGGTAATTCCAGCTGTGTGTTCCTGAATACAGAATATCCTAAGATCACGTCTGGGGAAGCTAAAAAGCTGTATTTAGTAGGATGTGTTTTTGATAAGCTGTTTTAGGGGGTAACTACCAAGTGCCATGGAATGCGTGACTTGTAATTTCACACCTAATAATGCTCAAGCTACAGAATTCATCACGGACCTGGGCAAAATTACTGCCCCATCTTAGGTTTTAAAGGTCATAATGGGGCATAACATGTAGATGGGTTTTCATTGCATGGGAAGCCAGCATGCTTTCCCCATTCCAACATGTAAAACTCAGAATTTAGCAGTTTTAATCCCACACACGTTTCTCTAGTTTTTACTCATTGGCATCTGTTTATTTCGTTAAAGGGTGTACCAAGCGTTCCTGAAGCACTATTCGCTAGTCCTCAATGAAAAGTCTTTTCACTCGCACACACAGAAAATTAAAATACATTTTAATGGCATATAAGAATCACAGCGTTATACAGAGTACTTTTGTATTAATTATTTAAGCTCTGAAGAAGCAACATTTAAAAATGAAACACGCTGGCTGTTTGTTTCTAAGGCTCTTTGGCTTAATGGCGGTTACAATGAGGAAATATTGGAAACTGATTTATCCGAGGGGATATCAGATTTTCCTATAATGTCAAAGGGGTAATTCAGTGAAAGATGTCACAAGAGATCTCAAAGCGCAAGCCGACATGATCAAACAAAGGAACATTTTGGAATTTCTATTGTTGATGATTGTTAGCCATGCAGGGCTGGGAAAAGAGAACTGTCGTTTTTTTTTCTGGGCACCGAATCACCCCCTTAATTTCACAATTAGATGAAGCCGTAAGGTAGGGACATCTAAGAGATGGATAACGAGATGAATGTCTCAGGTAAGAGTGATCTCTGGTTCCGAGCCCTACAATAGCTTTCAGCAGTATTCAGTAAAACAGACTATATTGGCTCTCTTCTTAACTTTCCAGCCAACATTAATTCATCCAGATGGGCACCTTCACACCCCAATCACTATAGGTGACTTGTTGAGTACCTGAAGGATAGATTATCTCATTCACCCTCAAGATCTTCAACTTACACATGGAACCTAACGGTCTCCTCCTTGATAATCACAATATCACTATTCAAATGTGTGCCGATGCTACCCAATTCTATATGACATTATCAAGAATCAAGGAGATTCGTTATCTCAAAGAGCCTCCTACAAAAGTGGATGTTAAATGGATGCTTTATTCGAGCAGCATCTTTCTATCCTTCAGGTCCCATGTTTGGAGGGTCTGTTCTGTAAGGTTTTGCAACTTCGGATGCTGCGTACGATATTCACTTTTTTGCATATGGTACATCATTCTTATCTAGTGGCAGCCTACATTATGTGGCATTTAGACTGTGATGCCATTTACCTTCGCCTCCCCACCTAGGTTATCAAGAAGTTGCAGAAGCTACAGAACCTGGCCATCAGGCTAATGTGTGGAATGCACCATTGTGATGACATTTGACTTGCCAACCAGACCCTCCACTGGCTCTCTGTTAACGAACAAATTACCTTCAAAGCTCTTTCTATCACTCACAGGGCCTATTATAAAACCAGACCAATCTTGCGCTCCAAGATGTTGACATCTTACATCTGAGGGACAACTTCTGAGATTAAGCTCCCAGTTTTTTTTCCCAAAGTCCCCCGTGATCAACATCAGTTCGTACTTTAGACATGCTCCAGTCTGGATTTAGACCTGAGCGCAGCACTGATTTTAAAGCATATAGACTATGATAGAAGGCCTCCATTGGATTATGGCAGTGAAGAATAATGGTTTTGTATTTCCTTAAGCAGCTTTTGACACAGGCAAACAAAATACCCTAATCAACATCCTAAATGAGATTATAGATTTTGCGTGCATAATCTTGACTTGTCTTGAATCATTTTAATGACGTCATCTATATTCATCTATTAGTCACCAGGCCGAATACAACTCGGGCTGGGCACATTTATGTGAGTGATGTGTATTCCAAATGAGCTTTTGACCCATACATTGAATTTTTCCTTGGACACCTAAATATCAAACAAAGTCAGCAGAGTTTAAGTAATGCAAATTACTACAGTTAACATCCGAACATATGGTTGACATGTAAGCATAAGGCCCGCTTTCAAAACTATTTAAAGAGAAGCAAGAGCCTCCAGGTAGGTGGTCACCTTCATAACATCTAAGCACCTTCCTGAGCCCAACTTGACCCTACACAACCTTTAATACTTTTGATAGAATTCTACTTTGCAGCTTCCAGGCTGACAGCCAATATCAAACCCAATGATTAACCTCCTCGTGAAAGTACAAAAGCAGTGAATCACCTAGCTGACTTTCTCTGTTCCTCCTGGTGCGCTGGGCAGGCTCTTTTCAGTCGTGCAAACAGTCTCTGTGGAGACCGCATTAATCAAGTGGTGCACAACATCCACGCCTGTACGGCAAGTTTGAATCTGCACACCATTTTGAAGAATGTAAAAGAGGATGGTGACAAGAAGGAGAAGAACAACAATGGCACTCTGTGAGAGGCTGGCTTAGTATATGATGTACACATATGAAAGTGGGCCCCTTGCACCTATCCAGACAACCCCTTATGGTGATTTTAGTGGTTTTAGACAACCTTAGAAAGCTCTCTAAGTGGTAGCTGTGGAGAGCAGTCTTAAAGCTTAGTCCAGAAGGAGTGTAAAGCAGCTTGTTTTACCACAACTGAATCTTATATGTATAGATTAAATGAAAAAGAACCACACAGTGTACTTTTGAAAATATATATTTATTATAAAATGCTCACTAACACATACAGGTATCTCCTAGCTGGAGATAAACACAATGCACACAATACTTTACAATAGAAATAGGTAAGTAGCGCGTAATACACAGCGACCCCCAGGGGGAGACCAAATTAGTGGTATGCAAACCACGACTCAAGTCAAGACTATACCCAGAGGGCGTAGAAGTGCTTGGATTCCAAGGAACCACGCGAGGTAAGTAATCAGAAGCCCCACGGGAGCCCCGTGCAGTGTGGGAACACAACAGCGGGACCAATGCAAGTCAATGGGTTAGTCGCGGTTGCAGTTTTAAAGAAGACGGACCCTTCCCAGTGGACCCTGAAGAAACCCCGTGGATGACAGAAACTGAAAGTGTCCGGTGGAACCCAAAGGTGGATTCAAGATGAGAGGTATCTGCAAGCAGAGGTGACAGAGTCTATGTCACTCAGGAGTGACCAGGAGGCCAGGAAGACGAATGTCCACCAATGTCGGGTGTTGCAGGGGAGCGGACGGTGACCTTGAAACTGCAGCTGTGTGGACGAGGCGATGCTGTGAAAGACCAGGAGCCGTGAACGAGCTGTCCAACGTCGTATGTCGAGAGTTGAGGGGTCGGTGTCCAGCGGGAGTACCGACAAGCCTTAGCAACTGCAACCAACGTGGAAGTTGAAGAAGGTGCAATGTCGGGACCAGCAAGGTCCAGGGGACTCACCACAAGCAGGGGAGTCACGGCAGGTCCTGAGCAATTAGCAGAGCCCGCAGAATTCAAAAGTGACACTCAAGAGGGCCCACTGACCAGAGGCAATGAAGTCGCACGAGGACCTTGAGCAGCTCAACAAAGATACGGGCCCATGGTGCAAGTGATGCGGTGAGGACAGGGATCTTGGTCACTGGAGATGCTTGAGGTTGGGGCTAATTGGAGCCCAAAGACATTGGTGCTAGGAAGCCAACAAGCCTTTGCACTTGCAGGTCGACGCAGTGCATAGGGGTTTGGTTATTGCAGCAACTGATGAGGGATTCTGGCCTCAGACATGGTGAGAGGACAGGTCAAGCCTCGAAGGACGTGGAGAACTACCACCTGTGGTGCTGGACCTTTCGGAGTCTTTGGGAGCTCAGGAACAGCAGACCGGTGGCTAAGTTGCGGTGCCTGTAGATGAAGGGAAGTGGCTCCTTCACTTCAAGGGAGATTCCTTTGGTGTCTTGGATGCCCACAGGCCTTGGAAGGTTCCTCTATGGTGCACAGGCATGGACGTTGCAGCAGACTAGCACGGCGACGAGATTAGGAGACGCAGGAGTCTTCCTGGTTGTAGCCTTGATGCCCAGAGCGAAGTCTAGCGAAGTCCAGAGTGCCTATATGGTTGAAGAGAGGTGGTGTCGGAAATTAATCTTGTACAAGGATGAATCTAGGGACCCAACCTCAGGTAAGCCCTTTGTGGAAATGTGGATTTTCCTGATCAGTTGTGTCCCCTATCTTGGACCCCAACGGTTCTATATGCATGTTACAAATGCATGTGTGTTCCCTCCAGTTCCAGTTTCCAAGACGCAAACATATGTGTGTCTACCGTCGACATGTTCCCTGTCAGATCCGCCATCAATGGGCTGGATATTCAATTCCTAAGTATGAAAAGCCACCGACTTTATATGGCTAAGGTACTCCATTTCTACAGTTCAGGCAAGTAGGCCCGATTCTTTCCTCAAAGCCTTTCCCTGCTCTCTGTCTCTGACAGTTTCAGCTTGAGCTCGCATCTGTATCCATGAACTTTGTCCTACTCCCTGTGCAGCTAACGGTGCCTGCCTCGGCCAGTTTTCGCCTGCCCGCCAAGAAGCTGTATTTCACCTTCGAATTATCTATTTTGCTCTTCAGCCGATGCATTCCTGTCTAGTGATTTAGGTAAACATTTCCTTTAGCTCACAAGCAAAGGACTCAGCCTTTCCGTCCTCCTGCAAGTGATTCATAGCCCTGTTGCCATGGAAAGTTTTCTGCCCCTCGCTTCTCATATAGACACTTAGACGCTTGTACACGCACATACAGTTAGTATAGAATAGATTCTGTCCGAGAGTCCTTCCTTGTGGATAACATAGTTCTCTAAACATAGGATGTTAGATATGATTTGGGATTAGGTTGACATGACCCCCTAGACTTCTCGTCTCCACATGTAGAGCTAAATGTCAAGTCCCCTTCACCCCCTAGTTGCACGTCAATCACACGTCATGCTGCTGCGCACGCATCCATGTTAAGTATTATCGTATAGATCCACCTATGTAAGATAATCAGAGCCAATCATGTTTCTTTTTGCTCCTTATTACGCCTAGTTTCAATTACGTATCACTATGTTAATTTATCTTATCAATTGTTACGCCTTTTTGCACTTGTTTCATTGTAAATGTATGACCTATAAAAGTTACTTCTTGTCAATAAAGTATTGTACTTCACTTCCTGAACCCTCGTGGTGACGGAACCTGAAGGCCGCGACTCGAGTCGGCCATTTTGGATGGAATAAAGCCCATTTAGAAACCCTCTTATACCACGGATTCTGCCTCTTGTTATTCTGAGCTATTTTACTTTATTTTAAAGATTCCGTATGAAATTCAGTTTAGGTAAAAAGAATATTTACCACATAATGGCGCCCGAACAGGGACACTTTCTCATCTCACGCGCCGGCGGTGCGTTGCAGGCCCGGTCTCCTGCCACAGCTGGACGGACCATAAACGCGTACCAGCAGGATTTCCTGTAAGCTCCCTCCGGTCAAGCGGGGGCGACTGAGGCTGCGATCAACCCAGACGAGGCGGTGAGAAGTGCGAAGTATCCCGACCAGAGCCTAGCTGAGAGAGCAAGATCCGAGGTATACAGAAGCCCACCAGGTTTTTCGAAATCCCGATGTCCAGAGGGTCCGCTGTCCGCAGTCATCGAGTCCTGTCCATTCTCTGAGGCCTTCCGTTTCAAGGAGCTACTCGGTGAGTACCATCGCCGAGGAGGCGTGTTGACGCGCACATAGGTTGTGCCGGTCAAGACGGATTTGGGTACACAAATCCGGTCTGCACTGTTTAGCAGTGTATATGTACTGTTTAGCAGTATATCAAGTATTCCGAAGTATTTAGTTATTGTCAAGAATTCAGCGTGGTGATTAGTTAGGCAGACTGTCATCATTGTCGGTTATTGTTAAAATGTTTAATGTTCAATGTTTAAAGTGTTCAAATGTCTTGCATATTGTGGTATGAATGATTGTTCTTTGTTCGCTGTTCATTATTGTGTTTTTCGTATTAAGTGAATTCAAGAGTAAGTATCAGATCAGTTGTCAATATGCCGCTCTTCTCGAAGTTAAGACAGATTACTACCAGAAAAGGGGTGCTTGAAGAAGCAGTTCCTATTCCTCCTAGGGACACTCCAGGGCATTTTATGTACCACAAGCATGGCTTAGATGCCATATTGTTTCTTGATCTATGGGTAGATTATACCAAGGGATTGCCGGAAAGTCAAAGGTGGCCCGCAGCGGGAACCTGGGATGCAGAGTGCATCATGAAAGTGGAGGAAGAGTTATGGAAAAGAAAGGTCAGACAGTCACAGAAAGACGCTGTTGAGTTATGGCGTAAAGAATCTCATAGACGTACAGAAAAAGCACGTAGACAAGAAGAGAGGAGTAAAGAAAGTTCAAATAAAGTTCAAGAAAATCTATTAATTGAGGAAGGTATCCGAGTGAAGTCAGAACAAGTAAATAGACAAAGAAATGCTCTTATGAATGGTATGTATCCCCTTCTAGCCGAAGGACTACCAAAGGCTGTTCCAGGGATGCCAAAAGACTTGCCACCCCCGTTATTTCCAATTAAGGTACATCAAAAAGGGCATCCCAGAACCGCAGAAGATGTTTTTCTTTCCTCATATCTAGACGACACAGCTCCCGAGTATACTAACGCCATACTACATAGACCGTCTGGCGGAGGGGTTCAACGTCAGGATCAGGTATCCGACCCCGTGCAACAGCAAGTCCCGATACAAGCTTCGGCAAGCACATCTGTCCCCGCAGTCGATTCTACAGTGGTATCGACACCCATAGTTGCTGTGTCACGTTCAACGAACCCGTTCACACCCGACGCCCCAGATGGGGCCACGGGAGGTGCTAGCAATACCTTTACACCACCCAGAATAAATAAACTTGTCTTTCAAGAATCAGCGCATTCACGTACACCTAAATTCGTAAGTGAACGTACGCTTAAGGAACTCCTTGTAAATTGTAGATATGACCCGGTGGTTGGTAAAGAGGACGAAATGGTCCTGGCATCATTACGCATCAGGCGAGCCGCCGAGTATTTAGCAAGGTTACCAGGAATGAGTACGCATCTAGATAACATATATCATTTTGTTCAAACAGGACGAGATCCAGGATGTATTAACAGAGCTATGGAATTCCAGAAAGTAGAGATACAGGGGGAACTGTTACGTTTCCTCATAAACTGTGTGATCAGAAATCAAGACCGTCCGGGGGTAGACCCGAATGCAAGGCTTATTCTTACAAGATGGAGCCAGAATATATCAGAAGGGAGACACGATAAGCAAAATTGTATAATAGCCATGTGCCGAAAAATCCGTAGAGAAATAGAGCGTATTCATGAAGAAAGATTGGGAACAGACGAGTTCGAGCAAGACGAAGTGTCCGAATCAGGGAATTCCGCAAGACAGTCAGAGACCATAGCCTATGTAGGCAGAGGAAGATCCTGTGAAAATGCTAGATGTTTTTCTGATCCCATACACTCTGTATGCCCAAATAATAGCAGAACGTATCCGACGCCTGTAATAAATCTGAAGTCTCCTGAACATTTGTTTCAAGCCGCAGATAAAATACTGCGAGAACGAAGGGGTTACCACCTCCTCGATTCCATGGATGAGCAAGAATTAGCCAGATCAGCTATTCACTGGATTGACAGTCCTGAAAAATACGGTGATGAGACCGTAGCACACACGTTTTTTAATCTCAGTGCAGACGAACAACGTTTAGCTGGAATCTATATGATTCAGCAACTCCTTATATTATATAAGAGCCAACATGCTGACCCTGGTCCTTTACCTGATATATTAACGGAACTACTCACGAACAGATGGAGAGGTTCTAGTAACAAGCTAATTAAAGAGATATTAGTGTCACGTAAACAGTATGTCCTTTTTGTAAATCCGGATTCTCTCTCGCTGCCCCACAGAGAAAGAACGCCGTACTATATGGATAGACAAAATCCTTTACGAGAAGTGCACCCAATAAAAGGCGAAGACAATGAGTTTCACCGTGTATTTGTTTACACACCCATATCAAAAATGGAATTATTAGAAATGAAGAAAGTAGTACCTAGTCATGACAAAGACCCAGCGGGTTTCCACCGAGAAATTAAAGACATGTTACTAATGGGAGAGTACACCTTTCCTGATATTATGACGATATTAAAGGTGCTTTTGCCTGCTGGCATCTATGAAAAACTGAAAGAAAAAGAGTGGGAAGTGGGAGACCAAAAGATAGACTGGACAGCATTAGCAGAGGAAGAAAGGGCCCGAACTGCAGGTTCAGGGCTCGGGGATAAAGTTAAACTGTTACCAGGTTTACTAGTACAGGTACTGCCACGTCTATTAACTACAAAAAAGGAAGATTGGGGTGCAATCACAGCCTGCAAACAAAAGCAAGATGAAGACACAAGCGATTATTATGCTCGATTTGAAAAATGTTTTGGTATAAACAGTGGTATAAAAGCAAGTAGTGACTCATATCCACATTTATTTGTGACAAAATTAGTGGAAAATGCATTGCCTCCAGTGAAGAATAGAATATTGAAATTCGAGAGTACCTGGCAAAGTAACACTCCGTCACAAATGCTACAAATGTTACAGTATCATCACAATAGAATTAGGGATGAACAAGAACACGAGCATAGACGCATGAAGGATACAAAAATGAAAATGCTAGTTTCTCAGACAGTACCAGCAGAGGGTCACAAAAAGGGTGTGACACATTCTGGTGATTCTACAGCTCCTGTAAGAGGAACCTGCAATTACTGTAAACAACTAGGCCATTATGTACACGATTGTCCAGTCCTGAAACGTAATATAGCTACAGGTATTGCAAAAGAGAGACCACGATTAGTTAGACAAGATCAGAATGAACAAGGAGCTATGCAGCATGGACAGTCCATGCCAGTTCAGCAACAGTCCATGCCAGTTCAGCAACAGTCCATGCCAGCCTCACAGCAGCCCATACAGTTTGTGCCAGCTGCACCACCGTTGCCTGCTACTGCCACACAAACCACAACACGACAAATGTATCAGACTGCACAATATGAATATCCTGAGTATCAGCGTTACGCATGAACAAGCCTAGAGAGGGAAGTTGACTTACCGCTCATCGAGATTCCTGTAGATCAAGAAGGACCGTATGTACATAGTGAATTATTAGGTCAAGATAGAAAATTCTTACTCGATACAGGGGCAAGTCGAACAACTATAAAACGTAGTGAAGTTCCAGGGGCACCCCTCTCAGGCTCTCAAAATGTTTCCCTTGGTTTTTCAGGAAAACCTATTGTTAATGAAGTATCACAGCCTCTCCCACTTACGATAGGACCTTTGACACGAACTACAGATTTATTGCTTACTAAATCATGCCCAGAAAATCTGTTAGGAATTAAAACTCTGAAAGCACTAGGAGCCATAATATGTTGTTCTCCGGAAGGAGTAAGGTTGTTTCTACGTGATTTTAAAGGTCACTATGTGTCTAGGGACATGGATCCCCGACTACAGACTTTACCAGTACATCTATGGGCACAAGGCCCTACGGATGTTGGCTGCATGAACATTACACCATACCGAGTCACATTGAAAGCAGGAGTGGTACTACCACGAATGCGACAATACAAGTTACCGCATGATGCTGTAGTGGCTTTGCTGAAAATCATTGATGAGCTAATTGCCCAGGGAGTAGTTGTAGAAACAGACTCCAATGTATGTAATTCACCGATAATTCCGATTCTTAAACGAACTGATCCTACTGCCCCACCAGTATACCGATTGGTTATTGATTTGCGTGAACTAAACAAGTGCATTGTACCACAATTTCCTGTGGTCCCTGATATATCATCATTATTGACAGCAATTGATTCCGAAGCAACATTCTTTACTGTAATTGATCTCAAGAATGCCTTTTTCAGCGTCCCAATAGATCCGGAAAGCCAATATTTGTTCGGATTCAGTTTAAATGGGCGCAGCTTTAAATTCTCACGCGCTCCCCAAGGATTCACAGAAAGCCCCAGCATCTACAGCCAAGCACTGAAACGAGAACTTGACAGTATCCACATGCCAGTCAATACTGCACTGCTTCAATATGTCGATGATCTGCTGATCACCGCGAGAAGCGAACCTGAATGTGAAAAGGCTTCTCTGACAGTTTTACATTTTCTAGCCGACAAGGGGCACAAGGTGTCTCCTTCTAAGCTGCAATTCTGTGTCCAGCGAGTTATTTATCTTGGTCACTCGCTGTCCAAGGAGGGAAGGCAGCTTACACCAGATCGCATCCAGTTAATTGCTAACATGTCAATACCCCAGACACAAAAGGAAGTGCGGGCTTTTATAGGCCTCACTTCATATTGTAGGCAGTGGATCCCTCAGTACGCATTTCTAGCAAAACCACTCATTCAGCTAACCACACAGGAGGCAGCCACATCGACTGTTCTCCCTTGGACTCAGGAACATACACAAGCTTTTGAAAGCCTAAAGGAAGCTTTATGTCAAGCACCTGTTTTAGCAACACCATGTTATAGCAAACATTTTACACTCTTTGTTACAGAACGTGAAGGTACTGCCTTGTCAGTACTCACTCAGGATCAAGCAGGATCACGCAAGCCATGTGCTTATTTTTCCAGTACATTAGATCCCGTAGCTCAGGCTTTGCCTGCATGCCTGAAATCAGTGGCGGCGACAGCTTTAGCAATCAGACAAAGCGATGCCATAGTATTAGGACATCCATTGACAGTACAAGTACCACATGCAGTAGAGGTTCTTGTGAACCGAACACAAACACAACACTTGACCATAGCAAGACTTACCGGTTATGAACTGACATTGTTTCAACCACACATAGAGATCCGACGGTGTAATACATTGAATCCTGCTACACTATTACCTATAATTGGAACAGACCCACTAGCTCATGATTGTGTTGAAACCATTGAAATAAAGACGAAACCTAGACAAGACTTGACAGACGTTCCATTGTTAGATCCAGACCTGACGTTGTATGTAGACGGATCGTGCATGAGAACAAGTACAGGAGATTTAGTGGCCGCGTATGCAGTCACAACAGACACTGAAGTTATTGAGACAAATTGTATAGATACTTTGTCAGCCCAAGCAGCAGAACTTATTGCTCTAACACAAGCCTGTATTCAAGCCACAAATAAGAAAGTTAATGTATACACTGACTCACGTTATGCATTCGGAGTTGTACACGACTTCGGCGTACTGTGGCGAGAGAGAGGTTATTTAACCTCCCATGGTGCCCGCATTCAGCACGGACTCCTCATTCATGCCTTGTTAGACGCAATACATCTACCCACTGCTATATCGATTATGAAATGTAAAGCACACACGAAGGTTACTGATATCATTTCTCAAGGCAATGATTTAGCTGACAGAACAGCTAAACAGACTGCTCAGAATCGCACATTAGACATGACAAAGCCAATAGTTCAGACACCAACACAGTGTATGACAATTAAGGATCCCGCACTTGACGTAATTGACATACAGACACATGCTACTGCAGAAGAATTAAAGAAATGGACTGAACTAGGAGGGATCCAGACAGATCAGGGATGGATGACGAAGGAGAAATCTGTATGGTTTCTTCCTGACTCTATGGTCCAAGCCATTATAGCTACAATTCACAGCCCGGCGCATTTAGGAGAAAAAGCTATGCTAGATAGCATTCAACACATTTGGTTCAATAAACATTTACGAGCAGCAGCTAAACAAAAGGTCCGTACCTGTATGATATGTTGTCAGTTCAACCCGGGAAAAAGTGTTCCCGTAGAACAGGGTGGATTCCAGACTCCTGATCATCCTTTTGAAGTGCTCCAAATGGATTATATCCAGATGGAACGATGTCGAGGATTCAAATATGTTCTTGTAGTTGTCTGCGCTCTCTCCCGATGGACTGAGGCGTACCCAGTATCAGATTACACATCCCCCAACTACTGCCAAACAGTTAGTTCGAGAATTCTTCCCACGGTACGGGCTACCACGTGTTGTATATTCAGATAACGGCCAGCCTTTCTCATCCGAATTAATGAAACATGTCTCACTTTTGTTGGGATATCAGTGGAAATTCCACTGTGTCCGACACCCCGAGGCAGCAGGTCTCGTGGAACGACATAATCAAATTTTGAAAATCAGATTGTCTAAAATATGTAAGGAGAAAGGTGTTGACTGGATAGTAGCCTTACCAGTTGCACTATTTTACATAAGAATGGTAGCACACTCTCGAACAGGGCTATCCCCGTATGAGGTGATCTTCGGAAGGCCACCGAATATGTGGGGGACGCCTGTACCACGTAAAATAACTGATGTTAATTGTAATATGCTGACAGATTACCTGGCTTCCTTGATGTCTGCACTACAATCTTGTCGTTCACAGGTAGCTGCAGCTTTTCCTGACAACACTGAGGTGAAACCCCATGACGTTGCTCCGGGGGATCTGGTGTTTGTGAGGAATTTCGATCGGAAAACCCAATTGGAGCCCAGGTGGAAAACACCGAAGCTAGTCCTGCTGACCACAAGAACAGCCGTGAAAGTGGAGGGCCGCAAAGGATGGATACATTCCAGCCACGTTAAGAAATTTCATGGACTATCCTCGGATATAGACACTGTGCCCTGCACTCCCTCACAGACTGATTCAAAACTTCCCTTTGTTGAAAGGAATGACTCTCAGAACTATAAATTAAAACTTAGGCCCAAACAGTCGAGCAATTTGATTGTTTAAGTCCTCTCCAAGGTGAAGCGGTTGAATTGTCTCTGACATGTATCCCTTGGACCTGAGTAGAGAAAATACCAGAGAAATGTTGAAACGACAGGCGTATTGTAAATCACTGCGTAGCTACTGTGTGAGGACATTATTAATTCTGTTTTTACTGAGTGTTTTAATAATCATTACGAGTGTGATTTTGCACATATATCATCCTATTTCTAGACATGTTTATAATATTACTGCTGAACATTCTTTTAGTGACCTACCGCCACATGAATTATCTTATAGACTTGCGCTGCGCAATAACACCTTCATTAGTATGTTACATCATTCCCATCAGACTAGTAATGCCACCAATTGTTGGGTGTGTGGCCGACTCCCTCCCTATCAGAATAACAAAGGAGTTCTGCCTTTCTTTCCACATCCGTTCACACACAATGGCTCCTGTGGAGCATGGTTTAGTTTACTAAATTCCATAGACCCAGACACAGCAGTTTATCAACAACATTGGATATGGGGAAATCTGAATCTAGTTTTATTCAAAGTCTGTCACCCTAATAAGGAGGGTCACCCCAGTAGAACAGGAACTGATTTAGAAAATGAACTGTATAAATTAGGTAATTTTACGCCTAATCTCATGATTTTGAACGTCAAATCCGAAGTTGAATTAATTCTGCCCACTATGTCAGTATTTCTAGTTAAGGGTGAATTATGTGTGAGAAAAGTTGGTTCCATACACATGGGCCATAGCAAATGCGTTACTACAGTAGAATATAGTGATCAAGGGAAATCTTCATTTAGAGCTTCTCGCCATTCTTACTTTATATGTGGTCAGACGGCATATATGCGTCTGCCTCTAGATTGGGATGGTACCTGTTACATAGCATTCCTTTTGCCACCTGTTTTCCTAGCTCCCCCTGATTATTATCGAAATGTTCATTTAGTACACAAAAGAGAGCGTAGAGATCTCCCAGTTGTCGATTATACTGAGACGGCATGGGACAAGTATGTAGATTTCAATAAAGGTATCTTTCCCTATATAGGTACAATATCAAATAGTAAGCTGATACGCAGACTCACCAAGACTCTTGAAGCTGTAGTAAACGAGACTATAGCCGCCCTAGGCAATCTGACAGAGGAACAATCAGTGATGAGAATTGTTGTTCTCCAGAATCGTCTTGTCCTTGACGTCATCCTGGCCGATAGGGGCGGAGCTTGCAGGGTCATCGGATCCAGCTGCTGCATATTCATACCAGAAAATTCGCCATCTGTATATAAAGCTATAACACGCCTTCATAAGATTGTAAGCCAGATACACGAGAATCCAGGCACTTGGACGTGGTCCGGGTGGTTTTGGAGTGTGATATCAGCCTGGGGATGGAGAGTTCTATCTTTCCTAGGTATTGGCCTTTTTATGCTCTTCAGTTGTTGTTTATGCCTACAATGTGGACCAGCGATTTGTGGTCTGTGTGCCACATCATGCATTCCATATCAAAGTTCTCGTTCAAAATGCCGGAAAAGGAAGGAAGAAGAAATGATGCTCCATGAGCAAATCGATGGAATGATGAAGATTGATATCTCTTGAAGGGCAAGTAGGGGACAAGGAGGGAATGTGGAAATGTGGATTTTCCTGATCAGTTGTGTCCCCTATCTTGGACCCCAACGGTTCTATATGCATGTTACAAATGCATGTGTGTTCCCTCCAGTTCCAGTTTCCAAGACGCAAACATATGTGTGTCTACCGTCGACATGTTCCCTGTCAGATCCGCCATCAATGGGCTGGATATTCAATTCCTAAGTATGAAAAGCCACCGACTTTATGTGGCTAAGGTACTCCATTTCTACAGTTCAGGCAAGTAGGCCCGATTCTTTCCTCAAAGCCTTTCCCTGCTCTCTGTCTCTGACAGTTTCAGCTTGAGCTCGCATCTGTATCCATGAACTTTGTCCTACTCCCTGTGCAGCTAACGGTGCCTGCCTCGGCCAGTTTTCGCCTGCCCGCCAAGAAGCTGTATTTCACCTTCGAATTATCTATTTTGCTCTTCAGCCGATGCATTCCTGTCTAGTGATTTAGGTAAACATTTCCTTTAGCTCACAAGCAAAGGACTCAGCCTTTCCGTCCTCCTGCAAGTGATTCATAGCCCTGTTGCCATGGAAAGTTTTCTGCCCCTCGCTTCTCATATAGACACTTAGACGCTTGTACACGCACATACAGTTAGTATAGAATAGATTCTGTCCGAGAGTCCTTCCTTGTGGATAACATAGTTCTCTAAACATAGGATGTTAGATATGATTTGGGATTAGGTTGACATGACCCCCTAGACTTCTCGTCTCCACATGTAGAGCTAAATGTCAAGTCCCCTTCACCCCCTAGTTGCACGTCAATCACACGTCATGCTGCTGCGCACGCATCCATGTTAAGTATTATCGTATAGATCCACCTATGTAAGATAATCAGAGCCAATCATGTTTCTTTTTGCTCCTTATTACGCCTAGTTTCAATTACGTATCACTATGTTAATTTATCTTATCAATTGTTACGCCTTTTTGCACTTGTTTCATTGTAAATGTATGACCTATAAAAGTTACTTCTTGTCAATAAAGTATTGTACTTCACTTCCTGAACCCTCGTGGTGACGGAACCTGAAGGCCGCGACTCGAGTCGGCCATTTTGGATGGAATAAAGCCCATTTAGAAACCCTCTTATACCACGGATTCTGCCTCTTGTTATTCTGAGCTATTTTACTTTATTTTAAAGATTCCGTATGAAATTCAGTTTAGGTAAAAAGAATATTTACCACACCTTAAGTACCCTAAGGAAAGAAGTGGGACAATTCAGGATTCCCTCCCGGGGGAGGGGTTGGACAGTGGGGAGGATACTCCCATGTCCTTCGTCCAGTTTTGCACCAGAGCAGGATCCAACAGCTCCCTGAGCTGGATTGAACTAGACTATGCAAGGAGGGCACCAAATGTGCCCCTTAAGCAGACTGAGTGGCGCTGGCAAGCGCCCCCACGCGGCACCAATGAACTAAATCCTGTCTGGGAGATGGTCACACCTTCCTGTGACAGGATACCTATTGTTCTGCCTTCCTCTGTTCAAGCTTGGCTCAGCAGCAGGAGGGCAGAATCGTGTCTCTGGTAGGCAGCAGCCATGTTGTGCTGTCCGGGTCTAAAAGACTGGTACCGGGAGCACGGAGGACCTAATGGAGGGCCTTTACAGTGCCTGGAATCATACCCTCACACTTACGGTGTCGGGGTATGATTCCAATATGTTTGATACCAAACACAATGGAGATCGTTTCAGCCGATTTCGAAACGATCATCGCGTAATGGCGCGGTGCCCCTCTATGGATCCTATGGCGGCTGCACTTACAACCCAGGAGAATGGACTCAGTAGGCTGTAGGGGTGTCCTGCTCATGCAGGGGCACCCTCACACTTAGAACTGACCACCCTGCCTTCAGGGTTGAAAAGGCGGTGACTTACAAGTTTTAAGTGCAGTGACCCCAGATAAAGGGAAACCTATATCTTTCGTAAGTGGTGCTAGCACCAGCTTGCACAGGCTGCAATGGCAGGCCTATAGTTACAGTTTGCATGGTCTCTCATGGGTGGCATAATACATGCTTCAGCCCCTGGGGAACCTCTGGGGTACCTATGCCCAGGGTACCTTAGTACCATATACTAGGGACTTATAAGGGCACCTCAGTATCCAATCTGGAATGTACCCAAGTACTTACCATTCCAATTTTGGGGAGAAAGCAGAGAGACTGGGGTCCTGAGTATCAGGATCCCAGTCAGACTAGTCAGAAACAGCAAAGCACCAGGCAAAAAAGTGGGGGTAACCATGAAAGCAGATCCTACTTTCCTACACACACCTATTTAGATTGTGTTTTATAGGACTGTTCATTTTGTGACTTGGTAGAAAGACTGTCCTCCTTCAGTTTTACACTGAGGGAGACCTAAATTTGAACCAGCGTTACTGATTACAAAAACATTACTAAGCAAGCACTAAAATAGCAAATGAAGGAAAGGATTTAGAAAATTTCTGAATTTTTGATAATTTATGATCGAAAGTGGGGCATTGCCTTTTTCAGTTTTCACCCACTTAATACATTTTCGATTGTTTGCCAAACAGCACAACCATCAAACACTAAAGGATTCTCCTTGCACCCCTAATTGACAAATTTAATAACAAGATTGTTGTGATGCATAGTTTTGGTTCTCAAGGGTACAAATAAGGAACTTAATGCAAATAATACGGTTTCTATCTCCGATTGTTCGATCCTTTCTGGTCTGTACGTTCTGTTTGGCGCCCTCTGGTTTCTTTATTTTACATTGGCGTAGACGAGGCTCCTGAATATGCGAAACACTTCACAATATTTTAATTCAACTAAAAAGCAAGTTAGAAGATTACATAAATTGGGCATCTCATCATGAACTTACAATTGATATGTTCAGATTGTCATAAATGGAATTGTGGGGGGCAGTGGGGCAGAGAAATTACAGTCATCAAATTGAAGTTTAACGACTGAAGCATTAAAAGATCCAGCAGAATCATAGGTAGTTCCACATTAGCGGTAGCATAAGGATTATATAAATAGAATTTCAATTTATATTGAAACATTTAAAGGCAGGTATGTGTGCTCTCACCATCAGATATGCATTACTTAGGGAGCATAAAAATTATATGTATGTTGCATTATGCCAGTTTTCATTGGCATTGCATAACTTTACATTTTGAGAATAAATTTCACAGGATCAGAAAGATTCATTAATCAGTTTGGTGTCAAAGTTTGGATTAAAAGTTTAAAGCTAAAAAGTGAGATATCGTGTTAAGGTTAGACACCAAGGGTTTTCACTAGTTAATTGTTCTGGGCCCACTCATCTACAGGGTTTGTCGAGTATCCTTTTAGGAGGATGTGGTACTCATTTATTCTTCGCTCCCTGAAGGCAAACAGAACACCTAATGCAGAATATCATAGGGTTGGGGGACTCGCCTCCTAAAAAAATGTATCTTCTTCCGAATATGGGTCTTTACAACGAATGCTTTCACAACGCATTCCATTACAACGCGGTCGTTACAACGACCGCGTTGTTTCTACGCGATCCATTACAGCACAAGTCTTTTCAACTACTTGCTGTAGGGGGCGCGCTGGACTTAAGAATAGTATAATATCCTATTCCAACTCCAGCGTGTGCAACAGTAGGGATGGTGTTGGAATAGTAAATTATACTATTCTTTAGGTTAGCACGCCACCTACAGCAAGTCATTGAAATTACTTGCGATGTAATGGATCGCGTAGAAACAATGAGGTCGTTGTAACAACCACGTTGTCATGGAAGCGTGTTGTGGAAACAGCGTTGTAAATGCTGTTTCCCCCACTTCCACTCATCTTTTTCCTTTTAAGAATGTGCATTTCTCAATTAAGTTACCCCCCGACTGTTCTTTACCCCGATTCAAGAATTGTAAAGATTTGAAAGACTGGAGGTAAAGATTTGAAAGTTTGCAGGTAAAGATTCTTTATACTCTCCCTGTCTGTATAAAACAGTTTACTTTTTGGAAGCTTCCCCCTGGACAATCTGGTTTTATCCTTCTTGCAATGTGGACACCAGAACTGGACAATATCCCAGATGAGATTTAAGCAGCCATTAGTTCTGAGGGGCTGCCTTCAAAGCTGTCGCAGATCTGTAGCCAGGGACAGCAAATGAAAACAGCTGCAAAGTCACGGACTGGTGTTCGCCACCACAGGTTTAGGGTGCAGAAGTAGCAATAATCATATTTTGGAAGCTAGGAAAGGTGAAACTGGTCATTTTTTGTAGACATGTGTGGAGAAGGGAACTGTGGTGATGTTAGGGTGCAAAGGTAGTGATGAACCGGTTTGTAAAGACAGAAAGGAGAAATTACATATTTTATTCGAGTTGAGTGGAGGTCAGGCCCAGGGATGTCAGTAGGCTAATCGAAATGATCATTTTCTTAGTTATAAGTGGCGAGGGGGAAGCCGGGCACTGTTTTTTTTGTGGGGAAAGGGGCATCAATAGAGGACAGGAACTTTGAGCTTAGAAGGCAAATAGGAGGGAAGCATGAATATTGCAAACAGGTAAATTAACCAAAGAATGCAAATTTGAACGAAATTGACAAGAGGGGGTTTTTGCTTCTAACGGACCTTGAAGCATTAAATAAGAGATGCATTTGATCCATAAAACGTCACTATATAAAAATGGATTGTGTCATTGATCCGTAATTCAAAGTTCTCTGAGCACAGAACCTACAAAAATATCCTTAATAGTATATACTATAAATCTTACATCACGGATATGCGCAGAGACTACATGCATCACTCTAGGTGGCTCGAAGTACACAGCAGGCATAGCACAAGTGTGTTCCAGAGGGTGGTTAAGATGGAAGCAAAACCCCACGCCCCACCCCGAAATACTAATTCAAAATGCTAGAAATCTTGACTCTGACAAAGGTATTACTATTGAAATCCAACAAAAACACTCAGGCACAGTGAAAGAGACTTGTTTAGACTATTAAATACTCGGTCCATGGCCACACTTACACAAACACATTCAAAGGTAAACACAAACAGTCATGAATGTGATCTATATAAGGGTATAATTTTAAATTCATTTTGTTAAGGTGTTATATATTGTGACACATATTAAACTCATCGCCTTGTTGCATCTTCAAAGCATTTCTTAAGCAAATGAACACTGATGTAGTGAGTTCATTCAAGTAATGTAGCTGGAATTTTGCATTGCAGTCTACTGCCAAGAGCGATGCAGGCTCTAGACGAGTCAGAAGGGCTAATATCTATCAACTTACTTTGACCAGACCTGCAAACGCTTGAAGAAATATTTCAGCAAAGTAATAAGTGTAATAATATACCCCCTGATGAACGATCTTCTCAAAGGTGCGAAGTGCACTGGGCTTGAAAAAAAGTTGTTTGAAATGCATTCTGTGAGAGAATACTTGAAACTCAATGTACCGACAATGATGAACTCTGATTATTTTCACTGAACTTCTTATATTAATTAAATACCTATAAAGGAAATGTCATTGAATTGTGGTGATCGAATGGCATTACATTTTTACAATACCCTTATGAAGAAGAACCAAGAGTCATTAAGTCCTACCAGGTGGTGCACAGAAGGTCTTTCTTCCAGTAAAAAATTGAATATACAATTGGCTTGATGTATTTGAGGCCAGGGGACACTCTTTGGTAGCACATCATAAACTGAGTACCATCACAAAATGTTAATGACTTTCCAAGGTGAGTGCAGTTAAGGGGAAGAACAATTCATTTAATCTATAAAATTCTTATTCTGAACATGTCCTGTATATCTGAGATCAACTACAAATGTTGACATTACATTACTGTGCATTAATAGCTTACCCAGCGAGGCTGCATTTCGGGGAGACACTGATGAGGATGGGGTTGGGCCGGTATTGGAAGGTCTGTTCGGAGGTATACTCTGCTTCATCAATCCATACGACTACTGGAGCAGTTGCAGAAAGCGCACCACCCTCTGGGGCGATGCAGCGGATCACTTCCTCCTTGTTATCACTATAGAGAAGAAAAACAACCACAAGGTCAAACTCGTCATTGGGCAATAGAAAAGTGCATCAAATGGGAACTAAATGTGGAATGAAACATTATCAGAGCATGAGGACAGCAGGGAAGTGAGGTGTGCATGAGTTGGGAATCGGACATCCATCTTCCGATCAAAGCTCTTCATAAAAGTACTGAAGTGCAAGTTTCTACTGTTTTAGGAAGCTTTAAGAAGAAATGATACAAGGAAACAGAACTTTCTGAAACAGGTTGGAGCTAGTTAACATGTTGGAGCTGCAGTTAAAGAGGTGGGCAGCGACAAGAGCGACCCTGTAATAACGAACATGCATTGGCAGCAGAAGCTTTCAAAGAAGGGAGAAGCTGCCGAGACCTCATGTTGGGAGGGGATTTCCAACAGCAGGCTTTTATTTAGATTAGAACATCACATTATGATTAGGGGATTGTTGTAATGTCCTTAAAGTCAGCCACAGCATGAGCAATAAGACTGGATTGGCCTTGTGTGAATAGTAGAACCCACTTTAGGGTTTGTGAACCTATAAAGAATCCCCACCACTTCTCCACCTCAAAATGTGCAATGAATGATCTGTGGATCTACGCATATATCATATGTATGTGGAATATGTATATGGTGACCATAGCCAAAAAACAAGGATTCTGCTTGAAATTAATGGTTTTAACTATTTGTACCCATTCTAAACATCCAAGAAATTATCTCAGTGTAAAAACAGAAGTCCAGCACACCACCTAGTTGTCTGAGCAACTGGGAATAGTGATAAAGCATAAGGGTCCTCCAAGAAGACTAGAGGAGGATGCAGTTTTGCACTAGTGCAGCAACACCACTTTTAACTATTAGGAATATTCATTTGATATGGGCACTTATATGGGGGATCTGTAACGCATTGCTAGTTTGTAAAAAGCATTTGCACTTGCCAACAAAATGGCAAAGAGATTTAAACAAATGGAACATTCAGAAAATAACTGTCCGTTGAATCGACAAAGTGTAAGTAAAAAATAGCGGACCATGACACCCCCTCCCTTCCAGTTGTATTTTTGCACTAGAGATCTAGTATATTGACGTCTGCTGTAGCCTGCCGAATAGGCTTTACGCAAGGGATTAGCGTCAATATTCCCAAATTACCATGAATGTCGATACGATACGACAACTATATGAGTATTAGTCTCCTGAACTGTTACACATAATACATAAATGTGAAGCAGGAACGCAGTGCAGGGTATATACTTGTATCACCTGTTTCCAAAATGTAAAAAAGGAACTCTAGATTGCATATTCTCCTAGCAGACTCTGCACCAGGACACTTATTCCTGCTCTATTAAACATGACGTGGCATATCATTCATAACGTTTGATTGGAAAAAGTCAATAAAACTTGATTTGCATCACATAGATAGATTGGCCAGAATGACCGGTAGTTAAGTTACATTTCAGTTATCTAACATCCATTTAGCAGTTATGGAGTATGGAACATATTCCATGTGAGCTCAGCTGCAGTGCATGCCAATGACATACATATTTTTACCTGAATCACACTCATGTCACACTCACGTAAGACCCAGCTCTCTAGTTTGCACTTTGAAAACTCTTAGGATGGGAGGTCAGATTTCCTCCCTGGGCTCCAAAGTGGGACATGAGTGTCTGAAATCTGAATCACCTTCCCCTGTTAGGAACAGACAGCAAGGAGACTCAGTGGGCCATGCTGTGTGGGAGGCCTTTGACAACTGTTGGAGGGGGAGAAGATCTCCTTTGGATCTCAAGGGTCTGAACTGGAGGACCAGGAGGAGATGCGAGGCAGGAAAGGGCTCTGCACCACTGAGACTGATTCGCTATTTTGAATTTTTGGTTTATGAAACTATGTGATGCACAAACATACACCCAGAAGAAGGAATATAACACTTTTCTGAAAAAAAAACTGGGATTTGGTAGCCTAGGAGTCAGATTGTTTGGGCCTTGTAGGTAGGTGTCACTTGTGCCTCAGAAAATAGGGAGGCCGTGTGGCCAGTCTTTCCAAGCTAAAGTCCCTGCCCTTTGGAAAGCTCTTCCTTTGAGGTGCATTCAGAACCATTGGTCCTTTAGGAAACCTCTGAGGACCTGGTTGTTCTCCATCTAAGTACTCTGTGGGGTCTCTTTCTCTCTCCTCTGGGTCTCTCCTTACAGTTGGTTCACTTTCGAGACTAGCGCTGGGACGCCCGGCTGCCGAGGCAATGTGCTCTACAAATTCTATAACATAACATACCCTATGCACTAAAACAGCTTACTCTTAACAGCATTACTTAATGCATAGTGCATCTACAAGTTCCCAGGGACACAACTGGCCCTCATGCATGATAGTCCTATTCAACAATGTCCCCACTGGGGGAGGAGCCTAGCGCGCAACCAAGATGGCCGCGTAGGTGCGAAGCTCCCGAGGACCTCCGCGACCTCCTGAATTAATCCTGATTATATCCTGTCCTTGATGAGGGGACTGTATCTGTGAACCCGAGCTGAGGCGGCACCCGTTTTCCGTTTTCGAATCGGACCCCGGACACCGGTGGGAGCACCGATCGAAGGTTGCGGCCTTCTCCGCGCCGGCCCCCCGGATTGGAGTTGTGGGGCGATCCGGGGACAAAGTGAACAACAGCGGCGGGCAGGGCTGGGCGACTCGCGTGCCCCGCGCTTTCACTTTCGCTTTTGCGCCCTCCTTGCCCTCAAGCGAGGTAGGGTTGCGGAGCGGGGTGCGGTGGTGTGGCCTTGTCCGGGTGCCCGGCCGACCCGCCGGCTGTGAGTCGTCCTGCGGTCCAGTGGTCACCCCCCCCCGGAACCCGTGAACTGGTTTGTCGGCCCTTTCGAGGAGATTGGCACGACTTTGGGAGTGCAGACATGTCCACAAAGCAAGATGGCGACCGGGCGAAGGTGAAATCGACCCGCCGTGGCCCGGCACATCAGTCCAACAGCATGGACCGCTACACCCTCCAGAAGGGATCTCCAGAGGCACCGCGTACATCCCCCGCGGGCCCGACTGAGGCGTCTGCTCAGCCCGCGGATCTGACCCTCCGGGACGTCATGGGCGCCATCGCCGAGATGAAGGCCTCGGTGGACCAGCGCTTTGATACTCTGGCGCAGAAGATAGACTCGGTCCTGGTGGATGTGGGCCTGGTGAGGGCCGACTTGTCTAAAACAAATGACCGGGTCGATTCCCTGGCCCACACTACCTCGAGTCTTACTACAGACGTGGCGGCCCTCCAAAAGGAGGTGCACCGGCTTGGCCAGGCGAGCGCCCTGATGGACCGTCGATTGGAGGACTCCGAGGGTCGGGCCCGGAGGAACAACGTTCGCATTGTCGGGGTGCCGGAGGGACGAGAGGAGGAGGCGGCAGATTTGTTTGTGGAAGACCTGATCCTCACCCGTCTCCAGCCCCGGGGGCTGAGTAAACTCTTTGCGGTGGAACGTGCTCACAGGGTCCCCGGAGGAAGACGTAAGGCCGGAGCCCCGCCGCGGCCTCTCATTGCCCGGATTTTTAACTTTCGAGACAGAGACGCTATCCTGCAGACTTCTAGGCTACAGGGACCGGTCAAGCTCGATAATATGGACGTGAATTTCTACCCTGACTTTACTCCGGCGGTCCAAAAGCAGAGACTGAGTTTTCTCGGAGTTAAACGTCGCCTACGGGACCTGAACCTTAAGTACTCAATGCTTTTTCCAGCTAAGCTGAGGGTGGAGGTGGATGGTCGCACGCACTTTTTTGACCGTCCCGAGGCGGCTGGGGCCTGGTTGGATACTCTGCCTGGGGATCGGGGCCGGGGGGGTGGGGGGGGTGCGGTTGGCGGGGAGGGCTCACCGGATCAGAACTGAGGGGTGAATAGTAGGCCTTGCTCTGGACAACATTCCTGTTACCATTCACTGATCGTGTATGTTCCCCTCCTATGGCGGTCGTACGGGGTCCATTGGGGGCTTTCCCTCCTCCTCTGGGGGACTAGTTAGTTTTTCATCTATGGGGCGACAGGCACACTGCACTTTGGGGGGGCTGTCTGGGCTCATGCAGGGGTGCAGGGAGGGGGGAGTTCTGTTGGGATGGGTGGGCGGGGGTGGAGTGTTGTTTGTTTGCACCGCAAGGCGAACCCTTTACTGTATTGTTGTTTTCGAGATGCTCTTTGGGGGACGACTGATGGCTTCTATGTATGATGGGGGGTAGGGATTTGACTGTGTTATCATGGAACGTTAACGGACTGGGGGATAGGATTAAGCGTGGTGTGGTCCTGCAGTATCAAACGAATTTCACCAGATGTGGTCTTCCTGCAGGAGACACACCTTATAGGTAATTCCTTTCATGCCATGAATCGGCGAGGCTATCGCTTGGTGGCCCACTCGGGCTTCACCTCGGGCTCGCGGGGGGTGGGCATCATGATTAAGAACTCGCTCCCGTTGGAGATTGATGAGGTGCGCCATGATGAGAGGGGACGTTACACTGTCTTGGTGGGTAGAATGGAGGGCAGAGTGGTCGTTTTTGTATCAGTGTACGTTCCGCCGGGGTTGCAATCTACCACGTTTGCGGACCTGGGGCGCCTCCTCCTTGACCTCCCGGGTGGGCTTCTGATAGTTGGGGGGGACTTCAATGCGGTGGCTTCTGGGTCTATGGATCGTCATCCCCCTAGGGACCTCCCCCGGGCACAGGCGTGGCTGTCCGGCCTTTTAGATACACTAGGATTGGTGGATTGCTGGCGACTAAAGCATCCCGCGCAGCTGCAATACACCTTCCACTCGGGTGCCCATGGTAGCCTCTCGCGGCTTGATTATGTCCTTGTCCCTGCGGCCTATGCTGGGAGAGTGGGAGAGGTGCGCCATCTGGCGCGGGGTATTTCAGATCACTCCCCACTACTGTTGCACTTTGATGTCTTCCCGAGGGGGGAGGGCAGGGTAGCCCCAATCAATGCCTGGTACCTGCGCGACCCCACTATTCGTGCCGAATTGATCAAATCCTTGCAGCGGTACTTTGAGGAGAATGTGGGGTCTGTCCCCTCGGCTATCTCCCTGTGGGAGGCTTTTAAGGTAGTTCTCAGAGGGGAGGCCCTCTCCTTTATCTCCCATGCCCGGAGGCGCGAGCGGGAGGAGGTAACCCGGGTGGAGGCCGAAATTACTGAACTAGAGGGTGACCTGGGGAGCGGGGTGACGGATGCCACATTGCATGTTCTACACCTCAAGCAGGCGGCCTATAGGGCCCTCGTCACGGAGGCGGCCAGGGGCCTCAGCAGAGAGCAACAGGGGCGACTGTATGATGTGGGTGATAAGGCTGGTAAATTGATTGCGTGGTTGGACAAGAAGGAGAGAGCGAGTCGTGTGGTTCCGTTGATCGAGAGAATGGATGGTGTGTGTGTCACCGAGCCGGAAGCCATTGTCTCCTGCTTCGCGGATTATTTCCGCGAGGTGTATTCCCCGGTTTCTCCCTGCTCGGAGGAGGATTCCCATGCCCTGCTTCGGGACATCGCGCTGCCCTCCCTTTCGGTGGAGGACAGGGATTCGCTGGACGCTCCTCCCACCTCGGACGAAATTGCCCTTGCTATCCGCTCGGTCGCATCTGGCAAGGCCATGGGCCCCAATGGCATCCCTATCGAGCTGTATAAGCTGCGACCGGATGTACTGGCGCCCCACCTGCGCGCGATGTTCCTGGCGGCCTGCTCGCGGGGTTCCCTTCCACCGGACCAGCGTCTGGCCACGATCGTAGTGATCCACAAGGAGGGGAGACCCCGTGAGCGGGTCACATCCTATAGGCCTATCTCGCTCTTGAACGCGGAGCCCAAAATCCTCGCCAAGGTGCTGGCCAACCGGCTGGTCGGCGTGGTGGGCGATTTGGTCCACCAAGACCAGTCCGGCTTCATACCCCATCGCAACACGGCCCTTAATCTGCGACGCTTGCACGGGGTGCTCGCGCGTGTCCCGTTCGTGCGGGAACCGGCCATTTTGGCGTCCTTGGACGCCACCATGGCGTTTGATACGCTCGAGTGGCCATACATTTGGGCGATGCTGGCGAAGTTTGGCTTCGGACCGGGCTTCATCAGCTGGGTCAAGTTGTTGTACTCGGGCCCATTGGCGCAGGTGGTGGTGAATGGACGAGTCTCGGCCCCATTCGCACTGGGACGGGGCACGCGACAGGGTTGCCCCCTGTCGCCTCTCCTGTTTGCACTGGCCCTGGAACCCCTGGCGGAGTGGCTGCGGTGGCACCCTTCCATCCGTGGTCTCCACTGGACTCCCGAGCATGAGGACCGCGTGTCCCTCTACGCTGATGATATCCTTCTATATCTCGCCTCCCCGCGTAAATCACTGATCGTCCTAGTTGATGTTTTGCGCTCATTCGGTCGCAACTCAGGCCTTGTCATCAACTGGGCGAAATCCTGTGTATATGTGCTTGCCGGGGAGGCTCCGGTCCTACCACGGGACTGTCCGATCCAGATTGCCTCCCAGGGGTTTCGGTACCTGGGTATATATATTACTCTGGACCCGGAGGCCCGCTACGAGCGGAATTTGCTACCCCCCCTCCAGCGCTTGAAGGAGGACGTTGTGCGTTGGCGGCGTCTGCCGCTTTCGCCGCTCGGCCGTGCGGCCTTGTTTAAGATGATGTCGTTGCCGCGCTTTCTGTACGCTCTCCAGAACACTATGGACTTGGTCCCGGCGCGCTACTTCCGTGAGGCGGAGAGTCTGCAGCGTCGCCTGTTCTGGGACGGGAGGCCGCGTATTGCCTTGGCTAAATTGACGCTCCCGTGGTACGACGGGGGGGTTGCCCTCCCGGATATTAAACGGTATTACTGGGCCTCCCAGCTAGCTGCGATTAATCATGGCCTTTACGGGCCCGCCCTGAACCCGGCATTTGAAATGGACAAGATGCTCCTGCCCGGTGGCGACTACAATTGAGCGCTCTACTCTGGCGCGCCTGACTCCCGCCTGACGGGACCGACGCGTGTCATGGTGCGTGTATGGCACGCGGCTAACGCAGCTATGGGGTGGAAGGACCGTTTGACCCGGGCGTCACCGCTATATGCGTCTGAGAGGTTGGGCTCCCTGTGGACCTCGAAGGGCTTCGAGAAGTGGGACACGATCGGCATCAGCACGGTGGGAGATCTCTGGACGAGGGGGGGATTCAAAACTTTCGAGACGCTGCAGACGGAGTTTCAGTTGCAAGGCAGTGAGTACTTTCGGTACTTACAAGTCCGCCACGCGCTGGGCTCCGTCTTCCCGGATGTCGCATCCATTCCGGAGTCTTCCCCCCTGGAGGACAGAGTGCTGGATGGCCATGTCCCAGACAGCACGATCTCCCTTATATATAAAAAACTGATCAACGACCGATCGGGCCTGCTGACTGGCCTCCGCGAGGCCTGGGTTGCCGATGGGCTGGAATTGGACGACGAGGACTGGATTTCCGCGGTGGCCTCTCCGAAGGAGGTGGCCATCCCGGCTCGCCTTCGCTTCGTCCAGCTTAAGATCCTTCACCGGGTTTACGTGACGGGGCCAAGGCTTCTACGTATGGGCTTTGCTGAGGATGGATTGTGTAAGCGTGGCTGTGGTGCTTTGGCAACTTTCTTGCATATTCTGTGGGAATGCCCAAAGGTGGAGCGATTCTGGCGTGGTGTGCATGAGGTCCTGCGAGTGGTTACGCGTGTCGCGCTGTTGCCTGAAGCGAGGAGATGCTTGCTGAATGTGTGGGAACCAACTGACTACTCGGTTCCGCAGACGCGGTGGGTGACTCTGGGATACATGATAGCTAAGCGTGACATTGCTCAATTGTGGGGATCCCAGAGGCCCCCGGCGGTGTCGGCCTGGAAAGAACACATGGATTGGTGTATGTTTCGCGAGAAGGTGGTGTATGTTGCGAGGGGTAAGCCTGGGGCGTGGGTGAAAATCTGGGGCCCCTGGAACGCCTATCGCGGGGGTATTTGTGAGCCACCACTGCTGCCGGCTGCCTCACCAGCTCTGTCCCCCTAGCCGACCCCCTCCCCCAGCCACGGGCACGTGGCTCCCCAGTCCCTGATCTATTCCCATTCCCCTCTTCAGAGTTTGGCAGCTGGGTGGGGTCCCCCACTTAAGGAGCGCATGCTGTCCCTTTGGATCGCGGGTTGCCTTGCGGGTGTGGTTTTTTTTTTTTGCGTTGTTGTGTTTTGACAAAAGGAAACCGTATTGTGGGCTTGGAGTTATGTGGCCTGCGCTATTGATATCTCCTGATTTACCTTTTTGCACCGCCAAGAGACTTTTCTGTATATATGTCATATGCTTCTGCCACTCTAGCGGCCGGCCAGACGGTTGTAGGCCCATACTTGTAACTATTTGAGATTGCAATAAACGGTTTCAAAAAAAAAAAAAAAAAAAAAAAAAAAAACAATGTCCCCACTATTAACATACACACACAGCAACCATGCACAACAGGAGGGGTAGTATCTTTCCTAACTGAGCGGAGAGCACCTCGGGCCATGCAAGTGATATGAGGCTCTGTTTAAATGGTACACTATAACGGAATTTATTTAAATTGTATCTTATTATGATCATCTGTGTTGTGTCTAATAAAAGAGTTTGGCATGGAAGGTCTATTCTATCTGATTTTGATTGGATGGTGGGCACTGAGGCATACGATGGCTGTATGATCAGGAGTCTACCTTAATGTTCAGAATGTTCAAATGACTGCATTAAAAGGGACTTTGTGACGCACTAGTCTGCAGAAGAGCAGAGTTGGTAGCTGAGGGCATCAGAGTACAGCAGGCGCGGAGAGAAGCCATGCAAGATTACACCATGGAGGGCAGCTTTTGTTAGGAGTCATGATATAAGGCCACTTTGTCTAATATGAAGAATCCAGGGCATCAGATTGTATGAGAGATAATGTCCATTTTAGAATGATATAGATCAGACAAAGCAAGAGGCTAGAGACCCAAACCATAGTGTTGGAGTAAACTCCATGCAATGTTTAAAGTTTGGTTGATCATTCCCAAAATATAGCTAACCGATAGAACCAACTGGAGTCTGCTAAATTTAAAAAATGAGTGGGAGCCGCTGCAGAAAAGAAATGGATGATGTTAGAAGGAGCAAATAGATAACTTTATACCAAGACCACGCTGGCTAGTTACCCGAAGAGGGGTGCTACTTTCCTGCTGTCAGAATATTTTAGCTCTAAAAAGAATAAAGTACGCTTAGGACAGACTATGGGGCTCATTAGGATGGCGGACGGATTGGAGTCTGTCTGCCATCCTGTAGTAAACCGGGACCGTCCACAATACATGCGGCGGTCCCGCATACCAAATTAGGATGCAACCGCCACGTATTTTGCAATTTAACATTGCGGCGGGTGCTTCTGACTGCAGCATCCGCCGCAACGTCAAAAAGACATGTTTTGTATTTCACTTCACTACGTGACAGGCACCACACAGTGCCTGCCTCTTGGTGCATTGAAATATAGGGGTGTATCATGGGTACCCCCCCAGTGCACAGCTACTTCCCCCCAACACAAGGGGGGCCCGCTACGGGCCCCCGAATCGGTTTCCGCCTGTCCTTTCATGGTGGGATGACCACTGCGAAAAGACAGGAGGAAAGGGATATCGTAATCCCTACTCTGTGACAAAAAAAGAAGAACTACTGCAAGCCTATTTTAATTATTTAAAGAATTGCTTTCAAATGTGCAATATAACCGATAATGCGGGACAAATTATTTGCTAGTTGTCTATAGATGTGTATGGTTCATAAACAGTGCATCACAGATAACTACGGGTTACTAAGATTTATGATCACACATCAAGAGGGGTAAATGCACTGGAATCGGTGTGTCACCTAAACTTGAGTGGTGTTTACTTCTCAAAACTGTCTTTGCATTACGAAGCAGTGGCGGCTGGTGACATTTGAAAGTGGTGCAGCGTAAAATTATTGTCATACTGCACCGAAGCGAATGAGTGTAGCGAGCGAGCCCGAACAACCAAAGGGAGTTTCGGGGGGGGTTGTCCCCCTGAGAATTTTTTTTTAAAAGAGTGGACAAATGGTGCATTTTCAAGCAAATTTGAGAAAGCAAGAAGGTTAATAAAGCAATTGTGAAAGTGCAGTTATTACATTACTTAAGAGATGTCATATAACATAGGTAGCTGCTTATTCAGTATAACCACAGAGCTTCATAAGAAACTTTGAGATACAATGCATTGCTGAGTAATATCAAAAGAAGCCTTTTTTTTTTATTAGCCACTGTACTGTACCAAGACTCCAAGAGGCAAAATGGAAACATGAAAAAGGATCAAGGTGCTGAAAAATAGCCTTGAACATAAGCTTCCCAGCCCAGGACATGAGCTCAGCAGCACCCACATGTTTAACGGGCATACCTGCCTCGCCCAGGGAACTGGAAACCAAACACAGGGGAGTGTTACATGTTTAACATGCCAGAAACCAGCTCCCCGCCTTCAGTCTTCATGCTGAACAAATCAAACATTCACCCCAGTCACAGATCTCAGTTAAATCCATTTTTTTTGCATGCCAGAACGTTTATGATCTGGAACAGGCCACTTGAATAAAACAGGTCAATTTCACAAAACATAACACATCCCTTGCACCTGCCTTACAGGTTAAACATATGGCTCACTATACATCATTGCATATCTAAAAACCAGCCTGAAAAACACACCGACAAAGCAAAATTACAAATTATACGGAGAAAAAAGCTCAATCTTGCTTATAATAGATGCACATGACAACAGTAATTGCCATATCCGGTTGCTGATGCCTGCTCTATAAAGTAGACTAGGTTCACTAAGTGTGACTAGGTGCCAAAGAGATCAAAGAAATTAGCAAAATCCACAAAAAGGATTTCCAACAGATGAATAAAAGTACAAAGAAAACATGGAAGCAATAAGAAGGTCACCAAACACCACAAATCATCTGCAAAAAAGACCAATACAACAGGTGCACAGTAAAGCCTTTCTAATGTATTGAAGTGAAGGAACTGTCCGATTTGCAGTGGACTATTATTCTAATACCAGGGGCAGCATCAGAAAAAGCATGGCTGAAACATGAGGATGTTGTATTTTGGAAGGGCCAGTCTTGCTTCTGGTGACTAGGGCTACCTGCCAGATTTAAAACCTATTCAACAGGCTAATGTATAACAAGTACTTGTAAGTTAGGCAGCAATGTTCAAACAAAATGCAGGAGTGCAGTGAGAAATATTGTAAATTAAAATCAACATGAGCGGTTTGAGGGAATTTCAGCATGCCTGAGATAAGGCAAGGGAATTTCAGCAAGCCTGAGATAAGGCAGGCAAAGCATGAATCCATTCATAGAGGCTAACAAACTTTTTTTTGCCAAAGCCATTCATAGTCAAACTAGCATTTTTAAATCTACATATTACCCATTACATATTATCGAAACAGAATGAAATATGAAGTAAGAATAAACAAACAGAAAAGTCACATCAGAACAAAACAAAATAAATCACAAGTGGCGATGCCTTTTAAAGTAATTAAATCATAAGGTAAGCCATTTGCCGGAAGTTGTTGCTAAATGACCACAACGAGTTGGCAGGTCAAGGACTCTATCACAGAGAAGTTTATTTGATTAAATGACTGCATTTATTAACGCCAAAGGGGCTAGATGATCGATTGGAAGACGGATGCTTCTTGTAAAGACTACAAGTAGCACAGTGGAAAGACTCAGGTTTTCTGTCATGTGACCCAGGGAACGCACACCTGAACTATTGCTAAGATCAGGTTATAGGGGTTTGGTAAAAACTACAACCACCACACTAGAAAGACCTTGACTTCCTGACGTGATTAGACACGATGAGTGCCTTTTTGAACTGGGAACAAGAGAAAGGTTGTCAAACATCTGTTGGACGGTTTTGGGATTTAAATTTCGAATTTGTTCATTTGCTGACTTGGTGAGCGCATTTAAAATGATTACATGCTGTCAGTACGGCACTGCACAGTTGTTTACATATATGTTTCACAAAACAGTTTACAGCTGTCAACAATTTAAACGTCAGTTTAACTATAAGGGCCCTGTGTTTTAATGTAGGTATGTTTTTGTTTTCCTTTTCCAAATAATGTATATCATTTGATAAACCGTACGAATAGCTTGCTCGTGGTGAATTGCAAATACATGCACAAAATGCCCTTGAGTTTGCAACAGCTGATGACCGCCATGTATACGTGACTGAATGTATGTTTATGGACATTCTTTTATCTATGGATAACCAGTGTAAACAATTTTCTTAGCAACAGAATATCTAAACAGCCGATATACATTTGATTTTTTATCAAACAAACAATGGAGATAAGAAATTAAACATAGTTCTGTGGGTTTAAATCTGGGTGGAATATTTCAACATAGATATACCACCATTTTACTTTCACATCTTCCCATAACTTGCTGAGTGTGAGTAGGCGCAATAAAACACCTACAAAATGGGGGGGTCGAAGAGTGTGAGACATAGTGCCATTGAGGAGAAGAAGGATGAAGATCAAAGATAGCAAACTGAAATGTTTCGGAGCACTTAAATAATGCGTACCATTACTGCCCAACTCAGTGGTACTGCCTGGATTGACCTCAGAAGGATGAAAGGTGGAGCCAGCCCACCTTGTTTCGAACCTTGAGAGGAAGGCCAGTGGGGGTGAAGAAGGGTCTGATGAGTGTGCAGTAAGATTGTGAGATGGGTGGAATGAATGTGGTCGAGATCAGAAAGGCTGAGTGGGATATGGATGAGAAGGGGTGCTAGGAAGGAGTGTGGCAAGGAGGGAAGGCCAGAGCTACACAAGGACGGGAGTGGTGGAAGCCAGAGGAAAGTTGAAAAAATTTGAGTTTCTAAGACAGACAGCCTGCCTCAACGCCGGTGACTTCTGCGTCACCTGTGAGTCACAAGTGTCAATCCTATCAGTGCGGGCTCAGCATTTCACCCGTCGTCGGTTGATAGAAAAGAATCTCTTGAAATAGATTATACAAAAACACATGTTTTAAACACCGAGAGACGGTTCGGTTTGTACTGTGCATTTTAGTAAGTACTTCAGTGATCACTATACAAGGCCCTCGGAACCTTTACCCCAAATGCAGGAGGAGGCAACATGGGAAATAAATTGGAAGACACAAAGAACTCATCATAAGCATAACTCGTGAACTGCAAAGTAAACCATTACCACCAGCAAACTACAATGACACCTTTGCGCGTCTGTCTCTAAAGTAAATCCTTGAAAACTTACCTGACCGCCGGGTCCGCGCTACCTCTGCTGTGTGCTCCTGGACCGGGGTCCCGTTGGCACCTTCATGAGTGGCTGGTGGCAACCCCTCTCAGCCAATCCAGATGCTGCTCCAGCAGCGCCAGGATTGGCTTGAGCAGGGACTGTCCCCACCCATAGGAGACCGGGGGCTGCGGCCACTGGCCACTGGCAACCCTCGCCCTTGCTCGCTCTCCTAATGCACGGCACTGCAGTGCGCATGTTCGGGCTGATCAGAAAAATGATCAGCCCAAACCCAAACATGCATACTGGGCCTGCCCTGCTGCTGCTGTCAGTCAAGTGCTGCCCCGCCCCTGCCCCCTTCAGCGACGCGTCTGACTCTGAGACCTGACTGACTCCGGCCGCAGGACGCCGGTGAAGTTAATAAGTTAATCTTCCTCGTTAAGTTAACGAGGAAGAATGTGGTGCCATGCTGATTAGTGGGGCAACACCCCAACGTCCCTTTGGACGCAACGCCACTGTTCGCCACCGCCACTGTTGGACGAAGTATACAAACAGGGTCGTGCGACATTGAAAGAATATTACATGTGAGCGTCACATTGCTCTTTTAAAGAAGAAAAAAGCTTAGAAAGATGGTTGAAAAGTGTAGAATGTGTCTCACTGATTCCTTTAAAAAGTATCTGTACTTATTAACAACTGTGTAATGCAGCGAAAAATAGACGACAAATTATTTTAGACAACAGTCTGATCTACCAGCTGCCGTAGCTGCTTCTCAGCAATATTTTTTGGGATGAACCAAAAACACAGCATACAAGAATTGCTGATTAATCCAGTCAATTACAATCAAACATCAAAATGAAAATATTGACCAAAATCAAACATCACAACTAAGAAAAGATTGCCAAATTCTATGAAATTCTGCATAAGAGTAATATCGGCATAGCAGTCAAACGTGCTCAAAACCAAACTCCAATTTTGGCAACAAACTGAGATTTCTAATTATAAATCAAAATCAAGTGAAAAAGCAGAGTTAGGATTAATATATCAGTAGTTCTTGTTGCTAGTTGCTTGTTCCACTTTGGGGAGGCTTCAGTGAATAGTAAAATATGAAAATGCCCAAACAAGATGTCCATCAAGAAACACTAACCATCTTTCGTAAACGAGCCAACTTACCTGTCACCTCCGAAGAGACACTCTACTCCGTTTATGAAAACTTTTCTTTTGTTTCCAACCATCAGATTCTTCCCTCTTATAGCAACCTCAGTGCCTCCAGCCAGAGGCCCAAATGAAGGAATAACAGATGTTATGACGGGCTCCTAGTTAAACAAAAACACACACGATCAAGATTTGAGTACAGAGGATAATGTAGATGTCAAAGTAACATTGCTCTAGAACACTTCCTAACACTGGTTCAACAAGAGCAGGAGACATGCAAGACTTTCTGGCTAACATTTGACTTAGTTAAATATGCATGGATTCACTCTATGTACCTTCATCTTAAGTGGATGTCTTCCAAATTGTGACATATACCTAGCCTTTGCGAGTCAACACTGCACACCTCCTTTCTTGACCCCACAGTTTAAAAATGATTGCATACATCATGACAGGGCAATCTGCAGGTGATACTCTTAACTGGTGTAGCTTTGCACTGTATGTGGTAGGCAAAAATTCCAGCACAGAGTTAAAGGCCGAGCCAAAGGCATGGGCCTTTAACAAGAGAGCGGGCATTTAATGGCCGGTATAGTCCGCTACGGAGGGCTATAAGGCTATTAGAATATTCCGCCCCTAGAATGCAGAATGTTTTAATTAGTAAAATAAAGGCCTCACGTAGCCCGAGGGGGTTGAAATCCCCTCAAGCTCAGTGAGACCTATGTTCACAGCTACTGCTGTGAAAGAAAAACATTGGAATGTTGATGCTCCGGGCTTCTATCAGCCATTTGAAGCCCGGAGCACTCCATTGTCTTGAATAGAGCGCCCAACATTCTATGTTCCAATTGTTCTTGGTTTGTACAAGGATGTGTTTTTTTCAACGACAGAGTATCATTTGGTGCAAATCCATAACAACGTGGTCATGTCCGATTCAGATTCAAAAGTCTGCCTATTCGGTACCTGGCAAATCCTGTCTAATGGGCAGATGTACTAAAAGATGGTCGCAAACTACACGCCAACCTTTTGTGACCGGTCTTTCATTCTGTAATGTGACCTACGTAATAATAGGTTGCGTCGCAAGCTCCAGAGCTGCAGGGGGTTGCGAAATGAACTGCCTAATGAAAAACAAATTGGCGGGTCGCTATTCCCAAGTCCATGCGATTGGCTACAAAGACAGGGAGAGTAGACTACAAGGAACAGCAGCACACCGTCCCTGTGTTTGCGTTCCCAAACATGAAACTGTTTTTTCTTAGCAGCCAGTGTTGGAAGTGGTTCACTTACTCAGACATCTGGGGTAAAATCCTGGCATGAAGATGTGATACAATGCTTAATCTTGTGAGAACAGGCAAGAATGTCACACGCGTTGTACCCAATTCCTTTTTGACTACAAAGCCTTGTGCGCTGAACACCCAACTTAAAAGCAAAGATTATATGAATACGCCAGGAGTCACAACATTTGACACACATTGTCCACAGTGACAATGAGCCACCCATGATACTTTTTCCATATATTCATTGACGTTCAGGATTCAGCACCACAAGTAGATTTCAGCACTATCAATCCATTTGGTCATGTTTGCGATCTCAAAGTCTGAATAGCACACTCAGTGATGGAGTGATGGACCAATCACTAGGCAGACATCTACCATGGCACCCTTGTGACTCAGTCGAAAGAGGACAGAGGTTCTAGAAACGTACCACAAATGAGAAGCCTGTAATTGCTGCTGTGCCAAGGATCCGGTATGGAGAATTCCCTTTCTTCTCCTCGATGGTCACTACGATATCGGTGGACTGAGTCGCTGCCTGTGATCCCACTTTTTGAAGGACACAAACCAAGCTGTGTAGGCAAGCAGGACTTAGGATCAGTAAATTAGCAGTCATGCTAAGAAGAAAGCCCCAACAAGAAACATCATTCTTGCTAAACACCGCAAAGCAGGAACAAACCTCACACATGAATTTGCACACTCACGGATCAAGCATGGAAGACCGTAAGAAAACTTACCACTTCTATTTTAAAAATCTTGCAACAGGTGGTTCTATGTTTCCTGTACACAATACACAGGTTACAAGAAAATTCCCTAACAAAAGTTATACAAAGGACACCAAACACATTGTAGGGCTTTAGGTTAGAAGTGAACTTGCTAAAATTGTGTCTGGGGAGACAATTTATATGCAATAAGTTAGCTTATAGAATGTATTGCAAGATATTTACCCATCTACCGACTTTGGTGTCATTTAAGCACACTCTTTACCAACTGAGAAGTTGCGGTTTGGTGTAGGCTATATCATGGGAGACCCTTACCCCAAACACCCAATGCTGCCGATTCTGTCATCTGTATACCTGAAAATATTTACAATCCTGTGGTCTTCGGTGTTCTCAATTAAAGGAGATGGAAGTCTCTTCCCTGCTGTGGAATAAAGCACATCTCCTCTACACATACCTTTTTGGGAAGAGTTAATGGCCCCCATGTTAAACCCTGCATGCAGCAGCCCTAGATTAGGGATGCACAGCATCCAAATTTGCTAGTGCATGGCTGTTCAGCGTTGGTGCACGAGTGCCCGCCCCATGACGATTTTCAGGTTATCGACTGGAGACAAAAAAAAACTCCTGAACCCAACAAGGAGTTACTTAGATAGTGGCTAATCTAGCATAGATCCAGCCCTCATGGACCAGCATTGCACCCCTCATGTTAAAGCATCTGGTGCAATATCGCGTGCAGGGGCGTTGTAAGCCCCCCACATTAGCAGCTACAGCGGGGGTGGAGTTATTTATGGGGCTCTTGCGTCTGCAACTTGGAAGGCAAATGTGCATAATTAACGCTAAAGAAAGATGCGTTGACAGAAAAGCGAAAGACTGGTGGAAAGTCTAAAGTAAGGGTGGGTGTGCAATGTGGCCGGGGCCTACACGCAAGGGCCTCGGTCCCGAGGGTCGACATAGCTGACACTAGACACACTTGGATCTCTGTCTGGACCTGGCCACAAGTGGTCCAACAACTGTTTTATCTATACATGGGGGTTGCACCCAGCCTCCAGGGTTCGTGCTACATATTACTTGGGTAGAGGGCGGGTGGCACTCTACAGGGTGAAAGGGTAAATAGGTGAATAGATGGATGAAAGGATGGCAGAATGTAATGGTAAAATGGTGGATAGCAGCGGGTGGATGGAAGTGTTGAAGGCTGAATGGATAGATGCTTGAATGCTTCTAGGGAGGGTCGGGCTCACTTGCTTCACTTGCCTGGTGCCATTAGTGCTTTGGTTCAAAGTGGGCGGTATTTTAATTTTCTGGCTACTCTCTTGACAAGCGGCTCCATTTGAGTATGCACCTCTGAGAGAGGAGAGGCATGCACATTAGAATTACTGAGTAGTATCAGAGCTCTATAATGATCTCAATGGTAAATTGCAACCTTTCTCTTTAATGTTTTAAACTTTCAAATCTTTAAGCATTTTGTATGCATTGATCTGTTTGGATTGTTAATATGTTGAGTTGTGATGTAGCTGTAGCAAAAGTATTTCCAGGACAAAAAGACCTTCAACTTCTTGCTTTTCTACGATCACATGACCTCTTCATAAGAAATGGAGGCGTTGAATCGAATGGAAACTGAAATGGCAGAGTTCACATCCAAGCAACCACCGTTTTACTCCACTTAAGAGAATGATCCAGAGAGATACCAGGGGCTGCCATTACAGACAGTGCCTAGAGGCTGCAATGGGCATGTGCACCCATTTTCTGCGCCTCCCGGGCACTGCTATATTACAGAAGGAGCTGCAGACACTTGTGTGGCACCTTTTGTTATCCTGATGGCACAGCCACAATCTTAAGAGAGTGTTTCCACATTTGCATGGGGCATGGCCCCCTACAAATGAGGGAAATGCCTTGCCACTGCGCCTGCTCCATATTATGGATACAGGTGTAGAGACAAAAAGGATGTCAGGGCGCGCAGTGACTATGTGACACAAAAAGGTGGCACAACCATTGCCCCCTCTCAGGGCAGCCATTTAGAAGGGGAAGGAGGGTCCAAATGGGCCTTCCAGACATCCCCCTGCAGGCAGGTTCACTCACTCACTGCAAACCACCTACAATGGATCCCCCCCACATCCACCCATTGAAGTGTTTGTGGGTGCTGATTGGACAGTGACAGACCGAGCAGCTGCTTCAACTCTTCAGAATTAATGATGACAGAATTCCCACTATCCCAGCAGAGAAGCTTCCTCTTGTGAAGGATACAAAGGACAAACTGTACTTTTATTTACAATGCAAGGACATTTTTAGAGCATAATCCCTTCAAAAAGAGTAAAGATTACATGGGCAAGGAGACCTCTTTCAACTGCAGAGGTGGTTCGACAAGAGGCTTCCACGACAATAGAGAAAGCTATCGTCTCCCAGAGTGGGTGATGCCACCCACAAATGAGACAGTGACAAAGAAAACCAAACTTCTCCTTTTAGCTGCAGACCAGAGTCGATCCTTCCATAGCAAGATTGAGATATTTCGAGTGCCATCAACTCTCCCCTTCCTTTTCCACCTCAGACTCAGCAGTAGATGCTCCGCATTCTGAACTGGCGACTATGGCTTAAAATAAAATGGCTTTCCCGCTGCTGCACTGTGTAAGAGGCCTGCCCCTCTTCGCGTCAACCCAGCCCATGTCTACTTTCCCAACGCGGCTCGCTCACCTCTTGATCTGGCTTTTTTCAGGAATAACGTTGCAAGGCGTCTCTCCCACCATGATTTTGTGTGTATCGGGTGAAATGGCAAATTCTGGCTCGGAGGAGTACACAGCACGAGACTGGAAATCCCTGCCGCACAGCGTTATCTCCGTGGTGGCAGACACAGGAGCACTTTTTGGGTAAAACTGAAAGGCAAATTGTACTGAGTTGGAAATGATACGTAATCAAAGAAAGCAGAAAGTGGAAAGTGGAAACTATGAAAGGAGTGGAAATTAAGTTAAAAAAGAAATGGTATTAGAAAATGTCAAAAGATCAGCGTCTCACTCATTCATGGGTAAAAAGCATATCATGATGGCAAATAACCATACAAAGGTTGTCGACATGTCCGCTGCATACTTACGTCAGTGATGACGGGGGAGCAGGTTTCCCGATTCCACGTGGCCGAGCACATGGGCGAGCGCGTGCAGGTGTTCTCGCACCAGCCGCATTCCATGAACGGTGGAGCCCTCAAGCAGCGGCTGCAAGTGAGGAAATATTCGCAACCAGGACCCGTCACATTCACCATCGACAACTTCCGGTCCAGTAGAAAAAAGCCAGAATTAGGGACGAGGGTTGGAAAAGAAAAAGGGAACAGCTAAGTCACACAAATGAAATGTAGAAGTAAGAAATAGCAGCACACGCTGTCAAATATTTACAGAATGCAAGCACTGCATCACCACTCCAGGGCGTACGTGGCGCCCGTTAATTTATAAATTACCTGTTCAGGATTCCGACCTCTCAGCAAGTCTTAAGTTTCTAAGGGACATTAATAAAGGTTTGTTTGTAGCGCTTATTGCCACAAGCCTGCTAATAACCACTGTTAGTATTTATCATTTTTATTAGTCTATTTAATGACTTCGGAATGTTGAAAGACTGAATCAGAGTTGAAGTAATTTGAACTAGTGTCCTACATCGCAGCAATTATCAACAGCTAGCATTTAACGCAACTAAAGCAGACACGTTGGACTCCTATTTAAAACAAAGAAAATGCACCAGCACTGACCCTTTTCCAAAAAACCCTCCAAGAGCAGGCTAACTCAGCCTCTGCATTCCTTCCAACTCATATCACACAATTAATGTATGGATCTGGTCACAGCACGCAGGCCTGCTGGCAGCCCTTCTGACCCATGTCCACCATAAACCTTCAAAAAACATTCTTCTATCTACCTCTGCTGCCACACCTGTACAGGAATATTTCCAGAAGACCTAAAAAAGTCATATACACCCATTACTAAAGAAAATAAACCTGGACCCACTTAACCCCGACAGCTACAGACAAATTACAAATGGACTTTCCCGGGCAAACTGATAGAAAGAGCAACATTCACTCAGATGTTTCTTTTATGTGAATGTGTATAATAATCATGTTTACAAATATATAGATTTTTATTAGGTCTGTTTAACAAATGCACATATTACCTATGGTTATATTATTCCATGTTTAACTGGTGCATAGGTCACTGCATAAATAAGTAATTTTTATCATAACTATTTACATACAATTGCTTCATTACTGAATTATTTAAAAGTAATAAAAATATAAATTAGCATAAAGTACAGTGACACTGGAAACTCGGAGATTATTAAATACAACTAAATGTAGCTATATTACCTTCCTTATACATATGTACCTTCCATGTACTTCTGCATCTTTATATGTATTACTTACTCCTAATTCAGAATCTCCAATGCACTACCATATATATCTCATCCTATACCTCCCTCAATATTTCCTCTACCTACACTCTCCGATACATCCCGAACCTTATTCTACTACTTTCTTTAATGTACTACACTATTTCTCACCTTATACCTCTCTCAATCTCTGACTCACCCCAAACCCCATTCCACTACTATGATCCCAAAATAACCCTTTCTATACCATTCGCTCCTGCTCCCCGCATTATCTCAAACATTCTTTTACTATTCAGATATCCAAAACAAGCTTTTCTAAACCCTTCCCTCAAGTATCCCTCCTAGACTCATCTGATACCTCACCTTTCTCTATAATCTGCTTCTAGAGACTCTTCCCCCCATCTCTCCTTTACTCATCCCACGTCTTCTCCTACTGCTATGATCTTCAAATAAAAACTTTCTAGATCCTTCCCGTTTCTATCCCTCCACTACCCTTTCCAATCCAACTAACAGACTCACGTGTCCACCGCTCAAATTAATTTCATATTTCCCTACACTAATTCACCACAAATCCTTTTTAGGTTCCAGAGTAGTGTGCTACTAAAACGCTTCGACGCCTCGTCAGGGGTAGTAAGCGCTGTATAAATACAATTACAATTGAACTAACTAAGCCATCCTTCCTCCTTATAGAGAAGTAAGTGCCCTCACAACACATTCTCTGTTACCAAAGCACTCTAACATAATCGCTTTTATGTGCACATACAGTTGATTTCAAATCTAGATGGAGTTTTTAAAATCTATAGTTTGAAACTTATGTAGGTCAAAACCTTTAGTCACAAAAGTATTGTTCAAATATGTTAACTGTGTATGTATTCTGCATTTAGTTTGACTGTTGAGTTAGAATTTTTTTTTAAAATAAATATTTTAATATGCATTTTATCAGCCTCAAAATGGCCTTGCAATTAATCTCTCAAATCCCTGCAAATCGAGAACTAGAGCCAAGTCATGATAATGGTAAGTTTAGTGGAAATGGCCCAGTTTAGAATTTCAAACTGTTTCGAATTATACATTTTGAACGACATTATTTTTGTAAATTATTGTTTCGAAGTTTTAATACCCTGATTTCATAAGCTGTTCTGGTTGAGTGTGAAGTGCCAGAGGGTTCCTAGGATTGTTTATTCAGTTAAAACCAAATGTTTTCCCATCTAGCCTTTCCCTTATCTGCTCTTCTACGGTTTCAATTTGTCACATTAACAGATCTCAATTCGTGTTCACAGTTCGTTTTGTAGGGCGTGCTTTCCGAAAGCGATAGCATCCTCACGTTTTCTACTCGATGGAAGGTGCTTAGCTTACACCCACATTTAAACACGAGATGGCGCCAAAGGCAAATACAAAAACGTTGCCTTGTCTTTTATCGAATTGGACAAGGGACTTACTGCATGCCAACCAAGCACGTGGCATTTTAGAATAAATCAGGTATTTCTAACACTACATATGAGTATTTACGAAATGTTCACGTGAACTCTAGAGAACCACTAATCTACTGATGCAGACTACTTTACGATAAAAAAAAGCCTGGTTTGTTTAGGGTGTCAGCAGAAGCCTCGCCTATGATGACGCAGCAGTATTTTTGTTTAATAGCATTAGCATTATTATTTCGTACATAATTTAATTCAGCGGCTTGCCCTCTATATGCTCCTTAAAAACAGTTGTCACTGTTATCCAACGTAATGGTATTCAGAGTGATGACCTCCGAAGGATGAAAGACTGCATTGGCCCTTCTATGATTCAAGTTTCTAAACTGGAGGCAAGGCCACTGGAATAACGTGGCAGGAGAGAGACACATTATTTGCAGGGTTAGCTAAATTATGTAGCAAGAAGAGGTGAATTATACATCCTAGTGCGGCATATTTTGTGGCAGTATTGCTTCATTTTTTGTCATTTTTACACGAGTCAACATTGATTGGGCAAATGACTCACTTAATTACTATTGGTTTAACATCTAAACTTAGCAGTCAGCAACTGAAATGAGGTCACTTAACCTTTTCAACGGCCTACCACTGCGGAAACAAAGTATGGCAGCATTTTAATAACTCTTGAGCTGTTTGAGCTGAAACTGTTTTTTTTTTGCTTTTAATATGTAAATTATGCAACAGATGATGGATTATGTGGAAACCCTATAATTATGCGGAAACGGTTGCAGCCTCAGAATCACATAATTCCAATAACACCCTGCATATACACCATTGTCCTAGGAGTCTTTAATGGCTCACCAGCCACACTGCAAGATTACATTAGGCGCTGTGGGGTTCAAGGGGGAACACCATGGCGCTGAAAGGTGAGCAAAGATGAAGGAAGGTAAGATGAAGCGCACACAAGCTTTTGTAAACTACAGGCCTAATATCCCTGGAGAGAAGGAAAGCAGTCCCCACTTCCAGGTGTATGCTCATTCCACAGCAATTTGACACCTGCACCGAGCAGAGAGGTTCCACCTTCAGTTCCAGTTCCAAATATCTTTGACAGAACTACCAATACGGCAGGGGTGCAAATACGGTGTCCAGAATAGCAGCCATGTTACTTTGTGAAGTTGTGAAAAGGACCAAATTGAAGGGCCATGTGCTGTTGAACTCTGAAGGGCTCATGTGGTGTAGGTAGGGGCAGCTGGTACCTTTCGAAAGTGGTGAGGCAAGTGAAGTGCCCCACCACTTCCCCCCAAAAAAACGAAATAAAGCACCCCTTCCTCCAAAAGCCCAAAGTAAACAGCTCCTCCCTCCAAAAGCCCAAAACAAAATACCCCCTCCTGCCAAAAGCCCAAATAAAAACATAACACTAACTACAAAATAGAACACAACCCCTACACTTACATGCATTACGCATATCAAATAAAATAAACTAAAACTGCACTTACCCATGGGGCTTTGCGTCCTCAGTGTTTTTCTCCTTCTCCAATGCATGGAGAACTCCCCCAATCAATTCAAGACGCTGCTCTCATGCTGCTAACCAGCATGAGTGAAGCACTTGGATTGGATGTAGAGGGCTAGCGGGACGCTCCTTCAGGCCCTGGAAGCCAGTGCTTGGTCTCCACACAGGAGCTTCAAAGTGCGCATGTCACTTTGGCTGGCGCAAAATAGCCGCCCAAAGTGAGATGCACACTTTGCAGCATCCAGTCAGCCCTGCTTCAGTCCTCCTCTGCAGCCAATCGGCAGCAGAGGGCACAGCCAGTATGTCTCTGGGCTTGGGGCTGGTGCTGAGTGCGCCCTGTGCCGGTAAAATTAATGTGGCAATGAAATCATTTATTGCTATTTTATGTTTTCCTGCGTGGCTTACAGTAGGCAGGGGGGACAACGCCCCCCACCCTTGACAAGAAACCGCTGCTGGGTGTAGCAAGGCTTTTGTGGCTTCCAGTAAGGGACAGAGCTCAACCCTGGTATTAAGAGATTGTTTATAATCATTCTTCCACAAGTCAATATTTTGCCTTTAATTCTGAAAATTATTTTCACTCACCAGGTGATGGCAAGCCTGGCAAGGTATTGGGTCTGCGTCAGGCCCTGAAAGATGGAGACGTGCAATTTTGATCCCATCTGAGATACTGTAGGAGTGCATCATAATCATGCATAGTCAGCATTCAAATGTATTCTGTGTGATTGTTACTAAGGAAAATGGAGTATTGCATATTTAAAGTACTCCACATGAAGAATTATGTGTAGAGAACGTGGCTTATAAAGGTCCATGTAACATTTATATATTAACGTGACAGGAGAAGTTAACGTAAAATGTGTCCCATTGTGAGGTTAATAAAACAGAATGTGAATGTATAGACTAATGTTTAAACAGCTATAAGTGTAACAAGAATTATTTCCATACAGGTACATTTAGAATGACCTCTTCGTAATCCTTTACAATTTATTCATGTATTAGGAACCTGCATTTATTATGTGTGTAAAAATGTGCACGCATTCTATAACTCTGTGCATTGCTAAAGTTGACTAGAGTTAGCCTCGAGAAAACTGCAAACGTGAGCTTGAACTGAACAGTCTAATTTGTAATTCGTATTTCACCTTCAACGTAGAATGTATTTGCTTGTATTTTTGTTTCCATTGCAGGTGTGGACAAAGCCTCAATAGTAAGCATAGAAGTATTTTGTTTTCATTCGATAGCAAGGTAGGAAAAGACAAAGTTTGGCAGGGAGAAGCATGGTAATGAGCAAAGAGGCGAGTTCTCATGGAGGAGAAGAATAACCAAGGACGAATGAAGTTGCAATTTATCGATGTGGGAAAGGTGATGCAAGAATCCAGTTGTGCCGGAGTCCTGGAAGAGTACTAGTAAAAGTCACGTGGGATTGTCTATCTTGAGTACAATTGATATTTTATGCTGTAACTTAGTGAGGGGCAGAGAGACATCTTAGGACTTCACGGGGAGCAGATCTATGTGTCTGCTTGTGTGGCTTTATGCTACACTGACCAATGGTTGGAGTGCCTTCTACTGATGACTTGGATGACACCTTTCTGATTTTACCTTTACTAAATGCTTTTAAGTTTAAGATTTCTCCCTTTAAGGTAGTGTAGGGAGAGATAGCTTGGTTATGCTTACCTTGGAGAACCATTTGATGCAGTTTAATACTCAATTCTTTTTCCTGATCATATCCATCGTCATCTCAGAGTTAGATGTCTGCTTTGTATCATATAGGGTAAATCTTTTCAGCAGATTTGGACTCTTTTTTTTTTGTTCTGTACTTCTATGCGGTAATGTTGAGTTTGGTCTATATCGATTTGTTTATAAATGTATAATTAAAGCCTACAAAGCTCAGATTAGGTTGTAAAGTGGATTACTGTGTGACCACATTGGTTACGCTGTATTACGATTTAACTGTGATTGTTTCCTCCCATTTACCTCCCAAGCTGCTACCAAGATAATCGGTCTGGAGATAAATGTTTAGGTAGGCCCAAGCTCTTGCAGTGGGACTTAAAAGAACCCCATCAAAAATATTCAAGGCAGCACTACCTCTTTCCTTCCTATCCTTCCTCTATCTTTCTTCCCATCCATTCTGTGTCTCCTCATCGCCTCTCTCTCTTCTCCCTCTCTCTCTGATCTTGAGATAGCACCTTAGTAGTGATGTTAGGTCTGACTTTTGATTTAAAAGTTATTTTTTTAGTTTCTCAAGTTTGGCACCATTTGTCAAATCTGCATGAAACTTTCAAAATAAGTTTATCTAATTTGGATTCATCATGGGGAGTGTCATGCGGATTCAGCAAAAAAAGGGGGCAGTCCAAAAGAAAGTGACTTTTCCCATTTTAACTCCCATAGAATGTTTTGCTCACCGATAAAGATAAAATGGGTGAACAAAATTACTCCAAACTTGGCATGAAGGTAGAAATGTTTTCATGAGAGTTCCTTTCCTTGGTTTAGTTTAAATTAGTCAATTAGTTTGATAAATTCGCATTGGAAAAGGGTTTTTGCAGGCCTTAAGTTAAGCCAAGCTGTTAATCAAGATAGAGATTTCTGGACTGTTGGTGTGCAGATGGTCTGCGAACTCAAGTTCAAGGACCATTCGCATTTTAAAAAAATACTCAAATCCAATTGGAGGCTGGAGATGTTTCCTCCCGTTGTCCATTTCAGGTCCACAGAACCAAGATCCTGGATCCAAAGCTCTTTGATTAGCTGGCCGAAACTGGAAGAGTTGCAGCCAGCACTACAGGGCAAGGGGTCTGTTGTAGCTGGAGGGCATTTTCATAGAAGAGTCTAGAGCAACTTAGGTAGGAGGTAAGTTCTTTATTCCATGTATGGCCCTTGGGTTACAGAAGCAGCAGGTAGTTCCTTACTGGCTCCATTCCCCCTCTGACTGTCCCCGTCTCCTAGGTTCCACACCATACCACAACACCTTCCACACCATACCACAACACCAACTTTCATATTACATAATTCACTCTAGGGCAGTCTAGACACCTGCTCAGATAAACAGTGAATGGGGGCAGGTACATTATTACAGGGACTCTGTATGCTGAAAAAAAATGAAGGAGCCATAAAGGGTCACAGGGAACATCCCCAGACCGCCTGGATCAGATGGGGGTACGGTACCCTCCTAGTTTCATAATATCAGTATAGAAGATTCTATTGCAGGTGTTTCTGGAGCTCAAGGCTAGATTCACAGTCCATTGCTTGGCATCCAAAGTACCCAAACCCATGTTTAGGGGCAGCAAACACTCTCCTGGCAAGAGATATTGAACCCTTTGTGGACCTACCTTGAGTTCGAGATCAAGCACAGGGTCCAAAATCCTGCAGGATTTTCAGCAAGGGTACACGAGTTTGCAAAGCTCCACAAACTCCAAGAAAGGATCCAAAAACCATTAAAAAATGTAATTTGAAAAAAACAACAACAAAGAAACAGGGTCAGGCAAGAGGCCAGGACTGGCAGCCAAACCCTACTGTGTACAACTACAAGTAATGCACACCAGGTTGAGGCCGCCAGGAGAGGACGGAGTGCACTCGCTGCACCCAACACCCCGTAGCACACAGTCAAATCCAAAGGCTATGCACAGGGGGGGTTTCGTGGGGCACAAGGACAAAGAGAGACCCTGTTTAGGGGCTTTGGACAGACATCCTGCTCTTTCCTGGGTAGCGGACAGCAGTGACCAGTTGTCCCCAGGGAATGTGAGTTTCTTTGACCAGTGAACTTGGTGTCCACTTCCGGGATGCCGTCCAGCTGTGTAAAGCGGTACAAAAGGGGGTGGTGATGGACGGAGCATCAGAACCAATCAAACACTCACACCCAGTCAACAGATCTGGGTTTGATCCATCACCGTTCTTTAGCCCACTCTGCCACCCCAGTTCAGACATGGCCATATGCAAATCAGTCTGACCCTGTGCCTCATGGGAACAGTCCATCCCGAACTGCCAAGCCATGCCTTCCCTGGACCGGAAACAAGCTTCCTAGGACCGGTTTCTGGCATTTCAGCCGTCTTCAGCCAGGCTTGCTTGAATCCAGTGGCAAAGTGAGCCAGGGACTCACGTCTGAGCATACCCTGCCAACTTATGGCGAACAAAGCAGTACAAAAGGGGGTGGCACAGGGTCAGACTGATTTGCATATGGCCATGTCTGAACTGGGATGGCAGAGTGGGCTAAAGAGCGGTGATGGATCAAACCCAGATATGTTGACTGGGTGTGAGTGTTTGATTGGTTCTGATGCTCCGTTCATCACCACCCTCTTTTGTACCGCTTTGTTCGCCATATGTTGGCAGGGTATGCTCAGACGTGAGTCCCTTGTTCACTTTGCCACTGGATTCAAGCAAGCCTGGCTGAAGACGGCTGAAATGCCAGAAACTGGTCCTGGGAAGCTTGTTTCCGGTCCAGGGAAGGCATGGCTTGGCAGTTCGGGCTGGACTGTTCCCATGAGGCACAGGGTCAGACTGATTTGCATATGGCCATGTCTGAACTGGGGTGGCAGAGTGGGCTAAAGAACGGTGATGGATCAAACCCAGATCTGTTGACTGGGTGTGAGTGTTTGATTGGTTCTGATGCTCCGTCCATCACCACCCTCTTTTGTACCGTCCAGCTGAGTAAAGCAATCTAGATTGTTTTTGTTAGGTCTGTGGCTGTCACCAGGAACTAATTAGGCCTGAAGTCTTGATTTCTGCTTTTGGTAGCCATTTTTTCTTTTCTTGGGAGAGCTAACGCTGGATCTGGGCTTCTCCAAGACCAGGCCTAATGGCGACTTTGCTTCCTCGAGAAGGACTACTCTGGAGAGCGACTAAATACCATCCTCAACAGACAGCACCTTATTTGCACTGAAGCACAGCCTATCCCACTGAGATGAATGGTTGATCTTTGGGCAATTTCTGTCTTTGCTGATATACTGGGACCTCTGTAGCTGCAGGGAAAACTCAAGTGCCCAATAGAGGCCATTCACTAATGCCTAAACATTCCTACCCGCTGCTCATAGGTTGGTCCACGCCTTTTTTTTGTTTTTGCTGAGTTTTATATAGCGCAAACTTGACCCGAATCCAATCAGGTATCAGAGCGCTTTACATAGCACCAGTTACGTTACATGAGGACACACATTCATTTTTTGTTAGGTACGGGGAGATTAAGTGATTTTCCCAGAATCACAGGATGTTCACCGTCATTACAGAGACTTGAACCCAGTTCCCCAGATCCGAGGTCGAGCGCCCTAGCCGTTAGGCCAACTCCTCTCCCACCAAGTCTGTTGAGACCTGTACAGGTAGGAGCCACTGGTGATGGGGGGCCTCCATAAGATTTTGTGGGCAGAGTCCCATTACTGTTTCCAGATGCCACTGACGGTAACAAAGTTGATAACCTCAGCTACTGTCATTGGTAGACTCTATGTGAACATTGCGGAAGAGCTTCTGAGTCTGTTCTTATATGTGCACAGTGTGCATGCAGAGGCAAGAGAGTATACAAAGGATATCATACAAACTCCAACAAAGATGAAGCATACCCTAGACCCGTTCTCCATTTTTGGGGAAAATAAGCAACAAAATAAACTGTTTTACCACAATTTTACTCAAAGTTTTCTAGGAGGTATGCTTTACCGTTCCCAACGTTCAGGGGGTGCGCTCTGCTGATTTCGCACACATTGAAAATATACAGGAATATTTGAGAGCCCCTTCAGGATCCTCTTTAAAACCTGTTACTTTTTAGCCAACGTATTTGAAATTTGGCATGTAAAATACACTATTTCAACCCTTTTGAGAACCATGTTACCCCTAAACCTGTTACTCACCCGTCAACAAGGTCGAACAGGGACAGAAAATAGGCCCAGGCACAAAAATAAAAGTGGCCCTCTTCAGTGAAATAAATAGCTAAAAAAGTGGCCTATATGTGAAAACTGTGGCAGTTTTGAACTTCTAAAGGCACACTGTCAGGGCCGGACTTGGAACCACAACCTGCCCTGGCAAAGTGCTCGGCCGGGACCCCCCACCCCCCCACCCGGGGGTGGGGGGGGTGCTGCCGAGCTCTTTGCCAGGGCCGGTGTTCGGCCGATTTTGTTACAGGTCCGATTTTGCAGCTATGCTGCAAAAACGGCCCTGTAACAAAAACGGCCGCCAGGGGCCCAAAACAGGCCCCCACCCATGCGGCGCACCGGGGGATTGCCCGGTGCCCGCTACGGCCAGTCCAGCCTTGCACACTGTGTAAGTGTTCAACAAAGTATAGAAGACTGCATGGATTTGAGCTTACTGCAGGCAAGCTTTGTTTTAATATCAGAGAAATCAGCAGTATAAACTGGTGAAGCAGACCATAAAACAGGCCCACAGACAGCCAAACACGGCCGACACACTGACCTGCCTGCCCAGTCCATCGGGCACTGCCTGAGATGCCCTACAGGCATGGCCACTATAATTATGTGATTGTGTGGCCGCAGCTTTTTCGCATGAATATAAATTTGCTGCACTTGCCACATAATCAATCATCTGCTACATCATCTTCTGATTTTAACAAAATAAATTGTGTTTCTAGCTCCAACGGTTTAAAAGTTACTAAAAATGCAGCAACATGTGTTGCCGTGCAGTGAAAGCCCCTCTCCGAAGATTGTTTTGTCACCTTTCTGTTGCTCATTGCAAGATTTGGGTGTTAAACTGGTACTAATGAAGTGCAACCAATGCACTTGCTCTATTAACAAGCGTATAAATGACAAAATAATGAAGTAATACTTTCATAATATGTGCCGCATTACTCCACATAATTTGCCATTTCTTGCCAAATAATTTACTCGACCCTGCCGCATAATTTGACCCTCCCCTGCCACATAATTGCAGTGGCTATGGCTATAAGCCATTAGGACCCTGCAATGTCAAAGTCGAGTTGGCTCACTTACTTAGCTCCAATTCGTGGTGGCTAGACCCCCACCACTTTTTTAAATACACAATCCCTAAAGTGTAGGACTGGCCTGTCGGGCACGCTGGCCCTTCAGAGACACTCCACCGGGCGTTTATTATAGATTTCGTCATGTGCCACGACCCCCCCCCCCCCTCCCCCCCCCCAAAAAAAAAGAATGTCCCACATACTGGTCCTTTCAGCCAGGCCCCTCAGGCAGTGACCTCAGCACCGAGCACGGACACCCGTCCTCCTCCTCGGCGTGAGAAAGTGAGGCATAAAACTTGACAATGCAATTGATGAGTAGACCAATGCTGATTACAGACTTTTATTGCAGCAGTAAAGAAAGAAGCATTAACGACCTATTCTGAACCAGCAATGTTGGTGATTCAGTCACTCCTAAAGCTTTCGCCACTTCCGTTTGTAAATATTTAACCCCAACATAACAATTTTGCGAGGGGTGAGGCAAGGTGGACGTTTGCAAAGAGCAAAAGTCAGAAAAGTGTGATAACTCAGCGGCAGATAAAAGCGGAAGCAGGTATCTCGCGAGGAGGCGACAGTCACGTGACACCAAGGAAAACAAGCGGATTTTCGGAGGATGAGTAAACCTGTCAACCTCCCTCCCTTCGGTTTGGTGAATTTTAAGATTGTGTAACTAGTATTAAACTTAACTACACATGTAACCCCTCAGTCTGTCAATCCCACGTATGCTGTATTACCTCGGCTGCGCAGAAGGGGGCTTTCCAACTCTGCCCTGAAGGCAGATGTCTCGGAAGGGCCGTTTGGCAGTGTGACGCATCTGGACTCCAAGCAGACGCATGTCAAGTCCAGGAACACGCTTGTTCATGTCTACTCCCCACGCAAGTAAATGTTTTACAAAACAGGGGATCGCGCTGAGAATGACTGCAGGGGATGAATTGACAAATCCAACCATCCCTGTGACCTCAGCGCCGGCAAACTCAGGAAATTGGCACAGAGACAGCTGACAGGACCAGGATATGGACACATGATGCCATGGTAGCTTCAAACTCCTTGAATTATGCAAAATTGACTCTTAACCTGGAGAATTACATCTCCAAGAAATAGATTATCTATGGTGCTTTCAGCAAATGGACTGCTCAAGTGATGGACTTAGAGACACCATCACTCAGACAGAGATTACTAGAAAAGAAAACCAGGAACACAACCAACCAACGGCGAAAGGGACGATGTAGGGAAGGCCCACCAGCATCAGCCGCAATCATATTTTTCCTAGGTCATTTGTTATCTCGGAAGTGTTCAAATTTCAGAGAGAAATATTACAAGAGAGTGCTCAGAAATCTTGCTGTGGTGCACATTTTGAATGGAATTATGTCGGGAGTCACCACGTCACACCCACTACATCAGGAGTCATTACCATGTGTGTACCACTACATCAGAGGGGTCCTGTCAAAACGGGAATTGTTTTAATATCGATACATTTGATGTATAGATAATATATGCCATTTCATAAACCATACACGCAGATTGTTATGCTATTTACTGCCATTACAGAGCGTGGGAAGGGGCCAGGACTTGTGCATGTACGGTTTATGCCATGGCACTTTTTCATGTATATTAGTTTAACCCAATCCATTAAACAAAAACTAGGATTCATGTGATGAGATCTGTGCAATAAGGTAACAATCAAATTGCAGCGGTATCCTGACTAGTTGTTTCCCTGAGTACATTTGTTACACGCAATCAAACAGTAATCAGCATTTTTGCTGTACTGCGGCAATATCCAAGAATTTGACCTTTGCACAGTAATAATAATTATGTGAATGTGCCTTTATTAATAGTTACTCTAATTAACCAGAACTGAGCCCTTTTTTTGGCTAGTTGGGGCAGTTCGTCCTTAGGACTCCATAACTTTTTTCCACATAAGGTATCCACACCTTGTCCCTGGCGGGGTGCATTGCCATCGCCAAGATGGTGGTGCTCCCCAAGTTTTTATACCTATTTCTCAATATCCCCATCCCAATCACGGCTCATTTTTTCCGGACACTTCGTTCACTCATCATTTTTCTCGTCTGGGCTGGGCGTCAGCCTCGAATTGCATATGAAACTCTCATGCTCCCTTTAACATGTGGTGGGCTGGGCGCCCCGGATTTTAAATTATATGCACTCAGCGCTCAAGACAGCTTCCTTCATTTCTGATTACATCCTACGCCCTTCCAGCCTCATGTAGCGGTTGAAGCTGACCTTGCAGCCCCCCTGCTGCTCCAGACGGCTATCTTTGCCCCCGCAAACCCCCGCGTGGAGAAATTGATACATTTGAGACTCTGCAATGGGCCTGGAATGGCCTTCGGAAATTTTCCAGCTCTAGCTTGCTCTCTGCCGATTCCATGCCCATCGCATACTATCCTGCATTTCCTTCCTTGCACATGGCCGGGATGATAAGACGTACGACTTCTTTAGGGCTCCACACGTTGTCTGATCTCTATCCCGCCGGCGACTTCTTTTCTCTTCGAGCCGAGTCCGACCCCTTGGATACCGTGCTCTACTACCAACTTAGATTTGGGAAAAAGGGGGTGGTGATGCACAGAGTTTCTGAATGATGCAGAATACTCTTACCAAGTCAAGAGATCATGGTTTTAATCCATCACCGTTTTTTAGCTCACTGCACCATCCCAGCTCAGAACCTGGCTACATGCAAATTAGTCTGTACCTGTCCCAGTGCATGATGGGAACAGGGCAAACCAAACTACAAAGCCAATTCTTATACTGGGAAGGAAACAAGCTTCCGGGGACCGGTTTCTGGCATCACAGCCTTCGTCGGCCCGGCTTGCCTGAATCCTGATGGTGCAATGAGCAAGGGACTCACGTCTGAGCATACCCTCCCACACTGAGTGTGGATAAAATCGATTTGGGAAAAAGGGGGTGGTGATGGACAGAGTTTCTGAATGATGCAGAATACTCTTACCAAGTCACGAGATCATGGTTTTAATCCATCACCGTTTTTTAGCTCACTGCACCATCCCAGCTCAGAACCTGGCTACATGCAAATTAGTCTGTACCTGTCCCAGTGCATGATGGGAACAGGGCAAACCAAACTACGAAGCCAATTCTTATACTGGGAAGGAAACAAGCTTCCCGGGACCGGTTTCTGGCATCACAGCCTTCGTCGGCCCGGCTTGCCTGAATCCTGATGGTGCAATGAGCAAGGGACTCACGTCTGAGCATACCCTCCCACACTGAGTGTGGATAAAATCGATTTGGGAAAAAGGGGGTGGTGATGGACAGAGTTTCTGAATGATGCAGAATACTCTTACCAAGTCAAGAGATCATGGTTTTAATCCATCACCGTTTTTTAGCTCACTGCACCATCCCAGCTCAGAACCTGGCTACATGCAAATTAGTCTGTACCTGTCCCAGTGCATGATGGGAACAGGGCAAACCAAACTACGAAGCCAATTCTTATACTGGGAAGGAAACAAGCTTCCGGGGACCGGTTTCTGGCATCACAGCCTTCGTCGGCCCGGCTTGCCTGAATCCTGATGGGGCAATGAGCAAGGGACTCACGTCTGAGCATACCCTCCCACACTGAGTGTGGATAAAATCGATTTGGGAAAAAGGGGGTGGTGATGGACAGAGTTTCTGAATGATGCAGAATACTCTTACCAAGTCAAGAGATCATGGTTTTAATCCATCACCGTTTTTTAGCTCACTGCACCATCCCAGCTCAGAACCTGGCTACATGCAAATTAGTCTGTACCTGTCCCAGTGCATGATGGGAACAGGGCAAACCAAACTACAAAGCCAATTCTTATACTGGGAAGGAAACAAGCTTCCGGGGACCGGTTTCTGGCATCACAGCCTTCGTCGGCCCGGCTTGCCTGAATCCTGATGGTGCAATGAGCAAGGGACTCACGTCTGAGCATACCCTCCCACACTGAGTGTGGATAAAATCGATTTGGGAAAAAGGGGGTGGTGATGGACAGAGTTTCTGAATGATGCAGAATACTCTTACCAAGTCAAGAGATCATGGTTTTAATCCATCACCGTTTTTTAGCTCACTGCACCATCCCAGCTCAGAACCTGGCTACATGCAAATTAGTCTGTACCTGTCCCAGTGCATGATGGGAACAGGGCAAACCAAACTACAAAGCCAATTCTTATACTGGGAAGGAAACAAGCTTCCGGGGACCGGTTTCTGGCATCACAGCCTTCGTCGGCCCGGCTTGCCTGAATCCTGATGATGCAATGAGCAAGGGACTCACGTCTGAGCATACCCTCCCACACTGAGTGTGGATAAAATCGATTTGGGAAAAAGGGGGTGGTGATGGACAGAGTTTCTGAATGATGCAGAATACTCTTACCAAGTCACGAGATCATGGTTTTAATCCATCACCGTTTTTTAGCTCACTGCACCATCCCAGCTCAGAACCTGGCTACATGCAAATTAGTCTGTACCTGTCCCAGTGCATGATGGGAACAGGGCAAACCAAACTACGAAGCCAATTCTTATACTGGGAAGGAAACAAGCTTCCCGGGACCGGTTTCTGGCATCACAGCCTTCGTCGGCCCGGCTTGCCTGAATCCTGATGGTGCAATGAGCAAGGGACTCACGTCTGAGCATACCCTCCCACACTGAGTGTGGATAAAATCGATTTGGGAAAAAGGGGGTGGTGATGGACAGAGTTTCTGAATGATGCAGAATACTCTTACCAAGTCAAGAGATCATGGTTTTAATCCATCACCGTTTTTTAGCTCACTGCACCATCCCAGCTCAGAACCTGGCTACATGCAAATTAGTCTGTACCTGTCCCAGTGCATGATGGGAACAGGGCAAACCAAACTACGAAGCCAATTCTTATACTGGGAAGGAAACAAGCTTCCGGGGACCGGTTTCTGGCATCACAGCCTTCGTCGGCCCGGCTTGCCTGAATCCTGATGGGGCAATGAGCAAGGGACTCACGTCTGAGCATACCCTCCCACACTGAGTGTGGATAAAATCGATTTGGGAAAAAGGGGGTGGTGATGGACAGAGTTTCTGAATGATGCAGAATACTCTTACCAAGTCAAGAGATCATGGTTTTAATCCATCACCGTTTTTTAGCTCACTGCACCATCCCAGCTCAGAACCTGGCTACATGCAAATTAGTCTGTACCTGTCCCAGTGCATGATGGGAACAGGGCAAACCAAACTACAAAGCCAATTCTTATACTGGGAAGGAAACAAGCTTCCGGGGACCGGTTTCTGGCATCACAGCCTTCGTCGGCCCGGCTTGCCTGAATCCTGATGGTGCAATGAGCAAGGGACTCACGTCTGAGCATACCCTCCCACACTGAGTGTGGATAAAATCGATTTGGGAAAAAGGGGGTGGTGATGGACAGAGTTTCTGAATGATGCAGAATACTCTTACCAAGTCAAGAGATCATGGTTTTAATCCATCACCGTTTTTTAGCTCACTGCACCATCCCAGCTCAGAACCTGGCTACATGCAAATTAGTCTGTACCTGTCCCAGTGCATGATGGGAACAGGGCAAACCAAACTACGAAGCCAATTCTTATACTGGGAAGGAAACAAGCTTCCGGGGACCGGTTTCTGGCATCACAGCCTTCGTCGGCCCGGCTTGCCTGAATCCTGATGGTGCAATGAGCAAGGGACTCACGTCTGAGCATACCCTCCCACACTGAGTGTGGATAAAATCGATTTGGGAAAAAGGGGGTGGTGATGGACAGAGTTTCTGAATGATGCAGAATACTCTTACCAAGTCAAGAGATCATGGTTTTAATCCATCACCGTTTTTTAGCTCACTGCACCATCCCAGCTCAGAACCTGGCTACATGCAAATTAGTCTGTACCTGTCCCAGTGCATGATGGGAACAGGGCAAACCAAACTACGAAGCCAATTCTTATACTGGGAAGGAAACAAGCTTCCGGGGACCGGTTTCTGGCATCACAGCCTTCGTCGGCCCGGCTTGCCTGAATCCTGATGGTGCAATGAGCAAGGGACTCACGTCTGAGCATACCCTCCCACACTGAGTGTGGATAAAATCGATTTGGGAAAAAGGGGGTGGTGATGGACAGAGTTTCTGAATGATGCAGAATACTCTTACCAAGTCAAGAGATCATGGTTTTAATCCATCACCGTTTTTTGATGCCAGAAACCGGTCCCCGGAAGCTTGTTTCCTTCCCAGTATAAGAATTGGCTTGGTAGTTTGGTTTGCCCTGTTCCCATCATGCACTGGGACAGGTACAGACTAATTTGCATGTAGCCAGGTTCTGAGCTGGGATGGTGCAGTGAGCTAAAAAACGGTGATGGATTAAAACCATGATCTCTTGACTTGGTAAGAGTATTCTGCATCATTCAGAAACTCTGTCCATCACCACCCCCTTTTTCCCAAATCGTTTTTAACCACACTCAGTGTGGGAGGGTATGCTCAGACGTGAGTCCCTTGCTCATTGCACCATCAGGATTCAGGCAAGCCGGGCCGACGAAGGCTGTGATGCCAGAAACCGGTCCCCGGAAGCTTGTTTCCTTCCCAGTATAAGAATTGGCTTCGTAGTTTGGTTTGCCCTGTTCCCATCATGCACTGGGACAGGTACAGACTAATTTGCATGTAGCCAGGTTCTGAGCTGGGATGGTGCAGTGAGCTAAAAAACGGTGATGGATTAAAACCATGATCTCTTGACTTGGTAAGAGTATGCATCATTCAGAAACTCTGTCCATCACCACCCCCTTTTTCCCAAATCTACTACCAACTTAGAGCGGCCTGTCGGGAGCTGCACCCGTTTCCACAGCCCCCTCCTTCGATGGCTGCCCTCGACCTGGTATACACTTCTGCTTCCCCCCGCAAGCTGGTCTCCAGACTTTACGCCCTTACACTGGCAGCATCCTTGATCTCTGCGGAACGGGCACGCGTTGCGTGGAGTGAGGACCTGGGTATCGACCTCTCTCCGGAGACCTGGCTGTACTGCTGTAGGCAGACTAAACGATTGTCTCCAAACTACCGTCTGCGACTCATCCACTTTAAATATTTGCACAGATTGTACCGCTCCCCTGCCCAGTGGTATAGAATAGGCCTCGTTTCCAGCGATAGATGTCTTCATTGCGCTGCCCCCGCCCCTGACTTTTCTCATCTCGCATGGTTGTGTCCCAAGGTATCTGCATATTGGCGATGTGTGCACTACCATCACTGAGATCACTTCCATGCCAGTTTTACCTGACCCGTTGATGTCTATTAGGTTTTGTGAAACACTGTTCTGACGCCTTACGGCTATGCTGCTTGTTCTCGCACGACATAGGGTCACCATGCATTGGGGCCAAAGGCCCGCGCCCAAAGTTGATGCTTGGCTTGAGGACGCGGCGTGTTGTCAGACACTTCTGTCTGAATTTTGGGACCTGATGCCGGCATCTGGTTGGCTGCATGACATCTGGGGACCCTTCGTTTCATACCTTCTACGCCAGAGCACCTTGCCCCCTGCGTCCTCTCTCGCGCTCCCTGCCGGCTCATCACCCGCGGTGGCTGCCGGTGCTGGCTCGTAGTGGTGGCCCCCCTCCTCTGCTCATTACTTACCCGCTAGGACCTCTCTTACACATATTTTGCCTCGTTTGGGCATTTTATCTGGCCCCTCCTACTCCTTTCTTCGCTGTTTCCCCTCATACACGCTGTCATTTTGTAATTGTTTTTATGATGTGCCTTCACTTCCTAATCTGCGGAATATCTGCCTGTGTACCTTGTAACTGGATGTGCAATCTTTTCAATAAAGTGCCTTTAAAATAAAAAAAAACATAAGGTATCCACACTAAATGTGCCTTTTTTCCCCAACATCTTTGGCATTCCAAACAGCCGCGGTCCGTGCAGATAACAGCGGTGGGGCCGTGTAAGGGGGGATTTCGAGGGACGGTGTAGAAGGAAATTAATAATTACATTTTCCCTCGGCATCGTCCCCTGAAATCCCCCCTTACACAGCCCCACCGCTGTTACCTGCACGGACTGTGGCTGATTCCAAAGGTACTCAGGATTTGTGGATTCCCCCGGAGGGGACTATATAACTTGCCAAAATATTGCTACATTTTGAGGTTTTGGGGAAAAAAAGGAAAACAGTGCTCATAAAAATGGCATCAAAGAACGGTTTGATGTGCTAAAGTCACCATCTTCCCAGCTTTCAGGAACATGCAGAGCTGAAACAAACACAAAAACGACTTTACCACAGTTTTGGCATTTTTCAAAGAGGTTGCTCATGTTTCCTATTTTTTGTGCTTTCAACCTACTTCCAGTTTGTGGTGCAAATCAATATGAAACCCATGGGTGATCCATAAAGGATACATATACATGAAAACTAGGAAATATTCTGAATTCAGCAAGGAGCCATATGTGTGAATCCCTAAAGGTTCCCCCTAAGAAACTAACTGTTGAAATAAAGAAATATTGAAAACGAGTAGGAAAAACAGCCTGTAACTTTGTCATGTTGGCCAATTTACAAAGACAACATACCATTGCTTTTGCTAGACCCTTTTGCTTGTGGGGATATTTAGGGTTTGTAGGTTCTCCAAGAACCTGCGGTACCCAGAGCTAACAACTGAGCGGCACAGTGCAATGGATTTTCATTGTGTACAGAGTACAGACCAATTTATATGGTGAAATATGTAGAATGAACAACGGGAATCAAGGTAACCTATGTATTTCTAAAATGGGCACAAGAAGTGGAGTTTAGAAGCAGTGGTTATTTGTACATCTCTAAATTTGTGAGAGCCCATACGAGCACATTGGAGGGTATTATTCAAAATGTCTTCTTTCGTACACACTGGCTAATGTTTGGAAAGCACCAATGCAGTGAAATCCAATTGGTAATAATAAATTATCCTACGCAACACATGTCTTTTGATAAAAACAGATACATCACGTTTCCACTCAAAATGGAGCAGTATTGTACAAAGTCGGTAGTTGTAGATTTTGGACCCTAGCTAAACCAGCACCTAGGGAAACCTAGAAAACTAGAATGTGATGAAATGTTCTGGAACCTGTGAGGAGCCACCAGCGTCCTTCCACCTAGCATTCCACTAAGTCTTCTGATGCATGGGCCCAGTACCCAAGACAGGAAATGGCAACATGGATACATCACGTTTCTACTAAAAATGGACCAGTGTTGTGCAAAGTGGGTAGTTGTGGATTTTGGACCCTAGCTCAACAGCACCTTGGGAAATATAGACCACCTGTACATTTTTTAAAACTAGACACCTGGGGAATCGAGGATGGGGTGATTGTGTTGCCCTCTACAGGTTGTTTTACCCAGAATCCATTGCAAACCTCACATTTTTACAAAAAAAACATTTTACAACATTTCTGTGATAGAAAGTTCTGGACTCTGCGGGAAGCCACAAACTCCCTAGCACCCAGCAGTACCCTAAGTCTTCTAATAAAAAGGGTACCTACCTTGTGTGGGCAGGCCTAGTGCCCACAACAGGAAATGCCCCAAAATACAATGTGAAGACATCAACATTTTCTGCCACAAAAATAATCTGATTTGGCAATGGGGGTAGGAGCATATTTTTGCCCGAGAACCAACTGCGACCCAGGTAAACCTACCAAACCCAGACATTTCTGAAAACTAGACAGGCAGGGAGGTATGCCGAGCGTGGATCCCACAAGGTTTTCTACCCCACAGTGCCCTGTAAATCTCAAACTTCGCCTAAAATTGCACATTTTCCTTGCATAAACTTCCAGAATCAGCAGGAATCCACAACATTTGTACCACCCAGCATTCTTCTACTTGTCCCGATAAAAATGCTACCTCACTTGTGTGGCTGGACCTAGTGCATGTGACAGACAAGCATCAAACCAAGGTCGATGGGAGTCTCGCAGAGCAGGGATCCACTATGGAAAGGTACCATTGGAAGGGCTGTGGTAAATAAAATTCCTTTACCGGGACTGAATTTGATACGGAATCATAATAAAATAGCTCAGTAAAATGAGAGGCAGAATCCGTGATATTAGAGTTTCGGAATGGGCTTTATTCCAATGATCGATTATAATCGGATGCTCCAAGTTCCATCACCACGGGGGTTCAGGAAGTGAAGTACATACTTTATTGACAAGAAGTAACTTTTATAATACATACATTACAATGAAGCGAATGCAGTAGGCGTAACAATTGATAAGGAAAATGACGTTTCACCTGCGTAACCAAAAATGGGTGTAATAAGGAAAAAAAAAGAACATGATTGGTTATGATGTCATACATAGGTGGATCTATAAGATAATACTTGGCATAGATGCGCGCGCGGCAGCATGACGCGTAATTGACGTGTAACTAGGGGGTGAAGGGGGCTTGACATTAGCTCTACATGTGGAGACGAAAAGTCTGGGGGGTCAAGTCAACCTAATCCCAAATCATATCTAACATCCTATGTTTAAAGAACTATGTTATCCACAAAAGAAGGACTCTCGGACAGAATCTATTCTATACTGACTGTGCGTGCGTGTACAAGCGTCTAAGTGTCTACACTGAATGCGAGGGGGTAGGAATTATTCCATGGTAACAGGGCTATGAATTACTTGTATGAGGACAGAGAGGCCGAGCCTTTGCTCAGTAGCTGGAAGAATGTTTACTTAAGCTGCTAGGCAGGAATGCATCGGCTGAGGGGGAAGCAGATAATTCGAAGGTGAAATACAGTTCTTGGCAGAGAATAGGCTGATGTCAGGCTTCGTGAGCCGCGCAGAGAATGAGACAAAGTTCATGGTCACAGATGCAGGCTCAGACTGGAGCTTTCAGAGGCAGAAGGCAAGAAGAGTTTGATGACAGAATCAGGGCCTACTTGCCTGGACTGTAAAATGGCATAAGTGAACCATATAAAGCCGGTGGCCTTTTATATTTAGGAATGGAATATCCGGCCTATTCATGGCGGATCTGACAGAGGACATGTTGACGGTGGACGCACATGTATTTGCGTCTTCATAACTGGAACTGGAGGGAACATACATGTACTTGTGACATGCACATAGAACCGTTGGGGTCCAAGATAGGGGACATAACTGACCAGGAAAATCCACATTTCCACATTCCCTCCTTGTCCCCTACTTGCCCTTCAAGAGATATCAATCTTCATCAATCCATTGATTTGTTCATGTAGCATCATTTGTTCTTCTTTCTTCTTCCGTGATCTTGAATGAAATCTTGGTGGTGGAATACACGATGTGGCACACAGACCACAAATCGCTGGTCCACATTGTAGACATAGACAGCAACTGAATAGTATGAGAAGGCCAATACCTAGGAAGGATAAAACTCTCCATCCCCAGGCTGATATCACACTCCAAAACCAACTGGACCAAGTCCAAGTGCCTGGGTTCTGGTGTATCTGGTTTACAATCTTATGAAGGCGAGTGATGGCTTTATATACAGATGGCGAATTTTCTGGTATGAATACGCAGCAGCTTGATCCGATGACCCTACAAGCTCCGCCCCTATCAGCCAGGATGACGTCAAGGACAAGACGATTTTGAAGCACAACAATCCGCATAGCAGACTGCTCTTCCGTTAAATTGCCTAAGGCGGAAATAGTCTCATTCACTACTGCTTCAAGGGTTCTAGTTAATCTACGTATCAGCTTACTATTAGTAACAGTACCTATATAGGGAAAGATGCCTTTATTAAAATCTACATACTTGTCCCATGCTGTCTCAGTGTAATCGACAATGGGGAGATCTCTCCGCTCTCTGTTGTGTACTAAATGAATGTTTCTGTAATAATCAGGAGGAGCTAGGAAAACAGGTGGCAAAAGGAATGCAATGTAGCAGGTACCATCCCAATCTAGAGGTAGACGCATATATGCCGTCTGACCACATATAAAGTAGGAGTGGCGAGAAGCTTTAAATGAAGATTTTCCTTGATCACTGAATTCTACTATAGTAGTGCATTTACTATGGCCCATATGTATGGAACCAACCTTTCTTACACACAATTCACCCTTCGCTGGGAATACTGACATGGTGGGTAAGACTAGTTCAATTTCGGATACGACATTTAGAATCATGAGATTTGGTGTAAAATTACCTAATCCATATACTTCATTTTCTAGATCAGTTCCTGTTCTTTTGGGGCGACCCTCCTTGTCAGGGTAGCAGACCTTGAGTAAAACTAGGTTCAGGTTTCCCCATATCCAATGATCTTGGTAAACTGCGGTGTCTGAGTCTATGGAATTGATTAAACTAAACCATGCTCCACAGGACCCATTATGTGTAAATGGATGTGGAAAGAAAGGCAGGACTCCTTCATAATTTTGATAGGGAGGGAGTCGGCCACACACCCAACAATTGGTGGCATTACTAGTCTGATGGGAATGATGTAACATACTAATGAAAGTGTTATTGCGCAGCGCAAGTCTATAAGACAATTCATGCGGAGGTAAGTCACTAAAAGAATGTTCAGCAGCAACATTATAAACATGTCTAGAAATAGGGTAATATATGTGCAACAACATACTTGTAATAATTATTAAAAGACTCAATAAAAACAAAATTAATAATGTCCCTATACAGTGGCTACGCAGTGATTTACAATACGCCTGTCGTTTCAACATTTTCCGGGTATTTTCTCTACTCAGGTCCAAGGGATACATGTCAGAGACAATTCGACCGCTTCACCTTGGAGAGGACTTAAACAATCAAATTGCTCGACTTGATGGGCCTAAGCTTTAGTTTGTAGTTCTCAGAGTCATTCGGTTCAACAAAGGGAAGTTTTGAATCAGTCTGTGAGGGAGTGCAGGGCACAATGTCTATATCCGAGGATAGTCCATGAAATTTCTTGATATGACTTGAATGAATCCAGCCCTTGCGGCCCTCGATCTTCACGGCTGTTCTTGTGGTCAGCAGGACCAACTTGGGTGCTTTCCACCTGGGCTCCAGCTGAGTCTTTCGGTCGAAATTCCTCACAAAGACAAGATCACCCGGAACAACGTCATGGGGTTTCACCTCAGTGTTGTCGGGAAAGGCTGCAGCTACCTGTGAACGACAAGATTGTAGTGCAGACATCAAGGAAGCCAAGTAATCTGTCAGCATATTACAGTCAATATCAGTTATTTTGCGTGGTATAGGCGTCCCCCACATATTCGGTGGTCTGCCGAAGATCACCTCATACGGGGATAGCCCTGTTCGAGAGTGTGCTACCATTCTCATGTAAAAGAGTGCAACGGGTAACGCTACTACCCAGTCGACACCTTTCTCTCTGCATATTTTGGACATTCTGATTTTCAGTATCTGGTTATGTCTTTCTACGAGACCTGCAGCCTCGGGGTGTCGGACACAGTGGAATTTCCACTGGTATCCTAACAGAAGTGAAACGTGTTTCATTAATTCGGATGAGAACGGCTGGCCGTTATCTGAGTGAACAGCACGTGGTAAACCGTATCGTGGGAAGAATTCTCGAACCAACTGTTTGGCAGTAGTCGGGGCAGTGTAATCTGAAACCGGGTACGCCTCTGTCCAACGGGACAGAGCGCAGACAACTACGAGAACATATTTGAATCCTCGACATCGTTCCATCTGGATATAGTCCATCTGGAGTACTTCAAAAGGATGATTAGGAGTATGAAATCCACCCTGTTCTACGGGAACGCTTTTTCCTGGGTTGAACTGACAACAGATCATACAGGTACGGACCTTTTGTTTGGCTGCTGCTCGTAAATGTTTATTGAACCAAATGTGTTGAATGCTGTCTAGCATAGCTTTTTCTCCTAGATGTGCTGGACTATGTATAGTGTTAATTATAACTTGGACCATTGAATCAGGAAGGAACCATACAGACTTTTCCTTCATCATCCATCCTTGGTCCGTTTGGATCCCTCCTAATTCAGTCCATTTCTTTATTTCGTCTGGTGTAGCATGTGTCTGTATGTCAATTACGTCAAGAGTAGGATCTTTAACTGTCATACAATGTGTCGGTGTCGGGACTATTGTCTTTGTCATGTCGGGGGTTTGAGTTTGAGCAGTCTGTTTAGCTGTTCTGTCGGCTAGATCATTGCCTTGGGAAATGATATCAGTAACCTTCGTATGAGCCTTACATTTCATAATTGATATTGCAGTGGGTAGATGTATTGCATCTAATAAGGCATGAATGAGGTGTCCGTGCTGAATGTGGGCACCGTGGGAAGTTAAATAACCTCTCTCTCGCCACAGCACGCCGAAGTCATGTACAACTCCGAATGCATAACGTGAGTCAGTGTATATGTTAACTTTTTTATTCGTGGCTTGAATACAGGCTTGTGTCAGAGCGATGAGTTCTGCGGCTTGAGCTGACAAAGTATTTATACGATTAGTTTCAATGACTTCAGTATCTGTTGTGACTGCGTAAGCGGCCACTAACTCTCCTGTACTTGTTCTCATGCATGAACCATCTACATACAATGTCAGGTCTGGATCTGACAATGGAACATCGGTTAAGTCTTGTCTGGGTTTCGTCGTTATCGTAATAACTTCAATACAGTCATGAGCTAGTGGGTCTGTTCCGATTACAGGTAAAAGTGTGGCAGGATTCAATGTGTTACAGCGTCTGATTTCTATATGTGGCTGAAACAATGTAAGTTCATACCCTGTAAGTCGTGCTATAGTCAAGTGTTGTGTTTGTGTTCTATTTACAAGAACCTCTACTGCGTGTGGTACTTGAACTGTCAATGGATGTCCTAACACTATGGCATCGCTTTGTCTGATTGCTAAAGCTGTCGCTGCCACTGATTTCAGGCATGCAGGCAAAGCCTGAGCTACGGGATCTAATGTACTAGAAAAATAAGCACATGGTTTGTGTGCTCCTGCTTGTTCCTGTGTGAGTACTGATAAGGCAGTACCTTCGCGTTCTGTAACAAAGAGTGTAAACTGTTTTCTGTAACATGGTGTTGCTAAAACAGGTGCTTGACATAAAGCTTTCTTTAGGCTTTCAAAAGCTTGTGTGTGTTCCTGAGTCCAAGGGAGAACAGTCGATGTGGCTGCCTCCTGTGTGGTTAACTGAATGAGTGGTTTTGCTAGAAATGCGTACTGAGGGATCCACTGCCTGCAATATGACGTGAGGCCTATGAAAGCTCGTACTTCCTTTTGTGTCTTGGGTATTGGCATGTTAGCTATTAACTGAATGCGGTCGGGTGTAAGCTGCCTTCCCTCCTTGGACAGCGAGTGTCCAAGATAAACAACTCGCTGGACACAGAATTGCAGCTTAGAAGGGGACACCTTGTGCCCCTTTTCGGCTAGAAATTGTAAAACTGTCAGTGATGCTTTTTCACATTCCGGTTCGCTTCTCGCGGTGATCAGCAGATCATCGACATATTGAAGCAAGGCAGTGTTAACTGGCATGTGGATACTGTCAAGTTCTCGTTTCAGTGCTTGGCTATAGATGCTGGGGCTTTCTGTAAATCCTTGAGGTGCGCGTGAGAATTTAAAGCTACGCCCATTTAAACTAAATCCGAACAAATATTGACTTTCCGGATCTATTGGGACGCTGAAAAAGGCATTCTTGAGATCAATTACAGTAAAGAATGTTGCTTCGGAATCAATAGCTGTCAATAATGACGAGATATCTGGGACCACAGGAAATTGTGGCACAATGCATTTGTTTAACTCGCGCAGATCAATGACCAATCGATATACTGGCGGGGCTGTAGGATCTGTTCGTTTAAGAACCGGAATTATCGGTGAATTACATACATTGGAGTCTGTTTCTACAACTACTCCTTGGGCAATTAGCTCGTCAATGATTTGTAGTAAAGCCACCACAGCATCTGGTGGTAATTTGTATTGTCGCATTCGTGGTAGCACCACTCCTGCCTTTAGTGTGACTCGATATGGTGTAATATTCATGCAACCAACATCAGTAGGGCCTTGTGCCCATAGATGTGTAGGTAAAGTCTGTAGTCGGGGATCCATGTCTCTAGATACATAGTGACCTTTAAAATCACGTAAAAACAACCTTACTCCTTCCGGAGAACAACATATTATGGCTCCTAAAGCTTTCAACGTTTTTATTCCTAACAAGTTTTCTGGACATGATTTAGTAAGCAATAAATCTGTAGTTCGGGTCAGAGGTCCTATCGTAAGTGGAAGAGGCTGTGATACTTCATTAACAATAGGTTTTCCTGAAAAACCAAGGGAAATATTCTGAGAGCCTGAGAGGGGTGCCCCTGGAACTTCACTACGTTTTATAGTTGTTCGACTTGCCCCTGTATCGAGTAAAAATTTTCTATCTTGACCTAATAATTCACTATGTACATAAGGTCCTTCTTGATCTACAGGAATCTCGATAAGGGGTAAGTCAACTTCCCTCTCTAGGCTAGTTCATGCGTAACGCTGATACTCAGGATATTCATACTGTGCAGTCTGATACATTTGTCGTGTTGTGGTCTGTGTGGCAGCAGCAGGCAACGGTGGTGCAGCTGGCACAAACTGTATTGGCTGTTGTGCGGCTGGCATGGCCTGGGCATGCTGCATAGCTCCTTGTTCATTCTGATCTTGTCTGAGTGGCCGTGATCTTTCTTGTGTTTTACCTATGGCGATATTATGTTTTAAAACTGGACAATCGTGTACGTAATGACCTGGCTTTTTACAATAATTGCATGTCCCTTTTACAGGTCCTGCTGAATCGGAATGTGTCATACCCTTTTTATGTCCTTCAGCTGGAACTGTCTGGGAAACTAGCATTTTCATTTTTGTGTCTTTCATGCGTCTGTGTTAATGTTCTTGTTCCTCTCTAATTCTATTGTGATGATACTGTAACATTTGTAACATTTGTGATGGAGTGTTACCTTGCCAGGTACTCTCGAATTTTAATACTCTATTCTTTACCGGGGGCAGGGCATTTTCTACTAATTTTGTTACAAACAGATGCGGGTATGATTCGCTACTTGCTTTTATGCCACTATTTATACCAAAACATTTCTCGAATCGGGCATAGTAATCACTAGTGTCTTCATCTTGCTTCTGTTTACAGGCTGAAATTGTACCCCAATCTTCCTTTTTCGTAGTTAATAAACGTGGCAGTACCTGTACTAGTAGACCTGGTAGTGCTTTAGTTTTGTCCCCAAGCCCCGAACCTGGACCTCGGGCCCTTTCTTCTGCTTCTAATGCTGACCATTCTATCTTTTGGTCTCCTACCTCCCACTCTTTTTCCTTGAGTTTTTCATAAATGCCAGCAGGCATCAACACCTTTAATATTGTCATAATGTCGGGATAGGTATACTCTCCCATGAGTAACATGTCTTTAATTTCTCGGTGAAAACCCGCTGGATCTTTGTCATGACTGGGTACCACTTTCTTCATTTGTAACAGTTCTATTTTTGATATGGGCGTATATACAAATACGCGCCTAAACTCATTGTCCTCGCCTTTTATTGGGTGTACTTCTCGTAAGGGATTCTGTCTATCCATGTGATACGTGGTTCTTTCCTTGCCGGGCAATGAGACATGCTCTGAGCATACAAAAAGAATATACTGCTTTCTTGATACTAGAATTTCTTTAATTAATTTAGTACCTGGACCTCTCCATTTATTCATAAGCAATTCAGTCAATATGTCAGGTAAGGGACCAGGGTCCGAATGCTGACTCTGATATAGTATAATGAGTTGTTGAATCATATAAATCCCAGCTAACCTCTGTTCATCTGGGGTGAGATTCAAAAATGTGCGTACTACTGTAGCATCACTATATTTTCCGGGACTGTCCACCCAGTGGACAGCTGCCCTGGCTAAATCTTGTTCATCCATAGAGTCGAGAAAATGATATCCCCTTCGTTCTCGGAGTAGTTTGTCGGCGGTTTGGAACGAATGCTCGTTAGACCTTATATTAATTATAGGTATCTGGAAATTCCTGTTATTATCTAGACATATTGGACGTATTGAATCAGTATGACATCTAGTCTGATCCCTATTACAAGATCTTCCTCTACCTACATAGGCTATGGTGTCTGGCTGTTCCGCGGGCGGTCCTGACCCTTCTTCCTCGCTTTGTTCGAACTCGTCTGTCTCTAATCTCTCTTCGTGTAGGCGTTCTATTTCTTTACGGATCTTTCGGCACATGGCTATTATACAATTTTGCTTATCGTGTCTCCCTTCTGATATATTCTGGCTCCATCTTGTAAGAATTTTCATTGCATCCGGGTCTACCCCCGGTCGGTCTTGATTTCTGATCACACAGTTTATGAGGAAACGTAACAGTTCCCCCTGTATCTCTACTTTCTGGTATTCCATAGCTCTGTTAATACATTCTGGATCTCGCCCTGTTTGGACAAAATGGTATATTTTATCTAGATGCACAGTCATTCCTGGTAGCTTCGCTAAATACCCTGCGGCTCGTCTGATACGTAATGATGCCAGGATCATTTCGTCCTCTTTACCGAGCACCGGGTCATATCTACAATCTATAAGAAGTTCCTTAAGCGTACGATCACTTACGAATTTGGGTGTACGTGAATGCGCTGACTCTTGAAAAATAAGTTTATTTATTCTAGGTGGCGTAGAAAAATCATTGGTAGCACCTCCCGTGGCCCCATCTGGGGCGTCGGGTGTGAAAGGATTCGTCGAACGTGACACAGCAACTATAGGTGTGGACACAGCTATAGAAGTAGCTGTAGGAACGGATGCAGAAACAGATGTGCTTGCCGGAACTTGTGACTCGATTTGTTGCTGTAGGGATACGGGTGCTGGATCTTGGCGTTGGACCTCCCTGGTATGCGGTCTATGTGGGGCGGAATTAGCATACTCGGGAGCTGCGTCATCTAAATATGAGGAAAGAAAAACATCTTCTGCGGTTCTAGGATGCCCCTTAGGATGTACCTTAATTGGGAATAATGGGGGTGGCAAGTCTTTCGGTATCTCTGGGGTAGCCTTAGGTAATCCTTCGGCTAGAAGGGGATACATACCATTCATGAGGGCATTTCTTTGTCTATCTACTTGTTCTGATTTCACTCGGATACCTTCCTCAATTAATAGATTGTCTCGAACTTTATTTGAACTTTCTTTACTCTTCTCTTCCTGTCTACGTGCTTTTTCCGTACGTCTATGAGATTCTTTACGCCATAACTCAACGGCGTCTTTCTGTGACTGTCTGACTTTCCTTTTCCATAACTCTTCCTCGACTTTCATGATGCACTCTGCATCCCAGGTCCCCGCTGCGGGCCACCTCTGACTTTCTGGCAATCCCTTGGTGTAGTCTACCCATAAATCAAGAAATAATATAGCGTCTAAGCCATGTTTGTGATACATGAAGTGCCCTGGAGTATCCCTAGGAGGAATAGGGACGGCTTCTTCAAGTACCCCTTTTCTAGTAGTGATCTGTCTTAATTTCGAAAAGAGCGGCATATTGACAACTGATCTGATACTTAATCTTGAACACACTTAATACAAAAGCACACTAATGAACAACCATTCATACCACAATATGCAGGACGTTTAACACATTAAACATTGAACATTAAGCATTTTTAACCTTTAACATAAACAACAATGATGATCGTCTGCATAACTGACCACCAAGCATAATTCTTGACAATAACTAGATACTTCGGAATACTTGATATACTGCTAAACAGTACAGATACACTGCTAAAACAGTGCAGACCGTATTTGTGTACCCAAACCCGTCTTGACCGGCACAACCTATGTGCACGTCAGAAATGCCTCCCCAGTAATGGTACTCACCGGGTAGCTTCGGAAACGGAAGGCCTCGGTAACTTGAACTTGAACCGGACTGGACTCGACTCGACTCGTCGGAAACTGGGCTTGACTTCGAACTGGTGGGTCTCTGTATACCTCGGATCTTGCTCTCTCAGCTAGGCTCTGGTCGGGATACTTCGCACTTCTCACCGCCTCGTCTGGGTGTTGATCGCAGTCTCAGTCGCCCCCGCTTGACCGGAGGGAGATACAGGAAATCCTGCTGGTACGCGTAATTGTCCGTCCAGCTGTGGCAGGAGACCGGGCCTACAACTCACCGCCGGCGCGTGAGATGAGAAAGTGTCCCTGTTCGGGCGCCATCATGTGGTAAATAAAATTCCTTTACCGGGACTGAATTTGATACGGAATCATAATAAAATAGCTCAGTAAAATGAGAGGCAGAATCCGTGATATTAGAGTTTCGGAATGGGCTTTATTCCAATGATCGATTATAATCGGATGCTCCAAGTTCCATCACCACGGGGGTTCAGGAAGTGAAGTACATACTTTATTGACAAGAAGTAACTTTTATAATACATACATTACAATGAAGCGAATGCAGTAGGCGTAACAATTGATAAGGAAAATGACGTTTCACCTGCGTAACCAAAAATGGGTGTAATAAGGAAAAAAAAAGAACATGATTGGTTATGATGTCATACATAGGTGGATCTATAAGATAATACTTGGCATAGATGCGCGCGCGGCAGCATGACGCGTAATTGACGTGTAACTAGGGGGTGAAGGGGGCTTGACATTAGCTCTACATGTGGAGACGAAAAGTCTGGGGGGTCAAGTCAACCTAATCCCAAATCATATCTAACATCCTATGTTTAAAGAACTATGTTATCCACAAAAGAAGGACTCTCGGACAGAATCTATTCTATACTGACTGTGCGTGCGTGTACAAGCGTCTAAGTGTCTACACTGAATGCGAGGGGGTAGGAATTATTCCATGGTAACAGGGCTATGAATTACTTGTATGAGGACAGAGAGGCCGAGCCTTTGCTCAGTAGCTGGAAGAATGTTTACTTAAGCTGCTAGGCAGGAATGCATCGGCTGAGGGGGAAGCAGATAATTCGAAGGTGAAATACAGTTCTTGGCAGAGAATAGGCTGATGTCAGGCTTCGTGAGCCGCGCAGAGAATGAGACAAAGTTCATGGTCACAGATGCAGGCTCAGACTGGAGCTTTCAGAGGCAGAAGGCAAGAAGAGTTTGATGACAGAATCAGGGCCTACTTGCCTGGACTGTAAAATGGCATAAGTGAACCATATAAAGCCGGTGGCCTTTTATATTTAGGAATGGAATATCCGGCCTATTCATGGCGGATCTGACAGAGGACATGTTGACGGTGGACGCACATGTATTTGCGTCTTCATAACTGGAACTGGAGGGAACATACATGTACTTGTGACATGCACATAGAACCGTTGGGGTCCAAGATAGGGGACATAACTGACCAGGAAAATCCACATTTCCACATTTCCCTATCCAAAAATACCTCTACCCTGTGCTTCGGTGGGCTGAGATATAGCCCTGAGCACCGAAGCAGTGAAAGTGAAATGAGCCGATCGGCTCATATCACTTTCTCTGAAATTACGGCAGCGTGCCACATACGCCAATCATCATTTCAGAGAGAAAAAAAAAATGCCTTGGATGCAGGGGAAGCTCTTCCCCAGCTCCTGAGGTTATTTTAAACTAAAGGAAATCCCTCTGGTGCTCACACCAGAGGCATTTCCTGCCTCTGGTGTGAGGACGGCTTGGAGCCAACCTCAGCACACGAGGACCGTTGCGAACTGCACCGAAGTGGTTAATATTTAAATGTTTATAGTTTTGAATTATATATTTTAAATTAATACTTTTAGTTATATTTCTTTATTGCAGTATTAATTTATCCATCTTCCAATTTTATGGTTTAAAAAATAAACGCAATACCTTTACACCTTTTCATATCAATATATTTTCTTAATCCAACCCCTACTTTATTTCTTGACCTTTTTCTTTCCATTTAATTAACCTAGTTCCTAGATTTATCTTTATTATCCGCATCCCACTACCTCAGTCAACAGGTATGCAACCATTGCTTGCACACTAAATGCATTGCATATCACTTTACTATTAAAACTATCAATGAGATAACTATGAATGCAGTTGATTGCCAGAAAAATAATGTCTGTGCAGAGTGAGGGTTGGCAGCCCACACCAAGAGGCCACAGGGACTGACCACAAGCATTTGGCTTGAAAGTTATAGTTTGCATGGTGTTGAGCAAGTTATGGATTGTGAAGCTAACCATGACAAATGTCAGTTTCTTTTAATTCATAACCATGAGTAACTTTAAAAGTGCTTTTTAAGTGGATAGCTGATGTCTTTCCAAACATACATCAAGATGTTATCATTAAAGCTAATCTTGACTTTTCTTTACCCTTTTTCATTTCAGCGAATATATACACACACAAATATTGTGATAAATCAAAGTTGAAGGATTCCAGCGCTGTCAGAGGTACTGGGCCCCAATTATAACAAATGGCTGTACACTGTAATATTGTGTAGGGAATATAGAGTTACTTAAATATCAAGACCTAAAATATTGAGGAGATAAGTACATATAGGCAAGTATTAATTTACTACTCTTACCTCCACTTCTACGTATCTTGAAGTTATAGATTATCAAGGTACACATATGCGGAGTTATATATACTTTCCTGTCAATATTCAATTGTATACTGGACCCCCAATGCTGGTGGCATCTTTAACAGTGCACCAGCAAACCCTACCCCGAGAAACGCTAGGCCCCTTTGCACCATATACAACATGATGGATGCATTAAAAAAGTCAGTACTATTGGCTTAGTCAGGGTGTCCAAAAAATCAAAGGAGGGAGTGAAGAGGAAAAGGTAGAATCGTCCTCCTCTTGATACAGTTATCCAACATAGGGATTCTACCATGTATTATGTGAATATATATGCACCCATGTGTGTGCTGCTATTTTTATTTTTATCTGAAGTGTTTAGTCAAATAGACAATGCTAGAAGGAGCGCGATCACCAAAGGAAGTACCTTCTCGTGGCTCGTCGGAGCCTCAACGAGCCACGAGAAGGTACTTCCTTTGGCGCCCTACACCGCTCGTGTGAGCTCATGGAGCGATAACGATAAAATTCTAAAGATATACAAGTGGTATATTTTTCTACTCCCATAACAGGGAACAAAGGACAGTGTTTGTGACTATCAGGCATATGTACATTTATTCTATCACCCATTGAGGTGAAACAGGGATCGGGTTTTTGGTCCTGAGGAAGAAAGCCAAGGGGATGGCTTCTGAAACATGTCGACCTTGTAGGAGGTGACTCATAATAGTACACCATCTACACCGCCCCACTTTTACTATTCTCAGCCAGGGAAGACAATAAAGTATTTTCGTTCCACTAGACAGAGAATTTTTAACCATCTCACATTTTCTTTTCACGATCCCACGCACTACACTTACTCACCAATCACTGAATAAAGTGCTCCTGCGTCTACGTACGTCGTAGCACGCCCCGTCCAGGAGAGGGGCGGGAAGACCCCAATGATGAAGCATGACACCGAATCAGATTTCAGTGTGTGAGTGGTATTTTACAATTTTTTGAAACATTGCCCTTCCCACAAATTGAGAGAAGGAGCTCTGATCCTTTTGCACCATTTTTCACGTATGACTAAACACTTCAAATAAAAATAGCAGCACACACATGGGTGCATATATATTCACATAATACATGGTAGAATCCCTATGTTGGATAATTAGTCAGGGTGTCACCATACAGTTAATAACAGAATGCATTTCAAGATGAAACATTTGATGGTGGCATCAAGAATATGCGCCGATTGTTAACTTTCACTGACATCAGGAATGTACAGTGATTTGTACTTTCATTTTGCACATGCCATTCCTATACAATAAAACGGTGCATATTTCATACCCGAGTCCTACTTTTTCATGAAGCACTTTGGCACAGCAATCTCAGAGAACATAACAAAGCTCCATGCATGGCAGCACCAGGAGGCATAAGTGCCGGCTCCAGAAGTGCTTGCCAGTAGAGGAAAGCTCTCCCAGGATCATTCTTTACCCACCCTGGCGCTTTAAAGCGGCAAGCCAAAAACGAGCTGACTGGGGTGTACAAAGGACAAACCAAAAATTACTGATTGAGATACAAAGGTGCCCACAATAGACACCCCGCACAATTATTCTTTCAACAGGGGCTTTTGTGGCAAGCTTGGCTATTGAAACTTTCCTTTCTCTTACAGCACTCCTGCTGGCGGATTCACATTTTCTGTCTGTTTTTTAACACCAGCAGATGCTGCTGCAATCACATCCATATGGGAGACCAAACTCAGGTTCAGGTTGGCAATCTGTGTGCCGCACTCTCGATATGCCAGCCAGGGAAGTCAGCTTCTTTCTCACCTCTTGTCTGCCTTCTGATGCTCCTGCAGAAAGCAACAGAGCGCAAGAACAAGGTGGAGAGGCAGGATGCCTGGGGGGCTGTTCCAGCCCCTTTGTGAGCTTCAAAGAACGTCTTCCCCGTCACTGGCAGGTGTAGTGCATACCTTGGCCTGCCTTCCTTTGTCTTCCTAGTCAGCTTGGCTCCAAACCCAGTGGTGGGGGGGGATGACCACAAGATAGGGTTCGCCCATAATCCTAGACCCACCTCTGGGTGGGCACAGGGAGCTCTGAGTAGGGCAAGAAAGGTCTCTGTCATCCCAGATTTAGGTAGACAGGGGCACTGTGGGTTGGCTTAGAGTAAAACACACTGGAAGTGCTGCAAAGGTGGGTATTGTCATCCCTGGGAACCTGTACCCCATTGATAAGGGAGTGATCAGGAGTTTCCCCATCCACAGGTTGCCACTGAGCACAAATGTTGCACACCCAATACCCTCTTCAGATCACTTCTGGACCTGCAGAAGCACAGAAGAGGACTGGACCTGCTCTCCATCTTTCACACAGGACAAAGAAGTCGACTCCAGGGTCATAATGCTGACCTCCTGCTTGGGCTACAGGAACACAAGTCCCAAGAACAGTTTTCTCAGCGTTCTCTGCTGACCAGTTCAACCTAGACCTGCCCAAAATACGTTCTGGTGCTACTTTAACCTTAAACTTCCAAAATTCATAAGTCCGGTTCTACTAATTGAATTTTTGTTGCTTTGGTGTCATTTTATAAAATATTCTCTCTCTTTCTAAAATGGTTTGGTATATTTCTTCTGTTGAGTTTTCACTTTAATACGGTTTAAGTACTGCATAAATACTTTACACATTGCTTGTAAGTTAAGCCTGATTGCTTTTGTACCAAACCTCCTGAGGGATAAGCATAGTTTTATTTAGTGACTTCTATGGTTTATCCTGACAAAGACTGTGGATACTATTTAAGGTGGGTCCTTACAACCCCTATTTTAATATTCCAATTTCTTACTGACTGATTGGCCAAAAAGAAAAAATGTTTCCTTGAAAGTGAGCAATGGAAGTATACAAGCCAGCCAATGAAAAGAATGATAAAGGGGATATGCTCTAGGGGAGGGACAAAGACAAAAAGTGCAATGCAAGTCATCAAATAAGAAGCAAACAAATGAGACTGATGAAGTCAACCAATAGTAAACAATGGGCGGGCTGTAACCCCACTGTAAATTCTTGGTAAGCCTAGAACCAGCTTGCACTTCTTGGGAGGCAAGACCTAAAACTTCAGACCAGTTTCCTAAGAATTATGTTTTTCTCCTCAAAACTTCCTGCTGATAGATAGCGTTTTTCCTATCACTCTGAACATTTTGGCATTTCATATTTTCAGACAATAATGCAGCATTTGAGGCCCCATGTTATCAGGTCTTTCACAAATTATGTGATTTCCAGACCAAATAAATACTTTTATAACCAGATCGGTCATTGGTGTGGGCATTGAAAAATAAGCTGACCCCTGACAACATCTATAAAAGTGTACATTTACACTTCTTGCAAAGGTTCTCTTCAATTGAATAGTATGTTATGTTGGACAGCTGCGCAATGCTATATGCCACTACTCTACCATTGACTCATAGCCTGCAAGGGGGTGCAGTGCGTGCGGGAGTGAAAGAAGGAATTGTCTGACACTTACAAAACCTTGTTCAAACATACAATTGTTGCACAGTGCAATTTGTTCCCCAAAGTCTTGTGGTTACTCTCTAGACAAGCAGTTTTTAACCTCTGCGTGGGGACCCCAGGATTTTTGTTCGATATTTAAATGAACTATTTAATCATTTGTGTATTTGTTTGGTGAATGCTTTTTTTTCTGTATTTGTGTGAATTGTTTTGCGGTTCAAATCATTGAAATTGCATACGCCACTGCCCCTGGCTCCCACTAAGAAGTCAGTTGGGGGCCCGGATTCCAGCAATAATTAAGTGAGAGTTCACACAAGTCGAAAGGTTAAGAACCACTGGCCTAGACATTTTTATGTGTATTTAGCATCCGGGGTACAGAGGTTGACCAACACAACACAAAAATAAGGCAGGTGCAAGAAAATACCTTACTAATGGCTCCAACATGCCCTAAATAAATGCAAAAATATTGTCCTTTTTAACATACTTCACTTTTATGCCTCCCGCTATCCCAAACATCTACTCAATCCTTTTCAGACCTTGTTTCCAGTGACAAACAGGAGCGAGTCCCCCAGCTGGCTGACCTCCGGCAACACTGGCTGTCCCTCAGCCAGGGAAAAGTTGGTTAGGGTCCGGCTGTTGCTGTTCCTCTGAAGAGACACCTAGGGAAGGAAATCACGGAGTTAGGAAGAGTTTACAAAGCCAATAGGTCTGCCATATTTTTTGTGTGTTCGCTTTCATGTCTCTTTTTTTCCTCTTCCACAACCCCACCCCATCCAATCATAACCTACATACATCTCATACATTCACGCCTCAAAATCCGAAGACACACGAAAAAAAACATGGGTGGCACATCCTTCTCTGTTCAAGCAGCCAAACTATTGAACTCGTTACCCCCCAACATAAGATCCACGGACAACCACCTTATCTTCAGAAAACTACTCAAGAATTGGCTCTTCCCCACATAAGCACCATACGCAAACAGAAATATACAGCATATCCCTCTGTATACAAGCATTTATTTGTACTATAGATATGTACCTATCTTTCTGTATTGCTTTGTATAAACATGTAGAATAATTATGCTGTTAAAAAATAAATAAAATAAATTATTGAGTACAACAACACTTGAAAGCCAGAGTTTATCTAATGCATCTTTAATCTACATATACTTACTTCCTTTATGCATCTAAATACCTTCCATGTACTTGGATCTATATATTCATTACTTTTCTCCTAAAAAAGCATATCCAATGCACTACCCTAGTTCTCACCCTACACCTCTCTCAATATATCTTCTTAAACCAACTTTCTGATTCATCTCAAACTTCTTTCTACTACTCTTTCCACTACCACTACACCTCTATCAATATATCCTCTACATCTACTCTCTCATTTATCCCAAAGCCCATACCACTACTATGATCCCCAAAATAACCCTTTCTAGACTCTTCCCTACTCTACCCCTCCTTGCATTATCTGACACCTTTTTACTATACAGATCCCTCTGACTCTTCCCCTCCACATCTCTTTTTACTCATCCCAAGCCTCCTCCTACTGCTATGACCTCCAAAACAAACCAAAAAAAAGTCTAAATCCTCCACTCTTCTACCCCTCCACTATCATTTTCAATCAAAGTAATAGACTAACATGTCCACTTTTCAAATTTCATATTTAACTACACTAATTCACCACTATTCCTTTATGGGTTCCAGAGTAGCGTGCTACTCGCCCAAAGAGTGCTTCAACACCTCATCAGGGGTGGCATGCACTATATAAATGCAAACCTTTTTCCTTCTTCTATCCCTTTGCTGCCCTTCTCTATCCAAATAACTGAATAACATATCCACCACTCAAATTACTTTCATATTTTACTATACTAATTCAACACTAATCTTTATGGGTTCCAGAGTAGCGTGCTACTCACCATAAAAGCGCTTTGACGCCTCGTCAGGGGTAGTAAGCGCTATATAAATGCAATTACAATACAACATAATACAACATGTCAGTATCTCCACTAGTCACTCTGGGTCCACAAACCCAACTCAGCATTACTAAATATGTTCACTCAATGGCAGGGTGCCATGCTCCTGCATTTACTTTAACTTTGGGTTCTGATAGAGAAGAGACCCAAAAAGATGCTCTGCTTTGATGGAAATTAACTTGTTCGCATGAATGGAACCCACCACAGCCGTTCAGTTCGCTGGGCATCACAAATGCATATAGCTTGCGCAAGGATCAGACATCCACTACCGTACTTAGTCTGGCCCTAAAGGCCCTGCCACTTTCTAGAATTAAGTTCTTTGTTATGCTCTCTCTTTTTGTGAATTTGGATACTCATCAGTTACCCCTTTTCTAACCTTGCCAAACTGTAGCCAAAGGGGCTATCTCACGTTGACTAGGGTTGCAATCAATAAGTTAGAAAGGCATGGAATGGTACCCTGTGTTGTGAGGGTGTAACCCTCATGTGTCCCTCACATGTCAAGCAAATAGACATGGACTACTATACATGGAATTGTGGCTTGGCAACTCGTTGAGTGGTAGTTCTGAGCAGGGGGCGCAGTTATCAATAGTGCAGCAGGCGCAGTGGCACAAAGGCCCGGGAGTGGCCCGCTCCACACCAATGTGTATTGTTCTTTTTACCAACACAACCGGGGAATTAATTGGTCGATTTGCGTGAATCCATTCATTAGGGCCAGTGGTGCCCTAGCTACTGGGTCTGAAACAGCAAACTCCGCAAGTAAAGTCACACCTGGTCCTGCCTCCCAAATGTATTAGTACCCTGGCAAGGGTGACCTTCCATGAGTCAATCACTGGGTCATGGAACTTCGTCTCCCTCTAGACACGAGCATCCTTTCTGAGACTGTGTTAGTGAAGGACCAGGTGTCAAGGCACACTGCATGTGAATATAAAGTTAACCTAGTGCTGTCCCCTTCAGTTCTTGCTGTTCCCCAGAGTGCAGTCTACTCAATCTTGGGTACAGTATATCTCAGTATAAAGTTCTCTAGTAGATATTACTGCTAAACCTGTCCTGGCGTGCCCAATGGTCCACAGCCCTGCTTTTCTGCTTTGCTCTAGCAGACCCGACTACAACCATTTGAACATTCCTACCTCTATCAGACTCGGCGATGCCGTACACAACTAATTGGCCAACAGCAAGCATAGTCTCTCGCACCATACTCAGCCCAAGAATGGATTTTTTGCGTTCCCCTTTGCCTATCTTGGCCAAGGAACACTTATGCAGTCCCTTTAGTATGAATCAGACTTTATAAGGTATTGAATACCTGCCAAACTGCTGCAGTGTATCCTGCAAAGCATGTTCCCACTTTATCTTACAGGTTGTCCTCCACCCTCCTCACTGTGCATCTTCTCCTAGTTCTGTAGCTCCTTTCCGAATATATGGTTTGTCCTGTCTGTATGCCCCTCCTCTGACTGTGCTAGCTTAGTTTCTCTGTGCCCCATTTTTATCACTTTGAACCTATTTTATTTCTCGGTTCCTTCTCCATTTGCACTTTCATTCTTTTGCTTCTTCTTTATGTATGTGCATTTCTGTGATGTTGGTACAGCTGGCGCACAACAGAGGAAGAAGGGGTAGGTAGGCTATGCACTACAGCACAATCCTCACATCAGATTGAAGATGGTTTTCCACATGTTGAGGTGCTGATTTAACACAATGAAGTCCTCCAGTTATCCTTGTCGCCACTGTGCAAATGGTACAAAAGGACCACAACAGCTGAAGGTAAAGCAATATGATGTATTACATAAATAGCCTTAGCTACGTACCAACAATCTTTCAATCGTCTATCTATTCTCCTGCCTGATCCCTTCTCAAGGTTCCCCTGTGACATCAGGCCCCTCCACACAACACTCCACATTCTAAACTTTTCAGCTATGCCATTACTAAGACACTTCAACACATCTTCCCTGTGACACTTCTGTGTCTTGTTCTCCCTCTGGGCCTTTTTGCCAATTCTTTTTCTGTGATCACCAGAATGTGTGTGTCTCTTCTGTGACTCCATCCCCATCCAAAATGCTCCTTATGTTTTTCTGGTCTCCCTTACATGTCTATGCGTCCATTTCTCGTGCCTCTTCTCTGGCTAGGCTCAATCTCGGTCCTCTTCAACAACGCTACAACCTCCCCTATGTCTCCCTCGGCGCCCATCCGGTCTCTGTGTAGTCCTCCGTCTTAGGCCTCCACAGGACTGCATCAGCAGCAACTGCAGAGTTGACACCCAGGCTTTTAGAGCACCTTTGTTTTAAATAAGGCATTTGCTGCTCATTCTCTTTTCCCTACATTGCAGATGTGCCTCTTTTTAGGTCTATGCTACTGACAATTTTAGATGTTTGTAGGCACACCTACTGTTTCCAATACACTTTAAGAGCGGGCTTTGGATCAGCCCCTTCCTCATAACTGGATGGTTTTCCTGTCTATCTCAGTTGTGCTCTCCTGATTTGTAAACGTTATGCCCTATTCATGTGTGTATCCAGCCCAGGAGCATTACTGAGTCACAGTAATCTGACTGGATAGGTTTTATCCTTCCACTGCTTACTTGAGGAGACTCTTCATTTATTTTACATTCAGCACTGTATTTGAGTGCATGTTTCCTTGGTATCTCTGCTTATTGTTCCTGCCCCTCCCCCACACAGTGGAGCACATATATTTTGTCTTTGTCCGTGCTTATTCTCTAAGTAAGAAGGAACTTGATGCAGTTGCTTTAGCACTCAGCCAGTCTGTCCTGAGGAGACGAATGGGAAAGACAACTGGGGGGTGGAAGACTGAAGCAGAGAGAATCCAGAAGGAGGATTGGAGAGTTCTCATTGTAGAGCATAAGAAGATTTGTACCATGCAGTCTTTCCGATCCACAAGTTTCTTCATCCCTCATCCTCTGCTCTGGATGAGTGAAGCACAGATAGAAGAACGCTGAGCCAAGCAATGTACTGAAAAGCCAGTGAAACAATGCACCAAACAGTCACGGATAATACATTAGCCTTGATGTCACAAATGACGGATTACTTTGGTCTACCGACATGCCTTGCAGCCCTCATTTATACTTTCGCATTGGACACTGCCTTCAGAAAGAACTCTTTCTTCAGTCAGGCCTAAATAGGGAGAATTTGAAGAGCATAAGTGATTAGGAATAGACAGCATCAAAAGGAGATGGAAACGAACCCCTTCTTCCACACTATTGGTACCCACAGGACAATGAGTGGGTTTTACTAGAAGTCAAAGGACAGGAAGACAGCCTGCGCACATGTGTGTATAAAAGGTAGCCAAATAGCACCAAAGCCCTTCTGTAAGAAGTCCACTATTATCATTTTACCTTATCTAAGACCCTAATGATCAATCCCTAGCTATCCCATCAAGTCTCTTGGATCTTCCTTAAAACTCTAGAAGGAAATACCAGGGCATCCTTGGCAAAGCTACCGATTTTGTGGCGCGATGCCTACAGTCTCGGAGATCATAAAACAGCCATCGCTGTGCTACACTGCCATAGGAGAGTCTTCTGGAACCAAATGAGAGAATGCCTTCAATTCTTTGGACACTGCTGGAGAGTGGTCCCCACTGTATCCTTAGATTACACATTTTACTGCCACAGCCCAATACACTTTAAACTCTACGACTGATTCTTCCTTAGCTACTTCTCTGTCATGACCACCTCAGCATCTTCATTTATTCAACCAAGACTTAAAGACTAAAGGGCATCCTTGATGTGCCGGTCTGCTTAAATCACCTACACCGAAATTGGTTCTCTTAAGGAAAGTGGCCATATACAAAGCAGGTTTACTATGTCCATGAACTATCATAAAACGAGTAAATGGAACACAGTTCATTGGATTAGGAATGTTATTTTCTAAAAGGCTGATACCACTTGGGTGGAACATTCGATCTCCAACCTTTGTGTTATTCTTAAATTATTCTGTGAGCTGGTTGAGAACAGTGAGCAAACTAAGAGCTAAAGTTGTAAATGATGTTTGCCTTCACAACTTATGTTATGTCGTACTCTTGTATACTAGATGGGTCTCTTCACACTGGTATATGAGCCCTACAAATATTGCCTAGATGTTTTCTGCTTGAAAATTACAAGGCATTAAATAGTGGTCATATTTTGGATTATTTTAGATGGGATAGACTGTGCATAAAGAGATTCTGAATGGATAACGGGCTACCATCTAAAGTTGAAAACTCTCCTATTGAATGTATAGTGTGTAATGTGCATACACTTTAACATAATATGCTGCACCACTATACCATATACCAGAGATGGGCCCGAAATCCTGAAATGGTGTGGTGCTAGTGGAAGAAATTCATAAGAAAGTGTGCCACTGCATTCAGTAATCGCTGTAGCATGGCAACAGAGCTTCTGGTAAACCAAGGTAGACACCAAAAATACATAATTTTGCCCCATCTCCTTCCTCATTCACAAAAGCGCAATTCAAAAATAAGGTTTTTCTGTGTTAAAAAAACCAACTAGGTTTGTAAAACGGGTCTATCTTGGTGACATGTCTTTGCAGCTTAGCCCTGCACCTACAAGTCCGGTCAATGAACAAACAAATGAAAGTAGTGCCTGCATTTGGACCGGAGGCTCTGTGCTTTCATGGCCCAACTTACGCAGGCCAAGGAAGTACTTTATCAGCGAGTGGTCCATAGTGATTCCTTATATGCGCCTCGATTCTTTGTGTCTGCATGTACCTGAGGTAAGGCTTTAGCAGTGCTTGTAGGTCTGTGCATAGAGTCTTCAATTGGAATGTCAATTGTGCACCGTTGTAAGCAGAAAGAAACAACTATTGCTTGTTGTGCAATGTAGCATTAATGGGACATCAAAGCGTGCACCAGCCGATGTACAGAAACAAATCTACTGGGGAGTTTTGAATGGGATTACCTGTACTGGCGGTTGTGAAATATTCTCAAAATAGAAAAAGATAATTGACATGGTAGGTCCTTAGCAGGGGATGCCTTGGCAGAGAGGGAAACAGTCACATAAATTCTACTATAATCGTCATAGGTATGAAAGCCCAAGCCTCATATATGCTAAAAAAAGAAGACAAGGCATTTGACACTACTTCATGAAAAGAAAATTGTGGGTGATTCTCTACAGTGAACTAACCTGGCATGGTGCAGGGTATGGTGGCATAAGCTAGGGACCTACCGGCACCTCCTTTGTTAGCACATGCTCTGGATGCTTCTGCAATTCAAGTCTCACCGATTCATGTGACCGACGAGGACCGTAGAACCCCATCAGAGTCAAAATTTGAGCAAGGAAAGAAGGTCAAACAAAACAAAAAGGGATTGACCACAATAGAGGTTAAAGAAATATCTTAATTCTTCCCTCATGAAACACTAAAGTCTGCTGTAAAGAAGACTTTTCTGAAGGATTTAAATGATCCAGAGTGGTCTCCCATGCTTTATTCAAGCAAGCAAGGAGGCAAAGAAGAACGGATTTATGCAGAATTCCATGTGGCGATCGGTTGATTTACTCATTCCTAACCGAACTCTCTCAAGCAGCAATATGTATATCAGCTTTTGATTCTGTAACACAGATAATTACAATGCCCTCAAACATTGTTCTGCAGCCAAGCATTTCAGATTGTGCAATAGAAAATTGCTAGTCAGGTACAGATGTGGTGTTCCAGTTGTGCACTAACTGCCAAAACAGTTTAAAGATGATGGATTAACAAGTACAATTGCTGACCAACGCCCCATTTGATGTGCTGCATTAAACAAAACAGCCAAACTCAGGGAGCATCTTGGCCAACAGCCACAGAAGTTTGGAAATTACCATTCATTTTTATGGAAAGAAAGAATCCTTCAGCGCCAGAATTTCTAGTGGGTTGATGTCATTCCACACAAGGCACTATCTTCAGTAGAGAGGACAAAGGGCAACCACCATATACAAATCTGGAGGGTCAAAACAGCCATCATCCACAGTGACCACTTTTAAGACTAGACTATGTAGGAGCTCTTCCATCAAGTTTATTTCTGGTAGGAGTAAGGACTGGGTAGTTAGTTATGCCTGGGTAGTTGCAGCAACAGCTCTGTGCACAGTGGAAGTGCTACGCGATTGAGCTCACTTTCTTTGCAACGCGCTCGACAATCCTTGTGTCAAAGATCCACTGTTATCCAGGCAAGTGCCAAGTACTAAAGGACAGAGCAGCTGCAGCCCTACTGAAGAGGAATACAATTATTATATAGAAGATTGAAAGAGGGTTTTAACCAGCAATGTATTTGGGTGAAGAAGTGGTCACCAATTATAGCCTATTGATGGACCACAATCAAACCAACTTCGTTCCGCACTGCCCAGTCAAGATGACAGCACTACAGAATACGATACTATACTGGCATTGTTAACACTTCAAAAAAAAACTTTTTCTGGTTTTCAAAAGATTTGCAACATGCCTACCTGCATATTTGCATTTATTACTCACGGATTACTCACAGATTACAATTATTACTCTTGGAGTACTCACGGATATTCAATCTTTACGTGTTTTATACAGACTCAGTTCCAAGATTACAGTTTATTTAGATTAATTGTCACACTGGGGTAGCATGAAGACTTTCCCCAAAGGGTTTAGCATCCAAGCTTCAGATCCAGCTAAAACACCTTCTGCAGAAGTTACAAGAGATGGGTTGAGAGAGAATTGTGGTTTAAGGTTTGATTGTAACAACAATGGAAGTGGTCTGGTGAGCACATCAATATTTCACTCCAATGATGCATCATCTTCAGCATTGCTTGTCTCAGACATGAGCAGATTTTTAGCAGTTGATTCCTTTGCCATAGGTTCTCACAGAACTAATGCTCTAGTGGCCCTGCTAGGAACACCTGGAAGGAGAGATGTGGAGCGGTCACTGCAAACCTGCTGATTATCAGATGTTAGCCTGAAGAAGGGATGCAGGGAAACTATTTGCCTGCTGGGAAGGTGGCCTTCTAAGACAGCTTGACTTGGTCTTTTTCTTGCATCCGAGACTGATATGTTACTCCCTACTTTCTTCATAAAGTTTTGTCATGTGCTCGCTAGGGTCATTGTCGACATCTTAAAGTTAGCATGAGTCCGGTTGCCATGATGCTGCTTTTGCGCACAACACTATCTGCCTTTGTTTTTGTGAGACTCTGTTTTTGCTTTTCACTTGAGAACACTCTGCTGTGCTCGTTCTCTGCTTGTTCTTGGAATTTAGTCTGAACATTGTGAGCAAGGTCGATAAACACCGACTCTTGTTATTTCTGTTCTGGTCAGGCCCTAGCACTTAGACAAACCATACCAACGCAGCTGTTTTTGCTGGAGACTCGTACTTTGATATTATGGGGATGCATGTTTAGGTAACACACACTTGGAGAGGGACCTTTCCAGGGAGAAGAGCAACCTGCACCTGTGATGTAGAAATACGACCTATGGCTTGAGGTATGGGGTCTGCTGACAAAGCCCAGAGATCTTCTATTATATAATAATACTTCGGCTTACCAAGGGGAGGGTGGTTAGGCCTTATCCACTGTCTTTGTAAGATGATATCTCCCTTTATGATATATAGCCTTGCTGCAATGCTAACTGTATTGATATTATGCATTTTGCTTCTGGTTGTGGCACCTATACTGCATTTTAGAGCACGTTAGTTTAAATAAATATTTTAAACTATCTTTGTGTCTCTGTCAGATCTTATTGTGGACAAGTACGAAAGTGTGAGCAAAAAGGTGTGTCTTGTTACCATGATTCCTGAGAGATACGGGAGTGTTGTGTTCTGGGGTGACTAATCATTGGTTTCTCCATTTGTGAGTAGGAAAGCGTGTGAGACACTATAGCTAGTTGGTCCTGGGCTCATGGGCACTAAGGCGGTAGGAAGGCTTAGCCCCGATACACCAAGGTCCCATAATCCTGCGCATAGATTTGTGTATGTGCAGAATCCCTGCAACTGACTCTGCTGCCAGCAGACTTAGGAAGTGGATGTTCTGTCAATTTTATGACCAGTGGGGCTATTTTATTTTGTCTCTGCCACTGTGTTCCTTCTTTCAATGCCATTCACATGGTCTAACAGAATGGGAAGAGGCTGGGATGGTGGCTCGCAGGTGGATTTGTATGCATTGGTTTGGTATATAGCCATCTATTGCTGCAATTGACAACAGATCCTCTGCTGTTCCTGTCGATATCAATGTTCTCCAGCCAGGGAGAAACTCCTTACACTGCACATGAAGGCAGGCGATGGACTGCCATGAAGCCACAAGAGATGTGGATATACAAGGGAGTTAACAGAGGATATCCAGTGCTACATATTGAATTCTGAAGAATTTCATGGGGCCTAAAGCTTCAATAACATGAGCCATGTAGGATCCTGTGTAGTAGTTTATTTTGGGACTTTTGTCTGCCAATCGAAAAAGCACAGTTTTTCTACTGATCCATCAGGATGTCCAGAGTGCTTGATAACTCAGAATCGTACTCAGAGTTTTCCACCTTTGTAACATTTTTTGTTGCTTCTGCATCTTCAGGGTCCCTCATTCAAACAGTTTAATAAATATTCCTTAGTAATACTGCTGTACTGTTCTTGATGTGCTACCACAAAGCCACAGGGGCTTGGAATGTCAGAGACGTTACTGAACCAAGACCTTTTCTTTAGACAATACTGAAACTGTGATACTGTGTCCCTGCCGTTCTTTCAAGCCAGAGATCTATTCTTGTTTCAAAGCAGACTACAGTATTTTTAATAGAAAGTGAGCAACACTCAATATCCAGAAGCACATGAGCTTTGGTTGATTACAAGTGTCAAGGGCTTTCCAATGCTATTTTAAAAAAATGACCCCCCTTTCAGTACTATTTATTTTGGTTCAATATCCATGTCTAGGGGTCATAAACCTTCCTCTGATACTTTGAAACCTGGAGTTTTGCTGTGACATAATTTAGAGGACTAAAACATTTAGCTTTGAATTGCGTAAGCCCCTAAGAAAAACATGTGTAAGATTTTTTGAACAAGCAATATTTAGGCTTATGAATAAAAGACACCATAATTTCCTTGGATCCATGAACCTAGTGTTTTCTTTTGGACATTCAAGGAGAATTGGAACTAATAATACAAAGAATACCTTAACAGAGTACTATATGTACAATATCCTAAAACTGGTTAAAATCAAACCCATTTTAATGTTCACGGACATCAAACAAATCCTATGAATGTTGGTGGGGACAAAGTGAACGCTGTGGCAGGGCCAAATGTAGTACCTACCATATACACATATACGCCACCCATTTTTTTTTAGGAAATGTGAGGCGATGTTGCAAACATCACAAAAACCACATCAGCAAATCAAACAAAATCAAGAGTTTTTCAAACTTTGATTAAAACGCATCAAGTTCCTAGAATATTTACCCTCCTCAAAAGAGATCATTATATTACAGAAAAAGTATTCAAAACGTGACAATAAGTCACATAATGCCATATGATGTTCACAAAAATACGCAGGAGACAAAAAGAACAATTTCACAATTCATGCTGGCTCCAACCATTTTAAAGAACAATTTAATTAATTGAAAAAATTAAAGCTAAATGGAGGTTAACGTTGCCGAAGTTACTAATTGTGACTACAGCACAAAACCTAGAAATACATGGAACTCACAAGCTTAGGTACTACTGTAACCTCATCACTCAATCACGTCAAGGTAACTTAACCTTAACTCATTACCTCAAATGATTTTTTTCTAAATCATTTAAAGAAAGCTCCAGTGTGATTATCAAGCATATGTTGAACACTTACCTGCATAATGCGCCCATCTGAGGTGCCCAGGTGAGCTATGGTAAAGTCTTCCATTGGAGTTACGAAAATTGAGGTGAAGAGGACATTGTCCATTCTGAAGAGGTCCAGCCTGTAGTAGGCGGGCGTGACCAGGGTGGGTTTGTTTAAGCAGTTCCGGTATGAAACACTTCCTGGGACGTCTGCCTGCAGCAAGAGATAATAAGCAAGCTCTGTTAATTGGCTGGAAAGAAAGTATAAATCTGTCTGTGTCTATGAAAGGAATGGTCAAGGAATCCTAAGAGATGGGTGGAGAGGTGTGAGATAGGATTGTATTGTTTTTATACCATTCCACCACCATGAAGAGTGAAAGAAGCTAACACCATTTTGTTAGAGGAACAGAGTTCTAGACACCACTCTACAGGGAATGTATCTACTAGTCTGGGAAGAGCAATCTTTACGGATTCCATAATGAAGGTTCTTGTCTGGGTTATTGAAGTAAAGTTAAAGTACAGGAGATTCCCAAACACCAAGTACCCAATAACTAGAACCCCTTGCAGTCTAGTGAGAACTAGGTGCTTGCAATTTAACATTACGACGTCCAATTGTTTCCTGACATTAAAACACAAATTTTACACTGGTCAATTAGCATTCAGAAAACCAATTTATGGCATTACCGTGCGAGCCACTATGAAAGGACATTCGAAATTCAGATTTTGCGTTGGATTACATTAGAATGTGCACTTCCGTGCAAGTGAATGTGTATCTGGAATATGAAACTCCTAGAGGGCAGATCCTGTTTTAACGTCTCCCAGAGGCACCCTGGTGCTTTAATATTTTATTGATTGTACAGATGTAAAATTGTGTGCCCCGGTGTTACTACGTATGCATCATCAATGTGCATGGAGAAGCTTTTCCTGACAGTAGGCCGCAATGGTGACTGATATTTTGTAATTTATGCATCTAAACAATATACATATAGATTCTGAGAATTGTGGCATTTTCTAATGTTGATAGCCTTACTCCATTTAATGATTGCTTGATTCTGAGTGCTTATAGCTGGACACCATTTCACCGAAGGTACATTTGGTAATTTGGAGATCACCACCGGGGAATACTTTAACAAGCAAACACCATCAACGACCCTGTGGAAAGTATCCACTGGAGGTGATTATTTCAGCTTTCTTGAAAGAAGATCAGCGCTTAGAGACCTTTTGGGTATTAAGCGCTCAACAAATCTAAATTAACATAACATAACATCCAGGTTCATAAACCACATGGGAAGCAGGCTGCAGAAAGACCACGTGGGTCAGGGAGGATGCATTTGACCAAGCTAGGTAACGAGATTCAAAGACTCGGCTGAATCGTGTTTCCACAACTCCTCCCTTTGTCATCTCACACCCTCCTTTCAAGAGGTCCAGTCTTCTCATTATGTCTGAAAACAGGATATTTTTACACAAAATAAGGTTACACATGGTTTGGTATTACCGAACCTGCTATTTTCGGGTGTAGTAATCCCAAACATTTTATCTGGTACAAATTCTTCATGGACTTTGTCCATCAGTGGCTTAGTCAGTGTGTCTAGGGCCCAAGCGCAAGGAAGGAGATGGGCCCAATGGTCCCAGTTAGAACTGGGAAGTAAAGCAATAATCATGGTTCAGTGGGCCCTTCAGACCTCTGGTCCTGGGTGCCACCGCACCTTCTGCACAATGAAATCTACCGCCCTGTAGTCTACTGTAAAAAGGCCGGATTTACAAGTTTACGTGATGAAGTCATTGCCTCTGATGTCAGTAATACGGGGTGTTTTATTACCAACCAGAACCACTGGGAATCTCATAACGCAGTCCTCCGTAGGTAAACCTTTAGTATATACAATGCTGCGCATTTTGCAGGCAACCAGAAGTGGGCTGCCAACAAATATTACATTAGTGGAAGTCAAAGGAAACTCACTTTGGAAAATTATGAGCAAATTCACTAAGTCTCTAGATGTATTTTTTTGCAACTTATTATCTAATCGCAAAAATTCCGGTTCAACTTCTATTTCTTCATCACAGAATAAATCACAAAGTAATAAATGAGAAATTACATATTTTTTATTATTATGTACAAATGTAGATATCAGGTGTTTCAATCAGCTCTATCGCATTCCAATATATATATATTTTAAAATAAGTATCATGCTCTACATATTCTCATAATATAAGAAATATAGCTCATAAATCGGAGACCATTCGAAGAATGTCCAAGTTATGACCCAACAATTCTGGAAGAGACAAATGTTAAATCTTGTTGAGGTTTCAAGGATTATTTGTAAACATGTGGAGTATTCTTATGTGTATGTATGAGTTCGTCTGAATGGTATGTATGAGAGGTTGTACATTTGGCTGGGGCTTGTGATTTAGGAATTGTATTTCTTATTGTTTTACGAGTGTATGTAGAGCATGAAATTGATTTTTTTTCTTCTAAATAATTATTGGATTGTGAGGTAACAGATTGAAGTGCCTTATATCTCTATCTGACATAGAATAACAAAGAAATGTATAATTTTTGATAAAATACATGTTTCAAGGTCAGTATCTATTTTGAGATGTATTCTGTGACTGAACAAATACAGTTTAAGCGGAAATCTAAGGAGATTTATTGTGTTGCCCTACGTGTATTTTATTTTTTGCAGCTGGCCAGCTTCAGGTGTGTTGGAACATGGACAATGCTGTTTTTACAGGTTGGACACATTGGGCTTACTGAGAGGAGGATGTCTGGATCTTTAATCACAAAGCATTTGAAACTATTAGCTGGGGTGGCAGATTTACAAGCCCCTTGTGCCACTTTGGCGTCACTTTTCCCATGTTAAAAATGACGCAAAAGTGGCGCAAGGGCCTTGTAAATAAGCCCCTGGGTGTGGAGTAGGGATGTCTTCTATAAATATCTTCAACCATGTCATACCTTTAGAGAGTACGTACCGTTAAGATGTGATAATTATACACAGAACACCACTACAATATCATATCCTGTTGCACAAAATCCATACCAAGCTCATGGTTGTATAGCACTTTAGCATCTCATGCACAAAAGATTTAGAGAAATCGAGACACATTGGGAAAGTGATGGAAGTGACTCAGCAGAGCATCATTGTAAGGAGCACCAGTTCTCTTCTAGAGAAGAAAATGTATGACAAATTTCAAGATCCTCCAACAGATGTAGGTCTGATAATTAAATGTAGTGTTGTGGTGGACACGTAACAACACAGCTCCTCCCTAGTGCAGATTACGCATTAACCCCATACCTGTCCATCACAGGCTTTACCAGTCAGGTGGCCTTGCCAATAAAGAGGCAGGGCTGACTAGCCCAAGGTCACTTTTGCTCACATAATAATGGTATCATTGTTGTCCTTTCTGTAAGAAAGTGGGCCTGGGACCCACAAGACCATACTGGCGACAAGGCGAACCAGACCCAGCAACCGCAGTGCCCGCAGGAGTGTGCCTCTCTATTACTGTGAGGGGTGAAGGCGAGACACTTCGTCTCGGCCTGAGAGGAAAAGATACCGCCACAGGCTGTGCCTCTCTTTTGGTGAGGATGATTGCATGAAAACTATGCAACATGCCAGTGGCCGCAGAGCTCTGAGATGGAGAAATTGGTGCATAAGTGACGGTAGCTCGGCTGGTAAGAACCTCTGAGATGGAGAAATTGGTGCATAAGTGACGGTAGCTCAGCTGGTATGAACCCACGCAACAGCCGAGGAGACACACCGGCATATGCTGGAGCCAGCAGACCTACCCCAGGCTGCCTCTACCTAGGCAAATGTTTTGGGGACTTTGTCATGTACCAGCAGGACACGCAGCGCTGGCGTGCAGCCAGCCCATAGACCACAATGGAAGGCAGCCACACTCCACGTGCTGTACCTGAGCCGAACACACTCAGGACGGTAACTTTGAAGGAAGTGGCGGCCACAGCCGGCCCTTATACCGGATGATCAAACAAGCATGGAGGGACAGAACAACAGGTAGGACCAGGACGGCACATAGGCTCGGTGATCGGCAGCTACCAATGACTGAGAGCATCTACCAACACAAGCAGGCCTACCATGTGGAGCAATGATGATCTAGGTACTGCCCAGTTAGAGATCCAGGTGTGAACTGCATGCACACGTGAACCAAGTCTCTGCCCCAAACTTTCCAGCACAAACGTCCAGGCACTGTCACTGGCTGGCTAGTGAACCATGGCACGCACGCCACGAGGTACTGATGCCATGCACAAGTAAAAGACAGAAAGCACGGCTAAGAAGGCCTTCTGGTCAGATCACTCCAACCATTGATGAACTAAGTAAGATTCCCTACAACCATAAAAGAAAGTCATCGACACTGTTTGTCCACGTTCACCCTAAGAGAAACACCATCTCATCCCTTTATCATGCATCACTGCTACTATCTGTGGAGCATCTTACAATCAGAGTGGAGTCTGATGACACAAACTCCGAGAAGCACCAATGACTCTCTGAGGACTCAATCAGCCAGCGACTACCTGCTCACCCTGCCTGCATCTTGATCCCGGTCGTGAGAACACATCTTGACCATGATCCATATACCTCCGCATTTACACGGGTGACTAGGCAGTGGCACCTCAGCTGTTTTGTAGCAGTTCAGATGCGGTACACAGCAGCCCCTGTGCAGCCCACATGCAGTGCTGTGGCAACCCATCCAAGGGCCTCTATAAGCAAGAGATGGACTTGACGACAGCTTCGATTCTGAAGGTGGTCACGGTGGCCAAGGAGGGACTATAAATAGGATTACGTGTAACAATTTCTCCATGTCAAGCTTGCGGGATTGTGTTGAAATTATGTGTTATGCACTGTTGTGATGTATATTGCTTAGTTGTGTTAATTCATACACGCTTAGTGTTGAGCAGTTGAAGTTATCAGAGTTATTTGTAAATTGTTCTTGCTTTGGCATATTTGTAAAAGAGAGCCGCTGGAATGTGCTGTAACCTACATCATCAAGTGATGTGCTGGTATTGGTTAGTTGATGTGAGTACCACACTGGTATTGGTCACTGCGCTGTAAAAGAATTGCATAGAAGATGCACCTTAGATTGGACATTGGTATGGATGTGTAGTACATTGTGACAGGCTGTGAATCGCCACCTGTTTAAACTGAGATTGTTTAACCCGGATTGTCGAGCATCAATGCAATAATGAAATGTTTTAGAGTATTAAGAGATTCTGTGAGAGGTGATGTGAGAGTTTCTGTCTGAGAGAGCAGGGAAGCTCATCCAGAAGGTACACCTCTGGTGAGTGAATCAAGAGTAACCACAGTGAACCGGCCTCACGTAATGCTGATCCTGGCGAAGGGGCGAGTAACGTTACCAGGAGTGACTTTGGGAGAGAAGAGTAGCCAAGAGGGTGGGAAAGACTGAGACCAAGGCTCTCTGTTGAACGCTTTCCATAGACTGTCACTGAAGAAACAGAGTCAAGTGGATTGATTGACAGCAAAGATGAACAGCCAGTACTCAGGCGATCAAAAAGAGCGAGGGTGCCCCGTCGAAGGTACTCCACCCGAGTGGACATACTACGCCGACAGTGAACTTGATCTGATCTTCTATGATTTGGAGGATCAGAGAGCAGTGCCTACAGAACCTCCCTGATCAAGGCTACAACAGCAAAAGTCTGAGTTCCTGGGAATAGAGCACACTAATCATAAACTGTGTCTATGAACTAAACTTTATTAAAACTTGCTTTAATTGAAAACTGAAGATTCCTTAGGGCGAAGGCTCCGGCAGAAGAGTAGGGTTGCCATTCTAAAAGAACATGAAGTAGGGCTAAGGATGACTCACAAAGACTGCTGTACATAAGCTTTTTAAATTGTGTGACACTGAAATAGGATTATTATTTGCAAACTTTGAAACACTGCTTAATTTATAAGTCTGCTTGCTGCTGCTCTACTCTGGAGGAATGACTTTGGAGAAGCTATGGATATCCTTACCAAGAGCCAATGTAGAGTAGTGGTAGCTGTAGCACTGCTTGTTTCCATCATTCATGGCTGCTTTACTAATACGGTTGAGTTTCCCAGTTAACAATGGTCCTATTAGATCCACATCTAGGCCCACTACACATGCTCCTCCAGTAGAAGATAGACGTAGCTTTGATCTTAGAATTTGTGCCTATTTGCCTCTTTCAGTAGCTGATGGCATTACCTGCCATCACATTCCCCTTACATATGGTGTCACTTCCAACATTTTGCTTAGTCTTTTATATTATCAGGGTCACTTTGAATAAAAATTTTGAATTATCGTTTAAGCTTTTACAAGGTCCTCATGTACAAACACCTGAATCCTTATTCTAATATAAAGGAAAAGACAGTTTAGTATTTGGATTACCGACTAAACTAGACACTGCCTGATGAGTTCCACTGAGAAGAAATGTATTGAAGACAGGGGAACAATGATACATCATAGAACTATGAGCAGGATGGGTATTATGAAGGATGTATGGGAGGAAGAAGAGGAGAAGAATAAGGAGATGGGAGTTAACCCCAAATTGAATTTATTCTAGCAACTTGGTGGGAAATCGTGTATATATAGGTGAGAAGATAAGGTTCACAATACATTTATGGAGTGGAGTCAGTGTAAAAACATTAAATTTGAAGTTCTAGCTAATACTGACCAAGTACTTGTAAGAAAAGATCCTGTTTTTCCTGGTGTTTATTATGTCTATGGACAGCAAGATTAGTTTATGCTGCCTGCTAACAGGAAAGACACATGCTACCTAGCTGTAGTTTTACCTAAGATTTATCATGTTGATAAACTGGATGCCCAAGAAGTTGGATTTCCTGCTAGAACCAAACGTAGAAGTAGTGCATCACAAATAGAAGGAGCCAGCTTTGGAGCTACGATTCCTTTAGTAGGGGCTTCTTAAATTATTTGAAGATTAGAAATGTTTCTACAATAGTGGATAAACTTGCAACCAATACAGCTGCATCTCTACTTCCTTTTAATACCGAGCTGATCGCTATTAGGCCTATGGTTCTTCAGAACAGTGTTGCTCATATTTTGCTAGCAAAGGAGGGTGTAGTCTGTAAGATGCTGAAGGTTAAACAATGTTGTACCTCTATAACAGATAAGAGTAAGGCAATAAGAAGATTATTGAAGATGGTTACTGGAGTGAAACAAGAATTGAAGGAACTGGAGGCAACTCGTACTTTGATGGCAGTTGAAAAGGGATTCGCCCTTATAGGTGGATGACTTGACAATACTGGTGGTGGACTTCTAGGCACTATTTTAAAGCCTATTTTGACTATTGGCATGATTCTTGATTAGTTTATTTGCTGTGATAAAGGAATTCAGATACACGAGAACAAAGAAATAGTTTGTTGAAGGAAAGGGAAGTAAGAGGAAAAGGGTTAAAGCTGAATTAGAGGAAAAACAGTGTAAGGCTTATGATGAGATGAAGGAAAAGGAGAAGTCAAAACGCAAGATGTGGAAGACAAAAACATTTTGAAATTGTCCCAAGAGGTTTATTTGTGCTGTGTGATGGCTATTATATCTTCAGGGGGGATTGAAGCTGCGTATTTTAGTGCTCCATGCATCTATGTTTCAAATATACTCCACTTGAGATAAACATATTAAGGTTTGTGTACTGCATTTATCTAATAACATTAAATGGCTGTATTTATTTATAGTGAGAGCCGCACACATATGAATGAAATACAAACAATGTATTTCCTCATGTTAATTGGACTTGCGTGGAAGCCATGTTGTTTTGAAGTTGGCCAAACTTATAACCAGGCCCAAATCCCATGAAATTTTAATTTATAAAATACTCTGTAAGTTACAAGTTCTCTCTCTCTGCAGGGGTCTTCTCAAGCTGCTTGTTAGTTAGAACAGTAGCATTGTTATTGTATTGAAGCGGTTAGATAACTAGGGATAATTGGCCGTGCATATGCAGTCTGTAGAGATGGGAGAAATCATCCTTTACCAGGCAGGCCGGACAGATGATGCAACCAAGGTCGTGCAGATGTGTGTTTCTTTGTCCAGTGCTGGTTTGCTTAGTTAAAGACATAGCTGAAGGGACAAAATATTTGTATTCAGTCACTATATTTGGTTGGCTTAACCTTCAGGTAACAGCATATAAAATATAGGCATATTGCATACTTACAATGTAAGATAAATGCAAGTTAAAGTAATCAGCAGGAAATGCATTTGTTTACCTTATGAAACCACATTGATTAATCCAACCACTGCAGATGTCTGTGAGTGTAACCAGACAGTAAAGGAATCGAATCCTGGTTGGCAAGGAGGGGTAGGGGAGGTGGTTACCAACTTGTGCATTTATAGCACAGTCATTCTTAGTGTCACATATTTTGCTGGGGAACACCACTCATAAGTATTCTGAAATAATTGAAATGTCACACTTTGGCAATCTGAAAACTTGGCAGCTATGCAATTTGTGGAAGGCAAAGTAAACAAGAGCCCTGAAGGCACCAACCTAGTACATCAAATGTTAAATGAAGACCAGGTTCTACTGGGTCATACTATCCTGCAACGGTCTTCGTGTATGCGAGTGCTACAATTCGCTCTGCCTCGACAGTTATTCGTGAGTAGCAGTTTACGCAGCACGGAGTGAAGGGAATATTGAGTGTGAAGTAATTACTTCTCAGCGAGCTCCGCACACCAAAGTTTACATTTTTTTTAAAAATAATACGTTACTCCCTGCTTTTTCAGAACGTGATAACCCAAATGATCAAGTGCACAGGGGAGAGGATGTAGAGTTAATGGTCAGAGCTGCCGACTTTGGAACTGGGGAACCAGGTTCGAGTCTCTTTGTCGCATTAATATCAGAGGCATTGCTTCAGGGGAATGTTTGGGGTGTTACACACCACTAATAAATTGATTCTCTACTGAATAGTAGGGTACTGGTGTTTTCAGTCGGGTATGGTGAAATGGTTGTCGAATTTCAGCTAGGATCTTTACATGCACACACAGACAAAAACACCCACCCACAGTTTTGAAGTTCCTAAAACTGTTGGTTATTTTACAACATATTGGAGCAGATTTACCGATATTTTGCCCTGTGCTTTCATCACAAAAGTGATAAAAACCAACACAAAATGTTTTTTTTATTAATTACTTTCCAGCGCAAAATTTGTTTTGCGTTGTAAATTGCCTTAAGTAAGGCAAAGTAGCAGGAAGCGCTGCTTTGCGCTACGTAGCCTCAGGGGACATTTACATGGGCATTCCGATGCAACAATCCATGCTTTTTGCCACAAAACCCTATCTATCAAAAAACTAAGATATGGTTTTACGTCAAAAATTAACGCCGTTTGAAAGCAACGTTACAAGGAGAAATGTTTTCATTTCTCCTTTCTTTTCCGACTTTGCATGTATGTAGGACTGTACAGCATACACACAAAGTAGGAAAAGTTTTAAAACTTGTCTAGGCGTAGTATTGTGTACTGGAAAGGAACCCCTCCAGTACAAGGCCTATGCTAGACTCACGCACACACCCTTTCACTATGAGTCAAAGGTGTGTGCATGGCGCATGGCAGCATAATTCTGTGCCATCGCTAGATAGAGGGAATGAGAGGATATGACGCACCCCTGCTGCCTCCTTGTCACACAACGCACCACAGCAATTTTGGCTGCTGCACTGCGTTCCGTGAAAGGTTGGATTGTCTTTTAAGTGACCCTAACAAACTGAACTGACCTCCTTTTCCCTCATGCTCTGCTTCTCATATAATATATTTTAGCAAGATATGCCAACGTTATTAAAGGGAAATTTGAAGCTCACAACTCCTCGCACCCACCACTACTGACAAAGCTAGGCCCATTATCAACATCCTGTGATTCAGGGCAACTCACTTAATCTCCCCTTGTCTAAAAAAACAGAAACAAAATCAAGAGTCGTGTAATGTAACTGGGGCTCATGTAAAAGGGCTACAATACCTTCCGGTCGAGTTCGTGCTATATAAAACTGCAACAACAACAAAAAGTTGTGACACAGGACGGTGAAGGTCCGGGCATCAGGGTTACTGGAGAAACTGGAACCGGTTCCAGATGGCTCAGTCCTGCTGCCATGTGTTCAGAGCCTCAGAGAGTAGTCGGTCATTACTGCCTCTCTTCCGGCCACGCGGACTGTGCTTGCATACTTTCATAATCTCGGCCTGTTTACTTTAATCCCTTTTAATACAGTGGAGGCAGGGGGAACTGTTAATGTATACAAGTTGATTCCTAGTGATGCTCCGTAGAGTAAATACATACAAATGACTTCGCAAACGTCCTCCCTCAGAGCATCTTCTGACCATCTGAGTTAACAACACAACCTTTCCACCATGCACAACACTGCAGCAAGAATCGTGTTCTGTCATGGAAGTACAAGGCCCAGATGACAATACACGTGGTGATAAAACATACATGTGCACTGTGCAAAAAATATCCATGTGCCAGTGTCACCACAGATCATAAAACATATTCTTCTAATATGTTCAGCTGGAACCAACAAAGTACACAGTAATGTCCTATTAATTACCGGTAATCTTCATTACTCCGGGTCCCGTTGTCCTCGTCCCCTTCATACTAAACAAGTGAGATAATCTATCTCACCTACATAAAAAAGAAAAGAAGGAATGTTGGTACACCCTCCCCCCCTTATTGGGAGTACATAACCGTACTCTACCCAGCATTGCTCCTGAATCACCAAGCCCCAGATGAGGGCCGGAAAGCCCGGGAGGGAGGAAGGGATGCTATGAAGGGGACGAGGACAACGGGACCCTGAGTAATGAAGATTACCGGTAAGTAATAGGACATTACCCCCAGGTCCCTCCTGTCCTCGTCGCCTTCATACTGAACAAGTGAGAAAACCCAAGCAGCAACCGGCCATCATCACACAACAAACCACCAGGAAACACAGCCATAGCAAACCCAGCAATCTATTGAAAACAGTACAAAAGAAAAAAAGGGGAATCCAGAGCACACAGCCCGAAGCACCCCCAACCCAAAGTTAGCGCCATCCCCCAGAACATTCTGAATCCAGTAATGCCTAACAAAGGTATTAGCAGAAGCCCAAGTCACGGCCCTACAAATCTCAGAAAGGGACAAACCACGAACCTCCTCCCAAGAAGCCGCCACCCCCTGCATAGAATGCCCCTGAACCCCAGCCGGAGGAGGGGAGCCCGAAAGGGAATAGACCAACATGATGACTTGCTTCAGCCAACAACCAATGGAGGAAGTGGAAGCTCTGCAACCCCTGGAGGCCACCCCAAAGGAAACAAACAGGGAGTCAGACCACCAAATGGAAAGAGTACGGTGCACATAGACCCGTAACGCACGGCAAGCATCCAGCAAAGCCCAGGGAAGGTCGTCCTCATCCACCTGTACCGAACAAAGAGCAGGCAAGACCAGTTCCTGGGAGCGAAGGAATTGGGACGAAACGTTTGGAACAAAGGAGGAATCCAAACGAAGAACCACGCCATCATCAGAAAAGGAAAGAAAAGGCTCCCGAGCCATCAAAGCCCCCAACTCCCCAAGGCATCTAGCCGAAGTAATAGCCACCAAAAACACAACCTTGAAAGTGCAACTTCAAATCAACGTCCTCCAAAGGCTCAAAAGGCGTAGCCACCAAAGCCCTAAAAACCAAAGGGAGGTCCCAAAGAGGAAAAGAAGGCCGAACCACAGGACGCGAAATGTAAAAACTGCGCAACAAACGAGAAACCAGGTCATCCATATCAGGCAGATTCCCCCAAGGGGAACAGAAAGCCCGAATAGCCGCCCACTGGGCCCGCAAAGTGGAGACAGACAAACCTTTCTCAAACCCATCCTAGAGAAACTGAAGAACATCAGGCAAAGGACAAACCAAAGGAGACAATGCCAGACTGAGACACCAACGCTCGAAGTTCCCCCAGAGATGACTGTAGGACCGTAGAGTAGACGGCTTCCGGGACTGCTGAATCCCCAAAGCTAAATGCTAGGGGATACCCCGATTCCTCCACCCCTGCCTTTCAACCTCCAAACCGACAGATGAAGTCGCCGGAGGGAAAACATCTGAGTAGACCGTAAGACTAGACGTGGGGAATGGGAAGGACCAAGGACCCTGAACCGCCAACAATTTCAGAGTGGGAAACCACGACCGGCGGGGCCAGAAGGGCACCGGCACCGCCACCTCCCGATCCTCCATCACCAGCCGAGACAGAAACCGAGAGATCAGAGCAAGGGGAGGAAAGGCATACAGCAGGCGAGAAGGCCAAGGGAGGGTGAGAACATCCACCCCCCAAGACCCCTCCTGAGGGACCCGGGAGTAAAAGCAGAGAAGCAGAGCACTGAGCCGGGAAGCAAAGAGGTCGAGATAAGGACGACCAAACCTCATGCACACCAGACGAAAAGCAACCGGAGTCAATGCCAACTCCAGGGAGGCGGGAAAGAAGCGACTGGGGACATCCACCACCCCATTGTCCACCCCCGGATATGAACAGCCACCAGAGACAAGAGATGGCCCTCCGCCTAGCAAAACAACTGGGACACCATCGCGTTCAGGGACTGGGACCGGATACCCCCTGGTGATTTAAGTAGGCCACTGTCACAGTGTTGTCCGACCGAACCAGCACATGGCGGTGCAGCAGCAGATTCTGAAACCCCAAGACTGCTCAGGGGACAGCAGACAACTCCCGCCAATTCGAAAACCGCCGACTGTCCAGCAGCGACCAACGACCTAAAGGTAGTCCATCCCCAAGGTTGCCCCCCACCCCAATGCACTGGCGTCTGTCGTGATGACAACCGGAGGAGGGGACTGCAGAGGCAGACCCCTTGCAAGATTGTCCGACAATGTCCACCAGCACAGACCAGGAATGATCGATAGAGACACCCGTACCAAGAGAGACAAATCCCGAGACAAAGGATCCCACCGAGCCAACAGGAAGGACCAAAGAAGTGGAAGATGGAAACGCACCCAAGGCACAGTGAACACCGTAGCCGCCATCAGACCCAGAAGGCATAACCAAAAACGGACCAGAAAGGAATGGCCCTCCAGAAAACGCCGAGCCAGGGAGCACAAGGTCACTGCACAAGACACTGGCAGGAAGACCTGATTCAGATCGGTGTGGGAACGCGCCCCTATCAAGTCCTGGGAAGGCACCAGCTGACACATGAGGAGATTCAACAGGAACCCATGGGCCCCTAAGGCTGAACACACCAACTCCTGATCCCTCAACAACTGAACCCTGGAGGGAGCATGAAGGAGCCAATCGTCCAGATAAGGGTAAACCATCACCCCGAGGATGCAAGGAAGCCACCAATGGCGCCACCACCTTGGTAAACACCCTGGGGGCCGACCGCAGGCCGAAAGGGAGGACCTGGAACTGATAATGGTTGCCCGAAGACAAAACCTCAGGAAACAACGAAAGGGGGGGTGAACTGGAATGTGATAATAAGCATCCTGAAGGTCCAGAGTGCACATGAAATGACCCTGGAGAACCAGGGGAATCACCCGCTAAAGAGACTCCATTTTGAACAGGAGCTGCACCACAAACTTGTTCAGGGCCTTCAGATCCAGGACAAGACGAAACGCCACTGTCACCTTGGGAACCAGAAAGATTATGGAATAAAATCCCTGACCCTCTCCCCGGGAGGAACCTCCTGCACAGCCCCCTTGTCCAGCAGAACCTTGACGCCCAGAAACAGTTCCGACCTCTTGGACGGACAACACGGCCAGGGAGTCGGGCGGATCCCAGAGTCCGGGGGAGGAGCTGAAAACTCTATGAGGTACCCCAACCGCACAATGTCCAGCACCCACAAGTCTGAACAGGAGGACATCCAGGCTGGAAGAAAGAACCAAAGCCGACCTCTGACCAAGGATCCGGCGTCGGCCGCCAAATAGTCAGGAATGAGGCTTCGCAGGAGGGGACTTTGCCTTCTTGTTCCAACTTTTCCCATGCAGAAAACGGCCCCTGCCACGGGTAAACTGCCTGCGAGAGGGCGGATGGAAGAAGGCTTTGGGCTTCGAAGAAGCCGGCACCGAGGAAGGCTGCTTGAAAGAAGAATAATGCTTCTTCTCCTTAAACAGACAATGCAATTTGCCCTCAAATTCCTTACCAAACAACATGGAACCCTGAAAGGGCAACCGCAGCGCAGAAGACTTCTGGGCCGAATCTGTTTTCCAGTCCTTCGGGACCAAGTTACATCGAGCAGCCGCACAAGCACCCGCAGAGAGGGCAGAGGCACGCACTACGTCGAAGAAAACATCAGACAGGAATTCCAGCTGTCTCTCAATATGAGCCAGAAGCCCCGAACAGTAAGTGGCATCATCCATAGACCCATACAGGGACTTTAAATCTGAAAGCAGAGACTGAGCCACATAAGTCCTATAAATGCCAGCCCTCTGCGCCAGATGGGAATCAGAACAAACCTTCTGCAGGGAAGCATCCACCTTTTTCCCCACAGGATCCCACACCACTGCATCCTCAGCCAAAGAAGTGCGCCCCACGAGACTGGCCACAAACAAATCAATAGAAACGGAGTCCGGCAAGTCCTTGGCCATATCCTGAAGAGGATAGAGTTTCGCCATGAAACGAGGAAGCATAATGCTATCCGGATCCTTCCATTCCCGGTCATGCACCTCCCTGATACAAGGATGAACCGGCATATCCACAGCAGCAGCACACTGGAACTGGCGAAGCAAGGAACTCCCAGAAGTGCTCGGGGCATCATCGGCAGGAAACCCCATATTCGCCTTCACATGCTTCAACAAGTCCGGCAACATGTTCTTGTCGACATATTTGCTTTTCAGTACATCACTCCCCAACCACTCATCCTCAGAAGAAGAAGAAGACACTGGCGGGGCCCAACCAGAGGATTTGGACCGAGGAGCACCACCCATCTCCAACAAGTTCTCCTTAATGAGGCGCTTAATCTGGACATCGCCACCCCGCTTACGCCACCTCTCACGAACAGGAGAACGTGAAGAATAAGTCGAGGAGGAGGAAACATCAACATGCCTACTCTTCTTGGCATGTTTCCCCATGGTGAACAGGGGCTGGACCGCAGCAGGAAGCACAACAAGTCAGCAAGAAGACTGGCGTAAGAGGGCCACAGCCGAACCAGCCCACCAGAAGGACACCGTGCTAGAAGCCCCAGGACACCAACAGTAGGCGACCCAACAGCAACAGGAGGCCGGACAGAAGTGAACCGCCCCAAAGCAGGGACCATTAAACAGACCACCACATCGCCAAAATGCCTCAACAGCGGACTCAGACGCAGAAAATAGCACACACCCCACAGCAAGAAGTGCGCTGAATTAAATACACAAAAAAACGCTATGCGGTACTTACATGATGGCCGATAAACACATCAAAGCACTGCCCCCAGCCGCCATAGCAAAAACGCCTGACTTCCTGCCCCAAACCAAGGAAGTCACGCAAGTCCCGAAAGGAAGCGCCCCAGCCACACAGGGGCCGCCGCACTCCGCGGAGACCAACGCAAGAACCACTGCGCCCCCGACGTGCCCGGCAACCCGAGAGGCGCAGCCAAACCGAAGCCAAACAGCAGAAAGATCGCCCAACATCAACGGGAACCGCTGGAGGCGTCAGCAGGACTCCCCCCCAAGCCCGGCAGAGGGGGAGACCAGGAATCCAGCAGCAACCTGAAGCCCGGCAACAGGTAAGCCCCAGGAGCAGGAGGAATTCTGGGTAGAGTATGGTTATATACTCCCAGTAGGGGGGGGAGGGGTGTACCAGCATTCCTTCTTTTCTTTTTTCTGTCGGTGAGATAGATTATCTCACTTGTTCAGTATGAAGGGGACGAGGACAGGAGGGACCTGGGGGTAATCAAGAGTGTAAGGCCAGGCCACTGGGGTTCTGTAATACTGTGGCTGCAGCATCAACTGCAAAGTTATTAATTTACTTCACTTATAATCCGCCATCTGCTGCATTATTTGCAGATTTAAGGGAAAAAAAATGTTAGTAGCTCATGTACATCAAGTTACTTAAAACTAACACCACACATGATGCAGTACAGTGGTAGACCATTTGGGAAAGAGTATGTATTACCATTCTGCTGCCGAAAGCTGTACTCAAGTGTGAAACTTTTGCCCAGAGTATTAACGTCTGCTAAATTCGCAATATTATAGGCACACAATGTGCTGCATTCATTTTTGCCACATAATTTGGTCCTCAATTGCAACAAAAGTTCAAGTGGCTGCGGTAAATGGCCACGTGCATTAGATAAATGTAATGCAATGCAGGTAATGCTGAGCACGCCAAGACCCTTGTCTGCAGGGTGAATATGATGACGTTATATAGTAGTCTACATGCCACCGTACAATGGCTGCATCTCAAATTGTGCTAGTCTCAACAAACACTCCTAAAAGTGAAGCATTGGCCCAGACTTCAACGTCTCAATTCAGTGGCACTAACTGAGCCAAGGCTCAAAACCTTCGACATCTACAGGGTGCCAAGGGCGGTGCTCCCAGAAGGCAGTGCCTCTCCATGTAATTCCATATGCATGCCATGCAATGACCACATAGGGCCTGATTTCGATGTTAGGCGGAAAGCCTCCGACAGTCTGTCGGAGGCTTTCCACCCGACATCAAGGGTTTCCGTCTGACAGCCGTAGTACGACGAAGATGGTCAGAGGGAAACCTGCAGGGGATTCTGCTCCTCTTCTGATGGGCTCACAGAGCCCGTTGGAAGAGGAGCGGAATTGTAATCCCATGAATGACGGCTGAGCCAGCCTCTGCTCTGCCGTAGGGATTACAATTTCGGTTTCCGACAGTCTTTCCAGGTCGACCTTTCCAGACCGCTATGGTGTCGGGTGGACGCAAGTCCGCCCGACAACGCAAAGAGCCCCATAAAATCAGGATTAATATTATGCTACTCATAATATGCTACTAATTCAATTCACATCTATGAAATAGTCTCAAGTCCCTTACATCGTGGGCTTTCATTTTAGACACAACATGCAGTTTCCAGTGCGGACACATTCCGCTATAGGCAGGTGCATAGGTTGTGTTTACAGAATAGATTCATTTGAACAATACACACACCAGGAGTTGCAGGAGAAAATGGGAATTGTCATTTTTCATGCAGGTACCCATATTGTTGCACTTCAATGTAGTTTGGAGATATCTTGTGTTGAGGGTTTTGGATGAAATAAGATATTACGGTTTCATTTGGATGTTTTGGTTTTCGGTCAGCCTTGACAGCAGCTCTGTGCTCAAGCCTATTGTTACCAATTCTTTATCATATACATGGAGTATGCTTTACCTTCATCCAACTGCAGTATTGCTCCCTCTCACTTCATGCAAAAGGCTGTTAAGTGTATCATTCCACCTCCTCTGAAATGCTTGCACTGTAATGCATGAAGGACTATTTTATGTCCTAAGAGCATACCAAAACATCAAGTTAAACTTTTTAATCGCATAGATTCTTTGTATATAAAAAACATTATTTTTTTTATTTAATCATTTTCACTGCAGGAAGCTTTTTTCAAATAATTTAGTCAGGACTCAAAATGCAAGTCTGACTTATTGGGTTTGCCAATGGCTGTTTATCTGTGAAATAGTTGACTGAACACTTATCTGAAAGCAGGAAGTATTTTTTTCACAGCAGTTCCCAAGGCACAGTATTAATGGGAGATGTGCCCAGATCTCAGCTGCGAAAAAACATGCTTAACGTAAGTGGATGATGGACACGTTTACAAAGCTGCACCTAATGCGAGCGATGCACGAACATTAAGCAAGGAAGTGACCATATTCACTTAGTATTACAGGTTATGTTAGCATATGGAAAGTACATGTCAAAGTAGCACTCCATTATACAGTTAAAAGGAATGTATGGAAAAGGATTAAGTGAAAGGTTTAATACCAGTTTTTCTTCAAGCTAAGTTTCAGGTCTTCCAATCTAGCCTTTCATACCAGAAATGGAATGAAGCAGGAAGATCTTTAAACACAATAAACCACCATCACCACCAGTAGGAATGGCAGCCAGATCCTGCACCCTTTGGACTAGAGATTGGGGGGCATCATGTATCTCAGAGTCAGGAAAGAGACTGGTGATTTCTGTGAAAGGATTTTAATACAGATGTCAGAAAATAGCGGCAGCAAGGAGCTCCAAGTCTCCGCCTTCTGACCCAGTATACAAAGGTAAGGAGAGGGCTGAATAATTTTGTGCTTGGCCCACCCTTTGGACCTCTCTCTAGCAACCAACATTAGATCCCTTGAAAACAAGTTTTGTCTCAAGGAAGCTACAGAGACCTAGCTTATCGTGGGTTCAGATCTCCCAGGTTCTTCCAGTTCACTTACCAATTTTTCCAAATGACCTTTAGATTAACACAAACTCAATGAATGACACAAAGCAGCCAAAAGGTCATCTATTGCTATGTATTTGCATTAACCAAATTCCAATTGTGACAGACCCGTACACACATCATGATGCTGTCACATAATAGATAGGGATATGTCAGTAGCATTCCCTCAGATCTAGTTGATATAACTCAGTGGCACATGACATGTGTTCCGGAAGCCAATGAAGCACTCTTCAGTGCCCCCGGTGAGGCAAATAGAAGTTATATGGGATTGTAAGAAGACATTTGTAAACAAAACAAAAAAAGTTGTAATAATCAAACATGTCAATTGTAAGGTACTAGTGGTTTGTTCTTCAAATGTTTTGTTAAATTTAGACAAGGAATCAGAGAAGACAATTTCTTACATGAGGAGATTCGGTAGTAAACCTGTAGCCCCCATCATCACTACTCTTTTTTTTCCTGTACCAAGCTGATTCAAGATAAGCCGCTATCAGTTACCCCCTTCACCAAGGAGCCCTTTCAATGTTCCGCCTTTGTGATCTCCCTCTCCATTGCCCTACAAGTGTTTGTTGTACTACCCAGTTTTTGGCCCCTGATGGCCACCTTCCCGGCCTCCCTTTGTGATCTTTTGCTCAAGCCCACACCCTAATTTATTTCAAAATACTGTTTCAGCTGCTTCCTCCGACCTGTTCAGAATCGGGCGTTCTGCGATCCCCCCGGATGCAACTTCCATTCTGGGCCGCATCCTGCCAGATTCAAAAGTGAGCTGCAGGAAGGAGTGGTCTGACAGAACCAGCCCATTTCAGTTCGTAATGTACTGAACATGGTCGTCAGAGGCAAAGTAGTAGTCTAGCCTTGAAATTGTCCTATGGACAGTAAAATAAGAGTAGTGTTCTGTCTACCCATGAGGTTTGTCCTCTCCATGAGTCCAACAGGTCCAAGAAATACATAGCCTATTTCAAGGTGTTAGTCAAGTGGTGTCTGCAGATTTGGTGCAGAGGTTAACTCTCTATTGTTCCACACACAACAGATATCTCCTCACAGCATAAATGCGTTTGTGTGGGGAGAACACGGTTTCCTAAGAGCAGTGAAAAATAACATAATTTGAGATGGAGGGCCTATACAGTCAACAGGCAGGTATCTACACCCACTAAAGAATCAAGTACAATCATATATATACACCTTTCTAATCCATCTTCACAAGTAAGACAGACAGTGGGGTCCCGCTGACATACAGGCGCACTTCCCACTTGAACAGGACATTTAGCATGAACGATGAGAACAATACTGCCACCTCTTATTTTTTATTTATCCCTCTCCTTCTTGATTAGATGGTTTTCCTGTCGGCATACAAGATAGATAAAGTGCCACCTAAACTGGCCAGCCATCAGTGAATGTTGCCACAGAACTTCTCAAATCCCCAGCAGACATACAAAGCGACTTTCGAGAATGACAATTGTTCGCGATTGCGATTGTTAAGCAGGTTTGCTCAGTGCAAATTCAGGCTCAAGAGCCCCTTAGGTCCGACTGAGGCTAACATTAAAATTCAATACATATCAATAACATGAAGCACATTTGGCTCCACAAGCAAGACAGAAAGTGGTCAAGTTTCAAACCAATAAAGATTTATTAAAGTGTTAGCAAAGCAACATAGTTAAATTACCAAAATTATTTGTAACCAGTAATCAATACAAAAATGCTATAGCCACTCAATAATTTAATGTAATTCAAAGTTGATAAAAGCATAACCAACGACTATAAAGTTGTCTTAAAAGGAAAGTTAAGCAAGATCAGTCCTCCCTTTAAAATAGCACCCTTCTTTGCTAATTCAAGGGAAGTCACGGAAAGGGTTTCTGCCATGAAGACATCTGCTTTAAAGGCATCTGCTGCGCCTCTTTATTTAAATAGCTCAAATCACACACTTCTAACCTTTCGTTACACCTAGACATGTTTCCAGACGAAGGGGCAATCAGGTTGAAGCACAAGCAGCTAAGGTAACTTCATTATTTTCCTCAAGCTACTTACTACACTATGAACAACAGCTACATATCCTTCGGTCTAAAGGTTATCTGCTACGGATCAAGAAACACTCAGTTCAGACAGTACTCTGCATGTGCTTGCCCGTGTGTTTGTTCTAGAAGAACTGCGTAAGGAAAACATTTCACATGAGAACAGAAAACCAAAGATACATCATATGAGATTGCGGGTTTTGTTTCTTCTGAAATAAAGAAGAATACATGACATGTAACATAATGGTAGCCGAATTTTAGCCATCTTAAAATACGGCCTTCATTTGCAGGCCAAGATCAACGAGAAAAATACACTTTGAGAACATTTGCATGTTACATGTTGATATTGAAGCAGAACATTTAAATACAAAACATTTCCGTCATTAGCATTCAGGACTGGATAAAGAGCACAGTTATTTTTCTGCACTGAGTGGCCCCTTTAAGATCGGACCCCTCCCTCCTTATGTTCATATTCCCATTCAGCTCCTTAAAATTTCAATACAATACAAGTATTCTTTACCCTAATAACGACGTCTATCTGGGGGCCCCTCAATTAGGTATCCCCTCATCTCAACTGAAAGTGTCACCCATCTCCTACATAACTGTTGCCTAAAAGAATTAAAACAAAACTCTCTCTCCCATTTCATTTCGATAATGAGGCCAAAGGATCATGGGAAGCACGCCGCATTCGGAATCACGTGCCCCACGCCAGATTTGTTCCCCAGTTGTCTACAAACCAGAGACATACTCCACCTATGCCACGTACACAGGGGAGGCTCCTCCGTTATGGAGGAGGAGCGTCGCTCCCACGCTGAAAGCCAAAAGAGGCAAAGGACAAAAATAAAATGATAATAAAACTATTTATTATCATTTTATTTTTAGCCGTGTAGGCTACGAGCCAAGGGAGGGGTGTGGCCTCCCATCCTGATGCTGCAGCACGAGGCAGGAGGGGGGAGTGATGGACACTGCCAAGGGCTCATGACAGCTAGGCCGGCCCCAGAGAGCCGGCCAAACCGTCTTGCGCACTAGCCTTTCTCCACCGAGCTGTGTTGTACAGCTGGGTGGAGAAATCAGCACAGATTCCCACTAAACGTCCGAGCGCCGAACCGAGTCGCTTAGACAAATCTCAGAGCTGCTCCCATGCTGGGAATACTATTCGCAGCATGTGAGCAGCGCTGGGATTGGGAGCCTCAGCAAGGTCCTGACAAGAACGCGAGGATCGGGAGCAAGGCGGCGGCAGTCTGAGCAGGTACGTTTTATTTATATGTTTTTGTTTTGTGCGTCCCCTCAAACCTCCACTTTGCAGTACGCGTGGCTACTACTGCACATACATACACTCTGACTCAACAGGCAGGTTAATCCTTTACCGAACTATAAACTACAATTAATTAAGACAACATCCAGTATCACATTAACTAAAACCGGAACATCACAACAGTTTTATGAGAATAGTAGTACATACTCATTGAAATGTTTACTATATATATTTAGCCTCCAAAAGCAATAATAAATACATGTATTTGTATTAAAATAGCCTTACTGGAAAAAACAATGTATTCAATTGGCACATCTGATATTTAGATAAACTAAAGTTCATAAATTAAAAGCCTCTGTTACAGTGCAATCCTTTGTCTATTTTAAGACTAGTTTCTCAGAATACTTCTCAGAGAGTTTAACCCAGCAAAGCTTTGAAGGAAATGTATCAGCGTTTCCTAAGCACTACCAAATCTAGTCCACTGATAATCATATCCGGGTCCTGGTTTGACTGATGCAGCCTAAAATTTAATAATTCATGACATTTCAATGGGTGTCTCTGAGGATTCTACAGCTGTAATGATCAAATAAAAGTACAAGCAAGGACTTCCCATTAACATACTGAAAAATAAAAAAAGCTTGGTGGCTTGAAATTTTAACAAAAAAAAATTTACTTTTTTATCTAGAAGTTCATCATCATTCACCACTGTACCTTGTAATAATCGAATTCATTTTAAAAGTTCTCACTCTATTATGATATTTGGAGTCCTAGGGAGTATCTTATATTATGTTCCTCACAGTGAATATGTTTGCTTTTCTTTAATCATCAGCATACATCGGCATTTTCCTTCTGCAAACAGATGTAATGTCCAGATTCCAGTCTTAATGCATTAAGTGAAGTAGACTCATTAATGGACCTAGTTCCTGGGCTCTCATAGCAGTCAGAGGCTATCGGGCTCCAAATGTAAAAATTGGATCATTTACTACAAGTACTTTATTTCACAGGAGAAACACATGCTACAAATGAAATGATCAGCCAAGAAAACCAGAACACTGTAGCTCCTTCTAGCCAGACATATAACCCAGTACACAATCCTATTGCATGCATGCTAGCAAAGATTTAACATGGGGGCCATATGGACACTATTATCTACTGGACTGTGCTTGCTAAGCACAAATCCGCAGACTCGGGACGCAGTCCATTGTTCTTTGTGAAAGGAATGGGACAAATGGTTGCACTAACTTCTCTGTGTTGTAAAGGTGTTCTTTAAAGGAAAACCATCTCACTTTGCCACACCTCCAAGGGGATGGTATTTCTCTATCAACATAGCAGTGATTTTGGTTTCATTAACTGTAATGGAAAGTTTGGTGAGGTTACGATGCACCCACCACTAAACATGTTCGCACTCACAAACTGCCCACAGACCACCTCCCGAATTCAAAGTGACCACCCTTCTTATTCAATCATAGAAACATTTGGCTATGTCTATGGGGTAGAAGGTCACGCTGACAACTGAAGATGATGCAACACTGGCAAGAGTTAATCCCATCATTAGATATGGGTTATGAAGCCTCCAACAAAGCTCTCTACAACTTATAGGTAGAGGTCAGTCATGCTTAAACGTTTGAAGAGTGAATTGACACCGATGTACATTTTGCTATGAGAACATGAAGACCACACACACAAATCTGACCTTAACCTAAAGCACTACCAACTGTGAACTTTATGTGAATCTTCAATACAGCACAAACTACCATCACCACCAGATACCTTCACAGAGCATTTGCAACAATGAGGTTAACAAATTGAATTAGATGGTGTTTGTAAACCAATAAGTAGGCAGGTTAAGATGGAGTCATCATTCTGCTCAAAATAATCTCTTGCTGGAAAACATGGGGAATGAGATCACATTTCGCTCTAGGCTTTTTTATACTGCCACGGATGCGGTCACTAACACACGAGAAGCTACTGACCGAGGCCAGGAATGTTTGTTGGGCCTGGCCTACAGACAGCTATAACTACCAGGCGTTGCTGCCTCATGTTATCGAAATGATTCATAAATAAATAAATACATACAAACTATACTGTTGGGGCGGCACTGTCCCCTGCATGGTGAATATACATATAACCCTAGCCTCAGTGCCCGATGGTATGTGAAATTGATATCCTGACTTTTTGTTTGGCCCGGACGTCACACTAATCTAGTGTGTGTGTGCAGAGACCTAAGCCTGTCCCTAGTAATGTGAGGTACAGAACATGTTCTCTGACCTAGAGGGGAACAAAAACCATGGAAACCAGACACACAAATCCAAAGAAACCCATCCATCGATGACCATCCAAGCCACATCTGCACCCAGCCTAGGTAATCCTGCTATGCAGAAAAGTGCTGCCACCTAACCCGGCCTCAATGATCCCATCCAGCAGTCAATATCTGTGTGAAGTCACAGACCGCGCACTTAAGTGGAACAACTCTGGTATACTTAAGACTTCTACTGCGTAAATATGAAATGGTGAAAGCGGACTGAACTGTAGTGAACTGCTGTGCGCATCTAAACTTTGGTGTGTTTTTTGAGTGAACTGCACCTGTCCTAATCATGCCCTGTCCCATGTTAAGAAAATGGTTATAGACACCAGAAAACGACAGTAGTTTTGGGGACATGGGAAGGGGGTTGCGCTTACTGAAGACCACACACAGGATTACAATGATGTAACTGAGAACCTTAATTTTCCTGTGTAGTAATTTGCTTTACTGGGTAAATATAGTACTTTCTTTTAACTAAAAGGTAAGCAAGGGGAAGGACAATACATTGTTGTGTCTGTTGGTTGATTCAGACACCCCCACACTCTCGCAGAGAAGCATTTAACTACTCACCCTTGCCGTCCTGAGGTCAAGCACGGAGAGAGTGTACTTGGCCCCGTTTGGGGAGCCATATTCAATGGACACCAAGGCCAAATAGCCTCTCGCACCACAGCCAGGGCTCAGTAGCCCATGTCTGCCCTATGGTCACCAAATAGGGACTGACACATATTAAGGGACTACGTGGGTCAGCCCACCTCAGTCATTGGCTTGTCTGCACTGTGAGCAACTGGATATAGCGTGATCACCGCTATACATCTACTTAAAAAAAAGCGTTCTTCAATGCCAGGGTTTGTGCACCAATACATTATTTTACCAAAGCTTTTTTCTTTTCAATCTGTATCTTTTTCTTCATTTTTTAGTCATCGCTGTGTGTTTAAACTATGTCTCAGGCCACAGTATTTCAAAGACAGTACTAGATTTTTGTTTGCACCAAATGATGTGAACTAAAACTAATTTGGGTTTGTATACCCGTTTTAACTATACCATCCTACTAGTTGTATGCAATGGTTAGAACTTTATTTTAAATTCAACATGTTTACTGCAATCATATTGTCGCCACGTTCAGGAAGTGTCATTTATTTTATTCTTTTGATTTTTTTTATGGCATAGGCTTTCAACAACAACAAAAAAACAATCACACCAAGTTGCTAGGCCACAACCTACTGCCTTTGCCATTTTTAAGGCCTAACATGGCTGCTGTGTTAAATGTCACCCCACCTATATGGCTGCAAATGCTATTACTTTTGGGCTTCAAATTAGAAGTCGCATTTTGAGGTTCTTGATCAGTCGCACTATTTTTTGATGGATTTGGCCATTAGTCTAGAAGGCAGTGGCCTTCAATTTTCCATTACTGGCGTAGCTTCCTGAAAATGTGCAAAGTCCCTGCCTCCATCTTCACCAAAACTAAAACCAGCTCTCGTCGACTAGGTTTTGTCGCGCAAGGGTTTGCACTTTCTGCAGTTTCAAATAATTAGCGGTACAAAAGGGGGTGGTGATGGACGGAGCATCAGAACCAATCAAACACTCACACCCAGTCAACAGATCTGGGTTTGATCCATCACCGTTCTTTAGCCCACTCTGCCACCCCAGTTCAAACATGGCCATATGCAAATCAGTCTGACCCTGTGCCTCATGGGAACAGTCCAGCCCGAACTGCCAAGCCATGCCTTCCCTGGACCGGAAACAAGCTTCCTAGGACCGGTTTCTGGCATTTCAGCCGTCTTCAGCCAGGCTTGCTTGAATCCAGTGGCAAAGTGAGCAAGGGACTCACGTCCGAGCATACCCTGCCAACTTATGGCGAACAAAGCGGTACAAAAGGGGGTGTTTCCAGTGGCAAAGTGAGCAAGGGACTCACGTCTGAGCAGTTCGGGCTGGACTGTTCCCATGAGGCACAGGGTCAAGACTGATTTGCATATGGCCTGGTTCAAACTGGAACGGCATGGTGAGCAAAAAAACGATGGATTTAGGCCCAGATCTCTGTACTGGGGTGACTGTATGACATTGTTCTGCATTCTGTCCATCAATTGTTGTTTTTGCATTTGTCACCCCGAGTGGGAAGGGTATGCCCAGATGTGGGTCCCTTGCTCTCCATGCCACTGGAATCAAGCTATCCTGGCTGAAGAGGGGTGAAACCCCGAAACTGGTCCTAGGATGCTTGTTTCCAGTCCAGGGAGGACCTGGCTTGGCAGTTCGGGCTGGACTGTTCCCATGAGGCACAGGGTCAAGACTGATTTGCATATGGCCTGGTTCAAACTGGAACGGCATGGTGAGCAAAAAAACGATGGATTTAGGCCCAGATCTCTGTACTGGGGTGAATGTAGGACATTGTTTTGCATTTTGTCCATCAATTGTTGTTTTTGCAGTTACAAATAATTAGGTCATTTTGTCGAAACAGCTGAATAAACTCATGTACTCTGAATCAAACCAGAATTTCGAAACCACAACAACTTCTGTCCCTAGAAACCATCGACAGCAGGCTCATGCAAGGGAAATGCAAGGGAAATACCAAGATGGCGTAGACAAATTGAAAAATAAGCAGACTAAGCTTACAGAATTAATAAAACCTAAAAACCACTTACAAGAGACGTCAGTTGCTAATTTATCCAAAAAAGGATTCAAAATTGTTTTCCTTCATTAAGATGGGGCGTTGTGAGTTTACACTGAAAACTAAATAGCAGCACTTTAGCCAGGAAGCACTTGCAAACGCTCACGCACACCCTCAAAGGCCTATTTAAAAAAAAAATCCCAAGGGCAGAATGATTGATACTGTTTTTTGTTTTCCTACTTTGAGGTCATTTGTTGTGCGTCAGTATCTAGATATCAGATCAGTTTAAATAAGGAAAAACCACAAATATGGTTCGACAAAAGGCAAGTATGACGTTTCTATAGAAACCTGTGATTCTCTTCAACACTGCTCTACATTGCCTCCATTCCTGCAAGATGTCTGACAGATCTTCTGTCCACAGCCTAGGTGTCTTCTGACTCCCTACGCCTCTAGACACTACCTTCAAAGAGCTATAATCTAGAGTGCATTGGCCATGAGTGTCTCTGTGTGTCTGGGTCCATAGGCGTGCTGTGCTTAGTTATGGCTTCGATCACAGGTGTAGCAGATCCTGTCTGGACTATCATGTCCAGGAAGAAGGGTCATTTCAAGTTTTGGGCATTGCAAGTCATAGTGAAGTGAGATGAGGTGCGGGGACATCGTGTCATATTGAGTCAAAGGTTGAAATATAGTGTAAAGTTTAGTGTAGTACAGAAGGGTGTATGTCATGAACAGCTAGTGGGATATTTTGAGCTGTGTGTTGTGTAATGCTTTTAGATGGTGAAGGCATGCTTTAGTACACTGTACAGTAGCGGCTGGTAGGGAACGGTGGTGGGCGGGGAAGGGGGTGTTTAGAGAAAAAAAAAAAAGACTTACCTGCTCGTCGCCAGTCACCAGCCACAGCCGCCTTTTCATCCTCACTGCTCTCCTGCCTCCTGGCAGTACCCAGGCTCCCCTAAGCCAATGACGACGCTGCTGTCACTATGACAGCAGCATTGTGATTGGTCTAAGCGCCGTGGTTCGGTGCTCAGACGGGGACTGACAGCCTGTGCATGTTCTCCACCTAAGCTGCGCATTACAGCCCGGTGGAGAGCATGCTAAGTGCGCATGGTGGTTTAGCTGGCCCAAGATGGCTGGCCAAACCGTGATGGGCCCTTAAGGTGCAGCAACCACTCCTCCTCCCTCTGGAGTCACGGGAGCTCCGCCCCCCCCCCCCAACATGGCTGCAAGATAATAAATATGAAATGATAACAACTTCTGTTATTATTATTTTATTTTTCCTTTCACCCTGCTCCGAGAACAGTGGGGCGACGCTCCTCCGCCTTAGCAGAGGAGCCGCCACTGACACTGCAAGGTGGTGCTAAGAGACGTGGTGTCGGTAGTGTGCGTGCAGTGGTACTGCTCAGTACAATGGCTTCCTCTGTGCTCCCAGTTATGTTATTTAGCACGTTGACGTTTCAAACAGAAAGGCCAAAGATAAGGAAGAAGTGGTACATGGCACGAACTGTAGTTTTGGTGGGGGACAAAAACCAGGGAAGCTGACTGAAGCATTTAAGCTCATGAGTGAGAAACGTTCAAAGAAACAAAACAACAAATAGGCTACATGGCACGTTCCCAAGGAGGACACGTTGCAATTTAAATGTGATGTGCGTCTATGTGTGTTTCTTCTCCAGTTTCCTGTAAGGGCTCTAGTTGTAAGCCATGCGGTCCAGTGAGGTGCAGTGCGTGCTGCAGTTCTGAGTAGCGGGCCGTACTATGGTGAGATGTGGAATGCTTTTCGGTGGTGTGATGTAATGGTGCCTGATGTGGTAGCATGTGTTCTGTGATGAGCTGTGGAGTTGTGAGAAGGTGGATTTGATGTACGGTGTTGACTGGTGAATGTTGCGCTGTGAAAAACTTAGATCGCGCAGGAGTCGGGTACTGTTGTGCAGTGTGTTGCATTGTGTGTTGGGTGTGGCAGCATATGTAGCATGGCGAGGGAAGGTATTCTGTGGTCAAAGCGATCTGTGTTGGGATGTTTTGTGATAGTAAATGAAATGAGGTGTTCACCTATTGCAACAGGTAAATCGAAAGTAGAAACAATGCACAATTTGTTAAAAATAAGATTCAAACAAATTGCAATCAAAATAATCTTATGTTTTTTCCTAGATAGGTGAAATGGTTGCTCCCTTTATAAACCCGTTTACTAAATGGCTTGTTTTAATATTTTTGACATAATATGGAAAACAGATGGAAGCATATAACCCATAGGAATATTTCTGAAATGGAACATATCAAACTTATATATTTAACTCAAATACATTCCAATCCCTTTACTGTTACTATACTAACCTTCACACTCCAATCCAGTTTTAGGAAAAACATTTTCTAAATCGTAAACTACTGGGCTTGTAATTTTGTCTCGCAACAGTTCACTTTGCGGCATGAATGCTATGAACATGGTTGAGGTATTGTGCCTGTAACCATTGAGCATTCTTCTAGAAGTGGTATTCTTGCCTTATGGCATTCTAGTGGCATGACAAGTATGTCCCATAAGAAACGATGTAACAAGAACAACGCCTCCTCGTTACTGGGAGAGTAATATTATATCACACTTTAGATATTCTGTTCTCAGTGACACATTCATTAGTTAATGGCACAGTAGCTAAGCTCCACAACAGTGTAATTATCTATGTAATAACTGAATCCTATTTTTAGTAGATGAACTAATCCACCAGTGTGACTGGCCCAGTAGTAGTGGTATGTCAATCATAACCGTGCATGCAATATGCTGTCAATGGTGTAGTTGTTTGTGATGTTTGTTGTGCCAATGATTATCTGCCAGTCAGCCATGTTTACTAATAGCCATCAATTACCCTGCAGTAACATTAAGCCCCAAAATAATTATTTTTCCCACAATGATGCATGGAAGCACCCCCAGAAAACAGCCAGTAATCTAGCCCAGATAATTTAAATATGCAGTTGTTAAGATGTGAAAATTGATGTTTTTCAGTCAGGTGTCTGCATCCTGACATGCAGTCTGAGAGGGTGTCTAGCTGCAAAAAAAAAATCTGCTAAACACACACCTTAACTCAGTTTTACACACTCATTAACTCAGTATACTATTTATGCTGTACGCACCCCGATGATCGCTGCAACTTTAATCCTATAATAATGAGAATTTGGGAGGTTATTGACTGCTAAAAAGGTTTAAATGTATCACAAGTATTTTTTCGCGTTAGAAAGGCTAAAAATCAACAGGAAGAAGTGAAATGATGTAAAAGCATACAGGCGAGACTGGAGTGGAAGCAAGGAGACAAAGCAAACACACTCAAGCACTTCAACCCACGTCGGCTTCACGGGTGAAAAGCGCACCCTACCTTAATCTGTTTGAGAAGTAAACAACAAAGTGCTGCACAGCGGCGCACCGGAAGGAAAGCTACTGCTCAAACCGAAAGTGTTCTCGCGGATGAAATAATAATGTAACCTTTTTAAAGGATATGGGGGGGGGGGGGGGGGTCTGCACACCCCCTGACAATCAGGATAACAACAACTAGTAAAGGTTGGTTTTGCGTTTTGCTGCAGATCAATGAAGCATCGAATGTAACGAATACAACATTTGAACCATCTCTAAAAACAATGTATTATACTAATTAAAGTTCCTTTATAAAACCAACAAGGCACTTCTCTCTGGCTCCCCGATGTCTCAACACACCTACCTAGAAGTCGGTGTAAGGATGGCACGGATCACTCTGCCCCAGCTTCAGGCGTCAACCCAAAACTGAATGACTGAATGATATAGCACTGTGCTCGTTTGGGCGACTAACCGACAAACAAGCTTTGGCAAATACCAGCATACTATACACATGCACAAATTCGCAAAACCTATTAGTGCCGGGTCTCTAGGCACCCTGTCTCTTGTGTGCCTCCTAGTGATGGATGATGTGCTAAATGAACAAAGCGGCCTACCTCACATCACCCTGAAAGAGCAAGCCTGGACTGGTCCATCTCACTATGCTCTGACAGTCAAAGACCAAAGAGAGGTACAGGGCAAATCAGAGAGGTCACAGCAGTAAGTGGTGCCTCGAGGTCCTCGAAAAATAGCTATACTTGTCAGAGACTTCCTAAAGGCCCTGGAGTCCTACTACAAGCCACAGAGTACTCTCCAGACTCAACAGCTGAAACTGAGGGAAAAGTGCACAGTGTCACGCAGCCTGCATAAACACAAGGCACAGCAGTGGCTGTTTCCCACGTCCTTCCCAAAGAGGATGCAGAACACAATCTGGCCATCAGTCATCCTATTCTCTCAGACATTCATCCCGGCAAGGTTCTAACTTTCACACAAAAATAGGTCATACTCAAAAATGTGAATGAACACTTAATTTTCAATCCTCGGGCTCTGCAATACTGTCCACATTAATGGGAGATACAGTGATTACAGCTTGGGGTTCACAGGGTTGCTCACGATTCTTAGCGCTCTCTGTTGTGCTGCTGAACTGTGGCACCGAGACACAAGCTGGCCTTCGGTTCGAGAGTATTTCATAAGCAAATGCCTTACACTTAATGCATTCCTTCGCGCACGAAACAACAGCTGTGGCGGGCCCGCGAGCGATCGATCCCCCAGCCACGAGCCAGGAGCCCACCCAGGGAGACACACGAGAAGACCGGGCGCCCGGTGGGCCGCGGTCGTAGACATCTGTCCCGCTACCACACTTCCACATAGACGGTAACTGGCATCCCTGCATCCTCCTCCTCATCCGACTATCCTCCTCCCAATCCCCGCGCCTGCGATTACTCCGACATCATCCCACGCGATGGTCCAGTGCTCAGGCTCAAGACTACTGTAGCTCACATCCTGCGGCATAGTGCAACTCCCTCCCCCAGTTTCTATATCCCCAGTTGGCTGAAGGTTAACCCATGGCTGCAACCCCATAGCTTGATGATACGCTTCGCAGGGACATAGACACACTACATGGCTCCTATGCGGCGCAGTGCTCGCCATGCGCAGTGGTAGGACATGCCCAGACGCAGACCCTGGACGTCTGTCCGCAGTTTACAAAGAGTAGTAACACGCAACCCCACGAGTCCACGGGCTCGGGGGCCCACCTGGGCTATGGCTGGGCGTTCCTGCCTTATGTAGTTCTACACCAATAGTAACCCCGAATGTGCCTCTGTATGTAATGTTTATACAAATGCCAATAAAAAAGATTTTTTTTAAAAAAGCAAATGCCTTACACTTCGAAGGGGAAACACGCGGCACCCCTTTGTCAGGTCCATCTTCATGCATTTATCTGTCAGCTCTGGTCCTCTTGCAAAGAGAGGGGCCAACTTCTGCACCGTGGGGCAACCACTGTGCTCTTCAAATACCCTAAGATGAATGTTACATAACATTTAACCAAAAACCCACACCCAAAAGGCCAGAGAGGCACTAAGACATGCAGACCACTTTGTACATATCCTACTACAAGAGAGTACATCAGCTGGCAGCGTCCTTGCTACCACAAGCTTTAGCTCAGCTAGGTGACAGCAAAGCGCCACTGACATTACACTCGTTCACGCGTGTGTGCCTTGCTGCACCCGAGAGTAAACAGCCCTTTTGTGCAGAATTCTCAACAGAGCCCAGACCTAAAGGGGCAGGCACGATGATTGGGCCACCCTCAGCACTCGCTGCATTAAGACTGGCATGTGGCTAGAACTGGAATGTCACAGAGCCGTCCACTGTGTTTTCAAGGCTGAAGGCATGTCTCAATGGCTAAATAGTCCCTTACGAAGTGTTTTTATTGATTCCCTGACAAGGTAAGGAAAATGTAATTTTCTAAAAAAAAAAAAAAAGAATGAGGAATTCTTAAAACTATCAGATTTTCTTACAAGGAGGGACAAGTAGGCCGCAAAAGTTAGATGCTAACTTCTGAAATATTTTTTTTAGCTTATTTCTGTTTCTGTGCCCGTCATCCTTTAAACTAGGTTTCCTAAAAACTGCACAACACCCACATTTTTGTTGAAATAGATAATTTGGCGCTCTGCATATTGGGTTGCTCATTGGTATTCGTCGCATGCTTGGCTAAAGAAAGCAGTTGGATGGTGGGTTCTGCAGTGAAGTAGCAGCAGTGCCATTAGACCCAAGTAAAGCAAGGAAACCGGGTCCCTATCGCCATGTTGGATAGCAAAACACGTAATAGGGGTTGGCTTCTCACAGCCCCGGGCAGTGGGCCTTTGAGAGCTCAGTGGGCTGGTCAAACTCAACTTGCTTGCTGGCAGAGGGAATGGTTAGTGGGTAAAAATGTGACATAAGAACAAAAAAACTAGGCCTATCCTTCATTTAGGTGTGAAAATACAGGGTGCGAGGACCAAGGCATATGCCTATGAGCTATGAAGTACCTTACAATAAGTTTCCAGATAACTCCAAGTCAACTTGAACACAACTCAACTACTGGGATTTCCATTTTTAAATCATTGTTTTCAGGTGGGAGTTCAATTGGGTCAAATGAATTGAGCAGGACTACAACTCCCAAAATCCATTGGGATGTTACTAGAAAACACAGGACTGGGACGCTGTGTCAATTGCAAATTGTAGCTATCTGTTAACCTTTCCTTAAATCATCAGATCAGATTAATTTTTTTACCTAGAATTATTTTACCCACTATCTTTTTTTCAGTTACTTTCAATTTCTTCTCTGCCAGTATTTTTATCTGTAGTTCACCTCTGCATTCTGCCATTTTATCTAATCTGATTCTGGGAACTGCACACGCAGTTTTGTTAACTCACAATCCAAAGGTCCAACCCAGACCATGCACGTGACGAGAAAAGCGAAAAAGCAGCCTGAAGCGAAGCGCGATAGAGATGCAAGGGTGCGACTGAAACGAACATTAACATAGACTGTCATTTTTTAAAGAAAACATTTTGTGACTGATTGACTATATTTTGCGTGCAGACTTGTGTATGATTGAGTGCAAAAAGGGCGCATTGCTATGGCATAGAGGTTTATGTGACATCCAGCGCTGGGATCCAGCGCTTTCTTGTGTGACGTGGGACAAATTGATTATATCTGTACGCCTCAAATGAGCATACCATGCATTACTGTGCAGATTTCGGACTACTGCTTATTATTTCAAACACAAGTTGGCAACTGAATTATTACACTTGGACTTTTGGGTTTAATGACCAGCAAAGTTCCTCAGACTGCGAACTAATTCCTCTGGTTTAAAACCCCTACTGATTTATTGGATTAAAGGAACTTGGATGGCATCCACCCGCTGGGTGGTTGGCGTGTCGTCTGAGTGACAATTGTTTATTCACAACTGTCTACCGATTGCAAGTGTTATAGCAACATGAAAACTGTGGGCATATGAAATAATATTTGGACTGAAATAGCTTCCTTGGCGGCTTGTGCTACCATCACTGGAACGCCATTAAACCAGCTAATGTTTCAGGAGTGAACATTTGAATGGGAGGGATGGAAAACTATGCAGTTACAAGTTGGATACTACTGAAAATCACAATTCTAAGGATGCTATCAGTAAGTTTAAACTGAGCATCGCTTATTTCCAAACTCGACGTGACGAAACACGTTAATATTCATTTTAACCGGTGGCAGATCCTCCACTAGGGTGGAGGACCGTCGCTCCATTGCTTACTCGCAGTGCAAGAAGCAGAAATATACAATGGTAAAACTACCATTTTGTGTTTCTGCTTCTCGCACTGCGAGAAAGCAAAAGTGTTTGGCTGGGGCCGGGCGGGTCTGCTGTAGGACAAGGGAGGAGTGGCTTGCCCACTGCTGAGGGCGCTGACTGTTTGGTCGGTCTGTACTGCTCGATTTTCCCGGCCTTTTTGTGTTAAAGGGTGACTAGTGTGACTTCAGTCTCTTACCATCCAAGTCTAAGGGTTAGAGTAGTGAATGGAGCCTATTTACTAGGCACTTCGACATGATCCTGTGTTCTTCCCCATAGATCAGGGCTTGCACACATATCCTAGGGGATAGATTCGTTAGTATTAGGGATAACCTGTCCTGTAGTGAGGGTATTTCATGGAGCCGTGCTGAATTCAGGCCTGGTAGGCCTCAAACGGGAGAGACTCCATCTTTCTTTCTGCCCCGGCAGCTTGAGACGCTTCTAGGTTAAGGGTAATGTTTTAGTTATGAAGTGTTATTCACTTGGAGAGAACCGGTTCAGGCCGGCCCTTATCGAAGGATTGTACTTTTCTTCATGCCGAAGACACTACATCAGGCCGGCCGGCTGGGAACGTGTCCTTGGTACGGGGAGGTACAAGAATTTGGTGGGCGGCAGGTTACGGGCCGGAATTTTCCATGAGGAAATGCACCTCTATATTAGTGAAAGTCTGAGGCAGATACTGGCACTTACTTCAGTCCGTAGGCGACATCTAGCCATTAGCAGTAAAGCTACTACTTATTCCAGGGAAGACAGATGACAAACTTGAAGGCGGAGAAAAACCGAGAGACAGATACTCTTCTAGCAGAATAGCCAGAGAGGAGAGAGTAGCCGATGAGGAAGAGGTCCCAGTGACTCGGAGAAGGGAGAAGGGAACAGATCCGTGACTGCGGAGGTGTGACTTCCAGGCGAGCCGAGGCACAGACAAGAAGGGAACATAGATGACCATTGAGTGCAGGCTACACACGACTAAGGTGATGTCGACCCCTTTCTTATTAGAGTGTACAACCTAATCTTTCACTTTTCTTTGCAGGTTATGTGTTACATAGTAATGTTATGTGATTGCGTATGTAATGAGTAATAAAGTACCCAGTTTGTAGTGAATCAACATGTGCTGCGTGTTCTTGTATAAGAGGGTAGCCTATTCTTCTAGTCAGCTGTGACTTGACATGAACAGATGTTAACCCTGATCAGGTAAGTGGTAACTGAATAAGGGAGAGAGGAGCCCCTCGAACCAGAGAACAGGTTGTGCTCAAACTGGCAGTTCTTGTGTGATCTGATAAATAGTTGTATGTTATGGTAATCATAGGATGAACTTGTGCTGAGGCTGCCGTCTGGGTAGGAAGTCCTGGGTCCGTTTGGGACCGCGAGGCTGAGGCTGCCGTCTGGGTAGGAAGTCCTGGGTCCGTTTGGGACCGCGAGGCTGAGGCTGCCGTCTGGGTAGGAAGTCCTGGGTCCGTTTGGGACCGCGAGGCTGAGGCTGCCGTCTGGGTAGGAAGTCCTGGGTCCGTCTGGGATCGCGAGGCTGAGGCTGCCGTCTGGGTAGGAAGTCCTGGGTCCGTTTGGGACCGCGAGGCTGAGGCTGCCGTCTGGGTAGGAAGTCCTGGGTCCGTTTGGGACCGCGAGGCTGAGGCTGCCGTCTGGGTAGGAAGTCCTGGGTCCGTTTGGGACCGCGAGGCTGAGGCTGCCGTCTGGGTAGGAAGTCCTGGGTCCGTTTGGGACCGCGAGGCTGAGGCTGCCGTCTGGGTAGGAAGTCCTGGGTCCGTCTGGGATCGCGAGGCCGCCACTTGTATTATAAGAGGTCTTGATATATATATATATTCACTGAAAAAACCATAGGTTTCACACATGTTATAGTTAGCGGAAATTTTACTGATAAAAAACCAATGAAATTCCCCCATTATAGTTAGTGCAGGCAACTATAACTCACGCGACCGCAATCCTCTGCTGATGCTAATACTGTATTTAGACACTTATTTGCCCATGTCTTCTTCCATACATTTTTAGCTATACATATATTACAAATATTTTTTTTTCATAAAGACACATATGTCATCAGCAGAAGATTGCGGTCGCGTGAGTTATAGTTGCCTGCACTAACTATAACGGGGGAATTTCATTGGTTTTTTATCAGTAACATTTCCGCTAACTATAACATGTGTGAAACCTATGTTTTTTTCAGTGAATTTGCAAGGTTTTTTAAATGCTAATTCCTAACTATAACGTGTGTGAAACCTATGGTTTTTTCAGTGAATTTGTACGGTTTTTTAAATGCTAAGTTACTTTACGCCATTCGTGGCGTGCGCGCCCACATAACGCAGTTCGTTCCGTGCGCGCACGGTGCGCTTCGCGCACCGTGTGCGCACAGTGAGCACGCGGTGCGCTTCGCGCACCGCGCGCCCACTTTACGCAGTTAGTGCCCACGTTACGCTAGATGGGCCATGTACGCACGATGCGCTTCGCGCACCGTGCGCACATGGAGGACATATGATGCACTTCGTTTTGAAAGGTAATATTTTAATTTTTCGTATATTTTATAAGCCATGCACAAATGGTGACCTTCGGGCACCATTTGCACACGGGGTGGAGAGAGGGTGGATAATTTTTTTTTTAATTATTTTTTTTTTGTAATATTTTAGTTTATCTCATCTCTAATAAGCCATGCACAAATGGTGCCCTGCGGGCACCAATTGCACACGGGGTGGAGATAGTGTGGATATTTTTTTTTTTTTATAAATTTTTTACCATACGCGTACGGTAAGCGTAATCGGCGAAATTACCGAAAAAATAATAATTCCGTTTTTGGCCTTGGGGGATCTTTGGGGACTCCCTCAACATGGCTATGTGTGTGGGAGCTGTCTAAACAGCCCCTTTACATGTTTTTGGGCTTTATATTTTAAAAATCACTCTCAGTGCGAGAGAGAAAATGGCGGCCGCCGCTTCCTGGTTTCGGCCGATTCGAATGTTTACTAAGATCTAAGAGCCAATCAGAATCGCGCTCGCCACCGTACGCGTACGGTAAGCGTACCGTAAGCGTACCGTAAGCTGGCTCAGATATATATATTGATTTAAAGGCTATTTTCTCAGAATCTACTGAACAGATTTACACCAAACCTACAAAAGGCACTTCCTTGACCTGAGGACTACCTCTCTGCCAAATTTTTAGTAATTCTGTTCAGCCGTTCGGGCTGTAGCCCTGTCTAAAGGTCCTATGGAAAAATGCATGGGAAAAACGCGTTTTGGGACCCCCCCTTTATCTCAGCCCCCGCTTGACGAATCCCCCCGAGACTTTCAGGGTAGGAGCGGAGCGTAGCGCCCCACCTATTTTGAAAAATTCGCGAGGATTCGTCGACCGGCGCCAAAGTTATTCAAAATAGAATGTTGCGGATTTCCTATGGAAACGTGGTCCTAACTATAACTACCTACTGGCGACCGCCAGTAGGTAATATATATATATATATATATATATATATATATATATATATATATATATATAGTAGGAATTTCCTGTCCTTAGGTGGTATATACACGTGGTTACTTGTTGTGAATAGGCCCTAGGGAGGGGGTAACGTTCTGGCTGGGTTAGAGAGGCTCTGCTGAGCGGGTTCTATCTGATCCGAAGACCCAAGCAGAACATTTGGCGTCACGAACCGTTTTCGAAACCTGTGTGCGTCGTGTTGTATCGTGTTTGCTTTCGGCGTGTGCGTGGTTTTGTTTGTATATTCTTTGTGGTATACTTGTGTGTCTAGCTTTTCTTTTTCTTTCTTTTCTTCTTTCTTTTTCACGATGTTTTCTAGAAAATCTAAATCTACTTTTAAGTTGCCCGTTGATATTCCCGGATGGGATTCAACGCCTTATGAAGCCTTAGCCCGTGAGTGGGCTGATTCTACTGGTTTGAGTGAGAATTGGAATTCTTCTTTGGAGCTGGCGGAGCCGGCTAATGTGATTACTTGTTTACAGAAGGCACCCGTCTCGAAGGGTGAGGAGATTCCCATTTTGGGGCGCAGAGGTTGGATTGTTCTGTCTGCGTACAGGATTCTGCATGAGAGGTTGTTGAAGTTACAGATATCTCTTAAGGATGTGGAAGCGCACTTTGTTGAGATTCAGAATTCTCATACTTTGTTGCGGTGTCAAAATAAGTTGCTTGCTGACAAACTTGAGACTTACCAAACTATTGCCGAGAGGGCGGCTGTGCGAATTGCTCGTTATAAATACAAGAATCGGCGTGGTCGGGTTTCGACGCGAAAGGTGCGTCAGGTCGTGGCGAAAGCCGGACTGGATTGGAATCCTGATGAATGGGATGGTAATATCTGGAACTCGAGTGATTCTCCTTCCTCGGGTGAGGAGTCTGCCAAGCGCGAGTCCTCTCGCTCCGGCCGTGATTGTAGGTCTGCTTCTTGCGCCTCTGATGGTGCACCCCGTGATTGCGCTCGTCCTTCGAGCGGGGTCGATGCTTCTTCCACTGATTGTTCCTCTACGTGTACTGGTCGAGCTCCTTGTGATGCTCGTCCCGCGGTCTCAGTGCATCCAGTTTTTCGTCGGAAGTTGCAGCAGTCTCCCGCTGCTCCGCAGGGTGTTTCTTTAGACTCTTTAGAGGACTTTACTCAACAAGAAATTAGTGATATTTTGCAGCGATTTCGGCAGCGAGCTGGTGAGACCTTGCTCACATGGATGGTGCGCCTTTATGAACTGGGCGCTGCTGGCATTATGTTAGATAATGGCGATTGTTTGAAGTTTTGTTCCTTGAGTTCGGATTCTACTGTACAGGATCATTTTCGTAACTATAATGGTGGTGGTCAAATTTCTTTACTTCAATTGGCGACTGAGGGTTGTAATCAAAAGTATCCTACTGAGTCTGATTGGCCTGTGAATGACAAACCGTGGTATACTTTGCGCGACGCTGCACAACGTCTCAAAGAGGAGGTGATGAAAACGGCAATTTTTCTGGGTACTGCTGACAGGTTGCTTGATGGTTTGTTGACATCTTCTGTGCGGAATCGTATCATTCGTTCTTCCCCTGTTGCCTATAAGCAGGTCATGATGACTTTATTGATTAATCAGACTGGTAACGTGTTATCTACGGTACTGGAATCGGTACGCCAACTCGGTGAGTTGGGTGAGTGGTTTAAACCTGAACGTCAGTCCCGGCCTGACACTCGTACTCCTGGTGACAATAAACTTACTAGACGTGATATCTTTTCTGGTCTTCTGGCTGATGGTGTGCGGAGGGAGGACATTGACGGTCAGACTACTGCTCGTTTGTGGGAGTTGTTTCGCAAACGTGGCTTGGATCGGAAGGAGGGTGCCCGGCGTGTTCGGACGACTGAGTGTGATCGTGGTGGTTCTGACGGTAGCGGTGATGACGACCGCCGTGGGCGCTCTGTTCGTCGTGATGATCGACGTTATGTACGTGATATGTCCCCCCGTCGTGAGAGAGACGGAGAGAGAGAGGAGGTAAGAGAAAGGGGGAGAAATGATTATGTTTACAGCAGACGTAGAGATGATAGGGATCAATCCCCTGAGTTGAGGAGGAGAGAGGATCGTCATAGTTTGGCCGATCGAAACCCGCAGTACAATGCAGAAGACACGAATCCATTTCGTACTGGGAATGGATATGAACAGGAGGTACCGATACCTAAGAAACGTGAAAGTCTTTATCCTGATTTATCCTGGTACACAGAATGCAGTAAGCATGACTAGGAAATAGGTCAAGCTCCAGTACACAGATGGGCTCACAGAGATAATAGACCCTATGTAGATATTGATATTTATTGGAGACATCGTAATATCCAAAGGGCCCGAGCATTGGTAGATACAGGAGCGGAGGCCACTCTTATTCATGGAAAATCAAAGAAGTTTACAGGTCAGCCTTTTACAATTACCGGATTAGGTGGAAAGGAAACTCCTGCAGTTCAAACTTTACTTGAAATGAGAATAGGTAGAATCCCTAGAAAAGAATACTCTGTACTAGTGGTGCCACTCTTAGAATTCATAATTGGAATTGATATTTTGAAAGGAATGACTTTGCATTTAGATGATGGATGTTACCAATTTGGAACTACGCATTATATATCGTCTAGGCCTATACGGGTTGGTCGTTTAAGAATGCCCCCCATAAAAGTTCCTCAGGCGACAAAAGTGGTTTGTCAGAAGCAGTATCGTATTCCAGGTGGTCATGAGGAGATTAGTACCACTATTCAGGAGTTGGTGGATGCAGGTGTTATAACCCCAGTTACTTCTGCTTGGAATAATCCTGTTTGGCCTGTACGTAAGAGTGATAATTCTTGGCGCATGACTGTTGATTATCGAGAATTGAACAAACACACACCCTCTTTGACTGTTGCAGTACCGGATGTCATTACTTTAATTGAAAGAATACAAAAACATCCAGGTACATGGTATGCGTCCATTGATATTGCTAATGCTTTCTTTTCGATTCCGATTGCCCCTGAGTGTCAGGAACAGTTCAGTTTTACATGGAATGGGCGTCAGATGACGTTTAGAAGTCTTCCTCAGGGCTATGTGCATAGTCCTACGATATGTCACCGGCTGGTGGCAGAGCATTTGGCTGAGGTACCGGTTCATCCACAAATTCAGATGTGTCATTATATTGATGATGTTTTGATCCAAGGCGAAACACAAGAGGAAGTTCAGACCCAATTGGACAGAGTCATTGAGTGCCTGCGTGAGAAAGGTTGGGAAATCAACCCGGATAAATTACAAGGCCCGTCCCAGGCTGTAAAATTTTTGGGTATTAATTGGCATGAAGGGCACCGTGAAGTGATCCCTCAGGTTAAACAGAAAATTCTTGATTTTGCAGTTCCGAGGAATAGGAAAGAAGCCCAAAGCTTCATTGGTTTGTTTGGTTTTTGGCGTCAGCATATTCCTCATTTGAGTCAAATATTAGCCCCCTTGTATCGTGTCACTCGTAAAAAGAATGCATTTGAATGGGATAAACCACAGCAAGATGCGTTCAACCTAGCAAAAGAGGCAATTCAGCATGCTTTGGATTTATGGCCCGTACGTGATGGTGATGTGGATTTAAATGTGTCTGTACAGTCATGGAACGTCAATGGGTTGGGGGATCGTATCAAACGGGGTGTAGTACTGCAGTATTTGCGTCGTCTGACTCCTGATGTGGTGTTTATCCAGGAGACGCATCTGGTTGGCAATGTTTGTCATGCAATGAACAGGGGGGGATACCGCCTCGTGGCCCATTCTGGTTTCACAACTGGTTCCAGGGGGGCGGGCATTCTCCTGCGATCCTCACTTCCGTTGGATATCACTAGGGTAATCTCGGATGACAGAGGGCGCTATGTGTGTCTGACTGGGAGGTGGGAGGGGCAGCCCCTTTCCCTGGTCTCAGTTTACGTCCCCCCGGGCCTCCAGAACTCCACCTTCGCGGACTTGGGTCGAATGCTGCTTGAACTTCCGGATGGTCTTTTGCTTATGGGCGGATACTTTAATTCGGTGGTTTCGGGTGACCTGGATCGTCACCCACCCAGGGCCCTCCCCGCTGCCCAGGCATGGCTTGGTGGCCTGCTGGAGACCTTCGGCCTGGTGGATAGTTGGAGATTAATGCATCCGACCCAATGTCAGTACACCTTTCACTCTGGGGCGCATGGGAGTCTTTCTAGGTTAGACTATTTCCTTATGCCCGCGGCACAGACTGGTCGGATTCGAGAGGTTAGGCACCTGGCGCGGGGTATTTCCGATCATTCCCCGCTGTGGCTGCTCTTTGACACCGAGTCGCGGTCTGCAGGGCGGATCGCTCCCATTAACCCGTGGTACCTGCGAGACCCTACGACTCGCGACAGCCTGGTTAAGGCTATGGACCAATACTTCCTTGAAAACGAGGGGTCGGTGTTGTCCGCAATGTCCCTGTGGGAAGCCTTTAAAACCGTAATCCGCGGACACGCCCTCTCCCAGATAGTGGTGGCTAAGAAGCTCAAGAGTGAGGCAGTGGTGAAGCTGGAGACTGACATCTCGGGGCTGGAGTCGGCCTTGGAGACGGGTGTCACTCCGGACGGGCTCCATGCCCTCAGCCTGAAACAGTTTGAATACAGGTCTCTTGTCACTGACGCTGCCAAAACGATGTATAGGGAGCAGCAGGGTCGATTGTATGACGCCGGGGACAAGGCGGGAAAGTTGATTGCGTGGCTGGATAAGAAGGAGAGAGTGAATCGAGTGGTCCCGGAGCTGTGTGTCTCGGATGGAGTGTGTGTGACTGAGCCTGGTGAGATTGTGGAATGTTTCGCTGACCACCTCCGGGCCGTGTACTCCCCGGTGACTGATAGGGATGAAGAAGACTCTTGCCTTCTGCTGAGGGATATTGCTTTGCCCGGCCTGTCCGTCGAAGACCGTGAGCAGCTGGACGCCCCCTTGTCTGTAGATGAAATTGCAACTGCGATTCGGTCCCTTCGTTCGGGCAAGGCGATGGGTCCCAACGGGCTGCCTATTGAATTATATAAGTTGCGCCCGGATAAACTCGCGCCCTTCCTCCGTCGTATGTTTCAGGAGTCCCTTGAGGCAGGCTCCCTTCCTGACGACCAGCGTCTGGCTACGATAGTCGTGATCCCCAAGGACGGTAAGCCACGAGATCGCTGTGCCTCCTACAGGCCTATTTCACTGCTAAATGCAGAGCCTAAAATCCTGGCTAAAGTCCTTGCCAATCGTTTGTTGAGCGTCATCTGCGATTTGATTCATCCTGATCAATGCGGCTTCATCCCTCACCGTAACACCGCTCTTAACTTGCGGCGTCTTCACGGCGCCCTCGCCAGGGCGGAGTACCTCTCCGAACCAGCCGTGCTGGTTTCTTTAGACGCCACGATGGCCTTTGACACCATCGAGTGGCCATTCCTCTGGGCTGTCTTGACCAAATTCGGCTTTGGGGAGGGATTTCTTGGCTGGGTGAAGCTTCTTTACACGGGACCCATGGCTCAGGTGGTGGTTAATGGGCGGGTCTCTCGGCCCTTCGCTCTCGGTAGGGGTACGAGGCAGGGGTGTCCGTTGTCCCCACTGCTCTTTGCTCTTGCCTTGGAGCCGCTCGCTGCTTGGCTCTGCTGGGAGCCCTCGATCAGAGGGATCCGGTGGGCCCCGGGCTTTGAGGATCGGGTCTCGTTGTATGCGGACGATATTCTCCTGTATCTCACCTCGCCGCGGCAGTCGCTTAATGTTCTCTTTGATGTTCTGACTTCCTTTGGGAGAAATTCGGGTCTAACGATCAACTGGTCTAAATCCTGTGTCTATCCTATCTCCGGTGACCCTCCTCTCTTGCCGCCTCGGCTTCCGATCCAATTATCTCTGTCCGGCTTTAAATACTTGGGAATATACGTCTCGATGGACCCGGTGGCTCGCTATGAGCAGAATCTCCTGCTTCCACTTCGGCGTTTGAGGGAGGACACGGCTCGGTGGTGTAAGCTGCCCTTGTCCCCGCTGGGTCGGGCAGCACTGTTTAAAATGATGTCCCTTCCCAGATTCCTCTATGCACTTCAGAACTCCTTCGATGTCATTCCTGTGTCCTACTTTCGGGAGGTGCAGAGCCTGCAGAGGAGACTGGTGTGGGACGGACGGGCGCGTATCGCTCTGGCAAAGCTTACTCTCCCCTGGTACGACGGGGGCATCGCGCTTCCCGACATTCGCAGGTATTATTGGGCCTCACAGCTATCGGCCATTAACCATGCCACGTATGCGCCTGGCTTGAATCCGGCGTATGAGATGGATAAATTCCTGCTTCCCGGCGGAAACTATAACAGGGCACTTTACTCCAGCTCGGCTGGACGGACCCTTACGGGCCCTACTAAGATTGCGGTACGGATCTGGAAAGCGGCCAATGTAGCCTTGGGCTGGAGTGAGCGATTAACATGTGCTACTCCTCTGTTTGCCTCTGACCGCCTGGGAAGCCTCTGGACAACGAAGGGGTTTGAACGTTGGGACACGATTGGTATTAGTAGAGTGGGAGACTTATGGATTAAAGGTGCGGTTAAAACATTCGCGGCGCTCCAGAGCGAATACGAACTTACGGAAAGGGAGTTCTTCCGCTACGCCCAGATTCGGCATGCCCTGCTCTCTGTTTTTGGAGAGGGGACCAAGATCCCGGCTTCTTCGCCCCTCGAGGACCGCATACTCGATGGTCATGTCCCCGACAGTACTATCTCATTAATTTATAAAAAACTTATCAATAATCGGGCTGACCTCTTGGTGCGCCACCGGGAGGCGTGGACGGGGGATGGGGTGGAACTGGACGACGAGGACTGGCAGTCCGCACTGTCGTCCCCCAAGGAAGTGGCCATTCCAGCCCGTCTCCGCCTGGTCCAGCTTAAGATTCTCCACCGGGTGTATGTGACGGGTCCCCGTTTGGTCTCGATGGGATTCTCTGAAGACGGGCTCTGTAAGCGGGGATGTGGACTCAGTGCCACCTTTCTCCATATCCTTTGGGAGTGTCGCGAGGTGGCGGAATACTGGCGCCGGGTTCATGTGGTCATGGGACAAGTCACCGGGGTTGTGCTGCTGCCGGAGGTGCGTCGCTGTGTCCTGAATGTGTGGGAGCCCAATGATTATAACGCGGCTCAGACTCGGTGGGCGGCCCTGGGGAACATGATTGCCAAGAGAGATATAGCGCAGCTTTGGGGTTCCCAGCGGCCTCCCACCGTGTCCGTATGGAAGGAGAACATGGACTGGTGCATGTTCAGGGAGAAGACTGTGTATGTGGCTCGTGGTAAACCGGGGGCATGGGGTAGAATCTGGGGGCAATGGAACGCGTATCGTGGGGGTATCTGTGTTCCCCCCCTAGTGGACACCGATATTGCTTTGTCCCCCTGACCCTTGATGGTTCCTTGCGACTTTTGGAATAACCGAATATGGACGTTCCTCTCCCGTGACCCCCCCCCCCGACCTATCAGTACTCCTTCCTCTTGATAGCTATTTGAAGGTCTGAAGTAGAGTCCCCCGGATGTAGCCTGACCCACATTTTTTGCCCTTATGCCTCGCCTTTTGTTTTTATTTGTTATTTATGTTAAACCTATGTATCCTGCTTCCCTAGGACTATCCGGAGCCATGTACGGGGCTGGGCCCCGGGAGTCGACTACTGCCTTAACATCTGTATGATCCTTTCTGAATCTAGCGGCCGGCCCTGGTGGTTGTAGGCCCATGCTTGTAATTGATTTATTGTTCAATAAAATTTTCAAAAAAAAAAAAAAATGTGTCTGTACAGGGCCTTTATGCGAATTGGAGTTTGTGGCAGAAGCAAGGCAGGAGTAGAGTACCGTTAGGTTTCTGGACCAAAAAGTTACCTGATGCTGGTGAGCGTTATACACCTTTTGAAAAACAGTTACTTGCATGTTATTGGGCTCTGGTGGATACCGAGCAATTGACTTTGGGACATGATATAGTTTTGCGACCTGAAATTCCTATCATGCAGTGGGTTATGAGTTCGCCGAAAACTCACCGAATTGGACATGCTCAAGAGGCAAGTGTGATTAAATGGAAATGGTATATACAAGACAGGGCGCGTGTGGGACAAAAAGGAGTTGCATCTTTACATGAGCAGGTGGCGCGTGCGCCATCGACTGAGAGTGAATGTTCCGTACCTTTAGTACAGGAGTCTCCTGTCAAGTGGGGTAGACCTTTTGATGATTTGTCCGCAGAGGACAGAAACCATGTCTGGTTTACGGATGGTTCAGCAAGGTTCATAGGGACGAAACGGCACTGGAAGGCGGTGTCCTATAATCCGATCACACAAAAACTGCTGAGCACAACTGGTGAAGGTAAGAGCAGTCAATTTGCTGAACTTTATGCTGTTTATCAAGTTTTGAAACGAGAGTTGCCTGGCACATGTCATATTTTCACCGATTCTTGGTCTACTGCCAATGGACTGGCAGTTTGGTTACCGACTTGGCATTCCCATAATTGGAAATTGCATTCAAAAGAATTGTGGGGAAAAGAATTATGGCAGGAGATTTGGGAGATGCTCCCACAGAGTACTGTTACAATCTTCCATGTGGATGCTCACACCCCGATAGATTCTCTTGACAAATTTTTTCATAACATTGCAGATGAGAAATCTAAAATTGCTGAGGCAGTGGTGGACAGGCAAGATTCTGATATTGCGGGATTGGCGAAATGGGCCCACCAGAAGGCAGGACATTTTGGAGAGAAAGCCACTAGCAGGTGGGCTGCTGATCGAGGAATTTATATTCCCCTAGATTTAATCAAAAATGTTATTTTACATTGTCCCGTTTGTCAGCATATCAGACAGCGCAAAGTGCCCCAAATTGTTAAAGGCATTTACATCGCGGGAAACTGCCCGCTCAAATTTGGCAGATTGATTACATCGGTCCACTTCCTATGAGTAGGAATTGTCAATATGTATTGTTGACACGTACAGTGGCCTGTTGGTGGCCCTTCCCTGTAAGCAAGCTACCCAATTGAATACCATTAAAACCTTGGAATTGATTATGATGTATTATGGTGTGCCATTCCAAATTCAATCTGATAATGCATCCCATTTTCGTGGAAGATTGGTACAGGAATTCTGTGTGGAAAACAATATTGAATGGGTGTTCCATATACCGTATTATCCACAGGCCTCGGGTCTTGTGGAGAGGTTGAATGGCTTGCTGAAGGACCAACTGCGCAAATTAACAGATGACAAGTATAAGAATTGGCGAGACTTTTTGCCCCAAGCGCTATTGATTTTGAATAACAGTCCTTTTCTCAATGCTGAATCTCCACTTATGCGTTTGTTTCCTCCGAACGTTAATGCTCAACCTAATGAAATCAGAGAGACTGTGATGTACTGAGAAATTACTCCCGGAGCTTTGGCTCCATGTAGAGCGACCCCAGGGTCGGCAGGTTTAGACTTGCATGCCATGGATGACACCGTTATAAAAAGTAAAGATCGGGTCATCATTGCAACCGGTGTTGGTGTTCATATACCAGCCGGGAATTTCGGATTAATCGCCCCTAGATCGGGGCTGGCTGTAAAAGGCATTCAGGTGCTTGGAGGAATCATTAACAGTGATTATCAGGGAGAGATTAAGGTGCTCCTGCTGAATAGCAGTGAGGTTGACTTACTGATACATAAAACTGACTGAGTGGCTCAATTGCTAATAATGCCTGTGTTCAGCGGTGAGATCACAAAAGGCACTGCCCCAACGTTGCTAACTGTACGAGGCCAGAAAGGTTTTGGCTCCACAGATAACCCTGGGGCCAGGGTTTGGGTGCAGTCGCCTAAGAATCCCCCTGAACAAGCAGAGGTCATTGCCACCGGTCACGACAATACCATTTTAGTTATGAGACCAGGGAAAGATAGCTGGGAAGCGGTCCCGGCTGACAAATGTTACTTACGAGAATGAATAATGCCTGTATTTGATTCTCTTTCAGATCATTCTTTGGACTGTTGCTGCAGGATGTGTCGGCGTCGGACTATTTTTGGGTTGGTTCGACGAGAGAGGAGGGATCCCGTCAACCCGGGATGATTTACGCACCCGAGCGTCGCGCTCCTTCGCTGCGTGGGATTCGTCATCGAACTTTTGGACCTTACTGGCAAAAAGGGTGACTGATGCCCCTCACTTCTGTTTGACACCGATGAGATCTGTGCACGACATCTTGGCAACCTGTCTGGTTGCTGTCCCTGCTTCGCTAGAAACTTTGACTCATATTTTCAATATTTCAAAGGCTCGCCCCAATGTTCTTCTGGGCGATTTTGCTACCCATATGTATTGCCCCTTGTGTACTGAAATACCAGACCAGATACCCCCCATCCAGTCCCAAATAGTTACCTATAATATCACACAAGGAGATTTGTGTTTTTTCCTTACGTGTAATCCTAGTGCAATTTCTGAATGTCTGCGTCTAAAATTGAAAGGTGCTACTTCCTTTACCCTTCATGAGCGAACTTTGTGCTTTCAAACGACACCGAAAACATGTGCTTCTGTCCAGAACAATATGACTTGCAAGAGTTTGGTAGTTACCCCCAGTCATTATCGCACGATGTTACTACCTGCCGGATGGCTTTTCTCATGTGGTAATACTTCCTGGCCATATGTCCCCGCAAATATTTCTGGAGGCCCTTGTGCCATTACGAGACTCAGTTTACTGATGTTCTCGTCACATCCGAATGCCAATTCTCGTGTGATTCGAGATACAGTGATGTTACAGGAGGATTGTGACTCGTCTTTGCATTTATATTCCAAGTCTGAATACCTTAGCCTGGCTATTTCAATTATTGGTGTTCCTGCTTTGGCAGTTTATAATGCCAAATCTATTGGGAAAATGGCCTGCTGGATGGTGAAATCCATTAATCATACTTCTACAGTCCTGTCGGACATGCTATTAGACGCCCAGGGTGAACGTAGAGCTATCTTGCAAAATCGAGCGGCCATTGATTATCTTTTGCTTAAACATGGACACGATTGTTCTGATTTTGAGGGTCTTTGTTGTTTTAACTTGTCTGATCATACACAATCCATTCGCGCTCATATTGACAAGTTACATGACTTGACGGAAGAAGTTAGAAAACACATTGACCAGGGCTGGTTTGACTGGCTCTTTAATTGGTTACCTGATTTGCATATGTTACGTCAAATATTAGGAGGTATTCTGATTACTATCGCTGTTTTGATTTCTATCTGTTGCTTTATTCAGTGTATTCCTTCACTACTTCAATTCTGCACACCTGGTACTAGACATAGATCAGTTAGTTTTGTTTCATATTATTCTTCCACCGATGTTAGTTCTGTTTAATGAATGTATAATAGACTGAAGTCAAGGGTGAAATGTACTGCTCGATTTTCCCGGCCTTTTTGTGTTAAAGGGTGACTAGTGTGACTTCAGTCTCTTACCATCCAAGTCTAAGGGTTAGAGTAGTGAATGGAGCCTATTTACTAGGCACTTCGACATGATCCTGTGTTCTTCCCCATAGATCAGGGCTTGCACACATATCCTAGGGGATAGATTTGTTAGTATTAGGGATAACCTGTCCTGTAGTGAGGGTATTTCATGGAGCCGTGCTGAATTCAGGCCTGGTAGGCCTCAAACGGGAGAGACTCCATCTTTCTTTCTGCCCCGGCAGCTTGAGACGCTTCTAGGTTAAGGGTAATGTTTTAGTTATGAGGTGTTATTCACTTGGAGAGAACCGGTTCAGGCCGGCCCTTATCGAAGGATTGTATTTTTCTTCATGCCGAAGACACTACATCAGGCCGGCCGGCTGGGAACGTGTCCTTGGTACAGGGAGGTACAAGAATTTGGTGGGCGGCAGGTTACGGGCCGGAATTTTCCATGAGGAAATGCACCTCTATTTTAGTGAAAGTCTGAGGCAGATACTGGCACTTACTTCAGTCCGTAGGCGACATCTAGCCATTAGCAGTAAAGCTACTACTTATTCCAGGGAAGACAGATGACAAACTTGAAGGCGGAGAAAAACCGAGAGACAGATACTCTTCTAGCAGAATAGCCAGAGAGGAGAGAGTAGCCGATGAGGAAGAGGTCCCAGTGACTCGGAGAAGGGAGAAGGGAACAGATCCGTGACTGCGGAGGTGTGACTTCCAGGCGAGCCGAGGCACAGACGAGAAGGGAACCTAGATGACCATTGAGTGCAGGCTACACACGACTAAGGTGATGTCGACCCCTTTCTTATTAGAGTGTACAACCTAATCTTTCACTTTTCTTTGCAGGTTATGTGTTACATAGTAATGTTATGTGATTGCGTATGTAATGAGTAATAAAGTACCCAGTTTGTAGTGAATCAACATGTGCTGCGTGTTCTTGTATAAGAGGGTAGCCTATTCTTCTAGTCAGCTGTGACTTGACATGAACAGATGTTAACCCTGATCAGGTAAGTGGTAACTGAATAAGGGAGAGAGGAGCCCCTCGAACCAGAGAACAGGTTGTGCTCAAACTGGCAGTTCTTGTGTGATCTGATAAATAGTTGTATGTTATGGTAATCATAGGATGAACTTGTGCTGAGGCTGCCGTCTGGGTAGGAAGTCCTGGGTCCGTTTGGGACCGCGAGGCTGAGGCTGCCGTCTGGGTAGGAAGTCCTGGGTCCGTTTGGGACCGCGAGGCTGAGGCTGCCGTCTGGGTAGGAAGTCCTGGGTCCGTTTGGGACCGCGAGGCTGAGGCTGCCGTCTGGGTAGGAAGTCCTGGGTCCGTCTGGGATCGCGAGGCTGAGGCTGCCGTCTGGGTAGGAAGTCCTGGGTCCGTTTGGGACCGCGAGGCTGAGGCTGCCGTCTGGGTAGGAAGTCCTGGGTCCGTTTGGGACCGCGAGGCTGAGGCTGCCGTCTGGGTAGGAAGTCCTGGGTCCGTTTGGGACCGTGAGGCTGAGGCTGCCGTCTGGGTAGGAAGTCCTGGGTCCGTTTGGGACCGCGAGGCTGAGGCTGCCGTCTGGGTAGGAAGTCCTGGGTCCGTTTGGGACCGCGAGGCTGAGGCTGCCGTCTGGGTAGGAAGTCCTGGGTCCGTTTGGGACCGCGAGGCTGAGGCTGCCGTCTGGGTAGGAAGTCCTGGGTCCGTCTGGGATCGCGAGGCCGCCACTTGTATTATAAGAGGTCTTGATATATATATATATATATATATATATTGATGAAGATTCCACCGCAATTAATCCAAAGGAACACTCGCACTCCAAGGTCCGTTATTTCAAGAAAGTTTTATATATATATATATATATAGTAGGAATTTCCTGTCCTTAGGTGGTATATACACGTGGTTACTTGTTGTGAATAGGCCCTAGGGAGGGGGTAACGTTCTGGCTGGGTTAGAGAGGCTCTGCTGAGCGGGTTCTATCTGATCCGAAGACCCAAGCAGAACACGGTCCCAGGGCTGACCAAACCAATCATGCACACTCTGCCTTTACATGGAGAAAATGGCCTCCCCATGGGCGCCTGGCTGGTTGGCGTCCCGAATCAATCACAACGCTGCCATTGCAGTGGTGTGATTGGCGGGGGGGAGGGATGCTGCCTGTTTCTGCTGTGCCTGCCGGAAGCAGGAAAGCAGGAGAGGAGCAGAGGCAACACGGGAACGGACGGCGAAGGTAAGTTAACTTTTTTCTTTTAAATTAACCCCCCCCCCCCACCTCCGTCCCCGCGCAAATACCGCGAGTCATGCCGGCCATGATTGAATTTAACAAAACAAAGTTTACATGTATGTGGGACCCAATCATGACAGTCAGGGTCCCACAATCGTTCATGCTAACAGACGCACCTCAGGTCTCGGTCATACATCTCAACTCACTCTCAAGTGGAGAGTGTCACCCACCTTGGACTCATCTACACCCTTCAAACAAGCAAAAGGCCTCCCATAGAGTTCAAATGTACCACCCCCCACCCCCTGGAAATCTTCCTCACCCTCTAAAACAAGCATTGGCATAGCCAATAGGTCTCGCCTTTGGGACCTTATAAGTGTTTAGCCATGCAACAGTTGCATAACTAAATACTTATAAGGTCCCAAAAGCAAGACCTATTGGCTATGCCAAGCGGCCGTGTGGCCGCAAAAGTGATCACGAACAAACATCAAAGCGGCCGTGCAGCCGCGAAAGTGAAAGTAATCACGGAAAAGCGCGGCGCGTGTGCCCGCGCACATGCACTGTAGCTCTAGACTGGCCTGGTAGCACTTTTTGGAGCCCTCTCAATAAGTCTCGCCAGACCAGCGCATGCGCTGGGTCAGGCGAGACCTAAACATATGGTGTCTGGATTGACTTCAATGGGATCACCCCTTCAAAGCCACTCAATTATTCCCTCTTTGGGGGGCTCTAGAGGTTGAGAGGTATGGCGTGGCATAAAGGCCACTCCAGGGCCCATTACCGGGACCCGGCCCTAGGGAAGCGGGGGGTTCTGCTGCCCATCAGAAATATCTCACTATGCAATCACAGTGCTACAGTTAAGGAGCCATTTCATGTATGAAGCAACATCCATATCTTCAAGAATTTGACATAAAGCTAGTTTATTGGTAAACGATAGAGGGCAATCTAGTGCCTTGGAGAGGATTTGGCGAGAGCCGCCCAGAATGTCTGGACAATGGACAGTTCCATATGGTATGGGGGAAGTCTCACTCATGAGAGTGCCATCTAAGATGGCCGGAGAAGAACCTCTCTGTCTCTGTTAGAGCTACTTTCAGGTGCAGTTAATTATATGATGATAACTGAAGTGGTTTCCCCTAAGTCGAGTAGAACTTTTGACCTCCTTTGTGACATTAAAGCGTCCCTCCAACCTTCCTCAGTGAAAGCCCCAATGTAGTGCGAGTCAACTTCACCTGCTGCCCATTAGAGGGAAAGAAGGGCAGAAAAGAAAGTTATTTAACAGAGAGAAAGAACAGATGTAACAAGCATTGGCATAGCCAATAGGTCTCGCCTCTGGGACCTTATAAGTGTTTTGCCAGAGGTGTTGGGAAGTTTGGTAAGAGATGCAATTTAACATAAAGGGATACGAAAAAGAAAACCAGGAAAGTGTGATGGGGGAAGAAGAGGGCCGCAGATGAGCTGGGGGGAGGGAGAAGGAAAGGGATGAGAGTGAGACAAAGAAAAAGCAGATGGCGAGAAGAAGCAAGTAGGGGAATAAATATAAAAGGATCGAGAGACTGTTTGGGAGGGAGAGGGGAGGAAAGCCAGGGTTAGAGATCAGACGACAGAGGGAGGCGAGAGAGTGGGAGGACATTGAAGGGAGGGAAAGAAATAGGAAAGCCATTTTTTCCATCCCGGGGGTGTATAAAGCTGAACTAGCAGGATTTCTTTCCTCTGGATATCTAAGATCTCAGTGTGACTTGCTGCTGGTTCCAAGAGGAGTCCTGTGCGGAACATTAATTTTGTAAAGTCATGCAGTGAGCGCTAGCAGTGCCAGCAGCCACAGCTCACAGAACAAACACATTCATCGAACGCCGCTGCGGATCCCTTCACACCACTGAGATAGGGCCGAACCGCACACCTTCTGGGATGGAAACCTGGAGACTTTGTGGAATTAACCCCCGGACTCCTGGAAGCCAGGTCATGAAAGTGGTGGATGTGTGAATGGCATCACCACGGTTTTCAACTTGGCAACTGAGAGGCGCTTTGTTGTCAGCTGAAGTTCTAGGTGCTCACTTTATGATCTGAATCACTGTCTATAGCGCCAAAAAGCCTATCTGGCGTAGAAGCATTATATTATCTAAACACAGGTTAGTCGTACTAACCTCACCTGTCCAATCAAAGACACTCTCCCCCCTTCTACTAGCCCAGGTATTTTGGGTATTTTGCAGAGTGCTAAGTGCCACCTTGCAGTCACTTCAGAGCGCTAGTGCGCCAGGCAGACACCGGGGAGGGTGGATATTGGTGGAACAGAGACGTGCTCTTCAGTTGGAGGCCCCACTCTTCTCAGATAGAGGGGAGGAGTTCTCTAAGGCTTGTCTTCCTTCAGTGAAACTGTTGCCCTAAGTTCGTGATCACATGGTTTGGAAGAGGACAACCGAGGACGGGACGCAGGGTCTGGCAGTGAATAGGGCGCTCTTGTAACAAGGGTCAGTCATCTTAGGTCAAGATGCTCCTGAGATCTGAGTCAGCCAGCATCGTCGGAGAAAGTGAACTTTGTTACGGCGACTAATTGTAGTTGCATTTATATAGCGCTTACTACCGCTGACGAGGCGTTGAAGCGTTTTACCACAAGCAGCACCGGAAACCAGCTCCGGAACCCAATGCAGAAATCACAACATTCCGGGAAACCCCGTTTGTCTCTGAATTGGGACCATATAATGCTGGAGCGGTGACAGCAGGGGGTGGGGGCTCTTCTGTTCTCACTAGCACTTCCAGTGAGTTGGGTCCCATAACCTGTCAGCAGTAACTTGCCCTACAACAGATGTGCCTAATCAGGGCGCTGAGTTGCTCCGTGATCCGAGAGCTCAGATGTCAGAAAGCCGAGCCGACTGCGCCCTTGTTACACATGTAGCGCCTCTGAGAAGCGATGGGCTGCGCGCCGTAAAAACGTCCTCTCAGTACAAACACCACAATATGCCCAAGGAGGGGTGAGGGGTGGGGCACCTCAAGCAGGCACTGTAAAACACGAGAGGGGCTGCTGGAGGTGCATGGAGCAAAGAGGAGGGTGGGAAGGGAGGCGCGAGGCAGGAATGGAAATACCTTGAAACCGGGCGCCCTGGTAGAGAGAGCGGCACCCGAGTGCATACATTTTAAAACAAGCAGGATGGGAGAGACAGTGGAAGGGAGAGAAAGAGGGGCAAAGCAGAAAAGAGACATAGGCACAGATGGGCATAGTGAAAATGACAGAGACACGGCACGCACACTAAGTAAAACAGAAGCGGAGACACAAAAGAAAACACACTCCAATGACAAACGGCGGAGAGGGGTGAGAGGAAGGGGCGGCAAAAGTGAAAGCAGCTGCAGGAGGGAAAAAGCATTAGCCGCGCGGAATGCATAGATGGGGGCTGCAGCGGGAGAGGGAGGTGGAGGGAGTTGGGTGCGCGCGCGCTGTGCGCAAAAGCACTTAATGAGCCATGACGGCTCCTAACTGTATGAGATAAGAAAGGCAGATGGCGGCTGCGCGCGTTCAATCGCACATGCACGCAAGCTTTAGGCCAGGAAAAAGCTTGTGGGTAGCACTTTTAAAACCCCCCTACTAAAAGTCAAGCAACCACCGCATGCGCTGCTCTAGGCTCGACCCAAAAAGGGAGTAGGGTAGTTTTGAAGTGTTAGCTGAAGCATTTTAACATTTGGCCACTGCCGCATTCTCTGTTTTTTAAAACTACGGGTGCCTTTCTAAAATGTTTTTTAAAATGCTATCAAGATTTTACCAATGTTTTTAGCCCCACATTACTAGTATGAAAATACATTCAAAACCGGGACGGCTCCTCCGTTTGAGTGGAGGAGCGTCGCCCCACTTAAATGCCCCCCAAAGCCACAGAGATGTAAAATAAAATGGTAATTCATTACCATTTATTTTTCATCATCCCGCCCTGAGCAGAGTGTCAGGACAGGGCGGGGCCTGGTAAGGGGTAGCAGGGAGGAGTGGTGGGCAGAGGTCCTGTGCACTGTTTAAAGTGCATATGTCTCTTTTGCCGGCCGTCTTCCGACACACAGCCAGACATGCGCACTTTAAACCTCTCAACCCAGCTGTCCAAGACAGCCGCCCTAAGTTGGCAGGGTATGCCCAGACGTGGGTCCCTTGCTCACTTTACCACTGGATTCAAGATAGCCTGGCTGATGAGGGTTATGAACTTGAAACCGGTCCCAGGATGTTTGTTTCCGGTACAGGGAGGACATGGCTTGGCAGTTCGGGCTGGACTGTTCCCATGAGGCACAGGGTCAGACTGATTTGCATATGGCCATGTCTGAACTGTGGTGGTGGAGTGAGCAAAAGAATGATGGATTAAACCCAGATCAGTTGACTGGGGATGTGTGTCTGATTTGCTCAAACGCTCCGTCCATCATCATCTCTGGTATCGCTTTGTTCACCCCGGGGGATTTGGCACAATCAATGATGGCAGGTTGGCTCTAAAAGACACCATGTGAATTGATCCAGGACTGAACTAGTAGTGGTGATTGGGATGATAAAATAAGAGGAAATTGAGCTTTACTAGGATTGGGTTTTAAATGAAGAGCAGTCATTCAGTTTTGAATAGATTTTCAAGTTTAGGTAAGATGTTCTGGAGAGGACATCTTGAGATAGAATTGTGTATCTTCCGCATACTGACGATATAGGGCCTCATGGCTCTTATGCTCGACTCGGAGTGCAAGAAAAGCAAGAAGTTGGGAGCTGTCAGAATCAAGGTTGATGAATGCTTCATCAACTATCTGGAGCAAGATGATTTTCATGCTGCACATTTTTTTTTAACCTTGACTGGAACGCAAAGAGATTATGCTCAAATATATGTTGCATAAGCTGCGCTGCAACACAGCTCTCAATAACATTGGAGAGAACAGGAAAGCCGAAGGCAAAGCAAATGTTATGGAATTCTCCTGCGTCCACATAATGGTTTTACATTATCAGGGTGACATGGCCCATCTCAATGGAGTCAGGGAGCACTCTTTATCAAAGAGAGAGATTTACTAGTTTGGTACAGTGGTGCAGAATGTAGGATAATAACTCTTAAGCAATGGTCTGGGTACGGGATCAGGATAGTGGTTGAAAGGTTCATATTTACTTTTAATGATTCATCACCATGATAGGCTAAGTTGAAATGGTGCTACAACAAACACCTTGGATTTAGAAGAAAGACTCCCCTTCACCTGTAAGTCCGGGAGGTAAGGGAACAATTGCTCAATGGATTTCACTTTTGAAAAAAAATAATTCAAGAAATTATTCTGATATTATAAAAGATCTTCACATTCACTAGGGTACCCCTCTGTAAAAAATAGTTGTGCTCTCTGGTTGCTGGCCTTGCTGAATAGAGTTTTGATCTTGGTGGCTTATATATTGAAAAAAAGGTTTCTTTTGTAGATTCCTCTAGCTGCCTATCGAGGGTCCAGGATAGGAGAAGGGGCTCGACCCCACTGCTTCTACGTCACTCTTACCATTTTTACTTCCTTGGAAAGGAGACCTTTAGAGAATGTCTGAACGGACAGGACTGTAAATCACAGAAATATCAAAATTGTTCAATCTTGAACTCTTGGACTGCACAGAGGAGGAAACTAAACACTAACTCAGGACAACAGGAATGGACAATGCAGACCGTCTTCTATTTCCTTCTTCCTATTCGCCTTATCTCTCCTCTTATGTCCACTCCCAACAACTCCACAGTCACTCTGAAGCTGCCGTCAAGTGGCACTTGGTGCCAAACTAAGCACCAGGAAATATAATAATCAAATGCATCAGATCCCCAGTGCCCGAAGCCCACAGCTTAATTGGGTCCAAATAACAAAGCAATGCATGGAACTACGCCTGGAGAATTTCACTCCCTGGTAAAATTTTATAAATTTCTGACACTAACAAAACTTTACCTTATTATGCCTGGAAGGGAACAACAGTTAGAACTTTCCATGTATACTCCTAGAAGGGTACAGTTGCACATTATAAAATGCAAGAACCTTCATGAAAAGGCACAATTTTGTAAAATGTTTTTTTATACACGAAAAAAAGATTTTTCAATATGGAGAACCATTTCCTTGGCACCCGTATAAAGCTTGAGTGGGTTATGTCCCTCTTACCACTCGAAAAAAAAAAGGATTTACTCTATCGCTTGCTGTGAGTAATTGTGACCATTTCCAGCATGGGAAAGAGTGACGAAGGAAGGCAACAAACTAACGTGATTGAGTATTCACAAACTTTCAAGGTTAACCATACTTTCAAAGGGCTGTTCCACACCCCTTGCATGGGATGGGGCCTTACGGAATTGATGGTGAAAACAAGGCTCAGGAGAAAAAGTATTTATGACTACAAGGTTAGTTGCTGTTGTTGTAAATGCTCTGCTGTCACAGATGTTGTAATTTAGCTCAAATCTGATTTACTGGGGGCAAAGAGCTCTGTGAGTCGGGTCGACTTACATTCCCTTTTAAAGGGCCAACTCTCACCTACTCAGGTGGGCAACACAGTGCTTGCTTTTTGTTGAAATAACTAGACACCAAAAAGCAGAAAAGATAGGTTATCAAAGCTTCATCCTGGACATCTGAATTTATGACTTTTTTTTCCATAAATGCTCTTGGGTTCCTTGTGGTTGGTTTCATTCACCCTTGTTTTGGCAAGCAATCCAGCTCTGAATTATTTTAACAGCTTTGCATAGAAAATGAGAAACCTAATACGCTCAAGAGTTAAAAGTGATTATCTCCAGTTTTAAATGTCATGATTATTCATATTATGGGAACATTTTTAAAAAGCAGTTGTTAGATCGTTTACAAGAAGCGGAAGTTCAGCTTCACTATAAAAGTTTCCAGTCATAAAACAATATTTTAACAAAACATTGCAAAACGGAGGTTTATGGCTGTGCAAATTTAGGGATTTTCATCATGCGGAAAGGGGTTTGTTTGCTTGGCATATTTTCAATTTTAAGAGAGAAAAAGAAAGGCGGTGAAGGGAGGGGGAGACAAACAGATGTGCAGGAATTGCTCGCAATTGACGGGAGAAACGATGAGAGGCCAGAAGGAGACGGATTAGAAAACTAAAAAGAAATTTTTAAAAAGGGCGAGAAATGAGGGGAATGGCGTGGCAGAGAGAATCATGAAAAAGGTGAAGTTGTGAAAAATAAACAAGAACATTACCGTGTCTGGACGTGACACGATGGAAAGTGGAGGAAAAGAAGAAGACAAGCATAAGGAGGAAAGAGGGAGGGAGATAAATGCTGGGAGAGATTCAAAGAGGAGCACAGAACGGTAGACCGGAAACTGAAGTCCCAAGAGACAAGCAAAGACTGAGGAGAGGTGAAGGCGAACAAGAAGCTGGTAAAATAGTTAAATGGGCTAAGCTCCCCCACAGTCCACCACATCTCAGCTTCCAATTGTGTCAAGACCAATGCAGGCTTTGGTCCATGCGAGGTTAGTCAGAGAACACATATTTTTCAAGTGCTTAGAGACAACGTAGCTTATGCTGAGGGCTAACCACTCACTGCTATGCAATATAACATTTCGGATTTGCTCCATGCATTTCTGTGACTAAAGTAGACCAGCAGCTCAAGAGAACAAGGGTATCCGAATGTGGGAGGGGGGAATATTCATTGGATGCAGCCTTTCCAAGACCCCAAACTCGTGTTCCAAAGTCTATTTAGAGATTTGCCTGTCCTCCGTATCACTGATGGGGCTAATCCCACGGAAGGCATGAGATGCTGCTGCTGGTGGTTTTTCTTTTGCCCTGGAGGACATTTTACTCGATATTTTCATTTAGAGACAGGTGCTAATGTTATGGTTAGTTGTGCAAAATGTTGGTATCCGAGCATTGCAAAATCTACTGACGCGCATGCCTGGCAAAAACCAAAATTTGGGTAGTAATGTTTTTAATGGACCTCGTTCTCAGCATGCAGTCCTGGTTGATAGAAAAACACTTGCTAAACCTGGGATCCATATGACAAAGGGTGGGCAAATGTTTACACTTGATGCAGGGGGATGATTAGAATGGACTGATGCTGGCTGGGCCACCATGTTCAAACTTGGAAGTCTGGTTAGACTCTAATAGGTGAAGCTGTTTAGAGTAAGCATCCGGCAAAGCCTGCAGTTCTGAAGAGGACATAACCACCCAACCAAGATGTACCAGAACACATATCGTAAAAAAGCACCGCAAGTAAAATCAGCATCGTGTGTATTGTCAAAAAACACTGCCATACTGATAGCAGGCTAAATGCTAGTCAAACGTTACTAAATCAATAAAACCAGGGGCAGCTACTAGGGGAGAGTTGTGTGATGCTCCATGTTTCCTGGTTACAGAGAATGTTTGCTACCTGGAGAACGGAATGTGCACAAAGAGGCAATCAATCTGCCACAGCAGAGGAAATGCAAACAGCAAGAACTGCAACAGAATCCGGGGTACCAAGAGTTGATACTGGATAACACAGGTTGGTCAGGGACCAATACATCCACATACAGAGCAGAGAACACCGTAACACAGCGAAGAGCCACAGTCACATACAGGTCAACGATCAAATCTATGAGTAGTCTATAATCCTGGAGGGGAAAGCAAACACTAATGTTACTAAAGGTAAAGAAGTCCGCATCCTACATTGCATGGTGGGCAATACGGTAACCAGTGGTAAGGCTGCGTTTCTGAATCTCGTTAGAAGCAATGTAAAATCCATTAGTAGTGAAATAATCCACAATCCAGGGCAAGACTGATGGTTTACATCCAATTAAAGGGAAAAGCTGCCAAATTAAATTTTGCTGCAATCATCGTCCATGTCAAATTACCCGCTAGTTCGGCCTCCCAGTTATTTCTTCCTCCAGAGGTGGACGTCATTTTAGAATGGTCAATCACTGATTCTTCTTGCCGAATATTCTGGTGGGTATAACTTCTAGCATGACATGTCAGAGCAGGAACAGTATAAAAGAAGTTGCTCTTACATGTCTGCAACTGCTTTGTTAGATTCAAGATAAGTAAACTGTGTGTAGGACTGTCCTCTGGGATTTCTACACTCACAAGATGGTTGTCACGTTGAATAACGCAACATGACTACGTGAGTCATCACGTTGAGCGATGCAAATGTGGTGCCCATTTTGAAAGTATACAAAACAATGGGTTTTTCTGTCTTTTTTTAGCAAGGCCAGTCTTCACTAATGGCTTTGTCAATCCCCGAAAATTATAAAATACAACCAGCATTGGCAAAGCCAACAGCTGCATCCACACAACAATGGCAAAATTAGCAAGAGCAATACTTTCCAAGTACGCAACAAAACACAATAACCATTCAGTGTAAAAGTTGATCAAAGTGGTATTGCTCACTTTAAATATTGGAGCAGAACTTCATAGTTTCCTTGTGTCCCACAACTGAAGAACTACAGGTCTCTTTTTCCCTATGAATCGTTTGCTTAATGCTTCTTGGTACCTTGTAGTATCCATACTCATTCTTCTTTTCTCGTCCTATAGGGACCTTTATGCTTTTATCTATTTCATATGTTGTTGATATCCTGCACACCACACCAGCACCAGTAATTATATCAATGACGTGTCCCACTTTAAACATATTACTAGATTTTCCAAACAAGACCATATACGTTGGCGCTTTGGGACTCTTGTCCCGAGATTCTCAAACCTGGCTGCAGGCCGTGAGTGGACCACCTGGTTGGGTCAGATGAATCAATTAGAAATCATTATCAGCTAAGTAACGTTCAATATGCAGGCAGTGGTATTGTGACACTGTTTAACTTTGGTGAACAAATAAAGAATGGAAACATGAAAAACAATTAAGAAATGCTGCTGCACTTTAGTTGGATCTTTCAACTCCTCCTTTCTCTTTGCCACACACATACCCGCGCTGGGCCCTACGCACAAAGGCTACGAACATCAGAGGGCCCAGATACATTCTATCCTATATGTCTCTCTTCACAGAGCTAGCACTTGACCGGGACTTTCCCTCTCATTCTTCCACGTGCTCTTCTACAGTGCATAGGCCTCTGTGGCTCCTTCAACACAAAATTTGGTGAGTCAGGCTGGTTTGTCAATTGCGAGCTGTATCATAGGTGAGTCTGGCTGGTAAGCCCATCGTGGGTTGTACTACAGAACAGTCTGGCTGGTCAAGTCACCACAAGCTGTATTATAAGAGAGGCTGGCTAGTCAGCCCCTAAAAAAGCTGTACTACGGGAGAGTCTGTTTGGTCAGTCCATCGGAAGAAGCACTATAGGAGAAACTTGCTGGCCAGCCCATCACAAACTGTATTATAGAACAGTCTGGCTGGTCAGCCCATAGCAAAATGTATTACAGAAAAATCTGGCTAGTAAGGCCATCAGAAGCTGAAATAAAGGAGAATATGGCTAGTCAACTTATTACAAGTTGTGCTATGGGAGAAACTGGTTGGCCAGTCCATCGCAGGCTGTATTATAGGAGAGTCTGGCTGGTCAGCCCATAGCAAACTGTAATACAGAAAAGTCTGGCTATTCAGTCCATCACAAACTGAACTGTAGGAGATTCGAGCAAGTTAAACCATCACTAGCTGTATTATAGGAGAGTCTGGCTGGTCAGCTCATCTCAAGTTGGACCATAGATGAGTCTGGCTGGTCAGCAATAAACATACCATATTGTAGGGGAAACTGTTCAGTCTATTGCATGTGTATTCTAGGAAAAGCTGCTTTCAGCCAAGCGCATGCTGTACTTTAGGAGACCTCCTGGTCAGCTCATTCCATGCTGTGCTCTAGTACACTCTGGCTGTCACTTCATGAATTGAATATTGTATTTATATAGTGCTTACTAACCCTGATGAGGCATCAAAGCACTTTTTGGCGAGTAGCATGCTACCCTGGAACCTTAAAAGGATTAGTGGTGGGTTAGTATAAGGAAATGTGTGTTCATTTAAACAGTGGACATGTGAGTCTGTTAGTTGGCTTGAATAGGATAATGGTGGGATAGAATAGGGAAGAGTCTAGAAGGTGTTATGTGGAAGATCATAGTAGTGAGACCTATGACGAGGCGTCAAAGCGCTTTTCAGCGGTTAGCACGCTGCTTCGGTACCCACAGAGAATTAGTGGTATAGGGAAATGTGTGTTAATTTGAGCATGGACATGTGAGTTTGTAAGTTCGATTGAATAGGATAAAGGAGGGATAGAGGAAAGAAGGATCTAAAAAGTGTTATTTGGGATATCATAGTAGTAAGATGAAGCATGGGATGAGTAAAAGGACAAATGGAGGAGGGAAGAGTCTCTAGAAAGGAATTAGGGAAATCATAGTAGTAAAATGAGGTTTGGGATATATGACGGAAGAATTTAGAAAAGGTTGTTTGGGAGATCATAGTAGTATAATAGTAGGCTAATATACTTTCTGAGGGTGACTACGAAAACATTTATAGATTTCTTCTCCCACAAAACCAAGCACATATCCTAGCCATGGCCAATTTTGATTGGTTGAAATGGAGGTTAAGATTGAAGTTGTTGACATGCTATCATACTGGCATATCTGCGGTGTCTCATGGTACCAGAAATAGAAACACTCAATTGAAAGTTATTATCAGCCATTCAAGCTATACAGAACGGATCTCATCTGCTCACCTGACTATTGACGCAAGTGTTGGGAGTGGGCACTTTCACATATATCCCACTGAGGATTTGGAAAACAGCTCCTTTAGTGAGACAGGAACCCCCTTTTTAAAAAAAAAAAAAAAAAAAAGCCTCTTACACACTGTACTATTCCTAACGACTAGGGAACCCATAATATCATCCAGATAATGAAAAGGACCTATTAATACTGGTTTATAACAGAGCACGATCTCATGGCTGTGGGTCAAAGAACTCTGTAAAGAATGGTCAAACTATGTATACTCCTACAAATTAAATAGGTTTTTAAAACGAAGTAGGACTTAATTGGATTCCGTCCTATATCATGAGCTGTTTACAGTTATAAGCTTGGGTATAGATTGAATGGGACAGCACAATACAGGTCAAAATGCTTTTCAGTGTTCTCTTATATATCTAACTCAAATATAGTTCAATTTAATCAGTATATAATGTTGCATTAACATTCAAATTCTTCACTTTTCTAGCCATGATTAGGAATGTGAATGGTTTTGCATATTCATTATAATTCTTGAGAGATGTCTCGTGTTCCTTTTTGAAAGGAGCTCCTCCTATGCAGGGCTATAACACTCAGAAAAGGATTGGAACTTTAAGTGATACTTCTGATGGCCGGCCTTCTGCGTCCCACCCACTCAATAGAGGCCTTTGTTTGGCTCTCCACAACCACAGGTTAGATGACAAAAAGCAAGGAGGGGTACAAGAAGGGGGCGTACAGTTTTAAAAACAGAAAAGGAATGGGGATCAGGAGGCAATCAAAGAGGAAAAAGATGTAAAGGGTAAATTGTGTTTGAAATTTGTAGAATTGGTACATAATGCCCAAGTCATACCCTATGGTAATGACACAGCACCAGCAGATGTTGCTATGCAAACAGTCAGGGTACCTAGATCACACCCTATTGCTAGAAGACCGTACCAGTATGCTTCTGGAGGCGAAGTTAACAAAGATGCCCAATTCATACCCTATTGCTAGAAGACAGTACCCGTAGGCTTCAGGAGGGAAAGGGAGTCAGGTGGAAAGGGAGAGAGCAATAACAGAATTGGGTACCACACACAGGAAAATAAGAAAGAGAAAATCACACCAAAACCCCCTCCACAATCAGAGACTCTTATAGGGAAGAAATCGTAATTGTACAAAGTAGATATGGGCCCTGAAGTTGCAAAAACACAGCACAAACGAGTAATTTCTCCTTCAGTGGTCCAAAAAAACGGTAAAAGCAAGCAAAATAAGAAAAATGTATAAGTCTCTAGTTCTTCATTTCAGAAACAGCAGAACGACAGAAGACCTTTGACCTATGACTAGCATTCTATGTCTGTTGGTCGTAGAAAATGCAGCAACTCATTTGTAACTCCTGAGAAATATTTCCACATATGTAGTATCAAAATTATCCAGCGCATTCACTTCAAAACCTGTAAAATTGATCATACATGGATTTTAAAAGAGTCAGAGACTGAAAAGGGACAAAAAAGAATCAATTAGCTAACCTCACCCAACACCACTGGAAGGTCATTCTAAGCACCGTGCACAGAGACATCTTAAGCACATTTTTAGGGCAAATTCATTTTCAGCAGCGATTTTACTTATTCCTAAATTCCACACTTTCAGCTCGTTTGTTTTATGGTACACAGCTATCACCGATATACTGGCCCTCATTATCAAAGCCACTGGAATTTATGAGGCAAGGGAGGTCCAAATTATAAGGCACGGTGACTAAATTATGCAGTAACAAAGCACAATGCTGCACATTCTACAGATATATTTCACTACTTTGTGATTTTAAGAGTCATTGATAAATTGTCAGGGAAAAGGGTTTCACCTCATTCGTACCCCTTTTACACCTGACTGCATGAGTCAGCCACTAGAAAGTGACTTGTGAGTCTTCTAAAGGTGTCTGCCACTGCGTCTCGAAGGTAAGAGTGATTTTGGAACAAGCATCCTCCAGACCAGAGATGGAAAAAAACATCATGCAGCCATGTTGGGGGTCAGAACGGGTGGGTGAGATAGGGAATTAAAACATGCTCACTGCCTCTTCCAGGGTGGAAACAGGAGGGAGCATACTTTGCGGGGCAGTGTGTGGGTGGCTCAGGATGGCTGAAACATGCGGCACATTTAAGAAATTAAGCAAGAGATAGTGCATGGGCTTCCAGCAGGACCAGCTACTGCTAGTACCTGCTGTACTGTAGGAGAGTGCGGCTACTCAGCCCATCGCGCACTGACTGCTCTCCTCACACAGCAGCCTCCTCGGAAGCCACAGCAAATTGGTAAGTGGAATTTGTAATTGCTTGGTTACTAAAAGGTCGTCAACCCAACAACATGGGAATTTAGATTCGATTTTACAAAAACAATTAATGGCACAGGCATTACTTGGCAGTTCCCATGGTGCAGGCAAAACAAACAAGCAATAGGAATTATGAGGCATGCCCAGAGAACAAAATATTTGCCCTCGAGATGAGATTGATCAAAGAATAGGGATTGCTTTTAACTGCGTAACCTGACTATCACATTGACCATGTACCTGGTAGTCAGTTATGACTCATTTTTTTGCTGGCGCAGTGCTCCTGAAATGTACTTTGCGGAATTTGTGACTAGAAATCATTAACTCAAAACTTGGTGTAGATGATTGGCAGAGCAGTGAGCGCGCGTATACTCATCCACCCATTCAATCAACTGCTTCTGGGGCAGTCAGTTTAAAATAATTTGAACTTAATAATTGCTTTATGAAATGTGAACGAGCCCTAGTCCAGAATAAAGCCTGACATCTGAATTCTGTCTCAAGGACGTGCCCATGGCCCCTGCTTCAGGCGGGCAATGCCACCCAGGTGGTGACATGACTTGCATCATATAGGAGACTCTTTTACACAGTTAAAGACTTTTCATTAAAAGCCTGCAAAACAACTCAAGGAATTAAGCCAATACAGAACTTTATGCAACTTGCCTCGTCATCTTGCTGTGGTTGGCAGCACTACTGAGATGGGTAAACTAATATAAGTCCAGTAACAACAGCACTTGCCTTTAGGTCTTTGCTCAGTACAGTTTCATGCATCTGCTGAAAGACCTATTGTTTCCAATACGTAATATATACTTAACGCCGGCATAGGGTCAGCTCCATGCTTTCAACTGCATTGCTTTGCTGTCTATCTCAGATGTCTGCTCTTCATTAGATGGCTTTCCATCGCAATTTTTTTTTATTAAACTCCCCACCTACCCTGGGAGGTTCCACGGGTGCTCCGCCCTTCCTCTATGCTGACCGCCGAATCTTTCCTTGCTCCCCGCTCAGTCACCTTGTTTTAATTTGAGTCTTTTCAAATGTTTTGAGGGCCAGCAGCTTAAACTTGCTACTGGTCCACCCCTTTCACTAGCATTCTTTTGAGCACTTTATATATTTGTTTAACGTACTGCTCCAAGATGGACATCTGTCATAGTGGAATAGCAAATTAAAATTTAAAAATGCCCAGTGAGGCATAGCATAGGGGCTCACATTTGTCATTACACTGGCCCACCTTTTACCTTTTTTAACTTGCAAAGAGAACAAGTATTTTTTTTTCTTTTTGCCAGTGCATTTCAGCATCTGTAACAAGCAATGGAAAATCCAAAAGGTGGGATAACAGCTTTCAAAGGTGAGTAACACTCATTAATGGAGGATAAAGCCATCCTAATCAAGCGAGCCCACGCATGGATGGTCTTTTGCAATCCTATACAAAATTGCAACCAGCATCATACTTGGGTCAGGCTTTTTCTCCCTATTTAAAGTCCATGTTTTTAGCAATACGTGCTGGAAAATTGCCATCTAATGCAGACCAGCCAAACCGGTAATACCAGGGCCCAAAGTAATGTAGTCTTTGTGGATCACCAATACAGGATTTTATTCACTTAGTTTGCATCTGCCCAGCTCTAAGCCTGGATCGCCGTAAATTGCTAAAGGGACCATTTAACGCAGGAGGCATTCGTTCTTGTAGAACTGCAATATTAAAATGTCTTGATCCGAATGATCCTCAGCTTAACTGTCGTTTAATACATTTTTTTAACTAATCACGAGGAAGTACTGAAACAAGGCTAGTGGCCTGGCAAAACAGCCTTTTTTTTTTATTTTGAGAGAGAGAGAATGGACAATGGTCTGCATAATCCATCTACCTTGCTGAAACTGTGCAAACGCAACTAATAAATTAACAATCACTGAACATAAGATCATAAAATGTTATGAGAGTAGCACAATGGCACTTTAGAAACCCTGTTGTATGTACTTGTCATCTGTTATCCTATGCCTCGCTTATTCGTAACTGAATGTAGAGAGAACTTCAGTGCTAAAAAACTTTTTAAGCATTTATTTTAATGTACATTTTAATGATGCTATGTATCGCGATTTATCGACACATTGTTATGGTTTTAATTAACTAAACAATATCCTTGATTCTCATTCTATTGCCTTTTCCAATGCTTGTTCCCTTTTTGCACTGAGCACTCAATGGATGTGCATGTTTTCTCTCTCCCGATTTCTTTCCTGTCCTCCCGTCATGCGCACTCTTTTTAACGCCTTTCCTCAATTTTTTATCTTTTTTTAATATGGACCCAAGACCTGCAAATTGCTACAGGCAGCTTGGTTTTTTTTTTGTGCTGCAAAGCACTTGTTTTCCACTTATTTTAAAAATGGAAGTTACTGATCTAAAATGGCTGCAGTTGTGGATAGTTGGGATCCCCCCTCTAGGGGAGCACGTGCTGCTATTTCCGATTGTGGGTTGCCTTGTGGGTGTGTTTTTTCTTGTCGTTCTTTAAATTTAAAATGAAACCGTATAGTGGGGTCGGGATGATGTGGCTCTCAACGTTGTTACCTCCTGTGCATGCTCCTCCGCGGCACCACGTGTTTTATAAATGTATATCGTATGCTCCTTTCATTGCTAGCGGCCGGCCGGAAGGTTGTAGGCCCATACTTGTATATTTTTGAGTCTTGTAATAAACGGTTTCAAAAACAACAAAAAAAAAAAATGGCTGCAGTGCATCAGTAGGTAAAAGGAAGTAAATAGCCTCCACGATATCGTAATGCCTTAATAGGTCTTACATAATCCTATTAACTTGCTAAAAGGAGATAAGTAACCTCATGAGCTCGTGAACCGAGTGGTGGGCGTGCCAAGTAGGCTACGACTCCAGGGATCAATGTCCCGCCAAATGAACCACCCCGGTCGGCTCCGTCGATATCAACACAGTTAGTGGCAGGAAGGGATCCTTAAGGTCCTGACGAAGAAGCATGGGGAAGCTTCGAAACATGTCGACACCACTAGGAGATATAGCTCATTGAGGCTTACACCCTCCTTACCCCACCTTTTAATAATACCAGCTCGACCGGCAGAATAAATTTTCCTAGACCTGAGAGCCAGGTATTTTTTAATTCACTCCTGACCCTTCCTCTCACACCCCCGCATCACACATAGCTGTCTCACCAACAACAGTGCTCCCGCGCAAACGTAGGTCGTAGCACGCCCTGTCCCGTAGAGGGGCAGGAAGACCCCTATGATGAAGCATGACACCAAGGGCCCTTTTGGTGTGTGAGGGGTATTTAAACAACTAATGTGTATTCTCCACGACCGTGGGATACATATTGAGTAATCGGGTGATCTCTTATACTCTTGGGTGGATCCCTTTGTTTATGTACAATTGACTGGGAGGAAGTATCCACCTCCACCACTCGCTGAGTGGTACTTCTCTACTCCTTTCCTTGTTTTCCTTTATCCGTGTGGCATTATACATGCATTTACTTATAGGCAAAGGCAAGCAAAAAAAAAAAGCATTGTCAAATCAAATTGTTTTGTCAATGCTGGTTTTCTAAAGCACTTTATTGACACTTCTGTAGTTTCTAACCCCAGCATATCGAAGGGAATTATAATCCCCAATTTGAAGGCACTCCATTTAGTAATCTCAAGCATGGAATGCTGTCTCGGCCTAGCCGGAAACCAAACCATACTTGCATACCTCAGCAGAGAGCATCTAACTCACTGAGCCTTTTTGTCCCAGCATCCATCAACCTCATACCAAAAATTGGTGGTCCGGCAGGATACAACACCCTGAACCACATTATACCGCATTTACCATATGTCCTCTTGGTACAGCCAGGACGTCTACGAAAGACTTTCCACGTAGGACATCTTTCTGTTTTACTCATGTGGTGAAGTGCCTCTGCACCCCACACAGGGGTAGCAGGCGCTATTCAAATTCTGCAGTACAATACAATACACTACAGGGTTTCATTTATTCAGGCAGTTTCCAGATGTTGCCACTGCAGCGGTCCTCCCCTTCGGAAGCCTGTGAGCCATGGCCTTACGGTGCCCTCTCTTCCTCCGGGTCGGCGTCACACCACAGGCTCCTTCCTCGGTGCCAGCAGGAGAGACTTACATGTGGAGCTTGAACCCGTGCCAGCTGAGAGCTCCGGCCGCTCTGCGAGACAGAGGGGGAAGGGGAGAGGCCAGGAACGAACAGAATCCGGAGTCTGAGACAGCAGAGACAGTTACCGGGCGTGCCTCACTTTTCAGGGCAGCTCCATTCACTACCGCACCCGGGCCCTGCTTACTGGTTGTGAGAATTATTGTCATTATTTAGATAAACTTACAAACCACACCAGAACACAGTAGGCCCAGAATCCGCATACCCTCAAACACCTAATCCTAACACACGCTTTAAGACAACCTCACACGGAACGATGTTACTTTGCAAAGAACTCCTCTGGAGACCAAACGACACCCATCCACCCCTCACCACACACCTTCCTGCTCCATGCATACCACATCCCCACAGTGCTCCGCCCTTACATCCTCTCACACCAAGCAATGCACAAACTTACATTCACCTAACATTCAAAATCAATAACACCTGAACACATAATGTAACCTAACAACCGCAACCTTAGGGGAGAGGATGTATGTAGCCTTACTGCTAGAGCGGTGAACCCACTGGCGAAACGAATCTTGAGGGGGCCCCCATGCAAGGTACGGTGAACGCCCCCCTCCGGATTATATCGAGAGCTCTCTGGTCAGAGAGACTTTTGTGCTGAGGGGGGCCCTTGAGCTTGCCCCCCCCACCACCACCGCGGGGGATGTGGGGGCCTGTGTTACGCCACTGGGTGAACCTCGAAGCTGGGCAACCGGGTTCGAGCCTTGGCAACGACGCTCAACATCCTGTGATTCTGGGCAAATCACTTAATCTCCCTGTGCCTTACAAAAATGAATGAATGAGTCCATCTGTAACGAAACTGGTGCTCATGTAAAGCGCTCTGATAACCAATGTCTTGTGTCTAGTTTGCGCTATATAAAACTCTAAAAAATAAAACCTAAAAATAAAAACTCTTTACAGCACCCCTTCACACATCCAGTCCTACCACACTACTCAGCAGACACACATATACCTCACTCTACTCAAGGTAGCTTCTTCGCGCGCGCACCCCAAGACATGGTGCACTCCGAATCCCATCACACAAAATATACCACGATGTATGTGCCTGGCTTGCCTCCACGCCACAGATCAGGATACCACTCCATGCACATCACACACACTCACTGTTGTCACCCTCTGCCAGCACACACTGACTCCTAGAACTATATGTATGGGCGTGTGGGTATTTGTAGAGTGTGAAACTATAATAAGGGCAAAGGAGCACTGAACATTGGTGAGAGCCCAAGACAACAAATCACAACAAGAAGCAGAGCGTTTGATGATGGCGATCCTCGTGGTTTTCAAAAATATCAGGACACCGACAAAAAACAAACAAACGTGGAAGATGAAGATCATTCCAATGCTATACCACATTAAACCAGAGTGAGGAGAAGCCTGTGGTGCTATACATTTTTAAATATTAACACACACAACCACACTGAAAACACCAGCAGAGAAAGCAAGCTGAAAGGCTCTCCTTCTTGATCACGGAATGAATTCCCTTGAAATGGAAATGGAAAAATAGAAGTGCCGGTACTCAGTACCGGAGAGTACCGGCCCATATAAAGCAATGATTCCCACACACTATGACAACACTTTGTATAAATAAAATAAATAAATAAATACTTGGATTTTAAGAGCGCGGCTAATCACGCGTGAGCGTAGCCACACGTTCATTTTTGGTAGGCACAGGTAGATTAAATTATTTGCCCAGAATCACAGGATGCTGAGCCGACAAAGAGACTGAATCCCAAGTTCTAAAGTCGGCGGCTCTGGCCGTTATGCCGCTGCTGTAGAGGGCAACAGCCAGATGAAGGCATTTTGGCACCTATGGAAACAGATTCAGACAACAGAGCTAATGTAACATGCAAGCCTCAATTAGTTTGAGTAAGCCAGGGTTTAAGGCCCTCCAAAAATGTAATATTTGTTTCAGGTTGGATGGCGAAAGATATTAAGTTCTATTTGGATGCAGCGGACACAGAGAAAGCCCTTTCGCCAATCGTTACTCTGTCTAGGTTTCGCCTAGACAACACTTGCACTGTCTCTGCAAGACTTTTGTTTACATACAGTGGGCTTACAGCTCACCCATAGCTTACCAATTGTCAGCTTCAGCGGTGCTCCCCTTTCCTTCACCCTGTAGATCAAGGCATGCAGGCGTCATGTCCTCTTCTCATGTTTGGCCCTCCCCAGGAGCATTGATCAAGTACTTGTCTCTATCAATTGCTCCCATTTTTTAACCTACTTTTTTCTATGTGTCCAAGCACTCCATATGAGTGCTTCTGTTTTCAGTTTGTTTCCCATAACCCTGTCCATGTTGCTTATTTCCCATCCCACCCCCTACCCTGTTCTTTACACCGCTGTACACTACACCACTCTAACTATATGCCACTACACATTATGCTAGCACACTACACTACTATGCCACAGCACTTTACTCTACACCACTGCACACTACACCACTGTACTCTACTCTGCACCTTAGTACTCTACGCTACTACACTTTAATCTGCACCACTCTACTCTATGCTAATGCACTCTGCACCAATCTACTCTATGCCGCTCCAGTTTACACCACTTTATTGTAAATGTAAATAAATACTCTATTCTGCGCAACGGCACCCTAAGCCACTGCGCTTTACTCTGCACTACTCTACGCAACTGAGCTCTACTCTTCAGTGTTCCACTGCATGCAACACCACTGCACTCTATGCTACTCTACACCACTCTACACAAATGCATTCTACTCTGCACCACTCTGTGCCACTCTACAACACTGCACTCTATGACACTACTCCACTGCATGCATTGTATGCCACAGCACTCTACACCACTGTAAAGTCTATGCCATTGCACTGCATGCCCCTCTTCTCTACACGCTTCTCTACACCCCTCTACTCTATACCACTGCACTCTACGCCACTCTAATCTACACTGCACTTTATGCCACTTTACTGTATTTTGCACCACGCTACTCTATGCCTTCACTCTACTCTGCACCACTCTACTCCACTGCACTCTGCACCAATCTAATTTACCCTGCACTACTCTACATAACTTTACTCAACTCTTCTCTGCACCACTGTACTCTATGACACTGCACTCTATGCCATTGTATGCCACTGCACTTTACACTACTGCACTCTGCTCTGCCCCACTATACTCTATGCCACCCTAGACCACTGCATTCTACACCACTGCACTTCACGCAACTGCACTTTATGCCGCAGCACTCTACTCTGAAACACTATACTCTACACCACTGCACTTTATGCCACTGCACCACTCTACATCATTCCACACCACTGCATGCTACTCTACACCACTGCACCCCTCTACTCTTTGCCACTGCTCTCTATGCCACTCTACACCACCACACTCTATGCCACTCTACTGCACTTTGCACTACTCTATGGCACTGCACCCTACACCACTGCACTCTAGACCACTCTACGTCACTGCACTCTATGCCAGCCACCTCTACTTACATTACTCCACTCTACTCTATTCCATGCCTCTCTATGCCACTCCACTGTACGCGGCTCTACTCTACGCTAATCCAATCCATTCAGTGTCAATCTACACAGGGCACAAGTCCTAAAAAAGAAGTGGGGGGACGCTCGAGTTAGGTTGTGTCAACGGAAGTGACGTCACAACAGGAATTGTCACGAAATTTGCTGGTCTCCGTCTGAAATGCGTGAATACATACAAGATACAAGTAGAAGTATAATACTTCAATAAGTGGCAGTCACTCAAAACACAAGAACACACTATACACAGGACCCATTCCTCGGATTACACGGTTATTACAGACTCGGGCCGTAGGCAGTACGGGCATCTGTCGGGGTCCCTAGAAGTGACATGCTCGGCGTGTTGATAGCGCAGCTCCTTGAAGCCTTGGCGCCTCGGCTTGGCTCTGAGAAAGGCTGGCAAGGGGAGGGCGCGAGGTGGAAGGGGAGATTATTCTGAGCCTCGGGTGCATTTGAAAGGCATTCATTCGCACGTAGGTGCAGACTCGGATACCGGCTAGATCTTTTGGGCAGGGGGGACGGCGTCCACCCGGTAACAACCCAGTAAAATAAGTGGGGGGACGCCGTCCACCGGCGTGGTACCCCGACTCGAGCCCTGAATCTACACCACTCTAGAGAGAGAGAGAACTCAGCTTTGATTAACTGATAGGTTTGAGCACTAGGTACAGAAATTTGAATACCGCCTACTCTACATGGCGCTTGTGTAGAGACGCCAAGGAAAAACGTGGTCCTGACTTGCATGTCCTAAAATAAGTCATGCTGCAGAATTTTGAAATAATTTTTGATCCTTCAGGAGAGTTTTTATCAAGTTCAAATCCAGGATATCGAAATAATCAATCCACGCAGAGATGAAAGCATTCATAGTTTGAACTTTATGAAGGAAGGAGAAAAACTGTAAAATTATTTTTAGTGAAGTTGAAGAAAGCAGGACCTTACTACAGATTTCATCTGTGAAGTCATAGTAAGCAGGCAGTCAGCCTTGATTCTTCTGACATGACTGTAGCGTAAGTTTTTTTGATAAACAAGTTTATTCGTTTTACAAAAGACCTACACCAGCCCTATCACACCATAAATCAACAATCGAGAGTGACAGTCACAGAATCCCCCCTCCCCCGCATACAGATATAATGAGACAAGGAAACGATGGAACCAATCAAGCCCCTCGTGATTAGACCACCCCCCCCCCCCCCCCAGCCACTTCCCCCAAATTCTACGGTATCTCTTGGGGCAGCCCCGTGCTGCATACATAACCTTCTCTTGCGCGGCACACCAATCCACCCCACTCCGCCAACGTCCCACGGTGGGAGGGTCAGGACACTTCCACAAGGCCGCAATGTCTCTCTTAGCAACCAAGGTTTAACGCCTAAAGACTGATGCCCTCATATTGCATGCATTTGTTGAGTACATTTTGCACTGTACTGCCATTATGGCAGTTTCCATAAAGGATGGCCCTATGAATGGCCGCAGTGTGTCAGGTTTTACATGCTGACAGTGCCACACAGGGCAAATATGGCCGATTTGGCAAATGACAGCTGAAGTACCCAATTAGCCTCGCCTATCCCAAGAGCCACATCACTGTACTGTAGTAAGAACCCTCTTATTGAGAAGTCCACAACTCCTGCTCCTCACAGCATCTCCCGCACGGACATGAATTATTTACTTCATTACTGATCATTTCAGCTATGAAATAAGTTGCATTGATTAGGGATGTGCTCCTTGCTTCGGTACATTGCAACGCATACAACACATTGAACTTGAAGTGCAGGTTTTCAATGCAACATCTAGGCAGGTCGCCATTTTGAACAAAAAGTTAAAATCTTTCCACGTGTGTCCTGCAGAACAGAGGACTGAACGGGAAAGGGGAACAACGTTTTGTATGCACAGGGGGTGCTAGGAGGAGGAGGTAAAACACAGCCAGGCCTGACTGACATTCCTTCACTAGAGCCAATGCCATAATGACACATTTGCATCTAAACCAGGAATTACTCAGCCAGCGCCTGGTTATCCAGAAAGTTTGCCATTAATTTCTCTCGTGGACCTGTATTGGGCACCCCATGCTTAAAAACAACTGTGCATCCAGCTTCTGCCTGAATTACCTCACGAACAGTCAGTTGCATCAGATTGCCTAGGCCCAGAGCCCGGTATGCATCCATGCGCCCTCTCCTTTTATGCAGTGCGGCACAGATGGTTTCTCGTCCAGCTAATATCTTAGCCATAGAAGGCCTTCCCTGTAACTCGTGGCCAAGACCGATTCCATTCACGGTAATCAGCCCAATGTACGCACGAGCCGACCGAACTCAGGTAAATATGGGACGGAGGCCGACCTCACCCTAAAAATACACACAACACTTTTCCAACGAATGCAGTCTCAGGCGAACTCAACCGCCACCGTTGCTGACAGGGTTTTGGGTTATCAAACACCGAAAATTGGATTTTCTGATCCCTCCACCCTCGCCCCAAATCCATCGGCTTGCTACCGGGACTGGGCTGGCACTTTCACTCTTCCTCAGGGCTGAACACCTCCACGCCGACCCAACTTGGCTCGGTAGTCTTAAAGCGCTTCCTGACCGGCCTGAATAACAAAACCAGTGATTACGTTTTATTCCCGCAAAGTTATGTAACTGGCCCGTTTTTCCTGCAAGAGCAGTGCACGGTTTGGCACCGGATATAAATAAACTTCTTCCTCGTCGTCCTGGCTGTAGGCAGCCAAAGGACAGTTTGCTCTGACGCAATGGAATTTTTTTTACTCGCAGAGACGCGGACGTCTTGTCTTATGTACAAAGCAACGTTTAACAAGCAACGTTTCCGTTCCCTATCTTTGGTGCTTAAAGGGAAGCTGAGAAAGTTATACATTCCTCCCCCTACCAGTCACCACAACTGTGGCCGCGCGCCCAGCATTCTTTCGATGCGGCTCTCTACCGAGAGAGGACTGGAGGCCGAAACTGCTTCCAATCCCTGTATGACCGATGGAACACAGAGGGGTGTCAGCAGGGCTTTAAGTGGGATGAAAAAACTGGGGGGGGGGGGGTGTCTCTCAAAAGGGCGTGGCCAATGTAATTAAGGGCGTGGCTTAAAACACGTAAGCTAAAAATCTGTGTTTAGCACAGTGTGCCGCCTGACTCGTATTTTGCTGTTCCTGTCATTACATCTAGATATATGATACAACAAGTCACATCATACCTACAAGTCAGGACTATTGGCTTTGTCAATGGTTGCTAGTTGCACAAGATAAATAAGCAGCAACTATGGCTTGTATATAATACTGAAAAAACTTCCACTTAAAGCTCTGGTGACACCACCACAATGTTGCTGCTTCTCAGTTTCAAAAAGAGAAGGAGAAATCCAGAGACAAAATTACTCTCTTTAAAGGATTTCCCTTCCCCTACAGTGCTCACCACGCGCACATCGATGTGCCTTCTGTCACTGCAGTCCAGAAAAATAAACGGACCGCTTGTTCCAGGGCACAAAACAGAGGCCGATAGAGACCCGTTTCGAGGCCCCCTTAAAAAAACTGCCAGTGCTCAGACGCGGCCCACTTAAAGCCCTGGGTGTCAGAATCTTACTTCAACAGCCTTGTCCGTCAACTCTGTCAGTGTCCTCAGTGTTAAATCTGTGACAATGGTTGCAAACGGTGTGCATCTGTAGTCCATACTGCAGCGGCGGCTGCTCCCTATGGCGAAGAAGCGTCGGCATCCACCCTCCCCCCGTCAGCAGCCTCTAAAGCAAGATAAAAAATAAAACAATAATAAAACGTGTTTGAGTGTGGGGGGGGGGGGGGTGGTGGGCATTGTTATCAGTGAGCATGACGGTTTGGCCGGGGGTTTCAGGCCAGCCAAACCATCAAACGCACTAATGCGTTCTCCAACCCGAGCTGCGTTGCCGGGTTGGCACAGGCTCCCAGTTTCCCTGGGAGTGCAAATCGAGGGCGCTCAGGCCAATTCTGATGCAGCTCTAATGACATGAGAGCAGCGTCAGGACTGGCCACAAGAGAGTCTAGGAGCCCGTGCTGCCTGCAGTGGAGCCTGAAGATCTGAACAGTGGCGATGAGGCAGGTAAGTTCTTATTTGTATTTATTTTTGTCGTCCTCCGTTGTCCGTCCCCGCCCCACCTCTTTACCCTGACACTAGCCGCCACTGGTCCATGCATGTCAATAGACCCAATTCAGGAGGGAGACTCACGATTTTCAAAGCCACAAATGGCTTTGTTTTGGCTTTCTCCCGCCTGTATTGCCTTTCCTTCGAAAGAAGTCAATGGCAGAAATACATTCTCCCGATTATTTTTTTTAATATCTCCCCATACCTCTTCTAAAATGTTGGCATGTATTCAGTACTCATTTTTGGGGACCAAGAGATTTCCTTTTCATCATCAGACTTTAACCCAAGGCAAGGGAGAGAAAGGTGTAGATGGGCAAGCCCTTCTAAGATTGAGCCCGATTTTCGGCTCTGGCGCAGCTCATGGCCCTCATGGAGCCTCGAGCGCAACACAAGTCCGACCACTCCCCCTTAGTAAGGAACTGTGGCATTGAAAATAAAATTGTGAAACACATATATGACGGACGCATTGTTAATTGGCATTTCTGACCAATACAAAAGAAACAACTGATAGACGGAAAGCTGGACAATGCAAACATTCACCCCCAGTCACAAGGATCTGGGTTTAATCCATAATTCTTTTGCTCACCACACCACCCCAGTTTGGACCCAGCCATATGCAAATCAGTCTTGACCCTGTTCCTTGTGGGAACAGTCCAGCCAGAACTGCCAAGCCAGGTCCTCTCTGGACCGGAAACAAGCATCCTGGGACCAGTTTCAGGGCATCACCCTTCATCAGCCAGGTTAGCTTGAATCCAGTGGTGTAGTGAGCACGGGACCCACGTCTGGTCATACCGTTCCCACTTAGGGCGACATATGCAAAAGAAACAATTGATGGACGGAATGTTGGACAATGCAAACATTCACCCCCAGTCACAAGGATCTAGGTTTTATCCATCATTCTTTTGCTCACCACACCACCCCAGTTTGGACCCAGCCATATGCAAATCAGTCTTGACCATGTTCCTTGTCGGAACAGTCCAGGCCGAACTGCCAAGCCAGGTCCTCCCTGGTCCGGAAACAAGCATCCTGGGACCGTTTTCAGGGCATCACCCTTCATCAGCCAGGATAGCTTGAATCCAGTGGTGTAGTGAGCACGGGGTCAAGACTGATTTGCATATGGCCAGGACTAAACTGGGGTGGCATGGTGAGCAAAAGAATGATGGATGTATTCCAGATCTCTTGACTGGGGGTGAATGTTTTGATTTGCTCTGCATTCCGTCCATCAATTGTGTGTCTTTTGATTTCTGACCAATAGACAATTCTCCAGTGTGGTGTTTCCTAGAGTTTAACACAATGTTGGTTTTTACACGCTTTGAAAACCAGCATTGTGGTAAAGCTCTGGAAAACACGAACGCATTGCCTTTTGGCACATCTGATTAGTGGCGGCTCCTCCGCTATGGCGGAAGAGTGTCGCCCCCACCGTTTTTGAGCAGTTCAAAGTAAAGGAAACATACAATTATAATAACTTTGAGTTATTATCATTTTATGTTTCCTTTGCGGGCGGGTGGGCGGGGCTGCTCTTCTTTCGGAGCAGGGCAGGGGAGGAGTGGTTTGCCCACTCCTAAGTGCACAATGATTGTTTGGTCAGCCCCCTCGGGCCACCCAAAACAGTCATGAGCACTTTTCCCTGTTTTCCATGCAGGCTTCATTACAGCCTGCGTGGAGAACATGCCCAGACCCCCATTTCCTGGATGAGCGTCGAACCAGGATGCTCAAAACCAATTACAATGCTGCATTGCAGCATTGTGATTGGTAAGCACCCAGGCTTCTCTGACCAATCACAGAGCTGCATTGCAGAGTTGTGATTGGTCAGGGGAGCCTGGCTTGGCTGTTCTTCTTAGCTTCCAGTTACTAGAGTCCCACGGGGAGGCCAGGTGCAAAGACGTGGGACCTGGTGGCAAAATAAATGTATTTATTTTTAGTGCATTGCGCAACCCTGCGCCCCGACACCGCTCCCCCTGCCTCACCACCAGTGAGTCATGCCAGCCGCCACTGTATTTGACCAATAAAATATGCATCTGTGTGGGTGCTTCTTAGAGTTCAACATAATATTGGTTATTACGGGCTGTGAAAACCATTATCATACTAAAACTCTAATAAGACGAGCACTGCTGGGGAGGGAATGTGGTGTTACCGACAGAGCTACCAACTTTGGAATCTAGGTGTCGTCTCAATATCCTGTAATTCATCCAGGCAATCACTCAACCCTGTACTGAAAAAAAATTAATCTGGCATTGTGTACTGTAAAAGGTGGTCGTGTAAAGTGCTCCAATACCTTTGGTACGAGTTTACGCTATATAAAATTGCAAAAAAATAGCAGATTAAGGGAAGGGATGGAGCAGCAAAGAATGCTAAAGCTGGAATTTTTCCCCCTAATCACTGCATACTTTATACAGAAAAACATAAGAAGAAAGCACTTCATAACTTGCATTAGACCTGTGAAATAAAAACAGAAAGGCCATGATAAAAAATGAATACAAATGACTTGGTATGAAGGTCTCTTTAAGCATACCACCGGGCCTTTGCATACTCCCAAAGCACGAACAAATGGCAGCATTTTTCTTTTGAAAAAGTGTAAAAACATGGAAGCAAGTGTCAATGCAGGGGCCCTTTGAAATTGTATTTATCACCTCCATTCCCTCCCTCTCAGGGGAGGGGGAAGATTAGTTTTTCCCTAAAGAAACGTACAGACAAAAGAAATTCTGGCCTTTGCAGACCGCTTGGATCAGCAGGAAACTGAACAAGCATTGGTCTCGCCTATACGAGATCTATTGGCCTTTTCTATGTTTTTTAGCATGTTGTATAGCAGCATAGCTGGGAACTGGGATTAAATCTCTTCTAAACTGAAGCGTTGTGGGCGGACTTTCCTTGCCTCAGTGCCTTATGCAATTAGATCTTCAAAAAAAAATTATATATATATATATATATATATATATATATATATATATATATATATAAAACAACCAATCAGAATTACGCTCGCGCACGGCAGGGTGCGCGCACAGGGCTTGCACAGTCCGCGCACCCTGCGCGCGTATAGATATTGATATGCTTTTAAATGCTATTTTCTCAGGACAGGAAATACTGAACAGATTTACACCAGACCTGCAAAAGGCACTCCCTTGACCTTATGGCTACCTCTCTGCCAAATTTCAAGTAATTCTGTTCAGCCGTTCGGGCTGTAGCTGTGTCTAAAGGTCCTATGGAAAAATGCATGGGGAAAACGAGTTTTGGGACCCCCCTTTTTTCTCGGCCCCTACTTGACGAATCACCCCGAGACTTTCAGGGTAGGAGCTGAACGGAGCGCCCCATTAGTTTTAAAAATTTCGCGAGGATTCGTCAACCGGCGCCAAAGTTATTCAAAATAGGATTTTGAGATTTCCTATGGAAACACGATCCTAACTATAACTATCTACTGGCAACCGCCAGTAGAATATATATATATATATATATATATATATATATATATATATATATATATATATATATATATATCACCACCCTTCACTTCTTCAGATATCCCGGGACACTTTAGCGTCGGTGCAACCGTGGGTCCGAAGACGCCCACTATTATCCATACATTTTCACCAAGTACTCACAGGTACCGTTGCACTCCCGTCAGGCACAAATCACCGCACAGAGTCCATCCGTCATTAGGTGAAATAATCGTTTATTCTTTGCTTATCGGTTTACAGCCATCAAATACCCTACGCGTTTCAGCGATCCACTCGCCTTGGTCACGGGTAAACACAAAAACATTTTTCACCAAGTGGTTTTTAAACACATTTACGTGAAACGTACCAACATAGATAACGGACTGTCATTCTAGAGGTTAAGCTCCACCATAACGGCGGCCATCTTAGAGCAGTGTTCTCCTACCCATAAACGTTCTTATACATAAAGTTAATTGAAAAAGCAATGAGGGTGATGATATAAACAATAAAAATCAATTATATCAGACTTTTACACATTTCTAAAATTCGAAATTTTCACCCTGATGTTGCAATGATATCAGTCACGTTAACGAACATGGAAATTCTTTACAGTTGCCATGGAGAAAAATGGAACCGAATATGCACCATTTCATCCTATTCAAGCACCCGTGAAATATCTCTCCGTGTGCAGATGTCGATAAGAGGGGAATTAATCAATTGTTTTACTTTTTCCTCATTGTGCTGGATAATACTACCACCTTTGCAAAAATACTATGCATATTTAAGCTTGCATTATCATCAAGTGATTACACAACAACGTCTGTCCATGTCCCATAAACGGATATTGTTACTATACCCAAGTGGGTAATCTTAGATGAAAAAATTTTTTTCCAATCGAAAAACATATAATTCATTGCAACATCATTTTAACCAAACTTTGCAGTTAATTTATGCATCTTGGTGCTCCCATTATTATCAAGTGATTACAAAACAGCGTCTGTCTATGACCCCCATACAGAATATTGCTCTTATACCCAAGTGGGTAATATTGGATGAAACTTTTCTTCAATTGTACACATCTAATTCATTGTAGCGTCTCTTTTATTTTGCCCAAATGGACAATTAATGCTTTCATTTTGAAAAATGCAAAATTGCAAACAGATCATCTTCATTTCTTCCGATGTTTCAAGAAAACTAAAATAAAGGAAGAAGAAAAAGAAACCAATTGAGAAAAGTGTTGCCATAGTAACATCAATACTGCAAAATGTTATATTGGGGTCCGCCAGGTGGAGCCCTCCGAATGACTACTTAAAAATACATACATGTATACCAAAAATGGATGTTAAGGATATTAAAGAGTACGTGGTAATTTGACTAATTTAAAAATTCAAAAAATTCGAATAATTTAAAGACAAAAAGTCATCTCAGGAAGAAATTAATGGAAAGAAATTCTGGATTTCCACAAGACCTAAAATAAGGAACAACATGTTCCAATAGTATACCTCACAGATAAGGAAGCTTCCACTACACAGGGAAGAACATATAAAAATACATTTTGAATTTTTGGATTTTGAATTTATGATCCCATAAACTCTCAGCATACCAATCAAAGATACCTGGCACATATTATTCCCCCAAATGCCAAGACATCTCTTCTTCTGAATTCAAACCAGCAGGGGCCTTGGTATTTAGATCTAGAATATACCTTGATTCTAACTGACGGAGTTTACGTATCCTGTCACCCCCTCTTTGTTTTGCCTCTACTCTATCAATCACAAAGAACTTCAGCAGATTACGATTACTGTTGTGAAATTCTTCGAAGTGTCTGGCAATAGGTGAGAGTTTGTCCTTGTTTTGGATTGCCCTTTGATGTTCTAGCACACGTTTTTTCGCTGTAAACATTGTGCTACCCACATATTTCTTAGTACAGGGGCAAACCAAAACATACACACAGAAATCAGACAAACAGGTAAGATGTTTACCAATGATTCTTTCAGTTTCACTGATGGGGTAATAAACCTTCCTTACATTAGTGCTAAACTTGCATGCTTTGCAAAGCATGCATGTAAAGAATCCCTGTATGTCACTCTGTGTTCTATTCGTGCTGGTTACCTCATTTTTGCAAAGCTTATCTTTAAGAGAATCAGACTTTCTATAGGTGATACTCGGCACTGGTCCTAATCTCTTAGCCAAAGTTTGTTCGGTGGATAGGATTTTCCAATGTTGGTGTAGGCATTTCCGCACTTCCCAGGAATTAGAGTGATATGTAGCTATATATCTTATAACTTCATCACTACTGTTGTCATCCTCTTTAGCTTTAGGTGTCAACAACTGCTCTTGTGTAAATTCATTAGCCTTTCTTAGTGCTTCTTCAATTACCCTAGGGTTATAGCCTCTTTCTGCAAATCTCTGGGACATACATTCGCTTTCAGCAATAAAGTCCCTATCCAGGCTGCAATTTCTCCGAGCCCGGAGAAACTCCCCATAGGGGATACTGCGGATCAAGGTTTTAGGATGTCCGCTATTAGCAAACAGCAGAGTGTTCCCTGCAGTCGGTTTCCGGAAGAGCTTGGAAATCAATCTCTTGCCCAACACCTGTACTTGTAAATCCAGAAATTCAATGTTCTGGTTGCTCATAGTTCCTTCAAATTGTAAATTCATTTCATTTTGATTTAACATGGAGATGAACTCAGTCGCTAATTGTTCAGACCCACCCCAGATAATAAACAGATCATCAATATACCGCAGCCATAATTTCACATGGCTGCGGTAAAGATGCTGTGTCTGAGACACCTGTCGCTCCCAGCACCCCATAAAGAGGTTGGCAAAGCTGGGAGCAAAACAGGTGCCCATAGCTGTCCCTTGTTTCTGCCTGAACAGTCCTCCATCAAAAATAAAAAAATTATTTTCTAGGCAGAAAGTCATCATTTGCACCAGCATCTCATTGTGTCTGAGAAAAGAGATGGAACGAAGGTTTAAAGACTCTTGACATGCCTGTATACCCTGGGTGTGTCTGATCGAGGTATACAGGCTACAGACATCTAATGTCATTAGCAAGTAGCCTTCTTTCCATTCAAAGTCCTTGATCAGACTTAGGAAATGTCTGCTATCTTTAATATAGGATGGTAACTTCTCTACATAAGGATGGAGAAAATAATCGATATACCTCGATGTTTTTTCTAATAGGGAGCCCCTAGATGACACAATGGGCCTCCCTGGAGGATTGACAGCATCCTTATGGAGCTTAGGTAGAAGATACAAGATAGCAATTTTAGGATTCCGATTGAGTAGAAAGGCATACTCATCCCATTCTAGAATACCAGTAGTATGCCACGATTTAAGCATCCCAAAATACCTCATGTTAGATTCCTCAATAACACTCATAGAAACCTGTTCGTAACAATCGCCACCTTGTAGCTGTCGAACTCCTTCCTTTATGTAATCGATCATATTCAATATGACTACATTACCGCCTTTATCCGACTGGCGAATTACAATGTTCGAGTCAGATTGTAAAGACGTTACAGCCTGTCGTTGTTCTCTTGTCAAATTATCATTTGTCCAAACCCTCTTACTGGCAAGTTTCTTTAAGTCATTCGTAACTAGTGTTTCAAATATATCTATCCCACAAGCTGGTAACGTGGGGTTAAAAATAGACTTGGGTTTGAACTTGTTTGGACAGCTTAAATCAACCTTATAACCCAGGGACACAGCATCAATGGGTCCAGATCCCACATCATCCAGACTTTCCACCTCCAATTCCTTCAAAGCAATTAACGCCTGTACTTCATTAACTGACTCAAACGCTGGAATCTGATTACTTCCAGCTATACCAAGTGTGTGAGTCTTGACTTTCAATTCATTCCATTTGTGTAGTCTCAGCTTCCTAGTAAAGTAAAATAAGTCAATTCTCTCTTGGGGATAAGAAAATAAAGAGGTGGGACAAAAGGATAAACCAAATTGTAACACATCATGTTCCAATCGAAAGCACTCCCAATTGAAAACACCACTCGCAACGTGATTTTCTCCATCATTTATTGGCAGGCTACAGAGTAACTGACGCGGCAGTTTCAGCAGTTCATGCGCCTCTCTTTGGCCATACGCGTTTCAGGTAACTTCTCCCTTGTTCACTGGCTAGGCTTCATGGAGACCAGGTGGGCAACAGTGACACCGCATTTGCAGCGTGATTTTCAAGCCTTCCATAGTGGGCGTGTCTTTTCAGGCATTGTGGTACTTGTAGTGTTTGTAAAATACCCCACCAACTCGCTCCTGTAAGTATCTCTTACCCGGTTGGGTCTGCCTTCTGTGCCGTGTAGCGACTCTGTTGTTCGTAGTCCACCAACAGGTCACGTTGCTCCTAGGCACCTTAATTCGCAGTGCTGCGGACTCGCTCAGTCGGCGATGGGGTGTTTTCGCGACCTGGAGTCGGCCGCTATACATTCCAATCGAAAGCACTCCCAATTGAAAACACCACTCGCAACGTGATTTTCTCCATCATTTATTGGCAGGCTACAGAGTAACTGACGCGGCAGTTTCAGCAGTTCATGCGCCTCTCTTTGGCCATACGCGTTTCAGGTAACTTCTCCCTTGTTCACTGGCTAGGCTTCATGGAGACCAGGTGGGCAACAGTGACACCGCATTTGCAGCGTGATTTTCAAGCCTTCCATAGTGGGCGTGTCTTTTCAGGCATTGTGGTACTTGTAGTGTTTGTAAAATACCCCACCAACTCGCTCCTGTAAGTATCTCTTACCCGGTTGGGTCTGCCTTCTGTGCCGTGTAGCGACTCTGTTGTTCGTAGTCCACCAACAGGTCACGTTGCTCCTAGGCACCTTAATTCGCAGTGCTGCGGACTCGCTCAGTCGGCGATGGGGTGTTTTCGCGACCTGGAGTCGGCCGCTATACATTCCAATCGAAAGCACTCCCAATTGAAAACACCACTCGCAACGTGATTTTCTCCATCATTTATTGGCAGGCTACAGAGTAACTGACGCGGCAGTTTCAGCAGTTCATGCGCCTCTCTTTGGCCATACGCGTTTCAGGTAACTTCTCCCTTGTTCACTGGCTAGGCTTCATGGAGACCAGGTGGGCAACAGTGACACCGCATTTGCAGCGTGATTTTCAAGCCTTCCATAGTGGGCGTGTCTTTTCAGGCATTGTGGTACTTGTAGTGTTTGTAAAATACCCCACCAACTCGCTCCTGTAAGTATCTCTTACCCGGTTGGGTCTGCCTTCTGTGCCGTGTAGCGACTCTGTTGTTCGTAGTCCACCAACAGGTCACGTTGCTCCTAGGCACCTTAATTCGCAGTGCTGCGGACTCGCTCAGTCGGCGATGGGGTGTTTTCGCGACCTGGAGTCGGCCGCTATACATTCCAATCGAAAGCACTCCCAATTGAAAACACCACTCGCAACGTGATTTTCTCCATCATTTATTGGCAGGCTACAGAGTAACTGACGCGGCAGTTTCAGCAGTTCATGCGCCTCTCTTTGGCCATACGCGTTTCAGGTAACTTCTCCCTTGTTCACTGGCTAGGCTTCATGGAGACCAGGTGGGCAACAGTGACACCGCATTTGCAGCGTGATTTTCAAGCCTTCCATAGTGGGCGTGTCTTTTCAGGCATTGTGGTACTTGTAGTGTTTGTAAAATACCCCACCAACTCGCTCCTGTAAGTATCTCTTACCCGGTTGGGTCTGCCTTCTGTGCCGTGTAGCGACTCTGTTGTTCGTAGTCCACCAACAGGTCACGTTGCTCCTAGGCACCTTAATTCGCAGTGCTGCGGACTCGCTCAGTCGGCGATGGGGTGTTTTCGCGACCTGGAGTCGGCCGCTATACATTCCAATCGAAAGCACTCCCAATTGAAAACACCACTCGCAACGTGATTTTCTCCATCATTTATTGGCAGGCTACAGAGTAACTGACGCGGCAGTTTCAGCAGTTCATGCGCCTCTCTTTGGCCATACGCGTTTCAGGTAACTTCTCCCTTGTTCACTGGCTAGGCTTCATGGAGACCAGGTGGGCAACAGTGACACCGCATTTGCAGCGTGATTTTCAAGCCTTCCATAGTGGGCGTGTCTTTTCAGGCATTGTGGTACTTGTAGTGTTTGTAAAATACCCCACCAACTCGCTCCTGTAAGTATCTCTTACCCGGTTGGGTCTGCCTTCTGTGCCGTGTAGCGACTCTGTTGTTCGTAGTCCACCAACAGGTCACGTTGCTCCTAGGCACCTTAATTCGCAGTGCTGCGGACTCGCTCAGTCGGCGATGGGGTGTTTTCGCGACCTGGAGTCGGCCGCTATACATTCCAATCGAAAGCACTCCCAATTGAAAACACCACTCGCAACGTGATTTTCTCCATCATTTATTGGCAGGCTACAGAGTAACTGACGCGGCAGTTTCAGCAGTTCATGCGCCTCTCTTTGGCCATACGCGTTTCAGGTAACTTCTCCCTTGTTCACTGGCTAGGCTTCATGGAGACCAGGTGGGCAACAGTGACACCGCATTTGCAGCGTGATTTTCAAGCCTTCCATAGTGGGCGTGTCTTTTCAGGCATTGTGGTACTTGTAGTGTTTGTAAAATACCCCACCAACTCGCTCCTGTAAGTATCTCTTACCCGGTTGGGTCTGCCTTCTGTGCCGTGTAGCGACTCTGTTGTTCGTAGTCCACCAACAGGTCACGTTGCTCCTAGGCACCTTAATTCGCAGTGCTGCGGACTCGCTCAGTCGGCGATGGGGTGTTTTCGCGACCTGGAGTCGGCCGCTATACATTCCAATCGAAAGCACTCCCAATTGACTCCAGGTCGCGAAAACACCCCATCGCCGACTGAGCGAGTCCGCAGCACTGCGAATTAAGGTGCCTAGGAGCAACGTGACCTGTTGGTGGACTACGAACAACAGAGTCGCTACACGGCACAGAAGGCAGACCCAACCGGGTAAGAGATACTTACAGGAGCGAGTTGGTGGGGTATTTTACAAACACTACAAGTACCACAATGCCTGAAAAGACACGCCCACTATGGAAGGCTTGAAAATCACGCTGCAAATGCGGTGTCACTGTTGCCCACCTGGTCTCCATGAAGCCTAGCCAGTGAACAAGGGAGAAGTTACCTGAAACGCGTATGGCCAAAGAGAGGCGCATGAACTGCTGAAACTGCCGCGTCAGTTACTCTGTAGCCTGCCAATAAATGATGGAGAAAATCACGTTGCGAGTGGTGTTTTCAATTGGGAGTGCTTTCGATTGGAATGTATAGCGGCCGACTCCAGGTCGCGAAAACACCCCATCGCCGACTGAGCGAGTCCGCAGCACTGCGAATTAAGGTGCCTAGGAGCAACGTGACCTGTTGGTGGACTACGAACAACAGAGTCGCTACACGGCACAGAAGGCAGACCCAACCGGGTAAGAGATACTTACAGGAGCGAGTTGGTGGGGTATTTTACAAACACTACAAGTACCACAATGCCTGAAAAGACACGCCCACTATGGAAGGCTTGAAAATCACGCTGCAAATGCGGTGTCACTGTTGCCCACCTGGTCTCCATGAAGCCTAGCCAGTGAACAAGGGAGAAGTTACCTGAAACGCGTATGGCCAAAGAGAGGCGCATGAACTGCTGAAACTGCCGCGTCAGTTACTCTGTAGCCTGCCAATAAATGATGGAGAAAATCACGTTGCGAGTGGTGTTTTCAATTGGGAGTGCTTTCGATTGGAATGTATAGCGGCCGACTCCAGGTCGCGAAAACACCCCATCGCCGACTGAGCGAGTCCGCAGCACTGCGAATTAAGGTGCCTAGGAGCAACGTGACCTGTTGGTGGACTACGAACAACAGAGTCGCTACACGGCACAGAAGGCAGACCCAACCGGGTAAGAGATACTTACAGGAGCGAGTTGGTGGGGTATTTTACAAACACTACAAGTACCACAATGCCTGAAAAGACACGCCCACTATGGAAGGCTTGAAAATCACGCTGCAAATGCGGTGTCACTGTTGCCCACCTGGTCTCCATGAAGCCTAGCCAGTGAACAAGGGAGAAGTTACCTGAAACGCGTATGGCCAAAGAGAGGCGCATGAACTGCTGAAACTGCCGCGTCAGTTACTCTGTAGCCTGCCAATAAATGATGGAGAAAATCACGTTGCGAGTGGTGTTTTCAATTGGGAGTGCTTTCGATTGGAATGTATAGCGGCCGACTCCAGGTCGCGAAAACACCCCATCGCCGACTGAGCGAGTCCGCAGCACTGCGAATTAAGGTGCCTAGGAGCAACGTGACCTGTTGGTGGACTACGAACAACAGAGTCGCTACACGGCACAGAAGGCAGACCCAACCGGGTAAGAGATACTTACAGGAGCGAGTTGGTGGGGTATTTTACAAACACTACAAGTACCACAATGCCTGAAAAGACACGCCCACTATGGAAGGCTTGAAAATCACGCTGCAAATGCGGTGTCACTGTTGCCCACCTGGTCTCCATGAAGCCTAGCCAGTGAACAAGGGAGAAGTTACCTGAAACGCGTATGGCCAAAGAGAGGCGCATGAACTGCTGAAACTGCCGCGTCAGTTACTCTGTAGCCTGCCAATAAATGATGGAGAAAATCACGTTGCGAGTGGTGTTTTCAATTGGGAGTGCTTTCGATTGGAATGTATAGCGGCCGACTCCAGGTCGCGAAAACACCCCATCGCCGACTGAGCGAGTCCGCAGCACTGCGAATTAAGGTGCCTAGGAGCAACGTGACCTGTTGGTGGACTACGAACAACAGAGTCGCTACACGGCACAGAAGGCAGACCCAACCGGGTAAGAGATACTTACAGGAGCGAGTTGGTGGGGTATTTTACAAACACTACAAGTACCACAATGCCTGAAAAGACACGCCCACTATGGAAGGCTTGAAAATCACGCTGCAAATGCGGTGTCACTGTTGCCCACCTGGTCTCCATGAAGCCTAGCCAGTGAACAAGGGAGAAGTTACCTGAAACGCGTATGGCCAAAGAGAGGCGCATGAACTGCTGAAACTGCCGCGTCAGTTACTCTGTAGCCTGCCAATAAATGATGGAGAAAATCACGTTGCGAGTGGTGTTTTCAATTGGGAGTGCTTTCGATTGGAATATATATATATATATATATATATATATATATATATATATATATATATATATATATATATGAAAAATCCCCAGCACACGATAGTATTATAACAGAATTATCAAAGCGCGATGTGTGAGCACGAATTTAACACAGATACATAGGTTCTTGTTCTTTTATTCCTCGGATCTTCCAACAGCCGACACGTGTTTCGTCGCTAACATGGTAAATTGTCCTGCGACTTTATCAAGGCTGTGCAGAAACAAATAAGATACACAATGTGCCACCTAATGATTTTCTTAAGTGTACAGAATTTTCCTACATCATAAAAAAAGAGAAATATCTCGGTGGTGGGAGGTAGCCTCCCTAAGGCAGTACTTACAAGTAGGAAGAGTCCCGAGAGGACTACGAATAATGATTACGCCAACATATGAGAATCCCCATGTGGACATGTTGAGCGAATGGGCAGAAAACAATGCGAACAGCTCGACTAATATGATGCGCATATTGTTGAAGTATGCTGATAAAGAACATGGGGAAGTGGTGGAGAAGATCAAGGAATTAAATGATATCTTTGGGAAGCATGCTGAGAAAGCAAAAATAGAGAAATTCAGAACAGATCTTAAAATACGGCTAGAGAAATATGAGAAGCGGATCAAGGATAGAAAAGCCACAAAATTCACGCGTGACCGACTCGATTATGAGACAGGAAGAATATACACTTTTGCCAAAAAATTTGATTCCGTTAGACGAAAGCAAATTCAAAGTGGTACTGCAACATTGCAAGAAGCTTCATGCAGTGAATTGAGTTCCGATACAGGCTCGGAACAGGAGCAGGAACCTGAAAGAAGGAAGGGGCAAAGTGATATTCGTCTGGCGGTAACAGATGAATTCCGTTTTTTACAAATGGAACTGCAGACAGACCACCGACCTTCGAGAGGCCGCGGAAGGGGAAGAGGTGTAGGAAGAGGAAACAGAGAAGGGGAGGAGAAGGATACAGGAGGAGCACCAGATTGGCAAGCAAAACGCTCAATGCGCTCGAACATGAAAAAGTCAACAAAGTAATCTCAAACAAGACCATTATAAATCTGAGTACCATTAATCTAACAACAGAAGAGCAATCTGTGTTGGAATTAGGGTTATCATACTGTGATGAGAATGAATTTAATTATCCCCACAGTAGAATGGACTTGTATTTGTACGTGCGAAAATTAAAACTTGCCAAGATGTTTGCGAATAAACGACCTGACAGAACCCCCATAGATCAGTCACAAACTATTCAAAGTACGAATTCGAGTGGCTTAAATACCTTGGATGCTGCAATTCTGGGCGATTTAATGGAACTGTGTAATGAAAATGACTGCCCTTCCATAGACTCTTTGCAGATAGAAACTCTGAATGAAGGAGATACATTGGGATTATTGAGTAGCGACCACACACCGTTCCGACCACGATCTAAATTCTTGCCACAAACAGCGCGAGATAATTTGGATATTTTCTCTGAAAACGTAACGAGGGATCTGAAATTACTGTATAGTAATTTAGCAGATCAGAAGAAGGAAAGAGACCCTCGAAAAGAAATCATACAGCAAACGGTGGAGAAACTGACTAAAGATGACGGTGTGTTGGTGAAACCCTCCGACAAAGGAGGAAATGTTGTATTATGGGGACGAGAATTATATAAGAAAGAGGCCCTTACTCAATTAAATAATACCGAATGTTACAAAAGGATTGACATGCGAGAGTTTATTTTGGTGAAAGAAGAATACCATGCTAGATTAGATGTTTGGAAGGCAGAGGATTTACTGAACTGGGATGAGTACAAATTTATAAGACAAAATAATCCAATTCTCCCAGTTTTTTATATGCTCCCCAAAGTCCACAAGAGTGTGGCTTCACCACCAGGGAGACCCATCATTTCCTCTTGTGGAAGCCTCTTCGAAAATACCTCAAAATATATAGATTATTTTTTAAACCCTATAGTTAAGACCTTGACCTCTTATATTAAGGATTCTACGGATTTTTTAAAATGTATTTATGATATAAGATGGGATGAAAACAGTATGATGTTATTAACGCTTGACATTGCTACTCTGTACACGAGTATACGACATACTGAGGGTTTGAGAGCAACTGAATTTTATCTAAACAGGAGGCCTCTGAGGTTTTTTAAACAAAATGAAATGATTTTAGAAATGATGCAATGGTGTTTAACTAGAAATATGTTTTTGTTTGGGGAAGAAATGTTCCAACAGGCACAAGGAACAGCGATGGGCACCTGCTTCGCCCCCAGTTATGCCAGTCTACACCTGGGCTGGTGGGAGGAGCAGGTGCTCAGAGGCCCACACTTGGAACATTGGAGTAACAACATACTTTTGTGGGTGCGATTTATCGACGATGTTTTTGTGCTGTGGGAGGGCACGGAAGCATCAATTGATGTATTTATTAATGAGATAAATTGTAACACCCTTAACTTGAAATTCACTGGACAATACAGTAAATCCTGTATAGATTTTCTGGACATAAGAGTTAAGGCAGTTGAGGGAAAATTAGAAACTACTGTTTTTAGGAAGCCCACCTCAGGAAATACAATTTTACATGCAGAGAGCTCTCATCCAGCCCCGTTAATTAGAAGTATTCCCTTTGGTGAGTTTTATAGAGCCAGAAGAACATGTAGTAGCCTTGATGAGTACACAAAAATTGAGGAGGAAATGAGTGAAAGATTTCTACAGAGAGGCTACCCACAGAATATAATAGAAGGGGCAGCCTCAAAAGCAAGAAAACTAGACAGGAAAAAGGTTTTATTTGAACCCTCGAAAACTGAGCAGAAAAAAAAAAAAAAAAAAAAAAAAAAAAAGAAAAAGAGGAATCTGGGACAAGGACAAAGTGATTGTAGATTTATCACTACATTTAATAAAAATCACAAAGAAGTCAGAATGATTTTAAACAAACACTGGCATCTTGTGAAGAACGATCCAATATTAGGTCCTAACATGAAAAAACATCCTGAGTTGACCTTTCGTAAATCTAAATCATTAAAGGATCGAATTGTAAACAGTGAATATATTGAAAGTAAGAAATTGGGACCGCCTACTTGGTTGACACCGAAAATGGGTTTTAGGAAATGTTTTAAATGTAAGGCGTGCCAGCATGGAGTAAATCGGACGCATTTTAAAACTTCTTTTAACAAAACCATTAAAATCAGAGGCTTTTTAACGTGTAGATCCAGTTTTGTGGTTTATGCCTTACAGTGCCCCTGCCAAAAGATGTATATAGGGAGTACCACCTTACCAGTGTTCCAACGAGTACTGCAACACAGGAGAGCGATTGTAAATAAGGATAGAACGTATCCAATCGCAAGACATTTCGAAAGGTACCATCAAAGCGATCCAACAGGCCTACAATACAGCTGCATTGCAGAAATCCCAAAGAAAAAACGAGGAGGGGATCGAGAGAAGGAACTCCGTAAATTAGAAACTTATTATATTTTGGAGTTCGATTGCAAAGAACCACAGGGTTTGAATGTAGATGAAGATCTACATACGTGTCTGTATTAAGAAATGAAATAGTTGCTTAAAAAGATGTATAGTCAAGGTAATTGGAAAAGTTCAATGAAACTCCAACTTGAATTAATATCAAAATAAGAGATGCCGTTTATTCAATGAATTATTCGTTTGTGAGAGGATGCTACACAAATTTTATGGTAGTCAGGTGGGAGATTGTATATACATCAAAAACCCGTTTTTTTAACCTTTTTAAAGTTTACACTGATTCACTTGAAGCACTAGCACTTTATCAAAATAGTTTAATGAAGAGAAGTTGTTTACATGGAAAGCACTAGCACTTTGTAAACAGAAAAGGTAAAATGCACTGGCACTTTAATTGAAATCAAGTGTAAAAGTTTACATTGCTAAGCACTAGCACTTTGTAAACGAATTAAGATAATCGTCGGCACTTGCGACTAGTCGTCTTATAAAAAGGTTGAGAAGTTGAGAAATTTCGAGGTTTTGATTTTTGTATATAGAAATCAATCAAGGATAAAGAATTGCATGTAGAAATATCTGCAAGTGATTCACGCCAATGAAAATGTTATGTTGGAATAACAATTCAAAATGTCATTGTAATGATTGGGTGCCAGGCACTGACATGGAAAGATATTCCAAAATGGCGGGAGCTTTTGACCTACCGTTCACCATGGTTGATAAAATAATTTGATAGTCCCTCTTTTATGTTTTACATGTCACATGTTTGTTTTAAAAAGAGGAACGAATGACTTTTTCATTATCGTGAACAAGGTGGCGAGAGGCCATCGAAACGCGTTGATATGAAAACTCATCAATAAAAAGCCGAATGGAATAACCCCCTGGGAGTGCAGTGTGGTTTTTGCTGAAAACGACTTGAACCGTATGCTGAATATATATATATATATATATATATATATATATATATATATATATATATATAAGAAAAATCCCCAGCACACGATAGTATTATAACAGAATTATCAAAGCGCGATGTGTGAGCACGAATTTAACACAGATACATAGGTTCTTGTTCTTTTATTCCTCGGATCTTCCAACAGCCGACACGTGTTTCGTCGCTAACATGGTAAATTGTCCTGCGACTTTATCAAGGCTGTGCAGAAACAAATAAGATACACAATGTGCCACCTAATGATTTTCTTAAGTGTACAGAATTTTCCTACATCATCACCCTGTGATTGGTGATACGGAAACTCTGTGCGTTTAACACAAACATGCACAAGGTTTGTGAACAAGCAGTAATCATGAAATGTCCAGCATAAAAAGGGATACATATTTATATCCCAATTGCCAAATGTGAAGATGGCATGAGAGAAGTGAAAACACATGTGAAAAGAAATACATATATATACGAATAAAACTATTCGCTTTTAGTGTCAGTAATTCAAGGGCAGTGAAAATTCCCGCAAATGAACTTGTAAAAAGTGAGTTGCGATCTTGTGAATGGGTAGTGCGAGATGGCCGAAAACGGGGTGCTTTCTTCTAGATAGTATGGATCCCAAGTGAAGTAATTAGTAAGGTCTATAGCAACCTTTCTTCTCTGTAAGTCTATTCCTATTATGAAAAACACAGCAAAAATACCATACGTCAGTACATATCATCATTAGCCTCAATATAAATCCCATAGAATATAATGGGATATACATTTCGGTGGACGGGATATCCGTCACTGTTGCGACAGAATAACCCTTCCACCAAGATCCAAATCAGGCCTATAGTCTCTATTGAGCACTGCAGACAGTCTTGCTTGTCGAGACATGCAGGCAGCTTCCTGAAGCAAACTTGGGCCCCCTCCACTTATGATCCATACTAGTCTTCCATTTGCCAGGTTAAAATGTAAGGCTTGTAAAATATTTGCTCTCAGCGGCAACAAACCATAACTTCGCCTGTCAAAGGCCGGGCCACAAAGATCCATGTTATTCAGAGAGATAATCCTTTTGTCTAAAGTTTGAGTATTTTGTATCCATGTAATCAAAGGATGGCTGTGGTCTAAGGCATGAATGATCTTAATGGATCTTATTAACTGGAGGAACAAGCGTGCTGTCCAATGAGTATTCTTGCAAAAGGAGTGTAATATGAGGAGTGCATTTCCTATTTCCTCTATGGTCTCTCAAAAGCCACAGCATGCAAGATGTATGTAAATAGTTGGATATCTCTGCCATTTATGTCCTTAGACTTTCACATCTGGGTGTTCTCGAAGCCAGTAAAACCTTTGGAATTCAAAAGATAGCTCTGCTATCTTCAAACAAATTCTCGGAGACACGGCTAGCCTAAGACATGGTTCTGAGGCTGATGTGCCATCCTATAAGTGAACCACAAATTAATATAAAAAGTTTTGCAATCTGGCGAAGGATGTGTGGGGTGTGCAGATACAGAACCTGAAATCCAGCTCTGCTATCCTAGGCTTGAGCAAATAATATCTGCACATGGAACCCAACACATTATTCTACCATCTTCACAGAGACTGCAAGTACTGTGTATCCTACAATCTGTGCCTTAAGCATCTGCTGATAAGCAATGCATGAAAAGAACAAACGTGTAGGTACTCACTTCCCTAAGTGCCTGTTTGCTATTTGGAAGTTATACCGTAAGCATTGCACCAGTGCTGAGAAGTGCTGGTACTCTCCCTTCCAAATTATGGTCCAGTACCTGAGAGCACCTGCCATTTTAAAGCACTGCTGATAAGTAACTCCCCTCTTAATGTACAATTTGGTGTAGTCTAGAGACAGGTGTGCTGGTGAGTGTGTGATCCTGTAAGATGCACGAATTGAGTCCCAGCTCTCGTCTAATTCTTCAACATCGGTGAGGCCAAATGGGTTGTTCTGCTGCCTAAGACAGGAGGATTTATTTATGTGCTTTTAGAAAACCTAATTAATGAGTATGACAACAGCACTGCCGTAGGTGTAGCTCTTTTTGCAAAAGCAAAACATTCTTCTAGGAGGGATAATTGAGTTATAGCCAAAAATCACGTTTACTAGACAGAAAGGCTTTGTACAAAAATTCAAACCTGCCCTCTCTTGGGCGGAAACTTCTTCTTCGCCTTTCTGCCTAACCAAAGAGATGCTCTGACTTTGAGCTGAGGAAGGTGATTCTATGACTCTGCAATCAGTCAGAACCTTCACATAACAAACCCAACAAAAAGGAGACGCCTTACAGAATAGTAGGAGTAGCGAATGTACAAAAAAGGAGCAAAAGCAAACAAGTAAGGGCTTCCAGCTTCCAATCACCCCCTACACGCCCTGTCTGCGGACATAGGGAGTGCTCAACTCCAAGCTAGTAAGCTCATGGTAAATCATTCACCAGCTCGAAGAAAGGACACCTCACCACCAGATTTATAATCAAGTTATATATTCATTCTGATAGTGCAGGACGTTGGAGGAGGAACTATGGACTGTAGCAATAATAAAATGTGACCACAGCTTTCTGCTCAAATATTCTGCTCTTCTACACAATAGTGTTGTCGCCCTAATTGAAGAATGATACAAAACCTAGGAGGAAAATGATGGTCTTGAGGATGGCATCTTTTGCACATGCCTGGTACTGTATGTCACCCTACCTCAGGGCAATAGACGTTGCAGGATGTTAGGTCACTTGATCGTAAGTGAGTGAGTTAGAATGTAGAATTTGTAGGAAGTTGGCTCGGCCACACCTTCTGTAAGCCACTCCCACAGAGCCCAATGCGATAATCCTGTCCACAGTCCATTGAGATGTGCTGCAGTCTCAGAAGCTAAGTACCACAAAACACCACAATCTGTAGGTTTATGCTGCACCAGTTCATTGGATTTTGATCTTAGCAATGGACTGTGAGCAACTTCTGTCCAAAGACAAAGAAAAGTCATGCCAGAGGCACTAGCTGCATTTGTCAACGTAATCTGCCAGCAGGCCGCAGACCACCTTCTTTGGCATTATACCGCCGCTCCCACCCCACCTTTCTTTTACTATCTCCTTAGCAACGGGACTATATCTCCTAATGGTGGATCAAGTTCTGACCAGTTCATGTGAAATAGAGGGAATGGTGCCACGATTTTATGGAGCTCATTAGGACCAACTGAAAAGTAGCGCTTTAATCTAGAGTCCATTTCACCCCAAGATCTCCGAGGGGAACCTAGAAGGCAAGTAAGTGGGCTCAGAAAACCACGAGCAAGTTCTAAAATTGTACATGAAATGTAATTATGCAAGTTTAGCACCAGGTGAAAAGGCTACGGCTACTTTAAAGAATGCTGGTAATTCGCGCCATATCAAAGAGCGCCAAGCTGAACAGCCATTGGCAAAGCCAATAGATCTGGCATGGATAGGCCTCTGTTTCTTTTTTTTTTTAGCTAACATGTAATAGGCATTACGGGTATAAAAGTAATAAAAGGTATAAATGCCTTTTTCTCACCGAAACATGGCTAACTTCGCAATCCGACCCGGAGTTAATTCAAACCCTGGGTCAGGGTTACCAAATTGTGAGACAGGACCGCATGAAGGAAAGAGGGGGTGGTTTGGCAATCATTTTCAGAGACTGTTTTACCTGTCGCTGCACCCCGAATCCCTTCGCGGACTGCGAAAGCTTGTCTTTTTCTCTGGAATTCTCTTCTAATACAACTTTTTCTGGTGCACTTATATATCGCACTCCGGGCCCAGCCAAAAAGTTTCACGAATCTCTGCCCTCGCTGGTCGCTGACCTAGCCTGTTCACCCTCCAACTTTACGTTATTAGGCGATTTCAACATTCATTTCGATGAACCTGATGACTCCATCGCTAATAAACTAATTGGGGATTTTTCTGCTTTACAGCTGTCCCAGCTGGTTTCATCCCCCACGCACACCAAAGGTCATTTGTTGGATCCGGTGTTTAGCAACTGTCCCAACCTGAAAGTTTGCCCCCCTATAGCACTCCCCTGGACAGACCATGCATTAATTCCGCTCCTATGGAAAACTGATAAGTCTCCGTCCCTCGCACCTACAGTGCGAGAAACACGCAACTGGTCAAAAATTCCGCTGGTTCAGTGGACTCAGGAATTACAAAACTCAATTCCCTCAGTTGGTCAGACTCCATCTCTGGCCAATGAAATGTTTAACGCATGGATAAACAACTCTCTAAATGCTACGCTCCCTATGAAGAAAACTGTCTTAAAAAGATCTAGGATTTCAGCTCCTTGGTATTCGAATGATTTACGGATGAAAAAGTGCCACTGTAAGAGACTGGAACGAAAATGGCGATTAGGATATGCGGGAGCAGACAAAACCATCTATAGAGAGGCTATTAGGGTATATAAAAAAGACATAAAGAGCGCACAATCCTTATATTACTCTCACAAAATCGCAGAGGCGAGCTCCAGCTCTAAGGAGATTTACAGGATTGTAAAAAGTCTTATTAATCTCCCAACGCCTCCACTTATTGATGAAAATCCTCAGCTCCGCTGTGAAGATTTGGCCAATTTTTTCTTCCAGAAAATAAATCTCATTTACTCTTCCTTTCCATCCTCAGAGCAGACTACTTTGAAGGAGACATCCTTATGTCCCCTACAAGAAAACATATCCAACTGCCTCCCAGTGCTGGCGGAATTTCCCCAGATGGATGTGGACCATCTCACCTCCCTCATGCATCAGGTGAAGTCAGGTTCCCCTAGGGACCCAGCACCTCCACACATTCTAGTCTCTGCGACTCAGACCATCCTCCCTACACTGTTAGCTGTATTAAACACCTCGATCTCTACCAGCACAGTCCCAGTGGCCTGGAAACAGGCCATGGTGAGAGCTCTTGTTAAAAAACCTAATTTGGACACCAAGAATCCTAACAACTTTCGCCCGATCTCCTTGCTGCCTTGGGCAGCCAAAATCTTGGAGAAATATATAAACGGCCTACTAACAACCTTTCTCGAACAAAACCAGCTGCTCGACCCCTCCCAGACAGGCTTCCGCCCTAAGCATGGGACCGAGACTGCACTATTGGCCGTAACAGAGGAGTCCAGGAGGATCTTAGATCGGGGAGGATCGGTGGCAGTAATCCTCCTCGATCTGAGCGCGGCATTTGATACCGTCAATCACGATATCCTCTTACAACGTCTCCTGGACACCGGAATATCTGACAAGGCCTTGGAGTGGCTCAGGTCCTACCTGAGTGATAGATCCTTCCAGGTATATGAGGGCACTGTCACCTCCACCAGTAAGCCTCTGGGATGTGGAGTCCCACAGGGATCATCGTTGAGCCCGACGTTATTTAACGTCTACATGAGGCCACTAGCTGAGATCGTCCAGCCGTATGGCATTAAGATCATTACCTACGCGGACGATACTCAGCTGGTGGTCTCTCTGGCACAGGAAGGGGGATCCTTAGTGTGTGCGGATCTTGCAGTCTGTCTGGAGATGGTTAAGAGTTGGATGACCAAGTCTTGTCTCAAGCTCAACGGAGACAAGACTGAGCTCATGCTCCTAGGTCGTCTCGCTCCTTCTTCCATTGATACTCTTTGGCCACCCAGTTTGGGACCGGCCCCGGTGCCTAAAGATACCATCAAGAGCCTTGGTGTTTGGCTGGATAGGTCCCTGTCATTTGATCAGCAGGCAATAAGACTATCTGCTATCTGTTTCGGCATTCTTAGAGTCATCAGGAAGGTCCTTCCTCTACTCCCTTTCGAAGCAAGAAAGACCGTGGTTCTGGGCATGATCCAATCACGGTTGGATTTCGGGAATGCTTTATTTCTGGGAGCTCCGGACTTTACTCTACGCAAACTGCAGTTGATACAGAATTGCGCAGCACGGACTCTTCTACAAATCCCCCGCAGATCATCAGTAAAGTCCGGCCTAAGGAGACTGCATTGGCTTCCCGTTAGGGAAAGAGTTAATTTCAAATCACTTTGTATTGCACATCAGGCCTTTTGGTCCTCAGGCCCAGCAATTAACTTTCCCCTTATTACACCTTATCAGCCTGTCAGACATCTGCGCTCATCCTCTGCCAATCTGGCTATTGTTCCGAAGATAAAGAAATCAAGATCGGGAGGCCGCTCTTTTTCTTTTAACGTGGCCAAATTGTGGAATGCTCTTCCCCAACATTTAAGATCCAACCCCGACCTTAGTTCGTTCCGTAAACAGCTGAAAACGCTTTTGTTTATTAATTAATAGTTAGGTTGGTTTTCTTCCCTCAAGCAATTTTAGCCTCAGTTGGTATTTCCCAGCGCTTGGACGCCCCAGGGCAGCTACGTGCGCTTTACAAAATTCATTTCATTCATTCATTCATTCATCATCTAAATGAGGCATATATATGTTTACAAAAAAACAAGTAAAAAATGATCCAGAGCAAAACTAAACATAATAAACAAAACATGGAAGCAGGAATATAAGGAAAGATTGGCTACGAACCCTGCCACTTAAGTGGCCACTTTTTAGTTGGATTTTCACATGTTTATAAGCAGAAATGCTATGCCTCGACGTGAAGTGAACCAATGGCTGAAAAAGGGGGAAACCAAATGCAAAGGAAACGTTATCAAAGGAAATGTAAGAAAATCACTGACTGGCTGACAAAGAGTATGAGATTTGGAACTTGAGGAGAATTAGATCAACTTCTTTTCTGACATAGGGCCAGAGTCCATGAAAAGCGGCACATATAAGAGGAAAGCCGGAAACATTAGCAAACGCTTGAGGTAACTTTGGTTTGCCAACCGGACAAACTGAGAATAAACTAGAAAAGCAATACGTTTATATTCACAAAAAAACAGAAGTGGGTGATGACTTCCTTGTTGAAATGAAAACAAAACTGGCCCCATGAGGAGATGAACTGCCCCACGTTTCACGCTGCCCCAATAAGGCAGGCTGGGTGTGGTTTTATTATGAGATGCCTTTATGAAGTCACGCCTGGTCTGTTCAGTAATGAAGTGTAGTACACACAATCTTATGACAAACCCAAAAGAGGGTGACAAAAGGTTTTTGGCAGACAGTCTAGCATGTACTTCTGAAAGTCTATCCGCCTTGGACCCTGTGCAGAGGTTAGATTGCAGATTGATCTTCAAGACCTGGCTCTTCGAATGACCAGAGCTGCACTCCCTCCACACCCCCCCCCCCCATCCCTCCACCCCCAGCGCCTTGAGACCCTTACGGGTGAGTAGCGCGCTTCACAAGTCCCTGATTGATTGAATATTAGTCTTTAAGGGTACTATATCTGTCAGCGTGACATCTACTGTGTAAAATAACAATGTATTATTAAGCTTTTCGTCGAGTACCTATGCAGATTATCTTCTAAAGTTATTGAAAGAGGGGAGTAGCAGAGCTCATATTTCAGATTTTTGGGAACTATTATGGTTTCATCAGTAATGAATGGTATTGATCAGTAATATGGAAACCGTCCCTGGGGCATTGCTGGTCATTTGGTATAAGAGATCCGCTAAATGCTACCCATAGTTCAGTTCTTGCATCCTTGTCACCGCCTAAGAACATGAGACACACTCTACTTTCAATTTTTCGTTTAGACCCTGCAATATGCCATCAAAGCCCAAGCGGGAAAACATCTTTCATGTTTATAAAAAGTGTATCCAGCCAGGGACAAATGTGTTTTTTTCACATACATGACAGAAGCCTGCTGGCGTTACCTGAAAGCTCATTAGAAATGGTCTTTATTCATTACAGTCCACAAAGACACACCAGTTGTCAAGGTCAGGATTGGCAACCCTCCCTATTTTCAACCCTCGCCCAAGCATCATCATAATACACAGGGCTGGGGAGCTGCCAGCACTTTTCTTATTTGGTCCTTCCTAAATTATACTTTGCTTCTTATCTCTTTTACACCCTCACCCCAGAATGCTCCACTCACCATCCGGGCCGTACGTACCCAAAGACTTCAGTTTGTAGTGTGCATGTTGTAAGCAATCAGCAAGCACCTAGAGGTACAAAGCATCAGTTTCAACTTTACTTCTCCCCAATGACTTCTTTCGCTCTCTTCATGACTTCCTTGGGTTGAGTCCCGATGTATTGACAGGAGGCAAATAATGCTAGCAAATTCAATCCCCAAAGGAGACAGGGGATGTTCGGTGCCACAAGTGTCAGTCCTACCTCCATCTATGCAAGTGGCTTTACTGGGCGCTAGGCAGGAGAGGACCTCTCTAGAATGCAAACAGCAGTGGTTAAAAAACTACTTGGAGACTGGTCAGAGAGGTGTCAAGTAAGAGTCAATGCAGTAAAGTGCGCCATCAGGGCTTTGCGAGAAGAAAACCTGGGATGCCATTCTCGTCAATGAGCATACACTCATTTTTCTCTTACAAACCTCACAGATAAAACAAGTCACTGCTCCCACACAATAAAGTCTACTCTAACCTGGATATTGAAGGCTACATTTTTCTTCTCTGAAGAATGCCTCAAGATCTGCAAGTCAAAAAGCCCCGTTATACTCCAGGTCAAATGCACAGAAATCCATTTGAAGAGGAAACCAAGTACTAAAGGCTCTCTCAAGACTTACTGCAGCTCTGACCACATTACCACTGTGAAACGTCTCCCTTAATGCTATATAACCTCTCACCCCTCAAAGCAAAAACCCACAAAACCAGCTGGGCAAATCTCAATAGCACTTGTCTCATTAAAACAGCCATTCCTGTGGCTCTGGAAACAATCAAAGGACAAACGCATTGTCAAGCCAGGCCAAGGCATCTTGTGTGGATTAATCAATACGAAACAGCTCAAATACAAGGACAATAACATAAAAATCTATAAATTGAACACAAATATACAAATTAACAAAAGCCAATATATTCCTGTTCCTTAAGCATTGTAGCAATATTTTTTATGGATGTCCATAAAATTAAGTGCAGTCGATCCATCATCACCGATTCGGACCTATGACTTGTGAATCCTGCTATTTACTAGGGTAATATGGAACAGCTAGGTATCTAATGAATTGAGACTGTGATTCTTGATTAGTTGATTTAGTTGCACACACAATATGAACATGTTCGTCTTATTAATGCACGGATAGCCTCTCATGCTGTGGCTTGATGTTGGGAGCAAAGGTAACAAAGACAATATTAGTGTGTTTTTAGAGTGAAAAAGTTTATCGAGAAAGTTAGAAAGCCTTCAGGTAGGACTCAGATTTCCAGGAAACACTCACTTCTCGGATGAATGCCCTGCCCACGAAATGTAAGATTCGGATCAGTGAACGCTGTGCTCACCATTGTGGATTAAGGCGCGGTATGAGGAAACTAGAGGGTGTACATTTCTCCTAAATGAGCAGGAATTCAAATGCAGTCTCATGTTAACTTTGATGAAATGCTAGGTATTTCCTATTTGTTTAAATTCTTAATATTAACTTGTGCTAACATGTTTCTAATATTCAATATAATTGCTTTGCGTCTAGTATGGTCTAACTTAGAGTGAAATAAAGCGTTAAAAAAATTATACAATTAAGTTTCTCTTTGATTCCTCGGAGGGAAGGGGAGATCCCACATTTTCAATCCTACAGTGCCTAATCTCAGCAAGCGGGTGGACAGTGTCAGTGGCCTAGGGTACTCCCAACTTAAGCAGCTTAAGTGGGGGTTACCATTCGGCTCCATGGACTGCTCAACTGTGTCTGACTAAAACTTTAATTGGTTGTTTATAAGCCTCTTCTGTCTGCAGACAAAATGCTCATAAATAACACTCCAGAGAATACAAGATCAGAGAGGTGTGGGAAGTGGGCTGGCCTGCACAGCACAACAGGAAAAGAGAAATGAAAATAGATGGAAACAAAGAGGTGGCCAATTAGAAAAAGTGAGCACGAGAAAGATAAGAAAGAAAAAGTAAGGATACAAGACATAGGATGGGCAGACGAAAAGTAAGAACAGGAGGAGAAAAGGTGGGTATAAGGAAGAAAACTTAAAAGGAAATAGGGAAGAAAATGTGAAAGACAGGACGGAAGGGAGAAAGGATGGGCAGATAGAGGGTAAAAGGATGAATGGTTAGATACATTGATATATTGATAGTTGGATGAGTGAAAGAATGGAAATTGAGAGAAGAATTGATAGAATGGTGGAAGGATGGATGAATTGAAGTTGAAAGAGGGAAATTAACTCTTCTAACGAGGGTCAGGTTTGATCATTTTGTATACTCAATGTGAATAGAGGTAAGACCCAAGTGGGGGTATTTTAATTTTCTGAATACTTCCTTGTGGGAGGTAATCGCCACACAGGTCTATCCTTGCGAACTATGCAGATTGGAGGGTTGGCAAGACCCCTGTCCATTTTCTACTCTTTGTAGATACACAGGCAAAACAGAGGGCTCTGTGGGTTAAGGGAAGTTTAAGAGAGGAGACAACAAATATTTGACTCACCTCAATAAAAATAGCTCTAAACTCATAAGAGAAAGCTGCCCTATCATAATGGATGTAGACAGACATAAGCAGGTCTGCAAAGTGAGAAAATGGACTACATAAGGTGAGGGGACCAGTCTAGTAGGCAAAATACCTGTACCCCCAAGTTCCTGCCAAGTTCTGGGTCTAAGCAACCAGTTTCTTTCTTGATGTCTCACAGGGACATATGGCGGGCACACACTCATCAGTTTGATAGCTATTAATCATTACAGGTTTTCTCTGAAAATTCAGCTGTTGACCTATACTGTTGATCTTAGCGGGCCAGTAAAGTTTTTTGCTGCCAGCAGGCCCTGCCCACTCTTTCCCACTCAAATAGCGGATGCGCTTGAGGCAACCAAAGGGTAACTGACTAAGTAATTAGTACGCTTGGTACAGCAGCACCGGGTGCGCCTGGGAAAGCACTCCTTGAATTAGAAATATAAGCGCTTGCAGCTTTGTTTTAATAACTATCACACATTTTGAAATTGTCTTTGTTATCTCTGGGAGCGCCTGGAGGGCTCCTTGAATCAGAAATACAAGCGCCAGCTCGCTTTAATCCTGCTCGGTTTGAAAACTGTACCACATTTAAAATTAGCTTTGCTCACTCACTCACTCCCCTCTCACTCACCTGTTTTTCATGGGGTGCCTCCCTGGTCCATCACGGATTGTTCCGGTTGAATGAAGGGAGCTGACACCACCCGGAAGTGACGCAAAACACCCTCACCGGATTCCCGACCTCAGGTCAGCAGTTCAGCGGCCTGAAACTATAAAAACAGATGCCCGGCCTGATGCGCAGCGCCCTTCCGCGCCTTGACGTCGCCAGGAACCAGAACCCGTGCCGGTTTCATCACAGATCCAGCCAGTAACACGAGAGCCCGTTCCAGTTATTCCGGACTTGATGAAAATCAGAGACAGCCAATGTCTGCCCAATTTGCCTACCACCAATACATGTATTATACCGATAGAGGCAGAAGGTCCTTTTGCTTGCAGAACCTGTGGCTCCTAGTGCACAATATCCACACTACCCAGAAACAGCGCGATAGCAGATGACCTAGGAACTAGCTGCCCTTACTGCTCTGACAATCAAGAATGTGCCTCACAAACCACCCATGAACATGGAGGATGGAATTGTTTTCTGGCAAATGTCAGATCACTCCCCAAACACGCTGTTAATATTTGGGACATGCTGTCCTCCTCCCTCCCCCACATCGGATTTTTAACGGAAACCTGGACTAAACCATCCTCCAATCCGGCCATTGCACTAGCGCTACCAGACGGCTATCACATTCAAAAAGTGGACAGACCATGTAGGACGGCAGGAGGGATAGATATCATTTATAAAGACAACATTAAAGTCTCCATCCTAGATCAATTAAGCAAGGACAAATTAGAAATTCTGGTGTTTAGAATTGATTTGCATGCACAACTTAGCTGGAATGGAACACTTGTGTACCGCCCCCCCGGACCACTCCTTAATTCTGCCACCCAACTCATGGACTTCATTTCCCCCCATGTCATTGCGACTAATAACTTTTTGCTTCTCGCTGATTTCAATGTGCACAGCGAAAATCCAGACAATCCTGATGCCTCCTCATTCTTGACAGACCTGTACACTCTTGAGCTGACCAAAATTAACAATGATCCCTCTCATGTGACAGGGCATATGTTAGACCTAATCCTCACTTATTCACCCTACATGGTCTGTGGAACAACCCACCTTCTCATATGGTCAGACCACTCTAAGATCGAGTTCCAAATCACCGGCCCTAAGGAACACTTAGCTCTTAGAACTAACACCATTAGGAGGTGCAGACAGTGGCATAAATTAACGCCCACTCTCTTCCAATGATAAGGTATGTGTGCCTTCAAGGGGTTTATTTAAGAAAATTCTTTTAGATTTATATAAGAATTTTCAAGGCCAAACAAATGATTACCTTGTTAGTTTATTTCTTTCAACAGATAATTTTAGTATCCAATTATATTATTTCTTACGTCAAAATCACAGAAAACATATGAGACATAAATAATTTGTGCAAAAGTATATGAAAAACTGTATAAAGAACTAGAACAAAAACGGGTGTATATTGGAAAAATATTCACTCTTTATCATTAAATTAGGGTACTAAAAATACAGACAATGTAACAAGAAGGGAACAATATACAATTCAAAGCCTTCACTGTAACAATTGCCAACACTTTCTTCTTAACAAAAATTAAACAGATTACAGAAGATAAAGCGTAGGTCGACGTTTCGGTCTCTATTTTTGCATTAATGAGACCATCTTCAGGACTGATATGTATTTAAATTGATGACCCCTTAAATGATACCAAAGGTTAAATTCACTTTTTGGGCTCTATTGGGTGTTACCAATCTGTAGCACTTCTTTGTTTTTGTGCTACAGATTGGTAACACCCAACTGTTTGGCCATTAGTAGCCATCTAATTACGCATAAGAATACAACTGTTCCAGTTTTTACTGTGGAACAGAGTGTCTTTCTTAACCAAGATTGACGCATTGGTTATTACAAGCCCTTTATAAAAGTGTGAAATTGAATCAATCGAGCCCAAAAAGTGAATTTACCTTTGGTATTATTTATGGGGCCATCAATTTAAATACATATCAGTCCTGACGTTCCAGCCATGTCTGGAGGAGCAGAGCTTCTTAGCACAGGGTCCATGACCCCACCCCCACCCTGTTTGTTGCACTATCACATGGTGGTGGTTTTGTTCGTGAACACCTGAACTAGCCTTCCCTTAATAGAAGGAAGAACGTCCTTCAATGCCAGTCGGATTGCTCTCAGTTCCAACAGATTGGTCTCCAGCAGAGTCCCAGCTCCAAATCAGAGGCCTCTGATCTCCACCTCTCTCAGTTGGCCACCCCAACCCAGAAGTGGCGCATCTGTCACCTCTGTGAGCTCTGGGTGGAGAAGAGAGAGGTCTGCTGTCGACCCAATTGTGAGCCACCACAGCAGGTCATTTACAGGTCCCGTCGATATCTGGACCAGATTGGAGAGATTTTCCTGATGCTTTGCCCTATGGGTCTTAAAGTTCCACTGAAGAGCCTGCATATGCCAATTGGCATGTTTTACCATCAGGATGCTGGAGGCAATGAGACGTAGCAGCCTCAGGGTCAGTCTCACCAAAATCAAGGACAGGGGCTGAAACATCCGAATCATAGCCCGAATATCCTGGACTCGCAGTTCAGAAGGATACGCCTGAAACTGCACTGTATCCAGAACAGCTCAGACTAAAGGGAGCATCATAGAGGGAGTCAGTTGTGACTTCGGAACATTGACAGTGAATCCCAGTGAATTCAGGAGGTTCCCTGTAGTCTGTAGGTGGGAGACCAGGGGCGAGCCAGCCTTCAACAGCCAATCGCCAAGGTAGGGAAAGACTGGAACCCTTGACCACCACAAATGTGCTGCACCTACTGCCATCACCTTGGTGAACACCCGAGGGGCATTGATAAAGCCGAAGGGGAGCATAGCGAACTGATAATGTTCCTGTGCTCCTGGCCCACCGTGAAACGCAGATAGCGTCTTTAGGCAGGCAGGATGGGAATGTGGCAATAGGTGTCCTGAAACTTCAACGTTACCATCCGGTCTTCAGGGTCAAGGGTAAATAAGACCTGAGCCAGGGTCAGCATCTTGAATTTTTCCTTTTTAAAGAAGTAATTGAGACAGCACAGATCTAATATAGGACAGATGCCTCCATCATTCTTTCACCAGAAAGTAGTGAGAATAGCAACTGCAACCAATTTCTGGCATTGGCCCCCTCTTGATGGCTTGGTTGGCTAGAAGGGCCAGTACTTCCTGCTGCAAGCATGCATGCAAGGTGGTCCTTTGTCAGCTAAATTGGCTACGGAGGAAGTGGCGGTGGGGTTCATTGAAAGGGGAGGGCATAACCCTGTTTGACAATCTGAAGCACCTATTTGTCTGTTTCGATCTACTGCAATTGGGGCAGATGGTGTCAACTTCTACTGCCAATCAGATGCCCATGCCGGACTGAGGGTCTACTAAAGAGGCTATGGTTGTGCAGCTGCCAAAGTGGGTGCGTGGGAACCGATTGGTCCTACCTCTGGCTTTGGGCCCTGCAAGGCTTATGGGAGCCGCAGTTACAAAAGGACTGAGCCTGCTGGCCATGGTGGCAGAGGGAAATGTGCGTGGCTGACAGCCTATACCGTAGCCACAGAAGGGGCATAAGGCAGAATGCGGCTGTCATAGGCTCACAGAGAGCCCCAACAACCTAGCAGTATCCCTACAGTCCTTGAATCTCTCCAAGCCGGAATCCGCCTTGTCTCCAAAGAGACAAGTTGTATGAAAGGCCATGTCCATAAGCAGGGATTGGACATCCCCTGAATAGCCAGTAGTTCTCAACCAGACATGACATATGACTGCCACAGAAAAAGCAATGGCTCTGTCCAGTGAGTCGGTCATATCCATCCTGCATCTAATTGTGAACTTTGCTGCATCTTCCCATTAACAATAGTTTGGGAGAGTATGCCCCAGGCCTCATCCAGAACCATGGCCAGCACTTGCACCACTGTATCCCACACACTATGGGATTAACAGCCCAATAAGCATGTGGTGTTCACGGTCTGCAGTGCTAGGCTGGTGGTAGAGAAAATCCTGCTACCAAATAGATCTAGCCTCTTGGTTTCCCAATTCAGTGGTGCAGTAGGGAATGCACCAGGATTTATCTGGGAAGCTGAGGCCTGGACCACCAGGTTCTCAGGAGTAGGGCGGTGAGGTGGGAATGATGGGTCCCTGGTAGTGGGGCAAAGGCAGCAAGCAATGGTCCTGTGCAAATGAGTTTCTGTGCAGGGCTTGGGCGAGACCCTGAGCAGGACATCAGTGAGGGCTTCGTAGAAAGGTAGTAAGGGTTAAGGGTTCTGATGGGGATACCCCCAGTTGAAGCAATTCCATCCAGACATTGGTCTTGACTTGACCCATGGCAAATGTAAGTCCAGGCTCTCAGCTGCCCTCTGGACCATCGGCAAAGAGGCCCCTTTCTCAGTAGCCACTGGTGTTGGAGAGATAAGGGCAGTGTATGGTGAGATATCCAGACCACTGGCATCAGACAGTTCCTCATACAAGTTGTCATCGCCAATGAACTATGCTAAGGTGTCAATGTAGGTATGGGGATCCTCAGATCCCCTCAATTCATGTTCCTCAGTGGGTCCTTGATGGAAATAGGGCTCCATCTTCAATTCAGGCCATGTGGGCCTGGTCGGAACCAGAACGAACATTGTGCGACGCCGGTCCGGCTCCTTATGGGAGTTAGCAATCATGATCGCTTGGCACCACTGGAGCGGTCCCTGAAGTAGGCCGTTAAGTCACAGCTTTGGCCGATATGGATTCACCAACGGATCCTAAGGGGTTGAATGGCCCGAGGGCGGATCCGCATGCAGAGCTCCAGTCAATGTCCCTTCCAAACAAATGGGACCCGAAGATGCTCGAAAAGAGTTCCACCACCGATAAATGAGGCTCATGGCCTCATAAAACTCAGGAAGTTGTGCAGGGGCCGCTTCGGCATTAAGAAATTTGGTAAATTGCAGAACGGACACAATTTTCGATGCCGGCTGCACAGGAACCACCTGCAAGCAAGGTTGGAATTTGTTAGCCGTTCCCTGCGTCATCCAAAGAATGTGAGCGACGCAGAGAAGTCCATGAGTGCTTCGACTTCTTGGACGACTTCTTATGGAACTTACCTGAAGAAGTCCAGGAGTGCGACAAGGCCCGATGCAGGCGACTCTGGGAGCAGTCCCAAGACCTCCCACATCAACGGGACCTGGAGCAGCGCAGAGTGCAATTGCGAGTGGCCAAGACCTTCATGGTCCACTCATGAATGGCCTTGGGGTTCATGGTATGGCACTCGGCACATGATGTGGAGTCGTGGTCTCTCTCCGGGCACCATAGACACACCAAGAGGGGGACAATTACTGACAACAGCCGATGACAGACTCCATAAGGCTTGAACTCAGTGAGTTTCTTTGGGGACATCTCTGAAAAAATAGAAAAGACACACTAGTCATCGACAAAACCTCAAAATAAGTCAGTCAAAAAGTGACTGAGAGAAGTTTGATCTGGATCCACGCGGACAGTGCAGAAAAGAAGACACTGAGGTGGCACCTATATAGGCTCTGTGTAGTGACTTCTAGCGTGGTCGATGCCAAACGAGGCCGAATGTCACCGTATAAGGGGATTGCTCAAAATATTTCTGGATGCAGACTGTTGCCTGGGGAATATCGAACGTAATAATCTGCAGCTAGAAGTCTCTATAAGATAACAAGGACAGGGGACTGACATTTTACCGAACACTTTTGACAGAAGAGAAATTGAAGATGAACTATGATTGTAAAACTCCTGCTCCTATTCTGTATAAGGGATTTAAGAAATAAACACACATGAAGATCTTAAGTGCAGCGGCGAAGAAAGGCTCCCAAAGCCCCTGCTTTGCGAGGGCCGAACTCCAGGGGGCCCCCCTCCCTCACTGTGCGCAGGTGGGCCTGAGAGCTCCTGACTAGGTCCGGAGCATGGGGGGACCCCTTCATGAACTTTGCATGGGGGCACAGCTTAAGTGGTGTTTCTGTGTGCATACTCAGTACCGTTGTCCTTGGTGGGCAGGTCGCTTTGTACCAGGAAATGACATGTCTCATGCTCTATGAATGGCTGAAGACCCTTGGCAACAGCTGCATCACTGTGTTGTCTCCCAATCCACCCTTCTTGAGAATTGCTCAACATGACCAAGAAATGTCACTTGTGCCAAGAATAACAAAGCACCAAAAAAACAACCACAGAAGGAAAACGTTGAGTGTTTTTAAGATCTGTACAAATTGTCTTAGGAGTTAAAACTTCAAAGACAGCCACACCAACATGTAACCATCCCACAAATAATCCTCAGGCAGTGATTTTGAAATACAAGGTGGATATGCCAAATGCTTCTTTCTGCCAGATATAGATTACAGTGGCAGAGAAACTAAACAGGAGCAAGGAGGTATTACTAAAGCTTAACAGTGCTAATAGATGAATTACACGAATAGAGCAAACCCTAAAAGTGGAATTGGATAGACCTGTCAAACCTTTCCACAAAACACATATAGCTAAAGTAATTTTCCCCAGGTTAATTACAGAATCCAAACAATCATCACAACAGGATTTACTGTAGGCAGTTTCAAACTTTCAGTTCAATTACAGAGTTTGAGATATGACCTGGACAGAGTACACTGTATTACAGCAGCCCAACATTGCTATTTTGATCCCATGACTTGGCTGACCAGTGACTAATCTTTCCTTTTTGTCTCTTTTTGATGATTCCTCTCAACACCTAAACTGATCTGTTGTTTCTAGGATAGCTCAAAGTGAAATACAATACACAGGTCCCAGACCATTGTTGCTATGACAGAGGGTTCATACAGCATTGTTGATCAAGTGAATGAAATAGCACTGAAAGAACTTATGTGGGGCTTACTAATGCCCATTAGTAAGCCCTCCAGAGTTTCTCTATAGAGACACAGGGTATTCCCTCAGCTATTAGAGGATGTTTTTCAGCAATACAGATTTACATACCTGGTTCTGAACTGCACCCAGCCAGAGGTGGAACTGGTATGTCAACTGTATACATGTGAACTATGGGTAATAGTGCTCAAGGAGCATGACCAAGGGTCTTCTGTGTATATCTAAACAAAATGGAAAAATGTGACGAACCCCGATGGACCACATGATAAAGTCAGGATGGGCTTGAGTGTACAAAGCCTATCTTGATATTAACTCTTTGGTGCAAAAAGTACTACTTGATCCAGTCGAGGGCTGCACCAGATACTCCTATTGACTCTCCAAAGCAGTTTGTGAGAATTATGGTGACCCACTGCATTGGTGGTGGATAATTTTAGGAGGCCAAGGGTTGTCAGATAGTAACCCTGGGAAATGAGTATGTATTTAGTCATGTTAGTTACTAGAGATTTCAAACTAATCAATGATCAGAAACCTAAATGGTAATCAAAGAGAAAGTTAAGGACCCCTCTGCAGCTGTTGTAATTGTTTAGCCACCTCTTTTAGGGGTTTCCTCTACAGTGCTAAGTTGGATGTCAAGCAGAAGAATGTTTGGTCTTTAAATCTGTAGCTTTTTTTTTACTGCAAACAGGGTATGTTTTAATGAGGCATTGATCACTGCTACTATGTTAATGTTACACATTCGAGTGGGAATTTACACAAGACCCTGTTGGCTGTAGCATTTCAGCACATTCTATTAAATTTTAATGTGCAAAAATCCTCATAGAGAGAGGCAATTCATTTTTCACAAGTACAAGCAGGAGACTTGAGCAGCAACTCAAAACACTCGAATTAAATTGATATGTTTGGGCTTCCAGCCTGGAAGGTAACACGTGGGATCTCAATGAACGCTTGAACCAAAACAACCACTCTTGTGAAAAGTGCTGGCTGGTGAGGATGGAGAAGAGGAATATTTTAACTAATTTAGAGATCATTGAAAGGTAGGGAAAAAGATTGAAGAGTGACTCCATTTTATCAGATGTCAATTGGAAATCTCAACTATGTTTACTACACACAACATTAAAGGGATAGAGATCCTGCACTGCAGGCTTCCCGTACTGAGACCAAATGCTAAAAGAAGATTTTCTCTGGTCAGTCTCTTTTCCCATATATGTTTCATGCAACAAAAACATCTACGCCCTACAAGCACTCCCATATATTAAGAAAAATAAACCTTTTCAATACATTTCCAAATTTTACAGAGGCTCCCAAACTTTTTCGAAACTTTTGCCATAATATATTAGTTGTACCACAGTCTTGTCCAAGAAAAAACAATGTCATTTTGTACCACTGTACAAGGAGACATTTTAAGGCATGTGCAAAGTGGTCTCTGGCTCAGGGCCCCAGCCTTTCAGGGGCCCCGTGACAGAGCCAGCTCTGTTCTGCAGAGAGTCTTACCCTGATGAGCTTGAATAATTCTTAAACAGATGATTTTAAGTGACGTTTTCCTTTAATTCATTTTGAATATGTGTGATGTGTGAGAATCTATTTCAGACATTTTGCAGAAAAATGTGTTTGTTTCATGCAAAGTCCATAAACAAGTTTCTTTTAGATGAAAAACAGGACCTCAAATAAAGTAATGGGAGGGAGGTCACAGAGATTATTTGCCGTCATGTTAGTGAGCTGCTGCTATGCTGCTATGCTACAATATTGAAAACACGTGTCACTATACCTGAATATTAGATGCAAACACTTAAAACATGACCTGGCTAAAGAGGGCATGAAAGAGCTGAAACTGGATCATAAATTTGAAGTTGTTCCGAACAGGGGCCCCCAAAAATGCGTTTGGCCCAGGGCCCGCAAAATCCTTAAGATGACCATGACTATTCATTGTATTAGTGTACCAGTACATATGTCCAGTTGGGAGTAGTTTTTGCCTTCACCACAATCCCACTCAATAAATAAGAACAAATTTAAAGAGATGGAGGTTTCCTACCACGCTGGCACAACACCTCACAAAGCTAACTATTAATTCACCAGCAATCTCCATGTACTTGCCGTATCCTCCATTGAACAGGCTTTCTCAAAATGTCTTTTTACTACATTTCCAAAAATACCTGTAAGTGTACATCAGAAGGCTTCGATATATAACATCTATCCTAGATAACGATTGAATATACCCATTTCTTGAGTGCATACTAAGCACCACCTATGGAGAAATATTCCTTATGATACAACTTTAACTATTAGATAATGTAGTTTCGAAATAAAATGTACCACTTTCTATTGCCAACTTCAACTACAAAATTTCTCCATCCACTTTGATATCAAAATAGTCAAAATGTTGAACATCCAACTGCTTCAGTACTTCATACTCTTCACCAGACATTTGTTTATGCCTTAAATTTAAGTAAGCTCATACCTCCACACTTTTGCACATTGAAAACTGGCAATAAGTGTGCCGCTGGACGACCATAATGCCTATTGTAGGAGGGCTGAAAATACAATTTCGTTTAGAGTCGTGCTATGTAAAATATCATTTTAAACAATGGCAAATAATAGAGCACAGTAACCGAGGTTTTGCTTTAAAGAGCTAATTTATCTCTACACCTACAACTTTCAAAGTAGACCAGTGGTCTTTACTAAGCTGTGTTTACATATGTTTGTTCTATTTTTCATTTTTTTTTTAATTCTTAGCTTTACTAGACATATCTACCACACTCTCCAGATTTTTGAATCGCGGATGAGGCCAGGTTTTTAAATACAAATCAATTTCATTGAAAGCTTTCGTAACCGCTATTAAACCATTTCTTTCCCACCTTTCTACTGTTGCAGTACTAAGCATGACCATGGGTGTATAATTAACCAGAATTCGATTTTGAAGACTGAGATTTCCCAGAGCAATAAAGATTTGCTAGGGGAATGAGAATAAGAAATTCCATGTCAGATTCTACTGGTAGTTCATCGTTCTCGCCCTGCAGTTCTCCCCAGAGATGTTTGGCTGCATTGTGCAAGCCGAAAGCTCCACAGGAAACATCTGATGACTGCAGTAAAACCACAGAAGCCTTAACTCCTACTGAGGTATATAATTGGAATGCCGGGCGCATCCGGAAGCGAGGGCCACTAGTCATGAAGACCTATGTAGACTTTGTCCTGTGGCCTTTCAACTATAAGAGGGACACATGCCTAAAAAGAGGTTTATCATGAGGTTGGAACACTTATACAGAGACTTCCACACTATAACAGGTTGACACAAGAGGCGAGTACGCAGATGCAGTGTGCTTTTCTCTCCGACTCTCGAAATGTTTGGATCAGGGAAAAAGCAGAGCAGTACAGGTTCACTTGCAAAATGGCACAGTCTTTCACATCTGACAGAATGCACATACATGGAGTCTCATGCCTCACTGAGTGAATTGCTCAAAGCATTGGCCTCCATATATATGCAATGTGGCACCAGTCCCTAAAAATAGACCTTAGAAAACATCTGTACTTACATTATGTGGGCAGTACTCAGCATGTTGGTAGAATGTTAGTCCCCGGGGCAGCGGCACATCGTTGGTGTTGCTGCAGCAGGCTTTCATCCCTTTTTCCATTTCGCTGTCAACCATGTGCAGCGGAAAAGCACACAGTGCAGACTTCCTACTTGGCACATCAGTGTCTCCCTCACTGGTGGCAAAGGCTCCAAACAGGACAGGATCTGTAGGGTTAATGTTCATTTCTTCTGCCAACAGTTTTCCAGCATTAGTCAAGTGGGCTGTTTGCAAGAGATTAAATAGCTTATCCTTGGATTCCACCGCCTGTCTTTTTCTCCTTCTACGCTTCTGCTCAAAGCGACACTCCAAGATGAGCTCCCGATAGCTGCGCATCTCACTCTCTTTGGAGCTCAGTCGCAAAATCCTGGAGTGGTAAGAGCTGCTAATGACCGATTCTTTCTGCACTGTTAAGAAGTACACATATTCTTCCGTGTGAAATGTGTACACGTAGCGAATTGGGTAAGTGTCCAGGTACATGGGAAGCACAGCCAGTGAATGGAAGTCCTTCACAAACCCATCTTCGGTAGACTTTAAGGTTCGAATGGACACAGATTTAGGACTGAAGCTTGAGTGGACAGTACTATTGAGAGTTGATGCCACATAGAAGATAGAAGAACGGAGGCACTGAACCACTGTCACTTTGGTTCCCAATGGACTGGCCACACAATCTGGGCAGTCGTTCGCATTGTTTTGCCCTGCTGTGTAGAGACACTCCGTATTTTCAATCACTTCATTGGAATCGGAATTTAATCGGTGCAAGTAGCATAAACCATGTTGAGAGCTCCCACAGCTGTACAGATAATCTTCAGATGGATCACGCACCAGGACTTGATTATCTGTATCCTCCAGTCTGCTCTGATCTTGCTGGCACTGGGAACAGATATGGCATTCACTGGAACCTATCGGACCTGTTTGCAGAATGTGTACCGTATTCAAGTCTTTATTTACTACATATAGTTTATTCCGCACTGCAACAAAGATTACTTCCTTGTAAGTCACCACATTCTGGATAGGACCATCTGCCATGAAATTGGGAAGTGCATATTCAATGGGTTGGTCTGGGATGTTGCTATATGGGGTAAATGGGCACTGCCAAAAGGCAAAGGTGATTGGGTTCAAAGCTAGCAACATAACCAAAAACATGGCTGTACGCCCCATGCTTGCAAGATAATTGTCCATCTTGACGGCTCCTGATGTCACCTTTCTTCTGCGCTGGTAAGCTCCTGGAGAGTTAGAGTCATTGTGTCACACCTGGATCGGGGAGAAAAAAACACAAAAGAAGCATTCAGTTCAGCATAACCAGAGTAATAACTTAGGTGTCGAGCTAGTACATAAGTAGCACATAAATTAAGAAGACTGCTCTTCTGGAGCCTTAAATCCAGCCACCAGTAGTCCATGCACACATTTTGCTAATTTGCACAAAATTTAAAGAAATTGAGGAAAAATTATCTGTAAAATATACACCGAATGATGTGCTTCCTACTTCATGTTACAAGGATATTGCAAGTTCCTGTGGAGTTCAACAACAATATGAACAAAGAGTCAAAGGGCAGAGTTATTTTTTACTATCTTAACAGTCTCAGTGGACATCTAAAAATATTTTACTTTATGGCGGGGGTAGTTTTATGTTTTTGTAGTATTTGATTACTAGTCCCCAAATCTCTCTCGCTTGTTTCATCACATGAAATGTAGACTATGCAGCTTGTAGTTTGTTACAAGCTCACATCTTCAACAGTTTAATGAAAGTCACTTAAAACCAGCTGTTGATTCGATTGTGTGGTAACATTGAGATAGATGTCCTCTTTGTTATGTATTCGAGAAGTTCAAAGAAATAGCATTGTACCGTGAACATTTCATAATCACTTAATGGTGAATTTACAGAAGAAACATTTCAGAAGAAATAGAGCTGAAAAGTTAGTCAATCGTTTAAGCACTACTAGCAATGCTTCTCAATTAACCTTCTTCCATACCCTTTATTAAATGAGGCAGCATGTGCTGATGCTCAAACTCAGCTGTAATCATTTATTAAAGTAGAGTAGTGAAGCAAATTTTGCATTCTAGATGAGACGTGATGTCAAAAATAGACTGTAACAAGGCCAACAAGTGAACTACAACAGTTGGTGTGTGTGGTCAGCATAGGTGTGAAAATTCTCACCCAGCCAATATAAGAGACCATTCATTGGCTGCACATGCAAGCTGAAATGTAAGGGGGAGGGGGTCATGATAAATCACTAAAGCACACCACAAACCCCCAGCTCTCCAACATGATCTAGCACTCACTTTTGAACCCCATTCATAATGATTTCAGAGAAAGTGTGTTAACTGAAGTCGTACCTGATTAACTCTAATAATCTGGCCACCTTTTTGGGCAGATGCATGGTGTGTTTATAGCAGCCAAATGATAACAAGCATTTGCAATGCAACAGGTCTTGCATTTATGAGAGTTTGAGCTATTAGCATTGTAAATGACAATGCCTTTTATGTATGTGTTGTTTTTAAAACAGATAAATAACAGGCATTGTCATTTACAATGCCAACAGCTTAAACTCTAGCAAAAGCGAGACCTATTGCGCATTGCAAGTGCGTTCGGCAACCGTGCTATAAGAATAATAAAAAAAGCGTTAGGAGAGAGTGTGTCCTGCCTGCAAGAGCAAGCAGGACAAAGCTATTTGAGAAAATGGTGCTTGGAGGCTGTAATTAAAGCCTACTGGGTAACAACACACGTAACAGAGGGTGTCCTTATGGGACGTTACAAAATGAGACAAGGCGGTAATAAGGAGGGACTATTAAGCCTATTGACCAATGAACAGCTACAGTTTACAGTAGACAGTGACACAAGCCAATGAAAAATATGGGTGGAATGTGGGCGGAGCTTCAAGTCCCTACCTGAATACAGCATGCCTCGCAGATCAGCGTATGCTGCCCAGGCTCGACCTAAAAATAGTATAGAAGTGAGGGCTCTTCATGGACAAGACATTCACAGTCAGCTTTGAACTAACAAGGTTAATTATAGGACAGAGCGCTCCTGCAATTGGGTTTGGAACTGGAGAGCGGTCATTTTCAGAAAGTAGTTAAAATGGGATATTGGTTACAGGGTGATAGTTGCCACGTTATTGCTATTCAAGTTTAATTAGCTGTGTAGTAACCCAACATTGAGAGACTGGAAAGAGTCTGCTAAGGAAGCAGTGACAATAGGAAATGAGAGGGACCAAGATTTTACACAAACTTTCAATATTGCACTTCTGATGTGACACAACCCATGTAGGTACAAGGCTAATGGAGTTAATAAACTGCATAATATTTTCTTGGTCTTGCTGTGGGAATTGCATCTTTGAGCTGTGGTATGAAGAGTAAACAGGAGTTTTCTTGAAGGTCTTTGAATAATGAATCATTGGAAATTCAGATTTATCATTTGAGGAAACCTGGAGGTGGTCACATGGACATCTACCAATATGTTGCCACTATAACTACAGATGCAATTGCAAAACGTTGCATCACTATTGCGCCATTGGTTGGATGCCCATACACAGTGGCAAAAGGCACCCCTCACACTAGCATATTATGCTGGGCTACCACTAGCCCCATGTGCTGGTGAGCTGGGTTCACTTAAACGCTAATTGGTAGTTTAAGGGCCTGTTCGGTCTGCTCATAAACAGTTTTAAAGAATACTACAGATGAGTTGTAGGCCTTAGGCTGACGTGCATAGTGAAGGATAGAAATAAATAAATAAATTGGGGGTAAATGCAGAGAAAGGGAATAGAAAAAAATAAGCACGAGAAAGAAATGTAAAGAAGGACAAGCAAGGATAAAAGCAAAAGTTGGCTAGACAAATGAGAAAGAAAGAACTATTGGAGGAAAGGAGGGTGGGAAGAATGAATAAGACCTTAAAGTGAAGTAGGGGGAAGTTGAAAGGTAGGGTAGAAGAGTAAAAACAATTATTGGAATGAATGTTCAAAGGATGAATAGATGGAAGGGTGAAAGGTGAAAAGGGAAGAGTGAAAAGATGGGAAGGTGAAGTGAATGGATACAAGGATGGTAGAATGGACATGTGGAGAAGAGTGAATTAATGGATGGGTATCATTAGAGAAGGATGAATGCATAAATATATTGATGGGTGGTTGGGTTAAAGGATGTTTGGATAGGGCAATGGGTATATTGATGGGCAGGTAAGGGATGGACAAATGGACAGATGGAGACATGTAAGGGTGAATAGATGAATAGGTGGATGGAAGGAAGGAAGGAAGGAAGATGAAAGAGCCTGGTTTCCTTGGATTGCTTGCTCGTGTGATTAGAGGTATGTTTCAAGTGGGGGGGTGGCATTTTAATTTTCTGGGTACTCCCTCGCCGAAACAGTTGCCTGTTACAGCTATAATGAGTACAAAAATAACCATAAAAATCAATATTGAGAATGAAATGAAGGGCAGCTAAGGCCGATGAGAGTGTGCTAAAGATACAGAATAAGGTCAAGGAAAGGTCTGTCGGTGTCACAGAAGCCTCGTGTGAGGGGGATAAAGACAATCAACAGAGGAGAGAAAGGTTGAAGCCGGTGTCATGAGAGGATGGTGCTAATTCCATATTCGTGGATCACACAGAAATGATAAACAGAGGTTGTGGCTGAACAGGTTTTAGCCCTAATTACCTTGCGTCAGTGATATCCAAACCTCTTGCGTGCATGCTCGGCTCAGTGATGCGCTATGAAAAGTGCCTTTTTGGCACAGTTCTCAAAAACGCAATTTGATGTTTGCAACACAAAAGTGTAATTAGGCCAACTTCTGCTGGGCTTAGGCTAGCCTGACACTCCAAGCTCAGAGTCTCATGTTTCTTTCAGTAAATGCCTTTAAGGAGGGGATGATGCCTTGTGTGCTGTTCTGAACTCGGGCACCTGGGACCAGACAAAGTGCACCCATAAGAAAGTTGTCTTCATAGAATACCTCATATAGTGAAGTAGGTTTGGAGTATCAGCACCCACTAAGCAGAGAAAATGGAACGAAAAAATATAAATAAATATGTGAAAAAATACACAACTGTATACAGAAGGAATATAATAAGGAATTTCAAGTTGTCTTTTATGGTGACCCATTGACAATATCCTGAGCCGCACACGTGGAAAAGAAGAGGTGCAGGCTACCATAGGGATAACTGTATTTCATTATCCTTTGTATCCCAATGACCCACACAAGGATAGAGTTTGACTCGTGCCATGCACATCTCTCTGTTCCTGGTAGTATCTTGTTCCTCACTTTAGCAACTTTTGCCTTTATCATTAGCAAGGTGCAATAACTTGCTGTGCCTTAGCCCTATCACTCATCCTGGGATGCAACACACATTTCTGTTTAGAGGCAGGACTGTGCCCTTGCATGTGGGGTGCAGTAAAATTGAAATAACAAGCATATTTTATGCTAAGAAATGCTTGATTAACAACAAAGGCTCTCTGGAGGTACTAGTGGAAAACGTGAAAAAAGCAGTGTGTTGCAATAGATTTGTCCGACACCTAAAATACGACTCATCAAAAGTGATGTTGCAATGTTTGAGGCATCTTTTAAAAATCACTACAATGATCTTAAGCCAAAGTGTCCTCTTCCTATGGAAGAAAATCCAGCGGGTGATTTGTGAAGCCCATGTTTTAACCTTGTCAAATACTGCAAGGGGTTCTACAAGGCTGCACATCATACTGCTTAGCAGTTAAAACCTCCATACACGTTCCATTTGGTTCTTCTTCTTGTTCTGGCGAAGAAGCTTCAGCGATTGAAGAAGATGGCTTTCCAACTGCTGAGGAATGATACTTGCTAGGCCCAGGTAATACGCATTCTCCACAATCTTCACTTGGTTATTCTGCTGGTTTGGATCCAGTATAAGACCGTCTTGATGTCTTCATCTCAGACCTGGACTCTTGCATAACCCCTTAAAGAAAATCTGGTCACCCTACAAGCAAAGTCTATTTGATTGGTTGTCTTTTAGTTAAGTCAAACACCTTTTATTACAGGGTCAGATGGTTCAATGAGTCTAATGTCTATCAACACAACCTTATATAGTAAACATGCAAACAATTTAATAATGAAAGCTTTTTTTAGACTACCAGCACTGAAAGAAAGACAAAATGTTGGGTTTAACTTTCTTATTTGTAGAGAAGATAAATACCGTGGAAATGAATACATCACTGTGAATTATAGGAAATACTTCACAGTTAGAGCTCTTTTCCATGAAATAAAAGTTTTGAAACCACCCGCAAACATTAAATAAAAAGGCATTACCATGCAATATAAACTTATATGTTAAAACAAAACAATTGGCTTCACAGACATTCTTCATAAGGAGTTAAAGTAAGTTGAAACAGGAAGAAAAAAACGAATACACATTCACAATATCGTCCTTGCATGATATCTGAACATTTAAGTACCTATTGGGAAAATAGAGGGCTGATTGAAACAAGTGGGGAAAGAAGGTGGGAAGGGCGATATTAAAACATTGATTATAGTAGCATAAAAATCCTTCAAATACTGTCTTAATACATTTCTGACTTCCCTTATGCAAGGAAGGTATTTTTTAAATTGTATTATTAAGCAGGACGAAATACACACTAGCAGCACCATAGGTATGAATTCCATAAAGCAGCAATTTCCATGAAGAATCAGCAACCATATACAAACAGCAAACATTTTATAAACACAGGCACACAAAATGTGAAGCATTCTCAAAGTGAGGCACCGCACCTTTCATGCAATCTTTTAACCACGGCGGAATATGTACTGGTAGATAACCTTTTCAGATATGCCTAATGTTCGCCTTCCAAGACCTACTGTCTGTCCACACAAGGAGATGTCAATGTTGATGGAACTGCTTGAGCAAGACCCTTCCCCTGAGACTCCTATCCTTTTCACTTTCGCCTTGCAGCAAGCTTTCTGAGATCCACATAAGTCCTGATAGGCACCTGTTCCAACAGGTTATTGGGCGAGACGGCACACCCTAGAAACCACACTGCAACTTAACGCGTGTGAAAAAGACCGCATTAATGAGACAGGTGCATATCCCATCAACAAACCCTTGGCACAATACCATACAAACTACATTAAGGGCTTACTATACATAGATTTAACCTAACCAAAGGAAACCATCTCCCCTAACCAATCACTCTATAATATTAACTATTGCAAATGCACATTATTCCTTGCTCAGCCCATCCACAACTCAACTTAGTAACATAAAAGGAGTCTATTTCTTTAGTAAATAAACTTTGAACTCTCTAACCCCCCCTAACGCGTCTCCCTCGAGCTGGTCTTCTCAAGCAGGAGGTAACTAACCTTCACTGTATCCTAAAACAATCTCCAAACCTCCACAATAGGAACATCTGCTCATGAGTGACAATCTACTAACATGCTACAGCTACCCACGCAACTGTACCATAAAACCAAGACTTTACCACACAACCCTAACAAATTTAGCCTATTCTATGCCCATTAAACAGGGGGATGGAGGGTGGGAGCAAAAAAAGAATTAGCCCCACTCTTCTAGATAGCCAGCTTGCTTCCACTTACCATAAAAGGACCCGGTCGCATTGACCACCACTCCTTAGCCGAAGTAACCATGCCCCCACCCCCTAAATGCCCTTGCCAATTGGAATCCCACACTCCTTGGACGGCACCAATTGCCCGAAAAGCCTGGGGTAAAGCTCCAGAGTACCCTGCCCTCATTGGGTTTGAACAATGCCCATTGATCTAGGGGTTTCGATCCAAGACAAGCACCAGAAAAGCCAAAAGGTTTACTTTGCATTTTGAGATCCGACTAAAATATATTTTTAAGAAAAAGTCTGCTCCAGTGGAAAAGCAAAACAAAAAAGATTATTCACAAGACATCAATGAGATAAATATAAATGTGTAAGTCAAAGTACTTTTGAGCTGTAGAAGAGTCCATTATGCATTGCAATGCAAGGACACCATGGGGATGTAGAACGATATAGTAAACAATGAAGCGCATGAGCAGAAAGAAAAATACTGCTCTAGGTGTGTCCAAAGCCCTCTCTATGAATATTTAAATGTATTAATAACAATGGGTATTAAAGATACTGCACAGCCTAAAAATTGTCTTCTTAGCAGGTCTAGATACCTCCTCTACAACTACTACCTTACCCCGTTGAAAGAACACTTTGAAACCAGCTCAGACAAAGTCAGCCCCATACTAAAAAAATAAAATAACTGGCTAACTGGTAGAAAAGAGAGTGGAATATAGTTTGCACTTACACTAAAGGGAGCAAGAAAGGTAGCGAGGGGTGGGGCGTTGAAAGGACTCGGAGTACTGAATGAAAGAGCTTGGCAGGACTCCAGCAGACGATGAAACTTGGTAGTGGAGCTAGTATTCCGGAGTTTAAAGTAAAAGAGCGGCTTCTGCCTTTATATTCTGACTGGCAAGCGGGGCCCAGCACTCCACGCATAATCAAGCTGGTGGTTGGGGGGCCGACACAAGCATGTTGCTACCCCAGGACAACCGGCAAACACAAAGAACTCACCTTCAGTGGAAACTTCCTCAGGCCTGGGCAGCCTCCGCACCCGGGTAAATGTTTAACTTTGGTACTCGGTCTTTAAAAAAAAAAAAAAAAAAAAACTGCAGATTCCGCATCATTCCACTAAAGGGCTGTCCTTATCACCGACAAAATCAAGAACAGCTCAGGCACTGAGTCAAAAGGTGAGTGAAACATCTCGAATCATGTTCATGGTTGTGTAGAACACAAGACACAGAGCCTCGAGTGCAGATGAAGGAGCAACTGATGGGCTAGAGACACTGACCCTGCTGCAGACAAACATTCCAAGAGTGCTGTTTGCATGTTTGTGCTAAAGTTAAAAAGCGGTGAATAGCAAAGACCGACAGCCCAGGATTAGTTTTGCCTTCATAGGCAAGTAGATCTGTATTGTACTGAAAACTAACAAACATAAAAAACAGACTGCAATTAAAAAAACAATGATTGAATAAATTATTCACATCCCACACTGAAGAAAGAGAAGGGTTAAACTGTATTAGTACAATTAGCATCCAGGTCTCATTTTAGCTCCGGACTACGCACCAGTTGAGTTATCATTTGACCAAACAGGTTTACAAAACGTTACATATACATGTAGTGGACTTTGAGCCAGCCCCTTGCTCATGACTTGATGGCTTTGTTGTCGGTCTTACTTCCCTGCTCCTGATTAGATCACTCTTTTCCCTGTTCTTGTGTGTGTCCCACCCCAAGCATTTCTGGGTCATAATTGTTTCTGCCTGGATTTGGATCTATGCACTCAGTGCTCAAAATTGAGCCACTGGTTGCAGGTAGGGACCGTCTGCAGTCATTTTTGGGGACGAACACTTATATATTCAACACACAGGCAATCAAAAATTGGTGAAAAAAGAAGGAAAAGAAATACAGAAAAAGAGTGGCAAAAAATATAGCAAGGATGAAAAACAACGTTATGAAATGAGACAAAGGAGCAATGTGTGTGTGGTGGTGAATTAAAGGTATGAAGTGGAATCAAGACTATGCAGCCTTGGTAGTGGGCACCCTGATGTTTGATAGCGCCAGCTTTGAGCTTCTGAGCAAAAATGTAGGCCTTGTATTTATTATTTCAAAAATTAAATACTACTTCTACTGTATAGCTGAGAGGACTCTTATTTTCAATGGAACACTCCATCCACCATGTTACAACAATTGGCAAAGCCATAGCGGCGCCTTATAAAACTGAGACCTATTGGCTTTGCCAACACTTGTATTTGCTTCGTGTTTTATATACGTATGGTCCAATGCATTATTACATTTTGCAGTTTGAGTGCTTGCAATATGCAAAATCATAGGCTTTGACACTGAATAATGCGAGGATGTACTATATTAAAGGTTTTGTGCATGGCAAAAAAGACTTTGATGCAAAATGTCTTTAGCAACTCATCACAAATTGCAGTAATCGGGATGTGTGATTGGGTCATCCCATCGTAATTGTGAGTTGCAATGACATGAATCAATGTTCTGCAATCTAATTTGCAGTCGCAATCTATTTAGACTCTTAACTTGGGGCAGTAACGGATTTCAAATGGCAAGCGGTTACTATGGGGTAGCTTCCCCTATTGTGGCGTTTGTGCTGGTCGGCCATAAAAAACAAACAAGCATTGTGAAAGCCAATAGGTCCCACCTACACAAGATCTATGGCTTTGTCAGAATTTTTTTAAGCAATGTTGTAGAACAGGACAGCTGCTGGGCAGCATGGCTGAAAGAAGAAAAACAAAAATTCAGCATTGACCACATCAAAGCACTTTTTTTGTTTTTACTTTCAGCTATGCTGCAGAGCAGCCTCGCTGCTGTACAACATGGATTAAAAAAAACATAAAAACATTGCCAAAGCAAATAGATCTTGCAAACGTGCACAAGAATGCAGGGGCAAGGCGGCGGGGCAAGCAAGAATATGTGAGGGCGGTGCAAGTGACGTAGCAGGACAGGGGTTTACGGGGCAAGCAACAACATGGTAGGAAGGGGTGGTGCAGCAAACAACAATGGGGAAAGCAACAATTGGACAACAATAACAATGGGGTGACAACAACAGGGCATGAAAAAGGTCAACAACACTAGGGCAAGCAACAACAAGGAGCAATAATAACACGAAGCGGAAGGAAGGGTGGGTAGACGGCCTGCAAGCACATGCACTCTTACCGAGTGTTACAACTAAAAATGTTAAAAGTACCTCGAAAGTGCACAAGCAGTGGAAGTACACTGGGCACTGAAAGGAAAGCTCAGTACTTGGGCCATGATACAAGGGAGGGTACAAACACATGAAGAGGAAGTGAAGCCAGCACACAGTGACCAAAAAGAAGCAAGAATATAAGAGTGATGATGAAGCCAACCAATGGTAAGCACTGGGCGGGCTCTAAGCCCCCTGTAAGCTAACAACATATTTCACAAGAGACAATGTCATGCAGTCTCAGGCAATACATAACAAGCATTTACAATGCAACGGTCTCGGCATTGTTAAAGTTAGAGCTATTGGCATTGCTCATGACATTATTTTTGTTTATGTTTTTGTTGGGTGGGTCTCTCTTAGGGAATTTTAGTTACGGTTTCGCTTAGGCTCCGGTGTTCGAGCACACTGATGAAGTTTTTACGGGCCTTTGTGAGATGAATCAGGCCGAGCAAGGGATTCAGTCAAAGAGTTTGATGTGTCCAGTCTCAGTGGGAATAAATGAGAGTGTTTGGTACCTTAGACCTGCGTGGTGAGACCCTGGCTCTTAACCCATTGATGCTTTTACACCTCATCAACACGTGTGCGCTAATAATGGAATAGGTTTTGCAAACACGCTTTCTGTCCACTTTGGGCGCAGGATTACCACTGATACAACGTCTTGTATGTGCAGTTACCATCACTTAGGGCCTGGTGGCATGTGCCGCCAAAACACAGCAGTGAGATCTATGCACATTCCTGCTCCAATAAGTGAAAGTTCTGAAATGGATGCAAATACTGTTTGAACCCCTTCTGGATACTTTGCTCTAAATGACGTACATGAATGTGTGGGGGATGCAGTCACTACAATATTTTAAAACCCACTGGTGTTGCCTTCTATTATGTGTTCCGATTAAAACAAACCTGTTGCTCTGAAAATATGTAACAAAATGAAACGAAACAACATTTATTTTCAGTTCACCATGCCTCTAAAATATAAATAACATAATGTGTGATGATATAATGCACATTTAAATTGAAAAATAATACCCCGGCAGTGCTTTCTGACGTGACACCTAATGATGACAGCAATGCAAGTTATTCCCCATATAGGAGACAGATTTCAAAACCTTTCTGACATCGCAACTGCGCATTATTTTTTTATGCCAGTATTCACGGAGTAGCCTAGCTTTCTAAAATTTGCCAGCCCTGATTTGTACGTGAGGTCACAAAATATGACGTAAAAGGGCAGCAAATGTCTTTGCTGAGTCCTTTTCACACGGCCCTGATGAAAAGGCCCGTTGAGAAGTGAGTTTGTTTTCAGTGTGAGGGCCGCCATGCGTCCTGCATCACTGGAAAACATTTGGACAGAAATCTTTGGCCTGATGAGTAAACAGCCTGCCGTGAAAGAACCTATTTTTGTTTGTTTTTCCTTGTAGTGAACATTTCAGTAGCACGGTAACTTATGTAAGGTAAGTACCATAACTTACGGTAAGCACTAGTCAGTGGATAAGGAGCTTTCTGCACTTTTTGTACCCATGCCCTTGTTTATATCCGGGACTTGCCACAAAAACCACTAATGAACAAACTGTACTTTTGTTACATGCTCTGCTACTCTTGGAAAAGCGCTTAGATGCCTCCTCAAAATAGCGCAATATAAATGGAATTATTTCTAGCTTCCTATAGAACTTCATGCACATCGAGGCAGAGGCGCAACTAGAGCCAAATTTGGGGGAGGGGCTAAGAAAAAATTCCGGGGGGGGGGGCTGAAACTTTAAGCAATAGGCAGAGTGGAGCTGCAGGGGCTCTTAGCAGGGGTGAGCAATAGGCAGAATGGAGCTGCAAGGGGTCGTAGATGGGGTGAAACGACAGCGAGGCCTCATTAACATGCAAATGGTCTTTTAAAGACCTGTGAGTTGCTCGGGTGCGGCTGTGTGTCTGCCCGGGAAGCTGTCTCATCCCGGGCTGGCACACACGCCGGGGGGGGGGGGGTCTGAAGCCTTCCGAGTCCAATGGGTGTTGCGCGCCTGCATCGTGGTATATTCGTCGAATACGCGTGGAACATCTAAAGGTGCGAGGAGTGGGGTACTTGGCGGTGTTTCAACTGTTTTTTAACGCGTTTGGGTTCAGCAAACAAAGCATCCACACAGTAGATGCACACAAATACCAAACACAAAACACCCCCAGATTGATTAATACAACTTGCCTGTCACACAAGAACCGCAGCACAGCATTCAGAAAATTCACACGATGCACACACAAGAAACAACACACCAGATGCACATACACGTGTATCATGCATATCTGATAATGCACACTTGTTCATATCACATGCACATGCCCTTTCAAGTCGAGTGACCCGGTGGCATCGAAAACGGGTGTTGTCCAGGCCCTCTCTTCCACAAAATGTTGCGACAGGAATCCCCCACCCCCTCCTAGAGATGAGCCGATCTGAGGCAGATGGGTGGCAGATGTGCTCTGCCCTGGAGATCTCCCTCTGAACAATGGGCCGGGAAGTGCAGGCCGGAGCCTGGGCGCCAACAGACAGTCTGGCCACCAGCAGCCGAGCCGGCACACCCTAAAGGCATCCGCGGCTCCTCCGTCATTTGTTCAAGTGCCGACAGGCAGTGACGTAGCATGGGGGCATTGCCACCCCCATGCAATATGCGAAAAAGGACTCCCCCCTCCCACACACACACCCCGCTACCACCACCGGGTGTGGTAGTGAAGAAGCCACGATTGCTTAGAAAACTGCCCATCACACCCTTGGGCCATGGTGCCACTGCACCCGCTACACTATTGACAGCAACGGCCCTGCCAACCCCCTAGTTCGCCCCAAGAGCCATCCAGAGCAAGTGATGCACGGTGTAGACACTGGTTGCCTCACCTACAAAGGCTCTACGGCCACCACCTCGCGCTGAAGGAGGCAGGAGAGCTGCCATCATCTCTTCACCCCCCGCAGCAACGAGAGCAGGCGGCGATAATCGATGCGGGCGGAACGCGAGAAGGAAGTGCCATTCATAAGCGCACGTTACGGTGCCAGTAGTGTGCCAGTTACTAAAAGTATCTCTTGAAAGCCGCGCGTGCCGTGCATCCCTGGGCTACATATAAAACAAGAGTGAGCCCGGGCGATCTGTAATCAAGACCAGAGCTCCCTGGGGAGAGAGGATATAGAGCGTGGAGGGGACAAGGGCCACTGTAAGGGGGCTCTGGGGTCGAGGTGGGAACAAGAGGGAACAAGCACACCACTGCCTTTCTCCGAGGCGAAGGAGAAATGCCTCGGAGAAACGCAGTGGCGGTTTCGAATTCGGGGGCGTGTTTTCCTTTACTCTCCTCTTGCCATTGGCTGGAGGAGATAATTAGACTTCTTGAAAAAAACACGCCCCCGAATTCGAAAAGGACGGGGCCTGTTCAGAGTGACGGACCTCTTCTCCAATGGCTGGCCAGCATTCAAGAGGCCAGCCAATGGAGAACAGGGGAGAAGAGGGGCGGGTTCAAGCCCCTCTTCTCCAAGTCATTAAATCTCGGATCGAGACTGCGCAAGCGCAGCCTTCGAGCCGAGACCTAAAAAGGAACTACTATGCCCCCTCACTGCTTCAAGCCTAAACATCTGAAAAATTTAGCCATCCACAAAAAGCAGGACTTATGGTTTAAGAGGGCTGTCCCAAAGCCCCTTTCTGTATACTGGGTGCAATATAGGATGTCGCAGTGTATTGTGGGTAGTGGTGGCATCAGGATCTTGCTAGACTCTAAAACATGACAATCTATTTACACGTGACAACTTGATTTTTCCATTTATTTATCTATGATCCTGTTGCTGCTCTCATCTTTATCCCTTGAATTTCTGCAAATAAATTCATAACCATATTTGTAAGTTTTTTAGATTATAATTGAACTTTAAACGACAGTTATATTATTCTCAATTGATCTGTCAACATTTTAGTTAAATCCTTGATTGTCTGTCCTTTCATAGACAACATGCTTAAATGGTTTGCCAAAAATATGCTCCTATATTTTTGTGAAAAAAGAAACATTATCTGCTGCTTGCTTTTTGAGTCTATGTCTTCATATATAAGCTAGCTCGCAAAATAATGAAACTAAGAGCATACACGAAAAATAAGAGAAGCACTGTGTCAGAAAGGGCAGCTAAAGAACATTTCCCAGCTGCACAAAAGCACTGTCTGGCAGGCTTACTTTTTCAAGCAAAATTTAAGGCCCACAAGTCTCACCAAGGCAGACTCAGCTGGATTAATCTATATTTTATTTGTACCCACCCAAATGTTAAAAAGAGAGGGTTACAAATTTTGCTAGACATGGTTTTGATGCATGTTTATTTGCAAAGGCGGATTTGATTTAAACCCCAGTCTAGAAGGTGTTTTGCTACAGAAGTATTGTGACAGATCCATGTACCTATTTACATGGCCTATGCGATGGGTAGTTGTCATGCGTGAACTCCAACTAGTGTGCAGGCTCAGGTCGCCTATCTTTTTGGTAGGAAACGCTGTAAAGATAAACACAGAAGATGCACTGATGTAGATGCACTTCTTAAACGCAGTGTGGGTGGTTGGTGATACCACAGCTGAAGATAACAAATGTGGTACAGCTCTTCCCCAAGGCCAGGAGCAGCATCTCTAAATGCAAGAGGATTTCTTCCCTCAACATGGATATCTGCAAGCATTGAATGTCTGTTCTGTTCCCTTGAAATTATGGAAAGTATCTTGACCTCTGTTAAACCAAATATAACAGTATTAGGGAATCAGACATAAGGTTTTTTTGTCCCTTGGCATCACAAACTGGACTTGATCTGAAGAGAGTATTGTTCTGCACAAAGTTTTGGAAGTGTTGTTTTTTTTTTTAAACAAACAATTTTTATTTCTATTTTATTTCAGAGCACGTTGCTTATTTGGTCATTTATATTTGCCTTTTGGATACTTCACATATGTGTCACCATGTACAAAATGCTTCTTTTAATATTAAAATGTTTTGGGGAAATATTTTTTTTAAACTGGGAACTAGTACATTATTCGAGTGGTATTGGTTTGAATCAACAGTAGGGTTGCTAGCTGGAGAAATGAATTTACTGTTTACATGTTTGCAACTAGTCGTCAGCTCAGGACCAGTTCTGGTATTGAGTTTGGGGATGTTCACCATTACATAGTACCCATCGGGCCTCTACTGCATGTTGCTTTGGCCATGGGGAGTCCAGACTGTGGCATGGAGATATCACATTTCTTTGGCACAGATCTGCTGTCAAATGGTACATAGTATATAAGACTACTAACAGTGTAAGAGTTCCTAGTAGAACTATTTTTGTAGTTCACTTTAGCCGATACCTGTGTGGTGAATTAGCTGATACCAATCCCCCAGACACCAACCATTCTGGAGGGTCCTGTGCATTTGCCTCCTCTCGCTCCCTCTAGAGTCAGATCTGCCTGTAGTTGTCCTCTGGAAACCCCGAGTTCGAGCCCTGCATTTCTACAAAGTGCTCCGCAATTGGGATCCTGTTTCTTCCTAAATAATAGTTCCCTGCCGTGTACACTTAAAAGCAGTTCAATGATTTCTAAAGAAAGGGACCAATAAGGATTTGGGGGCAGCTGCCCTGTGGCAATAAGCCCCAAGGCCTTTTGGGCAGGTGGTACAGTCGATGAGACTGCAAGCAGAGATTGGGAGCTCAGGCTGACAGGGGCAGCGTGTCAGGCAAGTCTTTGGGTGGTTGGGCTGTCAGCCATCCTTTTATGGCAGGGTGACAATGTGGCTGGTAGCAAGGCCGGACTCATTTTGAAACTGGCAAGGCTATTTGGATGAGTTTAGGCAGGTAGCTAGCCGAGTTGGTGGCCAGCGGCAAGTTTGAGGAGCACTGCCCCTTTTGAGAGAGGCACGGCGAGAAGATTTGTTGCTGCCGATTGCGAGGGCAGGCAGCCTTGGCAACGGCTGTGCCCAGGAGTGGCAGCTGCAGTTTGGGCATGCTTGCCGTCACACTAAAGATTACCAACAAGATGGAGGAGGAGGGTTATGGCAGTGGGGGTGTAATGTGTGAAGGGTACCAGGTCGGAGCACATTTGCACTTCCTGCATACTTCAGGAGTGCTGCGATAGGCTAGCACGAGCGCCCCCTCTGCCTTCGCATACTGCGAGGCTGGGGGAGGGTAAGGGCACAGAGCACAGTGGGAACGGGTGATTATACCACAGTGACCAGACAGTGCCAGGAGTGGGCCTCAGACCAGGTAACGGTGCTCAGTGACCCGCGTGACAACGGTAGATACAGCAATGCCGGCAGGCCCGTAGGGGACAGCCAAGAAGTTGGGGGCTAGGAGCGCTTCTGCAGACCTAAAAGGTGGATAAAAACATCAGTCATAGTCGCAGCAATATTAGAATGGAGCGATGAGGAGGAAGAGGTTACACTGGGGGAGAAAGTAGCTGATACGATTGGGGGGGAAGATGGGGGCGCAGCACAGAGTGCAGAGGCAGTGTCAGCGAAACCCCTGAGAGTTTGCGTCATAAAAAGAGGGAGTAGGGGTTGACTCCAGCAGCGCAAGGGGCGGTCACAGCTGTGGGTCTTCTGGAGGTGGGGGACAGATAGTGGGGCTCTTGAAAAGTGCAGTCTGAGGAGGTAGTGGTCAGGTTGCGGAAAGACTCAGTATGATCTAAAGTAGATGAAGGAGGGGTGACTAAAGGGGGTGGGGAGCATTTGGTTTGGGTGCCAGAGGAAGATAGGCACAGGAATTTAGCCCTCTCCAGCAGTCCAGACCTTTGCTAGGGGCTCAGGAGAGTCTTGTGTGGCTCACGCACATTGAAGGGAAGGAAGAGACGGTACGGTCTGTTGCAGCCGGCCTGACGACATCAATGGACAGCGACGGAGTGGAATGGGGAAGGTTTGATGTCGCCTCCTCAACACCAAAGGAGTGGCAGTCAGTGGGTGATTAGTGTGATTTAGGTGTTGGCGATGGTGAAATGACAGGGACAAGTGGACTGCAGGATGAAGTGGTTGACTTCAGGGAACCTTTGTTGTTGGACTACAGCGGGGGGGTGGTACAGGAAGATGAGTTGGTAAAACACAATGAGGGCAAAGAGGTAGCGGATTGGCACTGGTGGTCACAGGAGGCATGGTGGGCAGAGAGGTGGAAGAGCAAAAAGGTGGAGCTTGAGGTTTTACAGGAACCGGCCAGGGCAAGGTAGAGGAGAAGGCAAAAGCCAACATGGTGGACGACAGAGCACTGACTAGGCACAAGCCCGTCCTTGAGACCAGATAAACAACTGTGGAAGTGGCCTGTGATGGTTTTAAAAGGGGTGGAGGCAGGGAATGACTGTTCGCTTTTAGGGTTTAAGGTAAGTTTGCACAAAGGGACATATATGACAGACAGGGGCGTAGAAACAGAGGAGAAGGAGGCTGTGGGAGAGTCAAGAAAGAAGGGATGGACAGGAAAGGGCAACAAGGAGAACGATGGGGGAAAAGGAAAAAAAAGAAGTGGAAGGCAAGGTGGATAAGTGTGTAGAGACAGCGATTGGTACAGGGTAGGAGAAAGGGAAGGACACTTTTTCCCTCACTCGGAGTCCTGACAAACCCTGGAAAATTGTGCTCGGAGCTCTAGGAATGAATGGTATTCTGCCACTTCCGCTCACTCTAAGTCCCGGCAAAACGCTTAAAAACTGGGATTAGGAGCACAGAGTCTAAGGAAAAGGTACATTATGCCTCACTCTCACCCTCACTCACATGCCCTGGCTGAACACTTACATAGTGAGCAGAAAGCACTGGGGTTAAGAGATTGATTTTGTGTGTACCTCCTTCTCATTCGTGGAGCCCTGGCAGACCCCTGAAGTACTAGAGAGGGTAGGTTAACTTCATCTACACAGCCAACCGTGCCGTGGACTCTGTCTCCAGCACACAATTGGTTAAAATGTGCCGTATTAACATTACATTCTATATGAATTTGTCCTCAGGGTTCAGACTGTGTTCTATGCAGTTTCACCAGTGAAGGGAACCGTAGTATAACTGAGACACACTCTTATGCTGCATAATGGTAAAGGCAACCTCATTGTGTGTACTGACTACCTCCATTGGGAAGCTGGGAGTTGCAAGGTTGAGTCTCATGGGTGCCTTGATCCTGACAGTTGTGTGGCTGACTGTAATCCACTCGCTCCACACCAAGAGACCACCAAACGTCCTCCCCAGTCGTAGGCGATACACTTAGAATCTGTAAGCAGGGGTCAGAGCTTATCCCTAAAAAAATTCAAGAGTCCTGTTTCTACAGAAGCAGGTTCTTGATCCGCAGCCACGGATGGCCTCTTTTTTGTGGGAGTGTGCACCAGCGATGAGGGACGGTGCCTTTGGAGTATCTGCCACCGGAGGAAGCTTTATTTTTTCTAAGATTGCTAACCGGGTGGGTATGGTGGTTGGTTTTTGATGAAAGGCATGGGATATGTTCAGTCCATAGATAGGCAGGTGAGTCAGTGGACAGCGCCCCACAGACATGCCCCAATCAGATACCCAGCTTTGCAACTGACAATACACCATCATACTGAAAGTTGTTCTCTGTTACTTGTCTTTGTACACCTTCACGCTGTGCAATAAAGTCATAACATAAGTTGGAAATACCCCATGTGTAACTAACTAGAAGCTTCCTCGTCCGCAGGATCCAACTTGTTTATGACCTAAAGGATCTGTAAATAATGTGAAAAAAGCGTGGGTGCCTGTGGTTGCACAATCTGCGGCAGCTGCCCGCAGGGCCCCGAGCATCTGCTCAGTACAGTCAGCCCATTCCAGGCACACGTGCATGTTTTTAATTCATGTCTTTTTTCCACGGTAGTCTGGCAGTGGTTCTTGGTGCACCATTATGTGCTGCAGAACAGATACATTAATCTCCAGGGACACCGGCACGAGGGCCGGCTGACTCGTTGTAAAATGGTTTGTAGAGGATCCAGTTGGGTCATTAGGATTTCTGAGCTTTGGGTTGAATATATCAGCAGAAAAAACAAAGCTCACGAGCGTGAAAAAATACAACTGAAACCAAGAGAAACTGACCAAAAAAAAAAATCAGCTCAGAGAGAGAGCTGAAATCAACACCAATTGTTTTATGGCAGTTAATCATATGGAATCCAATATATGCAGTGCCACGGGAATTATGCGATTGTGCCGCCACAGTAATTTTCGCATATTTAAAGATTTGCCGTATTTGCCACATAACCCATCGTCTGCCGCATAACCTGCAGATTTTAACAAAAAAATGTTGTTTCTAGCTCAAACTGTTCAAAAGTTACTAAAAAAGTCAGTGATACTTGAGGCCGCGCAGTATAAGGCTATTAGCAAAACTGGACATTTCTGTTGCTTATTACCATATTCAGGAGTTAAACTGGTACTAACGAGGTGCAGCCAACGCCCAGACACTTCTCATATTTGACAAAATATTGACGTAATAGAATAATTAATGTGCTGCATTATGCTACATAATTTGGCTTTTCTTGCCCCATAATTTACTCAACGCTACTGCATTATTTGTCCCCTTCCCGACGCATAATTCCAGTGGCCCTGAATATATGCTACTGCCTGGATCTAATAGAAACCATTTGCAACTGGTCAGCTGGAATTTCCAGTGGGGACATTTACTTTTTCATTTATCCAATTATGTGTTCTAAAGTAATGGGAAAATATAGGCAAAATAATAATGATAATGTAGTGCTTTTATGGCACTTTCTGGCACACACTTGTCTTTTGGCACATTGTAAATAACAGGAGTTAGGACCCCAAACTCAATGTTTGGGATGTCATTGTTTTCCAATGGAAGAAAGATTGCGTGCAACCATCAAAGTTATAACTAGTGACTTTGGGCTGCACGTAGATCTAGATCTCGGGGGTCAAAAGTACAGCATCCAAGCGTACCTCTACGTCCAGTTCATAGCAAAGACGTGCTACTACACAACTTATTTAGGCAGGAGGCTCAGCCACACAATTACGCTCTACATTATTATTGTACTAGTAAGAGTGGAGCTCGTAGTAGTTTTTTTGTGTATCTCCCTTCTAAATAGGGGCCGATTCCAATGTCGGACGGACTCAGGTCCGTCAGGCATTGGTCAGGAGCCGTAACCGACCGACCTGCTGTCGTCGGTTACGGCCCTGCAAGTACGATGCGACCGAACCCTGTTTGGTCGCACTCATATACTTCACAATGGGAGCATGCATTCCGAGCGGAATGCATGCGCGCATTGTGAAAAGCAGGGGTGCAGTTCATCCCTGCACCCTGTGACCGGCACCCCAAGGTGCCTGCCATTGGGTGCAGGGATCCACAGAGGGGCACCGTAGGTGCCCCCAGGCCGCAATTCGGCGGCCTCACACCCATGGGGGCCCTACTGGGGACCCCCAAAGACAGTTTCCGACTGCCTTTTCGTGCCAGAAAGACCGGCACGAAAAGACTGTGAAAAACTGCCATCGTACTCCCTCGATCGTAAAGAGGCGGCCGGGAAGTACTGAAGGATTTCCAGACGGAGGACTGGCTTTCCGAGCCTGTCGTCAGCCATCCAGAAATCCGAGTTGGATTCCTTCCCGACCGCGCCCATCGGAATGGCTCGGTCGCAAAAGAATCCGTCCGGCACATTCCGATGCGGGCGGAAGGGCTCCGAACGGCGTTCGGAGCCCTTCCGACCGGAATCGGAATCGGCCCCCGAGTAGTTAAGCACACGGTCGCTTTCAGACTATCCTCAGACTTGCAGCCTCTCCAATGTAGGCCCAAAATCAACTAAGACCAAATGCAGGAAGTTTGATAATATTTAACATATTTGCTGCAATGGCGTAAGCTCCCAAATTGACAGTATCGTGACAATGTAAAACACTCACGGAAAATAAACTTAATAAATAATTCATTTAAAACGTCTAAACAGGATTATTCATTCCATTTTTTCCAAGTTCCTGTGAAATTTAAAATGTGCTTTTAAAGTGCATCTGAGTCGGTCATTATGGCAATCTTTGAATGATGTGCTAAATTTTCCTGGTCATCTTATGGACAGCAGCAAGGTAGTGTAAGTCCATTTCTGCTAAACCTCCTCGGACTCAGTTGCCTAATCTTGGATTTATGGTGAAAGAGGTTTATGAGAATTCTGAGTCATTGGTTTCATAGAAAGCTGAATACTTTGTTTATGTCATGGCCCAACCTATGCTAGGTTTTCTTTTTCATGTGACAGATGCCTGAGGATGTTTTTCAAAGAGTGGGCTTGTTAAGCTAACAACATGAAAGAACGCTCTGTCGAACATGAGGAAATTTTAATGGCAAGACTACCGCTGATCTAAACAAAAGCTCGCCTTGTGGTACCTGGTCCCATTGCTGGACCCCCCTCCCCCCCCCCTCCCCCCGGCATCTTTTGTTTTTAAGCAATATAGGTTTTCTTGGATATCACAACCAGCTATTTCTGGGTGAGAGGTTAAGATAGCAATGTCTAAGTGATGGGTCAAGGCTATTGCCACTGCTGGTTCCCCACACACGGTCCCACCCTCTAAAAGCAAAGTCTCTGAAGGTTACCAGTAAGAAATTAAAAAGATGCACTACCAAAGTTGCATCAATGATACGGAACTTTATCACCCACAAGCCCTGAACCTGTGTAAACCAATCAATCAATGGTTTAGCATCAACAAGTCATGCATGTAAACAAGATGATTTCAACCGATTTCTGGAATTATTAAATTCTAATGCATGGCTTTAGAAGGAGATCCAACCCATCAGGGGTTAAATCATGTCTGGAAAACAATTCATGTATATATAAAAGTACATAACCTAAGCGTTTTCTATGGATACCAATATCTCAATAATATCACAAATAACTTCAACAATAAACAACCAGCACAACCCGATTTTCAGCTCCTCTGCCAAAACGGATTCACCTTCTCCAGGTGCAGGTCATCGAAGTAGGGAGTGCAGTAACTTTTATTGTGATTTCAGTTCAGTTTCCTCACAAAATGGCTTTAGGTGCAATTCATTCACCAGTGACATATATATACCCCTAAGAGTTGTTGATCAGAAATTCCATACTTTCGAAAGTTTACACTCCAGAACAAAAGGAGAGAGAAGATCTTCTACGGGCAGAGATGTTCTAGTTCTTTTCTCAGTTACACTACTCCTAGCGCCCAGAGTCAATGCTCATGGAACACAGTGTGCTATGTAAGGGCAGAAAATCAGTGACTCAAACAACACAATAAATTGTGGGTAACCACTGACTAACAGTGCTCCCAGTTAAACACCACTGGAGAAAACGGTGTAAAGTAATTGAAGGTGTGTTTGCTATTTGAAGTACAATTTTACCTTTCCCACTGAAAATCATCATTGTTCCCTTCAAGCTGCACTTCCCACTTTATCCAGTTTCCTTCAATTTTCCACTGTCCTCCCATTTTGCACCAACATCTGACCTCCACAGCCTCTTTCTCACTGGTCTTTCGATGCCACCCCTCTCCTTAAAGTTGTATGGGAAGGGATTTGTTTAGATTAAGGGATATCAGTGATATGCAACAGTTGTGCATGGCAGGCTAGAGATTATATATGAAGTAAGAAGCCTTCTGGCTAACTTTGGAAGCAGCTTTTCCAGGCAGTGTGCACATACCAGAGAAGTGGGTTTTGTAGCTCTTGTACTGAACAGAATATTAATTGCTTCAAGACGAATGTAAACTTGCTGAGATTGCTAAACAGGAATGTGCAATAGTGAAGTGTAGATGACGTATGTAGGTACAACCGCGCAGCAAGCCGGCTCTATGATTACAGGGTTTTCGCTGAGATTGGAAACCCAATGAGGTTTTAATTCCACTCTTCTCCGTTCTTTTATAACGAGAGTAGCGGAGAGGCACCAAAAATGCATCATTTAAAAAAATTGAGATACCAACTTCAAAGATATAAACAGGCTTTAAGTTGAAGGGCTTCACAGCTTGAGCCAAGATCTATTCTTAATATAGATACATATATCACAATAACCCCAGAGTACAATGAGAAGCAGAATGAAAAAACTTCCACAAATTTAAGATGTTAAAAGGAAAATTGTAAAGACACCATCGAGGCTAGATCAGGCATTCTTATATGTTCTTCAATGGAGATTTACAATAGAATAGCTATTGAAGCATATCTCTACCTGCAGTCACAGTAGTCGACTGGAAAGTTTCGAGTTACTTGACATATGAAGAAAGGTTAGACTTTATTAGGTTGGAATGCTTTTTATTTGGAATAACTTTTGAGGTGTGCCATGGTACATTTAAGTCACAGAGGTTCCTCAAGCATCACTGACACCCCATCAGCCTGAACCATATCCGAACATAGTGAATAGGTATAACAAACAATACCCGACAGCTATTGTTGTGTGCCACTAAAAATGATCACGGCTCGATTGGCAAATGTTGTCATTCTCCAAATTAGGTCTTTTGCTTTTCGCTGTGTAGAGATATGACATAATATTTGTAATGCACAGAAGACCACCCAGAACAGAAACAACCTAGGAGGTACATAAAAAAATACCCTAGGTCATTGGCAAGAGGGATAATGTGCAGTCTGCACCAAATAACAACCCTCTGAATAAAATAAAACTCAAACTTTCACAGCATAGATACAGCATTCAGTGTTTGTAGTTGTAGCTCTGAATGTTAAGGGTACAGTAAACCTTTAATCTAGGTCATTTTAGCTATCCTCAGGCTCAGTTGAGACAAATATCCTCCCACTATATTATTAATTCCTTAGTTTACTAGGCTTGCTATGAGATGATGTTCCTCATTCAAAACTGATCATAGATATCACCGAAGGTTTATGGAGGTTTATGCTGCTCCCAACAGATCTAGCCAGCGAGCCCACAAGGAAGATCTCTCCTTCAGACGCATACAAGCTGCTTCTCATATAGCCCATGCTCTCACTTTCCACAATCTCCTCCCACCATAACATGAATCATGGAGGTACACTTACCCATGAACATAGTGAAAAACCCAATTGCTAGGTCAAATGTCCCGACTGACAATTACTTGTACGAGGACACTGCAAAACTTGTATATGAGATACACTCAGGCACGGAGACATAGCAAGGTGTAGTGTAACCAACCTATTGCTATTAGAATGGAAGATGCAGTGGGTGTTTCTTTGCATTTTATCATCTAATATAGCTTACTAGAATGTGATGCAATCCAAGACTAGCTGCACACCCATGTGTGCAAAATATTGAGATGTGTGGTAGAAGGTGCGCCAGAATATGAAATGAGATGCGATTCGTTGCCAAATACAGTGTGTGTGAGTAGCTGATCAAAGGCCTCCATCCAAAGTTGCCTGAATATTTTTTTGGGACTTCTTAAGTGTGGTGAAGTTTACTTATTTGTGCACAAGGTTTTATATCTAAATAAGAGACATAGAGGGAATCTAGCCATACCGTGTGGAGAGTGTATCTAGACCAGCCAGCCCCTGATGAAGGAAAAATATTCTAAAATGCACTGGGCACTATGGGACACGTGTTCTGAAGACCTGAAAAGTAGTTAAAAGCACAAAATAGAAAGAAACCAAAAACTATTTTGTAAAAATGTATGTGTGAGAGTGCATCCAGGTTGGAAATTACAGAACAATGCAAAATGTCGCCTATTACTCATAATTTGCCATCAGGGTTTGGATTAACATGCGGTTTCTCCAGGCTACTGGAAGAGTAAATTAAATGATGTTGGAGTGTTGCTTTACATCTGTCTACAAATCTTTCTCTGGCATGCCAGCATACATGGTCAATGTAGAGAATGCAACTGCAAGGTTTGCTTTTCAAACTGAGGTAACTTGGACACTGGCATCAGGACAGTATTTCTGACCTAGTGGATTCCAAGAACCTATGAGCCCTCAGGCTTTGTAATAAATAACCTGAACCAGTACTAGCACCCTAGACATCAGCCCTGGCATAACTGGGCAGTGATTGGCACAATCAGATGTGTTCTGTCATGATGATCAGCAATAGTCTATTGCGCACCAGTGACACACTTTAAAAGTCGCCATTTCAGCAGCACTATGGTATACATAAGAATCACCCTTTACAAACTGGCAATTTTTCTTAGCATTGGCACCACACACATTTTGATAAACTATTAACTGGAACACGAACTTTGATGGGCTTTATATCATGGTGCAGATTAAGCGATGTACAGTATGGTTTTAGACCTGGTCTAGGAATCAACAAGCAGGCTCTTAATCTTAGTATTTTAATTGGAAAGTATACACAGGCTAAATCAGGGAAAATGTATTTGGCATTTGTCAACCTTACAGCTGCATTTGACTGTGTTATACACAGCAAATTGTGGGGCATTCTTAGTGATCTTAAGGTCGACCCAATATTAATCCAGTTTTTAAGACAGCTATACTCTGGCGCAACAGCCAAAGTCCATTATGGACTTATGGGTGAGTGTACCGCATCGTTCAAAGTTGAGAGGGGTGTGAGGCAAGGATGCATCTTGGCACTACTCCTGTTTACTCTCTATACCACTGGGGTGAATGTATGACATTGTTCTGCATTCTGTCCATCAACTGTTGTTTTTGCATTTGTCACCCCGAGTGGGACGGGTATGCTCAGACGCAAGTCCCGTGCTCTCCATGCCACTGGAATCAAGCTATCCTGGCTGAAGAGAGGTGAAACCCCGAAACCGGTCTATATACCAACGCCTTGGAACAGGAGTTGGTGTCAAACGCTAGGGAACCTGCCATACTTAAATAAGCGTCCGTACGTACTCAGATTGGTTTACAAAGGGCTCTCACTTTTTACACGAGTTATATGGACAACCTGGGTTTAAAAATGAATGCAAAGAAAAGCTTTATAATGACATGTGGAAGAGGGAAACAAAAGTGTAGAAGCTTTCAAGCTGTGGGAAGCATGGTAGAACCTATCAATTCTTTTACATATCTGGGTGTCTTTTTTAACCGTACAGGGTCTTGGGCTCAGACGATCAAGACCAGGAGCCTTTTGTTCATGAAGTCTACTGCAGCCTTAATCAATTTTACTACATAACTGGGCATTCTCCAGAAAATTTATCAGGCCAAATGCGTGAGCATAGCAACCTTTGGGGCGGGTATATGGGGATTTCATGAATGTGCACCAATTCAATATGTTGAAAACGCTTTTTTAAGATTTATCTTGGCAGTTCCTGCCAGCACCCTAGTTTTTAACTGTCACAGCGAGCTAGGAGTACCATACATTTCAGACTTAATTAAGGTACTACCAGTGCTACTCTGGCATAGAATTTGGACCTCTACCAGCACAGGTCTAAATAAGGAAATCCTAACTGATGCAATTAAATTAGATCATGCCAGTAAGATCACTTGGCTAAAATATGTAAAAAACCTTTTTGCATGATACTGGGCATCCAGATTATTTTTCCTTGCCTGAAGTTATGAATTCCATACATCGGAAGGAATTCAAAAAAGTTTGTATGACTTTTTTGGAGGAGAACAGGCTGGCACTGGAAATTAATAAACCTACGGTGGTCCAGCATCAAATTATTATTACAACGTATAACATCCAACCGTACCTATTGTGTTGCATAGGGGGATACGGTAGGTACGTGCTAACACGTTTTAGATTTGGGACCTTCCACCGTTTGATTAGCCACCCAGATATGAACAATTGGTCAAGGGAATTATGCCTGTGTCCCTGTGACAACATCTCCGTACAAACAACTATCCATGTAACTTTATTCTGTAAATTTTATGTAAATGGACGACATAGATGAATTGTACCTTTATTAAAACGGGGGGATGGAGGCAATGTCTGTATTTACAGATGATGGATAATGATTATTGTATTGGAACTATGGTGGGTTTCCTAAAAAGCATACTGAGAGCAAGGAAAATTTTAAATGTTTTGACCTCTGCGGAAAATATATGGGAGTTGTTCAATTTGAGATGGATTATTTTTAGTATAGATGCCAAATATTTTTACTCATATGCATGAGAAACAGTTAAAGCAAAATGAATTGATTTATGAACCTGTATGTATTTGTTTACCTATGTATTTTTAGAAGTGTGATGAGGTGTTTTTAATTGTCTGCTTTTATGATTTCACATGCCTAAAATTGAATAAAGCTCGTTTTGATTTGATTTGGTGCAGATCAATTTACAAATGATGGTCTGTCTCTTGGAATAGGCTTATGTAAGGGTTCTAACTCATCACGACTCACAGTTAGACAGCCACTACATCTTCTATGCATCATGGAACTATTTCTATTTCGCATGGCACATCATTTCACTAGACACATACATGATTTTCCACTTATAGGAGATATATTGCTCCTGGGCACTGCCGCAGGACCTGAAGCATCTTAAAACGTCTTAACGATCCCTTTGCCTCTGCTAAAAAAAAAGACCACGGGTGTTGATGGGGTAACGGAAGAACGGATAGGAGGGAGAAAAAGAGGAAAGACAGCACATGAAGAACATGGAGGGTACGCACAAGAGGAAGAGAAAATCACAGGAGCACACAGACAAGAGAGAATAACATAGAGGGTAGGGCAGTGGAGAGAAGCACACATTTGAGAAAGAGCAACCGTGAATAGGAGGAGAAACACACACGCGAGACAGTTAGAAAAGAATCTCATGAAGTGCGTGAGCAAATAAAAAAAATAGAGAGCCGCTTGGGATGAGAAAAGCACAAGGGCATGAGTGTGAGCAACACGAGGGAGAGAAGTGCATGAGGGAGACAGCTGGTAAACTCAATCACTCACAAGGCGTGCTCAAGCAAAAAACAAGCATTGGCATAGCCAATAGGTCTCGCCTTTGGGACCTTATAAGTGTTTAGCCATGCAACAGTTGCATAACTAAATACTTATAAGGTCCCAAAAGCGAGACCTATTAACTATGCAAAGCGGCCGCGAAAGTGAAAGTGATCACGATCACGATCAAACATCACAGCGGCCGTGCGGCCGCAAAAGTGATCGTGGTAAAGCGCGGCGCGCGCGCCCGCGCACATACACTGTGGCTCTAGGCTGGCCTGGTAGCACTTTTTGGAGCCCTCTCAATAAGTCTCGCCAGACCAGCGCATGCGCTGGGTCAGGCGAGACCTAATAAAAAAGTAGCTCCTTAAAAGTGAGCAGTGAATGGACACAAGTAAGAGTATATATTCAAGGGGATGAAACTTCGCAGCTTGGAGCGATAGTAAGGGCAGGAGAGCAGCAGTGGAGCAGCGGGAAGTGAATGAACAAAAAAAGCCAAGAAGGATTACCAGGGCAAGAGGAAGCAACTGACAATATGAGAGGGTGAAAGTAACACAGAATGCAGAGCGGCGGAAGCAGCACACAGAGGAGAAAGCAAGAAAACAGGTGCACTTTCTTGGAGTGCTGAAGAAAGAACAAAGTAGTTCCCTGAAAAAAAAAAGCAGTAGAAGGATACAAGTCATCAAATCAAAAGAATGGCAAAGAGAATAATGTCCAGGGGAGGGATAAGCACAATAAGCAGAAGGCAGGGCATTGAATAAGAAGCAAGCAAATGAGATTGAAAGGAAAACCAAACAATTGAAATTAGTGGGTTGACCCATATCCCACTTTAAGTACTGGTATTGTACAGAGGCGCCCAGAAGCTGACCGAAGGCCTGACTTAAAAATGTGCCGTTTTCACAGTGGTCAAAATGCTCTTTGCGCTGATCAACATCAATCTTCCCTGGGACATTTTATTTCTATTCCTCAACTGAGAAAATTGAAAAAAAGCTTTTCCAATATACATATTTTGAAGAGAAAAAAAAGTCAAATTCTAAAATAACAGTTGAACTATGCAAAAGGAGGCCGGTTTAAAAATAAATGAGCAGGTGTCTCGAAAAGGAAGAGGTATGTGAATAGCCAATATGCTTTTGGCAGAGTCAGTCCCATACAAAACAATCAATTTCTCTAGAGGCAAATGCGTCTTGGCATCATGACCCTGTTAGGCATTTGTGTCTTGGAGAGCCAGTGGAATCCCTGGTTGATGAACGATGATCCAACCAGAATGAACAAGTGCCCATTTCATTGCTCAACTTCCCAATATCACACGTTGCCAACAGGGAGCTGCTGCATCCTCTTTCAAGTGAATATACTTAGACCCGGTGGACATTTCTTTACCCAACTTCAACTGCAGAACGAATACACGGCCTACTTAATAAGTTAAGCAATGTTCAGTGGAAGGAGAAGCGGCAGCACTCTAATTAGTCGCATAGAGTTCAGAAACTCTGGCTTATCTCTGTCTACCTGTGAATGATCAACAATGAGGCCTTTCCTTGTTGTTGACTCGTGAGTGGTGACTAAGGCTCACCATCCCACAGCGCCCAGACAGAAGGGGAAATTCTACAGGGCAGTTCCTGGCACAGAACGACATTACCCAGTACATGCCTAGACAAACTATTATGGGCACGATGAAACACACCAAGTCAACTTTATCAATGTTCAATCTTCAAGGTCTATTTAGCCCTAAGCATTTTTTGTTTTGCGCTCACTTGCACATATTCTTGCAAATTGAGAGTTATGTTAACAAGCCACATGTTCTGTTTTTCCTCAACAGAAACTGTTTACTATGCATGGGAAAAGTTCAAATTCCAAGTCTATTAGCCACCAACATCTCTCTCTGGCATCTATGGGGAGTGGTGGGGCAAGCAAATGGGTGGTGGGTTGTAGGTAAAAATAAAAAATAAAAATCACTTACCTTAACCACAGCCTCTTCTGCGCAGTACGCAGTCCTACTTCGGCTGCTACAGTCCAACGCGGGCCCCAGCCAATTGCTTTAACCAATCCTGGTGCTGCTCTCATTAACATGAAAGCAGTCGCGGGATTTAGGGAGTGGCCTCTCTCGCCGCTCCAGAGGACGCTGGAGCCCTGCACTTGTTCTAACCCAGGAGTCTTAAGACAGCTAGGTTAGAGCTTTCAAAGTGCGCATGGCTGGCTGGCCGTCACAAGAGGGCTTACCAAAGGGACATGCTCACTTTGAAGAGTGCCCAGGCAGCCCATCCTCTTCCCTGTTGACGTCACTCTGCAAGCCCTGCCCCGTCCTGGCCCTCGGTTTGGGCCGGGAGCGGAAAAATAAAATGGTAATAAATCAACGTTATTACTATTTTATTTTTCATCTCTTTAACTTTTGGGGGCAATTTAGGTGGTGGGGCGACGCTCCCCCACTCTCATGGAGGAGCCGCCCCGGCTCTCGAGGGAAGCTTTGTCTTCCGAGAGATTATCATTTCTGTGGCGAGAGATGGTTAAGTTAACAGGGCTGATCGGCTACAGAGGAATAGAGTACAGGTTTCAAAGAGTTATGAACTAGTACCAAAAAGACTCAAACAATCTGTCTCACAAACGTAAACTTGATCTGGAGAAAATCCCTTGGTCACCATTGGTGGCATAGCTCTAGCAGAAAAGCCTTCCTCAAAGATAATGCGTTGGGTATATGTGCAAAAACGAGTCAAAATATCATTCAGAAATTAAGATCTTAAAATGTTAAAACCAAGCAAGTTACAAAGAAACATTACACAAAATTAAGGAAAGCAGATGTATGAGAAATGTAAGAAAGTGGCATAGTATCTTCAATGAGTTGACTGGGGGCTAGGCACCTTCTGTGGATGACCAGTGGGTTAGAAGTTGGTCTCACTTAAATATTTTATCCAAGGGCTGAACATTTTTTTTGTGGGAAACCATCTTCAGATGGGCAGATCTGAAACCTGTAGTTTGCAAGGGCTCCACAAGGCTGGTTGGCCATGGTCCTTCAGCAGAAGTGTTTTAACCAAAGTCTTAGTCTTTCCTCAAGTTCTGGTATCAATGCTACCTTTAAACAAAGTCTCCAGATAGGCGGTGCTGGCTCATTAGGAAAAAAGTATCAGATTCAAACAGTCTTAAGAAACTTCTCGAGGTAGGCAACAGTTTCCCCTACTTTAACATTCAGCACGCTCTAGCTTCAGAAAGAAAGTTCCACAGGGAAGGGAGAAAACCATTTCATTGGCAGGAGAAGATCTTCCATTATCCTATGTTAATAGGAGACGGATATCACCAGTCCTGGAGAAAAATGTTGGAAACAGCACAAGCAGGCAGAAATCCCTTCTGCCCAGTGATATTTGTCTGTCAAGTAGGAATTCATCAGTTCAGTAGGCCAGGGTGCCTTCTTTCCTTTGCATATTCAGGCAGATCAGATTGTCTATTTGAGGTAGGTCAATGAGTGTGTCTAAAAGGGTAAACCAATGGGTCATTAGCGAAGAGATCTAGCGCTTCTTAATAAAATACCCAAGTTTCACATTCCCAGTTTTGCAAACAAACAGTAAGCTTCATTTCATGGCTAAACACATTATGACATCAAGGCCATCCCGAAGGTCCGTGCATCAAAAATCCAAATGGGTCGAACGCTGTTCCAGCTGTGCAGAACCTGAAGGTTTTACTCCACTGAGCCTCCCTGGCAGGTTTTCTGAACATGGAAAAGTGTTACTGGTGTTATTCAGGCACAAGTGTATAAAGAGAAATGGTGGGCTAGAGCAGACCGTCCCCTCTGATCCTGGACTCTCTGTGGCCAGTCCGCTAAGTTTTTGTCAATCAAAAGTCTAAATCCAGATTTTTACCATTTTCTGCCACCGATATTCAATAAGTACATAAGAGGTCAAATCCCACTTGCCAGTATCACTATATAAAGATTTTTTAGCAATGTTATGGTCTCTCTGAACGCCTTCAGGGTGATGAGAGAAAACCAAAGCTACAGAAACCTCAGGAAATTGTTAATCCGTATTAGCTACCTTAGTTACTTTGGGCTCTTATTTGTCAGATTTCCTGACAGCTAGGTAGAAGATAAAAAGCATTGAGTGAGTATTACCATCAATTAGTCGTTTTTTAGCTTTTTCAGTTTTAGCATCCTTCCTCAGACAGACTTCTACTCTGCTGGCTAGATCTCCTCTAGCCAATAACCCAACCAGCATTATCCTGTCTGGCACATGTTAAGCACTGTGGGGCGTGGGTAGCCTACTAGGCTGCCTGACGTTGGCATCTAATTCCAGTCACAGAAGAAAGACAGGCAGAAGACATGCGAAACCCCCACGTTCCTAGAGCTGACCTGGGCCAGGTGTGAGTTCAATGGACCATAAACTAAACTTAAGCAAAACGATTTGCAACCAATGACCGAGGAGATGGCACAGCAGAGTCAACAGTGCTAGGCACTACGCCCTCTGTCGGAAACATCAAACGAGCAAAATGCAAGTAGTAGAAATTACATTATATGTCCATTAACCCCCAAGGACATCCTAGGGTTGCATCACTTTTCACCACTCTGTAGCCTCCTACCTATTTAGTTCGGAGGTGCAAGAGGATGAGTTAAGGTAAGAAAAGAGCTCAGGTTACTTTCTGTTCCTGCTGCTGACTCTATGCCCCCAGAGACAGCGGAGATCCGCAACACCTGTCCTAAGCAGCAGTGTAGATCTCGAGAAGGCCATGGAAGAAGGCTCGCAGGGCCAGAATTCCTCTTCTTTTCATAATTGGGCTTCTGGATTTTCTGAGGCCTAATTCCAACTGCATCACAAGAAGATAATCAATTATGGTGGCACAATAGTTACAGAAGGTGAGTAAAATAAAGAAACGGCGAGTACCCAGGCAGACTTCCTCCTCTTACTTACGTTTAATGAGGGTTAATACCTTGCTTCAAATAAACTAGCAAATCAGTGATCATTTTCCAACAATATACATCATGAAAGTCCACCCATACAATAAGTTTCAGCAGCCTGTTGGCTAGGGTGGTGCCTTCCTTTATGGAACCTTGACTTCTGTTAAGTGCCATTCTCTTGGGAGTTGCAAAGCTCGTTACAAGATACCATTAGGAATTCTGCATTGGACTGTGAGGCAGTGAGTGGACTAGCTGGGCATCTTTGACTGGTCAGGGGATGATCTTTCTGCAGTCTCGTGATACAATTCCTCTGTGGCAAGCAGAAGCACCTGCCTATTGTAGTTAAAATGTAGCAATGGAACAACTTCCATCACTTGATGTCGCGAAGTTAGTAGTAGAAGGGGATTTGTAGCCACTAACCTCGGAAGATCGTCAGCAGGAACAATCGTAGGCAGAGAGGTCCCCCTATTCCCCTGGGCGCAGCCCCATACAGGGTGAAACGAACACCGCTATGAACTAATGCACCCCGGGGAAAAAGGGAAGAGGAGAAAATAACAAACACTGCGAATCCACTGGTTTCTTCTAGTTCTGCGGATCATTCAGGCCGCATCAGTACAGAGGCATGGGAGTCCAGCAGAGGAAAATACTCTATCTCGCAGTAACCAACAGGAAGAATGCGTCTGGGTGCAGGAGCTCGTGTAATTCAGCAAGGGAATGAAAGTTATATTCTTGGCTCTTGTTCAATTATTTAGATTGTTTCATGCTCAACCAGTAAATGTCTCGTCTAACCAAAATCAGCAATGGGGTTTCCGGTGCGGTCAAACACGCTGTTTCCTTCACGACGTGTACAAGAAACCCAAAACAAAATCAGCAATAAGGAATATGTAATGCACCTAGGATTCCAATCTGAAGAATGCATACCTGTGCAATGCTCCCCCAACAGAACAAAACCTAAATACCTGCTAACGGGGCGAGCGAAGCGCCGCCGTCGTTCTGCTTCATAAATCAAATGCCCCCCCTCGGTTACGTCACTGAGGGGGTGTTCTGACTTCCGCACCATCGGAAGCTTGAGGACGAAGTCCGTTCCGTCCTCCTCTGGTCGTCGGGAGAAAAGGGTGTTCCGAGACTCGGCACTCCAGCGGGGAATACCTTCCGCCGGCCGTGTCCCGAACCAGCGGGGATGTGGAGCGGGGAGCACAAATAGCAGTGACTCAGGGGAGCAGAGAAAAGCAGCTTGGATGCCGTAGTGCTGCCACAGAACAATCCGTCAGGAACTCCTCGGGCTGGTCAACCGACCTCGAAGGATAAGAATTTTCAAGCCCCGGGCCTCGAAGGAGGAGGGGCTTTGTAGCCTTCCTGTGGTCGGAGCGCCGGAGCTTGCTTCCGGTATGCTGCTTCGTAGGCTCCTGGGTACTGTAGTGCCGATCTCTCCGCTCGCCCCCTAGTGGCCCCCCACCGGTAGCGCATTCATACCCAGCCATTCTCATTCGGTTGAAAGAAACGGGAAGCCTGTTTAGTGTTCTGAGCCCTAGTCTACGGCACGCGATCGCGACACTTGAAGAGTGTATTCATCTCTGTGGCTATTCCCCCAAAAATGGTGACTCACAAAGCGCAAGTCTACGCTGTAGCCCAGCCAGGGGTTCTCTTTGGCTCGTAAGTCAAACAAGCATTGGCAACGCCAATAGGTCTTTGGGATGTATTGGCTTTGCTAATGCTTTGTAGCAAACTGTTCAGTCACTGTAAGTTTTTAGGAAGCCCGCAAAAGGTTTTTCATAACCAGACAGATTGTGCGGTCTAGGACACGAGAGCTAAAAACAATCCAAGCTTTCGAATGGCTTCTATCTGGCGCTCGCACCTCATTCTCCAAGCACCCAACCTCACCTCATCCCATCACCCTTCTACCCACCAGCTTGCAGCAGAATAGGTCTTGGCTACCACTGTGCTATTTCTGCATTTTGTATTACACCCTTGGGGGAACCTGACAATGTAAATGTACTGGAATACTGTTAAAGTGCTCAAATAAGTTGGTAGGTTAGTGATTTTTCAAACAGTCTTTTGTGTGAACAGACCATTTGAAAAAGCATTACATTCTTCGCCGAGCACACATCAATGTCTTCACTATAATCTCATCTGAACCTTCACCTCGCCTCCGGTGGTAATCAGAAAATGCAGAAGCCCTGCAGCCACCTGTGTAACAACGTGAGCAGTATCTGAAAATCTGCCTGCAGGGGAGGGCTGTACCTCAATTGTGCATCAGTTAGTTAAGACTTGTTACTCTTTGGGATATTTGAGACCACTGTGTTAGCTTATACCTGTAATTGCCTTCACTAAGGTTTTGAACCACTATGGAAATCGGTCCCTTTGTTAAGTCAGTGGAAGCCAGTAACATCAACATAAAATCCATTAACAAAATGGAGAGTCCGCCCCCCTTCCCTGAGGTTTTTACATTTTCTTAAAAGACTTAAACCGTCTGCTTGATTGAACATGAAACAAGTATATTCATTTAACAGTGTATAGATTCCGTTCCTGAAGAATTAAAACACAATGCACTGACTTTTGGAGTAAAACAGGAGAGAAAATAAGATACCCATCTAGCAGCAGAACTGCACAATTTGCAGCCTGGACACCTCACCTAAAATCACATTTTGGAGCACCTTGAAATACTTCCGATGGGATGTGTGATGTATAAAAATGTCTCATTTATGCGCTTACATCTACAACAAAAATAAAGACGCAGTGCTTAATTTGTTTTAAAAAAAAAAAAAGTGTTAGGGCTCTTCCCAGGAGGCACTGCAGCCTGCACCACCAATTGCCCCTGCCAGCTCTGCCAATGACCATACCAAATCAGCTTCTAAAAAAGACACCCCTGCAAGTGTGACAATTTAGACTATTCCAGGCCCTCAAAGTTATAAGAATGTCGCTGGTGACATGTATTATTCATTTTTAATGTACATTTAATTATTAAACACTGTTGTTGTGCTCTTCTCAAAATTAGACAGGTAGCACCACCATGTGGTGGACTATCATTAGTGCCAGTTTTGAGAATTAAATGTTGGTGCCGAGCCCTGGTAACCGCCAGCTCAAATTAAGTACTGTAGAGACCATATATGGAACCACATGACAACTGACTTTTTTATAGATTAATTACAGCATCACATCAGAGCTTTATGGCTCCTAGGTTCATGTGTACACGCCAATCAATGAAGTGCTGTAATGTAATGAACTAAAGGAACAGTTGTCACCTTTATGTTGCACCAACATGACAAACATGAAAAACTGCAAAAAGAACAAAATGTGAGGGCTTTTGCTCAGTAGCCTTCAGAAACCAAAATGTATTGTGGAGGAAAGAGATGCAAGCGATATGTAATTAGAACAGGATTATACAGACCTTTGAATCCTTGTTTTTTTTCCCTTTTTAATTATTCACTGGCATATAGAGTGTTCTGAATGCACGTTTTTTTTCTCCAAAAAACGGCGGAAGCAATGATCAGAACTCTAGTCTTCAGGTTCAAGCAAAGTTATGGTTTCAATTTTAAAAAAACATAATGCAGATAAACCTGCGATTAAAATAACTTCCACATGTTGTCCACTAACGACACCTGGTCGTGGATGTTTAAGATTTGGACTTCTATACCATGGGGCTCATAGAAGCAGGGGTGTAATGCAGACCCCTGCAGCGTGAGGGCCTAACCCTGCAGGGGAATCCCAACCCTTCAGAGGGACCCCCAACCCTTTAAGGATGCCCCATTGAGACCGAGGCCAATAAAAATCTGTGAAATATGGAAGACTCAAAGACCTCTCATCACATTGGAGTAAAGCAATTTAGTCTACATCCTTTATACCCTATTATTGCATAATTTTCTATTTATATTTTGACATATTTACTGTGTACCTTAATAATATTAATGTGTGTTAACATTTAAAAGGCATTAATGAAATGTAACTATTGAAAAATTTAAGCTTTATAAACATTTGCACTAATGTTAAATTTGAAATGGTCACATGCATTGATTATTCACATTTTATATTTCAAGTTATATTTGCATAAGTATACTTGCATTCTTTATTTCATGTTTGTATTTATTTTGAAAGTTATGTGTGCATGTATAATCGTATATCCGAAATGCACATTAAATGTTTAAAGTTAGCCTGACTAAAGGCCTTGATTTTGAAAAGTATTTTGCTTGTTTAGTGCGTTTTTTCTTTTGCAAGTGTGTTCTCAAGGTTTCATTAGCTAGAGAAAGGAGTATTGTTGCATGTATTAGTTTACTGATAGTAAGGCCTGAGAAGAGAAATCTTGGCAAGAAATGGGAAGACCTAATGAGCAATCGAAGTCTCCTATTCATCGCATATCAGGAACGGGGGGACATCTCTGATTTTATTCTTGCAAGTGTGAAGCTTCATGCTAAACACTTATTCCAATTGTAGAAGACTTCTACTGGAGTCTTCACTATGTTGACATATTCTCGCATTTCCAAATTTCTTCGAGACCCCACTCTACAACCCATGCTTAGTCTAAACTTAGAACCTTGATTAGAAAAAATGAAAACTTATTCATGTTTAGGAGAGAGAAAATCAGAGTTTCTTCACGGAACACCTATTTCTAATTCTTAGTTTTGTATTGCTGTGGCCATGAATAATTTGTATCTTATCCTACTGAGGATTAACTGATTGAGATATTTCAGCTTGCCAGCTGTAATTTTGTACCTTTTTAATATTCTCCAGACATGCATATATATTTGACTATTAATTGGAAATAAAATTCCTTAACTTCAATCATCGATTCCTGGTCCTTGTTGTGTGGTCAAATGGGCTTAAAAAAACTGAATTGTTGTATTATTGCTTACTTGGCGTCTCACTCAACTTAAAAAGATCCATTAGATGAGAGAATGTAATTCACACAAATGCTCTCTCTCAAAATTCTTGGGGGGGGGGGGGGGGGCATCATTTGGCATCACAAAATTACATGGAAGTCATGAGTATGTTTATTCTCACTGAAGAATGAGGGCATTCTTGACTTATATGATTGTCAGAAAATACAGCAGGCAGTGCCTCTAACAACTGTACTACACGCATGGCTTCAGAAAACAAAGAAAGACATCTGCTAAAGATGTTCGACAATAGCATGCACATTTCACTCAGCTCAGTGTAGAGCACTATCAGCACAATGCGCTTTTCCTCCGGGCCTTGTGAACAAGGCAACTGGTCGGTTTGCATTCCTGTCAGCAAAGCTCGACGACTGACAGCCGGTTGCCGGCAGCGGAGGCAGCATGAATGGAGGATGATGGATTTGAGCGAGCGGTAGACTCGGGGAGCGCCCAGCAGAATCACCAGAGGTGTCTGCCAAGAACACATCGCTGCCAGGCTATTGAGTTTGCGGACACTCACGGGCTTCAGACTTGTCAAAACCCGTGCAAACAACGTCATCACGTTAAACGTAGAGGGAAATGGTGGCTGCTCGCGCAAAGAACGAACAGTTGCATAATTACAAATGGCTGCTACACAGTGCTACCGGGGGCGTAGCTTCCATTGGTGCAGAATGTACATTGGCACCAGGGCCTAGAGAGGCCCACTGAACGCTAATTATTGCAGTATTTTATCATTCAAGCAGCAGCCAGGGAGCCCATGTCCTTCCTTGCACTAGGGCCAATGACACTGGCCATAGCACCGAGTGCAGTGGTGTAAATCTCCCGAGTTGGGAATGAGAAGCCCTCAGCCTGGCTCTTTCTTGTATGGTAAGACATTGTGTAGCTCCGCTCACGCACGGCATGGCAGCAACACGCTGTTCTGTACTAACACAATAGCCTTGTTATTCATGGGTTCTGTGAACTTTTATTATCGACAACACTCTATTCACAAGGCTTTTATACACTGCTCTGAGGTCGCAGAATAAAAAAATAAAAGACTTTCCAGAAAGTAACGCTCTGTGGACAGCATTTGAGAACTGTGCTGAACAGAAAGCCTCTGAGGAACAAGCTGAAAAGCGAGTGTCACGTATGGAGGGATTCTGACTCAAGCCCCAATGGGGTTTTTTAGTTTGCAAACAAAAATATTGCGTTGAAATGAGATTTACCAGGGTAAAAATTAGGTTAGGATTATATAGACTGTCTTTGCTTCAAATTCGTGCATAAGAAGAGATTAGGACCTGATTGGACTCCATTTCGGCCTGTCCCACTGAGGTAAAGCCAACACCCTAGTTATACTCTCCGCCCTGTGGCAAACCACTCCGCATTACAAGTCTCTTTATCTGCCAGAAAGCCTTAAACGGTAAAGGCCATCCGTTTCTCCCAAATCATTTTCCAGCACATTGTATTGCGTAATAGTAGCATTTATGTAGCGCTTTATACCACTGACGAAGTGCTATATCGTACTTGCAGATGAGTAGCGTGGTACTCTGTCGGGGTGCTATGGCAGTAAGTGCCTGTGTCTTGGAGACCTAAACAGGTAGTTATTTGATGTAGAACATGAGGACCAGAAATCTGCTCTTACTGATATTTGTAGCTGCCACTGAGTGTGACGAGGAGGCAAAAAGGAATGAGTGATCTGGCGCTTACACATTGGGCAAGTGTGTCAATGATTAGTGTGTGTGTGAGTGCATGGCGACCTAGGTGGGTATTGTTTTAAAAAAAAAATGTTTATCATGCATGTATAGCAGAGAGAGCTCAACCTCGGATGCACTCCTCAGAGCAGGTAGTTTGGCTGTTTGTATAATGGCCATTTATTCGGGGCACTTGGACAAGCTCAATACGTTTTACATGCATGCACCAGGGCAATTCTTATGAGTATTGTTCTGATGCAAATGGCAGACCCTTCTGAGCATATACTATAGCTGGTTGTATAACGCTCATTCTTTTTGGCGCGCTCTGCCGTTCGCAGACGGACTCCTAGAATATACCACAGCTGGTTGCATTTAGGTGGGTATCTCCTTGCCGTTCCTTTGTGTAATCCATGCCACTCGTGGTTGGACTCTTCGAGGATGCTGGTAAGAATGCCCACTCTCATTAGGTGATCTCCGCCACTGCTGGGTAGACCCCTCCAAACCTATCCTAGGGCTGGTCTTATAATACATATTCACTTCGATTTAACCTCAGTCACTTCTCAGTTGACCCTCCCAGAGCGATAGTAAGGATGGTTGTATCATGCTTTAATCCCATGGCTGGGTGCTGTGCTGCTCCTGGGTGCCCCCCGCCCCATGAAACTATATTATGGCTGATTGCATGATTCCTGTTCACATGGGTTGCTCCTGGTTGGGTCCCATCAGAGCATATTCTATGGCTGGTTGGTTATACCCAAATCCCATTGGTTGCTCTTCTACCACACTTGTGTGAATTCCATACTTTACAGTCGATGGAAGAATGTGCCACCAAGTGGAGCGTCATACTGAAAGCAATTTCAATTTCCAGATATCCATCAGTCAAGGCTGGTCGGTATCAATTTGTTTGTATGATAAATCCATCTGCTGTATGCTAATACGATACCCAAGATCCATGAAATCTGCCCTGGTGGCGCCTTTTTTTAGCCACTAAACTCGGAAATTCCATTACTATGCATCTTAGAGAAACCATCATTCAGGCTCCTGAAAAGTGTTTCTCGCGGTCACTTTTAAAGATCAAGAGATCTTCTAGTGCCAGGGCACCTTAACAGGCAATTGTGCACCCTATAAATAAAACACTAAAGATAGCTGTTGCATGTTTGCTCGTCTTCACGTAAGGAGCTGTTGGGCACCTGCAGCCTAGGAGTATGGCTTTCTAGGTCACTTCAGGAACACAAGCGTGGGTTACAAGGCAGAGGAATCACTGAAGGGATGCAAGCGTGTGTTACAAGGCAGAGAGGTCACTGCAGGAACACAAGAGCGTGTTACAAGGCAGAGGGGTCACTGCAGGAACACAAGCGTAGGTTACAAGGCAGAGGGGTCACTGCAGGAACACAAGCGTAGGTTACAAGGCAGAAGGGTCACTGCAGGAACACAAGTGTGTGCCACAGGGCAGAGGGGTCACTGCAGAACACAAGCGCGTGCCACAAGGCAGAGGGGTCACTGCAGGAAATAAGCGTGTGTAACAAGGCAGAAGGTGCATTGGTGGCACCCTAAATACACATTTTTGAGCTGTGAGTTAATGGCCTGGATTGGTACCCCCGGGCCACTGTACTAAAATCAGGGCGCGGACCTGGGTAAAATTACAGTAAAAGGATATGTATGAGGTGGGTCATTGCACAACTAGACAAGAGAGGCACTTTATACCATAGCTTTTGCTTTGGTCTCACACACAGACAAGTATTTCTCCCAGGAGGCATTCATTAATTGTTATCTGGCAGCGAATTTCATAGTAACCGCTAAAAGGTGCTTGAATTGAACAATCTGACCCACAAGGATTAAAGTTCATTTTGTTGATGTTTACAGAACGAGCGGGCCGTTATCTTTCATACATACAGGTGGACACTGTATACGAATATTAGCCCAGGGAATACCCCTTCAAATCACAAGAGATATGGATACGTTTGATACCTGACAAATACATGCCTGCAGTGGTGGCTGATGCCACTAAAACTTGGTGGGACAGCACGGGGTGGGGGTTATCAAAAACAATAAACCATGTTTAAAAAGTAGTGCTCCAAGGCCATAAAATCAAATGACAAATTTACGGAAACAATGAAAGCCGAGATATAAGCGGGTCCTTTTCCATACAGAGGCTCAGCGACAGAAAAAGGATGTTTTAAAAAGAGCCTTGTACTAAGTAGATTAATATATTCGGTGTGTGGGTAAAGTAAGTGTACCGTTGGACATTTTCTCTAGCATGTTAAATGGTAGGTGAGGTAATACAGGGCTAATCTTCTTGCAATTATCGGTATCGCCGAGATCCGGAAAAGAAACCGCAATCTCTCTCAGGAAATAATTTGATACGGGCTGAGAAATTGTGTTAGGCCACATCAGATTGGTGGGATAAGGCAAAATCGTCCCTAAGACAACAGGAAACAAGAATCAGCAAATTCAAAAGTTCTGGCCTGGACAGCCTGCAATATTTTTTTATTCAGGTTTATTTTACCAACATATGAAATATAAAAGTATAAATACCATAAGAAGTAAAATGCTGCAATCTAAACGAGGAATGTGTATGTTTGTGAAAAAAAGTTACAAAAAAAAACAATGACACCTCACAAAAACATAAATAGGAAGAACCACAATATAAAAAGCACGAATAAAAGCAGACTGGTGAGCCAGCCTGTTATCATCGTAATGTAATGACTACTTTTTGGACATATGTGAACAAGCCAAATGGTGTGGTGGGGGCAGAAGCAGTGTGAGTTACACTTGAACTGTCTTATGGATGAAGAGGGCTGACCGAAAGCTCCTGCATCTCTACATATATATTTATGGTTGTATTTATTTTATGATTTTTTTTTGGAAGACATGAGGCTGGCATGACAACTAATGCAGAAAGTAGGCCAGACCAAAAAAGATGAATGATGGTCAAATAATATTTGCATACAACGCCAGTCACCACACTCAGGAGAAATGTATTTAAAAAGGGAACGCATTCCCCTTTTAAGTTGTCTTCTGCCAAAAACTGCAACTTCTAACTTGATTCCTGCCAGGAGCTCGCATCATTGTACTGTTTTTCTCTTCCTTCTTTCTTCCTTTTTTGCCTTGCTTCTCTTGCTGTGGGTCCAAGTCTGATGAAAACATTTACTTCGGTACTCACGACCTGCAACAACTGGCACAATTTAAGCATCAGACATGGAAAAATATTTTTTTCCGCTCTAGATTTCAGGGAGAGTGACCTAGGTGGAGCACTATATGGTCTGACTGATGGTGGAGATTCCATGTTCCTGGAAATAAGAATCTGGGGATTGGGAGAACTCTACACTCCTAGCTGGAGGCGGTTCCCCTCTCGTGTAGGTTACATTTCTTATTCGCCTGAATTAACTAAAGATGATTTACACACAGTGTTGATCCTGGTCCACCCTGAAAGGCAACCTGGCTCACATACCACCCGCTCCACGAGACAACTTCAGCAACCTCATCTCACACTTTATCGCCTCCCCTCACAATCAACCCCAAGTACTTCCAAGTCCTTGGCGATTTCAATTTCCACCTGGAAGACCTATCCAACAATTGCTCTGCCAACCTCAAAGTCCACACAACATAGGACTTTGCCAGCTTTATCACGTACCCCACAAACACTTGGGATGCAATCTTCACCTCTGGTAACAGCATCAGCTATCACTCTGCCTCACGACTCACATGGTGGGACCTCTACATCATCCATTTCAAAATCTCCACGCCACAAGCTAAAGCTCCTATCAACATCAACCAACCCATCTAGAACTGGAACAGAATAATGGAAACTGACTTGCACAGCACACGTGAAACAGACCAACACCACCTACAACCTAGCTGAGGACATCATTAACTTAAACCAGTGGATCTCCAACTGTGGAGATGCTCTGGCACCCATCAAAACTCACAAACACTATAGAAACAACAAACAGGCCCCGAGGTACACAGAAGAACTCTGGGACTCCATAAGATATTTCGAACAGCTGGAAAGGAAATAGTCAACCACAACACCAACGCCCTCAGGCACTACCACCATCTCCCTAGAAATCAAAGAGAAGAGCCCTCACAAACCGGATCGAATCCAGCTTCAACAACGGCAAAGAGACTTTTGTTATCATAAAGGAATTCACCGCCCAGAACTTCATACAACTCCATCAGGCCCCCTCCAAGGAACTCTGCAAAAAGCTCTCAAACTTCTTAAACAGCAAAATTAAAAAGATCAACAATAACCTCAAAAAACAACCAAATCTGAGGACATCATAGGCAAGATACCAACCTACCACTCGTACAGACACCTAACCAACTGGAGAACACTCACCAAGGAAGACACCACTTTAATCATGAAAATATTCCATTTTGGGGCCCTCATAGATCCATATCCACATCATATCTATAACCTAGGAGGCCCTGTGATCAACAGATTTCTCACTTACATCATTAACTCCTACATTGAGTCCACAACCTTTCCAGAGGACTGGAAGCATGCTGAAGTCACAACCCTCCTCAAAAAACACGATGGCAGACCCCAACGAATTGAGCAACTTCCATTCCATCTCCCTTCTACCAAACCCAGTTGAGGTGCTAGAAAAGGCAATCAATTAACACACCAACCACCTGGAACTCCACAATCTTCTCAACCACTACCAATCTGACTTTCAAAGCAAATACAGTACGGAGACAGCATTCATCTCTGCCACAGATGAGATTTTCACCCTACTGGACTGCGGAGAAATCACTGCCTCATGCTTCTGGACCTGTCAGCTGCATTAAAAAAATGTATCAAACTCCAGCCGCATCAAAAGACTACATTCAAAAGGCATCCAGGGTCCAGCCCTCGAATGAATATGCTCCTTCCTCATAGGGAGGGCACAGCGGATCAGACTCCCTTCCTACACATATGAGCTGAAGGACTTGATCTGCAGAGTCCCTCAAGGATCATCCTTCAGTTTAACCCTGTTCAACATTTACAAGACACCACTCACCGATGTCATTAGATCTTACGGCATCTCCATCATCTCACATGCCGATGACAACCAGCTCATCCTCTCAAAATCAGACAAGTCCCCAACAACCAGATCATATTTCACCAAATCCATGATCTGCATAATAAAATGAATGAAAATCAACGGCCCGAAGCTCAACTCAGACATGACCATAGTGCGGATCTTCGGGAATAAGAATTACCCACGCACTCTTATGGTCATCAGAGCTTGGTCCAAAACCATCACCCACTAACCACACACAAAACCTGGGAATCATCTTAGATGATCAGTTCAGTTCAGTAGTTCTTTATTCGGTTGTTAAAAACACCATAAAAAGATATATATATATACACAACACTTTTTAAAAAAAAAAATTTTTTAACACAATTAAATCAACATCATGAGAACTCTGGTAGAAAAGAATACGTATTCACAAGAGAGGTACATAAAATTCATAACAATCACAATTTACTCCTGTCCTCTAGTTGCTCTTAATCTCAATGCGACTTTAATGAAATTCAATATACAACACAGAGTCAGTGGATCAGCCGCCCTTTGTAAGAAAAGTAGCGCGGGTTTAGTTTGAGTCAGTTTGGCCCTTTGAATGATATCAATTAAAAATCTCCGCCTCGGCATTGAATAAAAAGAACATAAAAGTAAAAAATGAAGGGTGTCCTGCGGAGACCTGTTGTCGCAGCCGCAGGCACCCTTCAGCTCAATCGAAACAGTGTAACCTAGTGGGTCAGCTAATAAATGTGGTAAAAGATTGAGCCTAAAACTGGATATTAAAAATCTATCCTGTGCATTATGATCAATTCAACATGTCCTCGCAGAAGAACGCCGTCAGGTCCTCCTACTTCCTCATACTACGCACCCTGAGAAAAACCTTTAAATGGATCCCCAAGAGCGCCAGGCATACAGACACTCAAGCTCTAGTCACCAGTAGATTAGACTATGACAACATACTCTGTGCCAGCATGCAAAGCCACCTCCTCCACTGACTTCAAATCATCCAGAACACCACAGCTCGACTCATCCTGGACCTCCTACAGCACACCCACATCACACCACACCTCGGAGAACTCCATTGGCTGCTGATGCCCAAGAGCTGCAAATTCAAATTTCTCACACATGTATACAAGGCATTGCACAACATTTGTCCAGCTTCCCTTAACTACGGCCTCCACTTCCACCATACTACTAGACTCCTATACTCTGCCTCCCTCTCTAGCACACACCCCTCACATACCAAAAGCAGAAAAGGAGGTTTAACCTTCTTCTGACATGCACCCAAAACTTGGAATGAACTCCCTCTACACATAACGGCCTCCTCCTCACTTCTGGAACTCTGCTAGAAGCTGAGGACCTGGCTATTCAACTTCAACTAACACCCAGCAGACGACCTACACACCTGCTCCAGTGCCTGAATACCCTTCAGGTGATAAGTGGAGCTTTACAAATCCAACTAACATAACATATAGGCAACACTTCATTATACTTCCATTGAGTGTTTTCCAGTTTCTTGGTCTATCCTTGGGGCCCCCGGGCTTCTAGACAGATTTAATTTATTGTGAAAAGGCTTGGCAGGTCTCATTTTGGGATGCAATTCTATTCACCTGCGAGATTGCAAAAGCGGTTGAACAAGTGTGTCTTACAACCAGAGAGATTATTGTTTTCAGATCACAGTGTACAGGCAATTTGAGCCTTTCAGTATCAACCTGTGCTGCTACTAGTTTGCTTTGAAGTGCACATATTTGTCAATTCGTAGAATCCTCCGTAGTCTACATCTTTACGTCACTCGAAGCATTGCTCAATGCTGGTTGTTCCGGACTCGCCCAGTTTCCTGTCAGGTATCACCGTGCAGGTCTAGACACAGTAACAATTCATCAAATGCTTCCCTCAGACTGAGCCCCGCCTGAGCTGCAGAATGGCGAAGAGTGGGATAAATGTCAGAAACTGAAGAGGGGCTAATCGGGAAACAAAGGACCATAAGTAGAAAAACACATGGGGGAGGGGGATCCTGATTACTGCTGCTACTAGTTGGTAATTGTCATTTTAGGTTTAGCTAACATCTTCAAAATATCGCATCACAGTGATGAGGAGCAAAAATGTTCAATGGATTTATTCATTAGGCTCTCAAAAGGAACCATCCCCTCAAATCCCAATAAGTTAAGATCAAATGACAATAATGTGGTAGCGGCAAATTCAAGTGCTTATTTTCGAAATCATGCCACACACATCCACCCAAGATAAATAAGCCTGTTTTCAATTGAGGGACAGGGCAGGTAAACTTAAATATAGTCGGAGGACAAAATGTACTGAAATTCAGCAAACATTCAGCAGCTCCCCTTCACAACCTTTAAGAAGCAGGGGCAGTGCAATTCCAGGAGGGGTAACATTTTGCTAATCTTCGAAACCAACAATACAGCTAACTTCACTGCATGTACGAGCAAACAAATTAGTCTTCCCCGCCCATATTGTAGCCATGGCTGGAGAGGCCTTTAAATCCACTGGGCATTTCCCTGGTGGGCTGGAGTACCTGGAATACAATTTGTTAGGGTGTGAGGGGGTCACTTCTGGTGCCTCTGTCCCTTTTCCAGGCATCTCGGACTACAGTGCGAACACAAGAGTGAAAAGCTATCAGAGAGGGAAAGAGAGAGAGGGAAAGAGAGAGAGGGAAAGAGAGAGAGGGAAAGAGAGCGAGGGAAGGCCCTGGGTGTCAATACTCAGAGGGACGCAGCAGGGAGCTGCTGACTTAGTTATGCAAACAGCAGCTAGTCCATCCCACTTGGTCCCGTTAAAGTCGTTGTAATCAGCCCTTAATATGCCTATGTCCCTCAGCGTAATTGTTAGCACCCCATCAACCACCTTCCCTTCTCCCATCTTTCTCACACCTCTTGCCGTCACACCACAACAACTCCCCGCCCCACAGCAAACACCAAATTTTCTTTACACTCAGGGTGCTGTCCCAGTCAATCCGATTGAGGGCAGGCTCAGGGGTGGATGGAAACAAGAGACCTTTTGCTAAAAATTAAAAGAGAGTGAGGCTCGTTTAAGCATTTTTGCCAGGGCTACTTTGGCTCCCCAATCCGATCCTGGTGTCAGGCATCATCTACAACTCACTAGTGTAGTGGAATTTGCTACCAAGAAGAAGCGCACTGATCCCGCGCTGACAAACACTACGTGAGAAAGACCTCCAAGGCGACAGTCTGCACCATTCGAATATGAAAGATACAAGTTCGAGCACTGCTAGTATTCTTTATAATTAAATACATTATCAGTAGTTCCACTACTTTTTTAAAAAGTAGATATACATTTTGAAAAGGTGGGACACAGGCAGCCAGGCAGATAAGACCTATTTCAAATAAACTGTTATTTAATTGGTAGCAGCAGCAGGCATCATTCTTGGAGTGCCGCTTCAAGACTATCCAATGTCAACTTCCAGAGTTTCTCTCCCTTAGGCACCATTATGGGTATTCTGTGGCCGCATCTTATTATTATCCTGAACCAGAACTTGACATCAATAATCCTGCTTCGACAAAGAGCATATGGGACAGACCTACGAGGCGATGACCTATATATATATATATATATATATATATATATATATATATATATATATATATATACACACACATACATACACACACAGTTATCCTGAGTTTACATAATTTGTTTATATATGACATACACCTACACGGATCTATGCTTTTTAAAACATTTTAATGAAGACACTAAGTGTTTGAATGAAAGCATTGTACAATAAATACAAAAATGGCAGACAAAAGAGTTTAGAAATAGACAAACTAATGTTGTATATACATAGTATATAGAACTGTCCTGTGCTTATGTAATTATAAACATATTTTGCCACTGCAATTTTATGGTTCGGAGGCATTTTGCATTGAAAAGGCATTTTTTGGGTTATATCTCCCGTTAATGGAGCTGCACGAAATGTGGCGTCTATTATCGTAGTCAGCTATAGGCGGCTTCCTGTGCATTTCCCTACCAGAGGCTTTAAGTTGGTCTGCGCAAGTGCCCTTCACATTTTCCTTCCTCCGCCATAGCATACATCATGGGCAAAGGGTCAGCCCACTTCAAGTATTGGCTCTCTAGTCCTGTGACTGCAGGTATTTTATCCAGATCACACTAATCGTACTCACCTAAAAATGGTTGGTGCACTTCAGTGCCACAGCTGGTGGACAAATACTTTACAATGCTTTTTTCTTTCCATTCGTTATCCTATGTTGGTGTTTGTCATCCTTGTGTGTTTAAACTAGGTCTACTATGTCTTAAGGTTACAGTGCTTTGAAGACAATTTCACCATTTCTATGAGGTAATAATCATATTTTCCTGTGACGAACATTTAAACTAGGGGTTTTATATAGGTTTTAAGTAAAAATGCCTGCCAGGCAATAAACTTACTGTGCTAATAAAATTATGTAGGATATTTGTTTTTATTTCAACCAATGCATTGCAAGCATGTGGTCGCTGCATTTGTACGGTGGCTGAACATTTTCTTTTTTCCTTTTTGTGGCTTATGCTTCCAATAAAACATAAAATAAAAATGTAATCATGGTTATCTTGCTAAGGACATAACTATTGCTTTTGCAACTGCTTGTTTCTTTTTAAGATACTAATACGAAGTAATACCAATACCTATTGTGCAGCAGTCCTAAACCGGCAGGGAAACAGCCCACAAGATTTTTGCATGTGCTCTCAATGAATATGCTTTATGACCTTGGCAAGGACGTTCGGATTCATCCCTTCCCATCTTGCCAAGCTCAAACCAGGCACAGCAAAAAAGACCAGCCGGCCACAATCTGTTGTGGGCTTTGCACTGTTGAAACACTTTTGCACTAGTAAACACAGCACTGCAAGTTAACCTCTTCAGTGCCACGCCCTTTCCCCCTCCTGTGCCGGGCGTTTCCTTAGTGGGCGGGTTTCATGACGAGATAGTCTCCTCATGGGCACAGCGCGACCGTGCTCCATGACGAGACTATCTCGTCATGGGCACAGAAGAGGTTAAAAGTAGACACGCATACTCTTGAGAAGGCAGCACACATGTTCACATACCTTTGTCAACAGCAAATTACAGTCTGCCGTGTCAATGCTTAATAATTGGCCCTCTTTAGTACAATCTCCCCGGGGGCAAAGAAGATGTCAAGATTGAGGGAATTAAGGAATTTGAAATGCAGCAATTGTAGAAAACTGGATATTTAGATGAAGCCCAAGAGGTCTGGAGACAGCCTCTGGAGAAGATTTCACAACGGCACATTAAAAAAGCGCTGGCATGGCCAATAGGTCTGGGTTTAACAGGATAACACATACCTTGTAAGCATGTTAAAGCCAAGCAACAAATGGCTGATTCTATTGAAGTCGTCTTAGTTGTATAGTAGTCCCTCATGCAGTTCAGTGCAAGCATGAGAATAGAGGTGGCAGGACACACAAAGAGTCAGAAGCACTGGGCGAAAGACGAACTAAAAGTCAATTTTATATATATATTAAGGCATTGGTCTGCTTGGCAATTGGGCTTTCACAATCTGACCTTAACAAATCTGTTATTTAAATGGAAACCATTCATTTTGAGTTTGCAGCCTTAATTGTGGCACCATCAATGTCTAGCGTTCCAACAAACAAATGATGGACGGAATGCTGACAATGCATACATTCTCCCCCAGTCAAGAGATCTGGGTTAAATCCATCGTTCTTTTGCCCACTACACCACCCCAGTTCAGACATGGCCATATGCAAATCAGTCTTGACCCTGTGCCTCATGGGAACAGTCCAGCCCGAACTGCCAAGCCATGTCTTCCCTGGACCGGAATCAAGCATCCTAGGACCGGTTTCTGGCTATCAGCCGTCATCAGCCAGGATAGCTTGACTCCAGTGGCGTAGTGAGCACGGGTCCCACGTCTGGGAATACCCATCCCACTTAGGGCGAAAAGCGTTCCAACAAACAAATGATGGACGGAATGCTGACAATGCATGCATTCTCCCCCAGTCAAGAGATCTGGGTTAAATCCATCGTTCTTTTGCCCACTACACCACCCCAGTTCAGACATGGCCATATGCAAATCAGTCTTGACCCTGTGCCTCATGGGAACAGTCCAGCCCGAACTGCCAAGCCATGTCTTCCCTGGACCGGAATCAAGCATCCTAGGACCGGTTTCTGGCTATCAGCCGTCATCAGCCAGGATAGCTTGACTCCAGTGGCGTAGTGAGCACGGGTCCCACGTCTGGGAATACCCATCCCACTTAGGGCGAAAAGCGTTCCAACAAACAAATGATGGACGGAATGCTGACAATGCATACATTCTCCCCCAGTCAAGAGATCTGGGTTAAATCCATCGTTCTTTTGCCCACTACACCACCCCAGTTCAGACATGGCCATATGCAAATCAGTCTTGACCCTGTGCCTCATGGGAACAGTCCAGCCCGAACTGCCAAGCCATGTCTTCCCTGGACCGGAATCAAGCATCCTAGGACCGGTTTCTGGCTATCAGCCGTCATCAGCCAGGATAGCTTGACTCCAGTGGCGTAGTGAGCACGGGTCCCACGTCTGGGAATACCCATCCCACTTAGGGCGAAAAGCGTTCCAACAAACAAATGATGGACGGAATGCTGACAATGCATACATTCTCTTGACTGGGGGAGAATGTCTGCATTGTCAGCATTCCGTCCATCATTTGTTTGTTGTAACGCTTTTCGCCCTAAGTGGGATGGGTATTCCCAGACGTGGGACCCGTGCTCACTACGCCACTGGAGTCAAGCTATCCTGGCTGATGAAACCGGTCCTAGGATGCTTGATTCCGGTCCAGGGAAGACATGGCTTGGCAGTTCGGGCTGGACTGTTCCCATGAGGCACAGGGTCAAGACTGATTTGCATATAGCCCTGTCTAAACTGGGGTGGTGTAGTGGGCAAAAGAACGATGGATTTAACCCAGATCTCTTGACTGGGGGAGAATGTCTGCATTGTCAGCATTCCGTCCATCATTTGTTTGTTGTAACGCTTTTCGCCCTAAGTGTGATGGGTATTCCCAGACGTGGGACCCGTGCTCACTACGCCAGTGGAGTCAAGCTATCCTGGCTGATGACGGCTGATAGCCAGAAACCGGTCCTAGGATGCTTGATTCCGGTCCAGGGAAGACATGGCTTGGCAGTTCGGGCTGGACTGTTCCCATGAGGCACAGGGTCAAGACTGATTTGCATATAGCCCTGTCTAAACTGGGGTGGTGTAGTGGGCAAAAGAACGATGGATTTAACCCAGATCTCTTGACTGGGGGAGAATGTCTGCATTGTCAGCATTCCGTCCATCATTTGTTTGTTGTAACGCTTTTCGCCCTAAGTGTGATGGGTATTCCCAGACGTGGGACCCGTGCTCACTACGCCAGTGGAGTCAAGCTATCCTGGCTGATGACGGCTGATAGCCAGAAACCGGTCCTAGGATGCTTGATTCCGGTCCAGGGAAGACATGGCTTGGCAGTTCGGGCTGGACTGTTCCCATGAGGCACAGGGTCAAGACTGATTTGCATATAGCCCTGTCTAAACTGGGGTGGTGTAGTGGGCAAAAGAACGATGGATTTAACCCAGATCTCTTGACTGGGGGAGAATGTCTGCATTGTCAGCATTCCGTCCATCATTTGTTTGTTGTAACGCTTTTCGCCCTAAGTGTGATGGGTATTCCCAGACGTGGGACCCGTGCTCACTACGCCAGTGGAGTCAAGCTATCCTGGCTGATGACGGCTGATAGCCAGAAACCGGTCCTAGGATGCTTGATTCCGGTCCAGGGAAGACATGGCTTGGCAGTTCGGGCTGGACTGTTCCCATGAGGCACAGGGTCAAGACTGATTTGCATATAGCCCTGTCTAAACTGGGGTGGTGTAGTGGGCAAAAGAACGATGGATTTAACCCAGATCTCTTGACTGGGGGAGAATGTCTGCATTGTCAGCATTCCGTCCATCATTTGTTTGTTGTAACGCTTTTCGCCCTAAGTGTGATGGGTATTCCCAGACGTGGGACCCGTGCTCACTACGCCAGTGGAGTCAAGCTATCCTGGCTGATGACGGCTGATAGCCAGAAACCGGTCCTAGGATGCTTGATTCCGGTCCAGGGAAGACATGGCTTGGCAGTTCGGGCTGGACTGTTCCCATGAGGCACAGGGTCAAGACTGATTTGCATATAGCCCTGTCTAAACTGGGGTGGTGTAGTGGGCAAAAGAACGATGGATTTAACCCAGATCTCTTGACTGGGGGAGAATGTCTGCATTGTCAGCATTCCGTCCATCATTTGTTTGTTGTAACGCTTTTCACCATCAATGTCTAGGGCATTGATAATCTAAATAATCTAGCTCCTGTTTCGGGGCTCCCCGGTATGGGTGGACTTGTGCTTTGTAGCCAACTTTGTGGCGAAAGATGGATGCCAAAGTCTTTATGTCTGTCCAATATAAACCACCTCTCAAACGGTTCACAGAAACCAACTAACATGAGGTTTTATTCACTCCTTTAGGACAAATGAACTGCAGAAAGCAGCAGAACAAGGGAAGGAAGCAGTGAGATACCTAGCAAGAGAAAACCTTAGTCAACCATACCAGCTGAGCAGCCACAACTGTTGGTTGCCAGGTAAAGCATGTTTACTGCACTAGGATTTGCAGATAAAACAAGTGGGTTAACAAGTTGTAACAGACCTGAGACTTAGGACAAGATCCTACCTTAAAACAAAATTAATATATGTTCTCATCTCCGACCTTATGTAGATCCAAAAACTGTTCTCACCAGCCCATGTTGCCCTGTTGATCCTGCTATTCTGTTACTAACATAACCAAGAAATATATCATTGAAGTAAAACAAATTCAGTACAAAGGTATGCATTAGCTTGTTGCATCACTTCAATGTCTCCTTGTTATGTCCCATTAGAACCTTATACACTGTAGGACGGTACTCCATTGTTCCATCGCAACTTGTGATATCAGGCTATGTGTTCCATGAGAACAATTTCCCTCCTGTTGATAAGTTCCACAATATACATCACTTGTGATATCACCTAGATTGGGGGTTTTAGGGAGCTACACTTCCAGCAACCATCATGGTAAGACGTTAAACTCTGGATGCAAAAACTGCCAAATCAGCAGCAACTTTAAATGTGGCTAACGTGGGGTTGCAAGGGTGCCATGAGCCCCAATGCAAGCAAAGGAAATAGGTTCTCTGAATGTTGGGTAGCAAACAACAGTTACAAATGATGCACAATGAGATCATGAGATCCATGCAACTGCACCTGCTGCACCAATGACAGCTACGCTCTTGCATGGCTACTGGGTATGACATCATGTACACCTACCAAGCTTATTATAGTTGAGCAAAACACTGGAGCAGCGAGACATGAAGACTGCCTCGGTACTGGCGTGTAGACCTGGAACACCGAAATGAGAATGCTGTGCAATGAATCATGGCTAGCACCCGAGTGGAATGTTAGGAGTTGGACAGCCAATCAGACTAATTCCTTTGTGGATTTGAACTACCCTTGTAGGTCTGTTCTGCAGGCTTCTGTGGCTCTCATCTCCCTGTCCCCTGGGTGTGACCGGTCGGTGCGGTTTAATACGTTTTGCCCTCAACCCATTGTGGTACCTTCCCTCTCGTCTATAAATTCAGCTCACCATTGCAGATTTTAAAAAGATCTCACCAGCACAGCTCAGTTTGGCTGCTTGTCTGTGAATGGGGAAAGCTGCGGTCTCTCTTCTCTAGCACCCGCTCCACCCTCTCCTTCCTGAGAAGCAAAGTAAGCCCAACTTCATTAGCTCCTGGTACCATGACAAATACTCTAGCAAAATTATTTCTATTGCAATCAATCAAGACATTTGTAAAGCGCACTACTCACCCGGAGGGTCTCAAGGCGCTAGGGGGAGGGGGGTCCGCTACTGCTCGAACAGCCAGGTCTTGAGTTGCTTCCTGAAGGAGAGGTGGTCTTGGGTCAGGCGGAGGTGGATGGGGAGGGAGTTCCAAGTCTTGGCTGCCAGGTAGGAGAAGGATCTTCCTCCCATGGTGGCTCTTCGGATGCGTGGAACGGTGGCGAGGGCGTGGCTGGTCGATCTTAGCTGGCGTGTGGGAGTGTAGAAGGTCAGGCGGTTGTTGAGGTATCTGGGGCCCAGGTCGTGGAGGGCCTTGTGTGCGTGGGTGAGGAGTCGGAACGTGATTCTCTTGCTGACGGGGAGCCAGTGCAGGTCTCTCAGGTGACCAGAGATGTGGCTGTGTCGGGGGATGTCAAGGATGAGTCGTGCGGAGGCGTTCTGGATGCGTTGGAGTCTTTTCTGTAGTTTGGCTGTGGTTCCGGTGTAGAGGGTGTTTCCGTAGTCCAGTTGGCTGGTGACGAGAGCCTGGGTGACCGTCTTTCTGGTTTCGGTGGGGATCCATCGGAAGATCTTTCGTAGCATGCGTAGGATGTTGAAACATGATGATGAGACGGCGTTGACTTGTCTGGTCATCGAGAGGGAGGAGTCTAGGATGAAGCCCAGGTTGCGAGCGTGGTCGGTAGGTTTGGGTGCGCTGCCCAGGGCGGGGGGCCACCAGGAGTCGTCCCAGGCGGAGGGTGATGATCCCAGGATGAGGACTTCCGTCTTGTCTGAGTTCAGTTTCAGGCGGCTGTTCATCATCCACTCGGCTACGTCTTTCATCCCTTCGTGTAGGTTGGTTCTGGCGGTGGCTGGGTCGTTGGTGAGGGAGAGGATCAGCTGAGTGTCGTCGGCGTAGGAGATGATGTTGAGGTTGTGTTGGCGTGCGATGGCTGCGAGGGGGCTCATGTAGACGTTGAAGAGGGTGGGGCTGAGTGATGATCCTTGCGGGACGCTGCAGATGACTTCGGTGGCATCGGATCTGAACGGGGGGAGGCGGACTCTCTGGGTTCTTCCGGCGAGGAACGAGATGATCCAATCTAGAGCCCTCTCTTGGATTCCGATGTTGCTGAGGCAGGAAGCAGAATGAAGACTTGAGCATCAACTTGGTCGTGTTATTGAGGAGTTTCCCAATGGCTACTAGAGGTTCTGCTCAATATGCATAATCCCTTGCAGATGCTCAATCATGCAATCATCTATGCAAATTAGGCAAACATTTCTGGCACAGATTCCCTAGCAACAACTATTAAATCCCTCTCACTTGGCTTTGCAGTGGATTTTAGATCACAGTCACTTGTTGCTTAGGTGCTGGGCATCAACCTGTGCGGCCAAACAGTTTTCCCAGAAAGGCGTGGGGCAAAGAAGTAAACACTGCAGAGCTGGGATATTTGGAGATTTTTGTGACATTGGAATCCATGTAAAGGAGAGGAGGTGAATGGTAGTTGCCGATAACCCGACTGAACTGAACTAAGAATGTCTAAGAATTCCTAGATTCCGAGCCTTTGTTTTGCATTTACTTTCTCCCTTCCCAATGCAATGCCAGAGAGCCACTAAAACAGTTAACATATCAACCCCTTATGTGATGTACAATAACTCTTTATTATATGCCAAAATGTATGATCTTGAGTTTTTCAGACGTTTGCCATACACTCTAATTCTCTTTTAATATCAGAATACTGCATATGTCTCTTGGCCTGCATTGGGAGCATTTTCAATGTAGTCTTTGTGGCTAATGAGGATGTAATTTTTTTCTGTCTATTGCCTAGTATGTAGCTAGGATTTCCTGGGTAGAACTCAGCCTCTGTGGAATTTGTAGCAGCCTATTTTTCTTAGGAAGAAATATGCAGTGCCCATGTTGCGGTCCCCGGTTCAAAGTGAGTCAGGGGAGATTCACTCCCAGTTCGAGAGAAAACACTCAGTGAACTGGACCAAGTAACACTATTCACCAAAATGTTCACAGCTCCTAAAGGGAGCTTTAATTGTATCTGGCCTCTTTCTTAATCGGTAGCAAGAGGAGGGGGGAAAGTTCTCCTTGCCATCTTAATTCAATATGTCCCTCTCGACATATTGAAGAATAAGTGTGTTTGGCAAGAGAGTTTCTTTCTTGAGTCCAGACGTAAATCTTCAAACTTATGTGCATAATACTTGATCACAGGCAACCGAATATCTAATCACCTCACCACTTCCAATCAGCCTTGGCACCGATCTGTAAATGTGTCTTCCTGTAGAGTCCACTTTGCCATTCTCCCTGGTTGTGCCCTTCTGACAGACTGGGCACTGGCCTTCTGCTTTCAGTGGGTACCACTGAAGCACCCAATTAATTAGAGTAGGACCTGACCAAGTGAATCGAGTTTTCCAGTTTAGAAAATAAAAACCACCTAACTAAGTGAGGGGAAAACTGCGTCATGAGAACTCAGAATTTGTTCAGGTGACTTTGTTCTCAGATTTCAATATCCTTAAAAAAAAAAGAGCAGTTTATAGACGTCTGTTACCTGGGGGAAGGCGGTAGATCAAATATGATGCATTTCGTCACAAACAGAAGAACTCAACCCTTGTAATCATGTCTACTAACTTCACAAAGAGACCATTCTAGTAAGTGTTAAAAACAGGTGTGCTGTGTTTTTTTATTTGATAATCTGCCTCTGGGAATTTCAATACAGATGCATGGGATAGGCACCCAATTCACAGCCTTGGGAAAGGGTGTGCAAAATACAGATTGAGGTACAGATATTGTGATATTTCTAGGTATATTAGCATTGTCTGGGATGTTAGACGATTCGTCATTTAAAGAGCTCATCAGGAAGCCAAGTTAAAAGATGTGGGACTTGTATGCATGTCAGCCATATCTAACATATGCATACATGTCCATTACCAATACAGCGATTTAATTCTAGATTTCAAAGCCGAGTATTTATTCACTGAGCCAGCTTAAGATTTCACTACTTAAATGATCCCATCACTCACACTTCGGAGCTTCTATTAAACAGTGAGCAAACATGGAAAATTAGGTGGATGCTATATGCTTGGACCAGCATTTGAAAGGCACTTCCAAAGTACTAAGTAAAGTTCTGTGTTTTTTAAAAACACATTTTTTTTAAAGGTGGTGAAGGGGACCGGTAGAGCTTCCAGACCACAGGCTAGAGGCATGAAGGCCTGCCCCTCCTACTGATATCTGAAAAATATAACTTTTTTTAAAAAAATGTTTTACTTTTTTTGTTTTTCAATTAAAGTCATGGCAAATTCCATTCATATAACGCAGAAAACTGGGGTTTTAAATAGATGTATGTGGACCATTGTTGGTCACAGGTTTAAGCAGCTGTAACTGGTTCAAAATACACCTGCTCACCTATTTTTGAGAGACTTAAGTACAAGAATATTTTTCATCATCTTAAAGTTCTACGTTGGCTCGCAGTCCAGAAGCGGTCTGACGTTAACGCGCTCTGTATTGTCCACATGGTTATTTGACCAGCCCTCCCTCAGCCTCCAGCTGTTGAAAAAAAAGCCGCAACCCTATCGCACTATCAGGACACGGCGACTCAAAAAACTTAGCATTAGTCCTGTAGTTCAAGAGCTGGTGAAAGGTGGGCTGTAGGTCCTTTTCTATGCTTACCCCCATATTGAGGAATAGTTTACCGCAGTACCAGAAGGGTGGTTAGCGAGTGTATTGCTTATGACTGAGTCTCCCACCCTTCTGGGTTGGAAAACTGAATAATATTACATTATTTACAAGAAGTTCTTTACAGTGCTTAAAAACATATGAAGTGTGTTCGGAAGCACTGAATACAAATCTAGTTATTATATTATTAGCTGACTACCTGAGGTTTAGGAAGGGTTTAACATCTTTACCATTTCAAAGGTAATTTGGGCCTGTGTTTTCTTTCTACTTTTCTGTGCCCAAAACTTAACGGTGTATGAGCACTTTACAAGGACTGTTGCGCACATACATGAACAGATGCTAACTGTACAAGATGTATAGTCAGCTATTCGGCTTGGTTGAACCTTGACAGCAAGCTGGCCTAGCAAACTAATAGTTTCTAATGCCACAGCCTTGACTGGTTTGAAATATTAAATGGAGGGTGCCAATGACTTAATCAAACGATTTATGGATCAGTGTGAAGAGGAGGTTTGGGCCTTTGTTACGATACCAGACTAAAGCGGCAAAGATCAGAGTCTCCAAGCAGGGATGACTAGCAATGGTGTCTAGACCCCCTTGGATCATGGGTGGGTCAATATCAGGCGGTGATATCTTGCGATGTAAATTTCAATTACCCACTTAATAATATTTGCCAACATCCAAGAAAAGACCTTTTTATGACAGACAGGATGTCACTGACCCATTGTTCTTTCTTCGATTACAAACGAGGTTATGAGCTAGGAAGTTTAAAAGGTTGAGAAGTCACAAGCTGCAAAAATGTTAGTCTTTCTTGTAAAGATGGGAAGTTGGTTGCATGCAATGTTATTCCAGGCATGTACTAATTGCATGGGATAGAAACTAAAAAATACAAGGTAAAAAAACATGAGATGGTTACAGATAGCTTTCTAAATTAAAGTGCATAAAGTCTTGCATGGATTTATAAAGCAGATAACATACTATCCTCCATGAAGGAGCTTAAGTAGAGCTGCCCACCTCATGGCACTAGTGCATAAGGTTCCAACTAGGCTGCATGTACTGAGTGCTTATACAAAATTAAAACAGTCCATAACATCATGTAGTTAAATATAATTCAGGTAGAAAATACACCGGTCGAATAGTAGGCGAACAATTATGGCCAAACGTTGGACAGTACATAAGTGACAAGGAGTTCGCAGGGGAGGTACCAGGTGGGCTACCTACGGTTGTGCTTGGTGTTCTACTCATAAGATGAAGCACTGCAGGGCCCTCCTGCAGGCACTGAGCGAGGCAGGTTCGGGGGGAGTCATTCTTGTGATGTTGAGTAAAAGTGAAAATAATGAGCATCGGGTGGCACTTGTGTGATTTGGGAATGACGAGTATCGGGGTTTAGGGGGGATATAGGGCCTGATTTAGATCTTGGCGGTGTGGACACTCTGTTGCAACGGAGTATTCATGCTGCCAACACTGTGGTCAGCCTGTCCGAGCGATATGCGAGCAGACCTTGGGTGAAACCACGGCAGAGACTACTCCGACAGCTCTACAGAGTAAGGTCCATCAGAGGCAGATCACTAACTGTTGCAGTAATGGGCAGTAAAACCTGTTAAATGCCCCCCTCTCCACGGGAGGAACCTCCAATGGCGAGGGGGCATTTTATTTTTCATTTTCGAGAAGAAAATCCCACTTCAGGAGTTTATTTTTTCAAATAAAATAGTTCGATGGGTTTCTCCGTCATGTTCACGGAGCTGTGCATCAAACTTCAAAAAGCATTAATTGGAACCACTGTGACAGCAGTACCTGCCAATCCTTTGGAAATGAGTGGCAGCTTAGCAGCCATTTCAAAAATTAAAGTAGTCTTGGCCTGGCAGATGGTAAACCCTTTTTCAGGCCAGCGAAGATTACTCTATTCCCCAAATTATAAAACAATAAGGCCCATAGTTTGTGAGTGATAGTAGGGGCACGGCTATAGACTAAAACAGTCATCCTGCCACACTGTTTTCAGTTTTGGACAGCACATGTGAATAGTAATGTATATGGAATATTTTAATGACTGCAATTATCTTAATTAAAGGAATGACTTAGAGTGTCATAGGAAGCCATCACAAATCCCCATTTTAACTCCCGCACCCCGCCACCCAAACCACAGTTGAGGTAACCACCCATCGCCTACTGTCTTCATATGAATGTGCACCTATCATTTGCCCACATGGTTCGATGGCAGCTGTCCTGAACAGCATTTCTATTAGAAAAAAGAAGAGATTGAACTAGCGGGGTGTGTCATCTTCAGCAAGAAGGAATCAGAGAATTGAAACTAATAATACAGATTTTTTTTAAAAGAAGGCACCAGAGACAATTGTATTGCGCTCAATCAATGAATGAATTATTTATATCAGGGAACCTGTCTAGCCACAGGACGAACGAATTAACACGACTGCACGTGAAGTTTGGAGGTAAAATACAGTGTCAAAGTCATTGCGCCCCATGTGAACGTTTCCTCTCTTGTCTGGGCTCCCTTCGGATGGATCTAAATCGATGCATCACCTTTTCTAACCAGCTTGAATGTGGCATGGGACTGATGTGAACTCTACATTTTTAGTCGAAAATTAAGGGGAACAGATGTAAGACTGATAAAATAACAACAAGAAGTTATATTTTGCCTCTCTTTTTCGGAGCACACATGTACCACAAGTTCTGAAACTGTCCTGTATATTGCTATTAGATAAATGACTAATTCCGTCAACCCACAAAAACATTCCATAAGAAAACTATAAGCAATGGTCCTGTCTACACAGGCGGGCCAACACAAAGTAGCACCACAAAATAAAAACGAAAACAAATGACAAGATGAAAAACCACCAGCACTCTAGGGTATAGACAAATGGCTAGGAAGTGCTCAAATTGAAAGAAATCCAACATAAATAATTTAAAGAGCATTTATGCAACATTAAAATACCACAACCCTAATGGAAAACGCCAGTGAACTTTAGTGATACAGATCTTAAAGGGACCGGAAACAGTAATACAAAGCACTTGAAGGAACGCTGGCGAGCTTAGCTTCCTCATGGAGAGAGGGCACTGCAAAATGAGTGGGCTGTGGGGAGCAGGTTTCACAAGCAGGGCGGTCGCACTGGGCGCTGGCCTGTGGAGGGGGGCGTTGACCTCAAGGAGGGGGGCGATGTGTTTAGTAATAACATGATTGGAGAGATGAGGGGCACTTTCAACCAGTGGTGGTGAGAGAATCAGAGGAGGCGGTCATGGGGTTATGCTAAATTTTGGGGCGCCAAAAATTATTGTCGTACTGGGCGCCACCAGCGCTAAAACCGGCCCTGTTTACAAGGAAGAAGAACGAACTTACTAATTCTGCATGCATAAAACAAACAGGGAAGTGCTTTCCCTTATCCTGCTTGAGAAAAGACCTCAAGACTCGACTCTTCAAGCAACACCCAACACTTTGCATTATTTTGGTTGTGGGTCTTATCTGAAGGTGGCTCCAGCCCATGGGGAATGGGTCAGCAGTGACCCTGAACACTGTTCTTCCTGCCCTCTCACTGCTTCACATTTCAGCCTTTAATGTTCACCAACCCCTTACCCAAGCTCTTCTTCCCTGTCCTTCGCTTTGGAGCGTGGTTCGTTCTACACAAATCCACATACATATATCTCTCCTCACAGAGTGTAGAATACAGTCAAACCTCTGGATGGCTCTATACAGCACCTTACAAAGATATGAATGCAGTCTACATGATGGATGATTTTTTCTCTAGCTTCAGTTAGGTAGTTATCAAAACTAGTGCTAACTTTCGCCACCTCAGCGCTGCTAAATCTAGGCAACACAAGTCTAGTAAAATGAACTAAAATATTTAAGGAATTAGATCACAGTTTTCCCTTGAAAGGATGTACACAAGAAGTCCCCAGCAAAACTAATGTATTGGCACGGTGGGAAAAACACAATTAAATGCTTTAGCAATAATAAAATAATATTTCTCAGTTTTTTGTATTAAAAGCAATAATATTAAACTAAAGCAATAAAGATACATTAAAAAAACACCATTGGTTTAGTTCTTTTTAAAAGGAGAAATGGCAAGGCAGAAACAAATAAATTGTTATAGTGCACTCTACACAATTCTATAGTTTTGCTTTCTTGAAAACAAATCTGAAATCGACCACTGGGGTACAAGCAATGCCACACTGATGTTATGCACTGGAAGGTCCTGGACCGGTAAAAGTAACTATCAAGAACATGCAATATTCAGATTCCTCCTCATTGCTAATAAGCCAGACATGCCATGTGAAATGACATAGAAGACACAGAAAACCTGCACTGAAGATGGACACAGAGGGTCTTGTGTGCTTGGTTGAAGTTGCTAGTCTTTCTTTTGCAGGGTCTTAAATGTGCGACATTCCCGAATACAATCCTTCAAGACTTGATCTTTTCAACTGGAATTTAGTGCTCGAAAACTGAGGAGACTGGAGCTGGGAGCAAGTTTGGATGCGATGTTGTTGTGTAAACCTGCCAGTTACAACTCTGCTACATATACTTATTTTTTTGTTGGACTGTGGTTGGGGTTATTGATTTTAATATTGCACCTTGGCCTCTTCCAGTTGTCCTTGCACGCTTGTTCAGCTGACTTGCAGTAACTATCACCTCACATTACACTCGGTACTTCTTTGAGATTACTGCATCGGTCAAACATCCCTTCACTGAACTCCGCATGAAAGTGTACTATAAATGTACAACATGTGGAATTTTGTCAGAAGCTCATGCACTGAACAAAACCTTTCCCAGGCAAGACTCAGTAAACACACACTCTGCCAACCAAACACAAGGATTAAAGTAGCCTATTTTTTGCTCGCCTAAAGCATTTCCTCATCAGGGGTATGAGGCGCTATGCAAACGCAATAATACAATAAAAGCGGCCATAGACAGAGCTCCGCTCAAGCATTTTTTTAAATTACTTTTTATATTTTAAAACAATTTAATTTCTCTTTCTGCATTTAGAGTCTATGAACCTTTCCTTGAAAAAAAAACACTTTTACCTAGCGGAACAGCTGCAGGTCCTCCTTAGGGAATCAAATCTTTTTGTCCTCTTTAATAGCTACAATTTCGCCATAAAAGTACTGGAGTATCAGTTTTCAAACTAAAATATTACTCAATATTCCTTGAAACGCCATATTACACTAAGTGGGATTATCTAACTACAAAAAAACAAAGAGAAAAATACTATTAGGAGACAAACTACTCACAAAAAAAATCTTAATAATAAAAAAACATTTAGGGTGCTACAACACTAACAGTTTGCTAGCCCTATAAAAGATACTACCACAAAAGGACACACGTTGTCTGACCCTTTAATGTTTAAGTACCTTTACCATGCAACAACTTCTTAAACCAATGCCTCGAAGTCATCCTTATTGTGTCAATGGACTGCACAAACACATTTCCAGTGTTGCTGATTGCTCATGATACGTTGACCTTACCATCAAAGTAGGTCTGTGGTTTTTCATATGCCACAACAGTAGAGCAGTAATGTGAGGAAATCAAGCACTACACATTTGGGTGGGCAGGTGTTTATTGTTGCAAGTTAAAAAGGAAGCCTTGCCATGTCACAAAGCCAAGTTTCCTAATTCTGACTGACAATTGCATTTTTGTCCATGCACAGCAGTTTAAATCGAAGCCAAAGTTGCCTGATAAAGCTTCACAGTTTATTTTTGTGTCCCATCTGTGTTTCAGCATCATTGACTGTAACTCAAAACATCGATCTAATCAAGCGGAAAGAGAAGGGAAGATTCAAGATGTTTTACTCCTACACTCGTGAATGCAGGTAATTTGAGATCCAGAACTTTCTGTTTCATGTAGCAGTAGGCATGAGTAGGAGTATGTTCCTTATCTCTCTCTCTCTCTCTCTTCTTAGAAATGCACATAATTCCTCCAACCTGCCATGAAATTGGAACCAGGCCAAATCCGGGAACTGAACCAACATATACCTTATATATAGGCTCCTTCTCCTCCCCTCTGCCCGCAGAAGCTTACTTGTAGACATCCACTAACCTAGTATGTGGGCCTGGTCCTTTATTAGTTTTTTCCAATTCTCAGTGTCGACTTTTTCTTTTCATGATGAAAGAGGCCATGCTGTCATCGGTGAATAACAACAGAACCAACTCAAATCAAGCACATCTTGGGGTGTTTGAAGATCTCTCAAACTTTATCACCTTGGGGTGGGGCGAACCCCTAAATGTGTTTTCCCAAGTTTGCTTTCACTGCACACACTCTCCTGGGTGGTTCAATCTCTATATAGCTTGACTTGCCAGACCAGTCAAATCTCCCACATTTTCCAAGACACTCAACAAGTTCACTCTACCTATAACAAGCACTGGTTAAGTCAATAGGCCTTGGTTTTTAGACCTATTGGATTTGCCTGGGGTATTTGGCAATGCTGTGCAGCATGGCTAAAGAAAAAAAAAAAAACACATGACGACGTAGCCACCATGCCCACATCATATTTGCAACTGAAAATTAACCCCGCACCGAGAGAAATATTTTCTATTTATATAGCTGTCATAGTACAACTTGTTCTGGCGAATAAACACAATATATGAAAAGATGAATAACTTCCAAAAAACATAAATATCACACAGTTATGTATCTTGAGTATAGTTGTAGAAAATCTTTTATTGTAAATCTCATATTCCGTTATTTATTAAAATCACCACACAATTGCTTTGCCAACGCGTTTCATCCCTCATGGGACTTCTTCAGGGCTTAGTAGAGTAGTTATTACTCTTGTTAACAATAAGTGCAGCTCCAGGCCAGCCTTCACAGTAATGTTGGACAAACCATATATTGGTGAGATTCTCCCCGGATTGCACACAAGCCTAAAGCTTCTTTTTGCGGGACAGAATACAACGTATACTAAAACCCATACACAGTAATGTTGGACAAACCATATATTGGTGAGATTCTCCCCGGATTGCACACAAGCCTAAAGCTTCTTTTTGCGGGACAGAATACAACGTATACTAAAACCCATACTAAAACCCAGCGGAGGAAAATATTTTCAAAACAGAAACACCACATAAATACCATTAGAACACAAAGAATAACCTTTTTGAGTCATTTTCTAAAATGTAATAAATCAGACTAAGAACAGAGCGAAAGGCGGGGAAAGCCTTGTAGCCACGGGTCACAATTCTAGTTTTGAGCCCTAAAGAAGGACTTGCCCAGACACCTCTCGAATAATGCCACTTACATTTAATGGCTAAAGTCAGGTATGTTCTGATGGATTGCTTTATACCCAATCGCCACAGCTTTGAAATTAGTCCTTCTGAAAATAAGTAGCCAGTGAAAGGATCTAAGAATATGTTCGCATGCAGAGAGCACTGGCTGTAATCTACTCCACTGCCTCATTTGTATTCCGCTGAAGATGGTGAATAGGGCAACCACATTGATACCATTACCATAATCAAGCCTAGACTGAATCAGGATCTTCATCACTGGCACATGAAACTGTAGGTCAACACAAGAAAGCATGCTCTTCATAATTTTCAAGTGAAGGAAACAGCTGGTGGCCACTTTAGAGTCTGAGGTATTCAAGGCAAGAGTCTATGTAAATGCCCATGCTGCAGATTACTTTGGCGGTGGAGGGCATTACCTGCAGCCATACAGGATTGCAGGAAACTTTTGGGTGCTACCTGCAAGCTATATTTTGGTGGGTCGATTTTAAGAAGGGTAGAGATCATATATAAATTGTTAATGGACCGTTAGCCAAAGCAGCAGAGCTCAGATATTCTCTGCCACTGAAGGTTGCTCTGCCTTCCGTTTTGCTCCGAGAATGGAAAACAGGAGGAATCAGACGGGCTTCGCAACGATTTATTGACGTTCAGTATTTTGTCAAGATGACATTGCTTCCAAAACGTATGAAATTAAATAATTAGACTTATAAGCAGGTAAAATAATCCCCACAGATAAAATAAATTAAAACAACAATTGCTGCGTTAAAGGGGTGGGCATATATGATGTTCGAGGAAACCAATCAAATGTCCTCCTCTTCTTGATGAAAAGTATTAGTACAAAGCTCTCAAAATTCCGAGATCCAAGCCTGAGCAGCTCATCCAGTCAAGATTTGTCCTTGCTTAGTGCTCATAGATAGACAGTCCTGACATTACAATGGCATAAAGAAGGCACCACAACCCATACACAAAACACACCTGGAATGGATGGGTACTCGCTCATGGGCCTGTGAAAGTTGAGACCTCGGTCGACATGAACTGCAGTGCCAACATCAGTAGCATTAAGGCACTGAAAAAACAGAGCAAAAACCAAAGGAAATGATGGACGGAGTATTGAGCATTGCAAGCATTCACCCCCAGTCAACTGATCTGGGTTTAATCCATCACCGTTCTTTAGCCAACTCTGCCACCCCAGTTCAGACATGGCCATATGCAAATCAGTCTGACCCTGTGCCTCATGGGAACAGTCCAGCCCGAACTGCCAAGCCATGTCTTCCCTGGACCGGAAACAAGCTTCCTAGGACCGGTTTCTGGCATTTCAGCCGTCTTCAGCCAGGCTTGCTTGAATCCAGTGGCAAAGTGAAAAAACAGACTCAGAAAAAGGACTCCTAAAATATGTACCATACTTATAAATCTCCTTATAAAAATGCTACCATGCGCCTAAACCCTTGCCCCCAAAAATCCTAGGACTGATATCTGCATGGTAAACAAACACAGTCCAATATTCAGGTGACAAGTGCGCTTGGCTGGATTCAGGAATCTATAAGAAGTTGATATTCTATAAAGGTGAAGGACAAGTATGTTGGGTATGTAGGCTGCTTAAAATAATGAGTCTGTATATCGCTGCAGTACGATGGCATTTTAAAAAAAGGAAACGTACCATAAACATTGAAGGAATAGCATTAAAAGTGCAAGTTTTCATTATTTTGCTTAATCCAAACGTTTGCGTGTTTAATAACCTGCAAGAGATTGGTTTAATTAGAACACGTCATGCAGAGAGACATTTTCTAGTCAACCCGGTAGCTTCTGTGACTTTTCTTGGCGAGTTATACTCTTGCAGAGATATTTGCAGGATCGCTGAAATGTAGTTCAAAAAATAAGTGTAATTTCGTTAACGTTATCCACATAGCATTAAAAAAAATCGGATAACTAGTTCTGAACAAACGTGATAATCATTTATGTATTTCCATTGAGTCGCATATTAAGCTTCGTGCGAGCAATGATGTGGCAGGAATGTCCCTTCATGCATCTATTTATACATAAAGTTTGATATTGTTGGATTTCAGTGTGAACACAGTTCTTTCAGCTGCTCGGTGCCAAAGACAGGATGTAAATATTTGAGCAGATGACAAACAGCGGATGCATCTTTCCACAATGTGCACACTTGGAGTGTTGGAAAAGCAGTAGCTGCGAACCCGGGCACTATGCAAACAGAACCAGCCAACAAGACCTTTCACTTTCTTTCAATTAGCATTTGTTGATTTGGAAATTTAAAAAAGAAAGACCTAGATCAGCTCCCTGTCATCAGAAACATCCTACTCAAGTCCAGTTTTTCTTGGACAAACCAGTGTAATGTGGCACTTTCGCTCAATGATGGTGAACTGGGACTGCGACTTGAAGATAGAAGTTATTGCTCCTGGACAATCCGTGTGAAAAGATGCAGTGCAGAACAAATGGTTGGGTGTGAATGAAGCAGGGAGGTGAGAGAAAGATGCGAGATGGAAGTACTAGTGAGATGACAGCATATGGGTGGGTGAGATGACCGCATATTGGTGGACCGGTGAGGTGGTTAAGGATTCAGGGTATCATGAATTAAACTAGAATGGCTAAGAAAGAGACCTCAACTAAAGATGTTCGTCACTGATGGACTCATATTTAGAAGCAATATATTTGGTCGCAAGATGGTGCGTCGGTCTTCAAAGCGCTTATGTCTGAGATATTTTAATACTTCTTAATTGGTGGGAAGAGGTGTGGCGCAGCGGCCAGGGTGACATCAGAACGAGGTGGCTCACGGTTCAATCCCCGGCGCAGGCGGCAGGTCAGCCTAGCACCATGTGAGTCTGGGCAATAGCTTTCTTAATCTTCCCGACAGCCCTTGACGCCTTTGGGTAATTGTTCGCGCTTTACAAATACTGGATTTACATTTTTTTTTCTTCTTAATTGCACCTTGATGACTCGCAAATTACCTGCAGATCCTCTTCTGGGGTGTGCACGTTCCTTCTGGCTGGACCTATACACGGTTTACTCATGGCCTTACATTGCCTCCAGTGCATGGGAATACGTCACTCCAGCATGGGCACCATTTCGTGTTTACTGGTGGCTGTGCTACACAGACGGAAGTTTGCACTGTTCTAGAAAGAGAAATGTGCACAAATCTAGACAGCAGTGTGTTTTTACACCCACTGACCTGCACACTATTCTATAGACACATATGCACTATTCTAAACATAAGTGTGTGTTCTACAGTAGAAAGAAGTAACTGCTATTCTAGAGCAAGACTTTTTTGATGTTTTAGACAGAAGTATACACTATTCTAGAAAGAAAAATCAACCCTATTCCTGCCAGATGCGACCTATTCTATACCGAAAACCATTGGCTGCTTTAAAGCATGTGAGCTGCTCTAGTAAGAGAAATGCGTGCTATTCTAGAAAGTAATAAGCACACGTCATTCTAAACATTCTAGGCAGAACGTGTGAACTCTTCTAGATTTACTAAAGTGCACTGAAGTTAAATGCTAAGGACCAGCTAGGGTTTCCAGCCGGTTCTACAGGAGTATAATTAAACGTTTGAGCTGCCAATCAACAAATGACAACAAAACACCATCCTCTTTCGCAGGTCCCCTTCAGGCCTTCGCCCCTACCCTGGAGGGGGGCTGCAGAAAAGCACACCTGGAAACCTCCTAATGGCAAATACCTGCATAGGATTAGCAGGCAGACAAAAGCCTCCATTGCCCTCGGGGAGGCACTGAAGAAAAGGGCCTTCCATGCTGTCAAGACACAGCATGGCCGGGCTTCTGACGAGCCAGGTCGTAAACATCTGCCAAAAAGGAGAGACAGGCATCTAATAATGTTTATTTGTCGCCATTCGCAGTGGCGGCGTCCATCTGATGCCTGCGCGCTGACGTCACCTCTGGAGGGTCCGTGAGAGCGTGCTTGCCTGGTTGCGCGAGGAGGGTCCCTGCGAGGCCTGTGGTGACATGCTTCTGTGGAGAAACCTCCTCTTGGTCTAGGGGTTGGAGACATTCCAAAGGGGAAAATCTACACATGGGAATCAAATGTCAATCAATCATCACATCATTCGCAGTCCTGCCCTTTACATTACTCCGGTTTGTTAGAATTCCAATGATCAGTAGAAATACACATATATTTGACGTTAGCCTTTGAATCACGGAAAAAGGCACAATCCAAAACCTTGAAAAGAATGAGGAAACAGGTGGGCTAGGGAAACATCTACCATCCTTGTGATAAGCTGAAAAGCAAATTAGGGAAGTGTGACCTGAGGATTTTGATTTCATAATGGCGAACAGTAAATTTTGCAGTTAATTTTTGGGGAAGTCTATTTTGTTTGGCACTGTTTCATTTTCTTAAGGATTCATTATTTTTAAAGTTTCGGTACTCAGGGTTAGTATTTTGGTGGAAGCGATTTGTTTTTAACAATTAGGTCTGCCATTACCCTGCAGCATACCATATTTGGGAGATCTATTGCACATTCATATCATGATGCCGATCCGGGCCTAAATTTGCCCAAATCACTCCTAACCAGCCACATTCCGCAAGGAAAAATTCATACCACATAGATCAAACCGAGTCTGATTACTAAATGTCCAGGAAAGAAGATCAAGGCAGATGTAGTGCAGACTTTTCATTTATTTAGAAACATTACATTTCGATAAAAAAATGTTGTACATAACACCTGTGACAGTACATGAGAAAGGGAAGTTAGCTTCTTTTTTTTTTACAAATATCCTGAACGTACCTCAATGGTTATGATGAACATGCCATCCTGACCCTACTGTCCTGTCACTCAAATGTGGTGTTGGAGTTACTAGGGCTAGTTACATCAGTGAAAACAGAACAAATTCTTGAGTGTGTGTGTGTGCGCGCATGTGTGTGTGTGAGCAAGGACTATATCAGGAATGTCTGCATGAACCCAATCACCCTGAAGAAGTATCATGCACTTAAGAAAGCGATATCCAGAGACAGAGGATGACTTGAGGGGCCTTGAGTAAGCCTAGCAATCGCCCTATGGCATCTTGGCGCCTGGACCACGAAAAGAAACAAGCAAGGGCTTAAATAGCACCAAACAGGAAATAGGTTTAGGCCCCATATAGGGTGGCCTGAAAGTGAAAAGTAAAAAATATTTGATGTGGCATGAAACACCTTAGAACACTTTTACAGAGGACATTTTACACTGCGGCTGCAGAGTACTGAACACGAGGTGCTACTCTACAAAGAACAGTATGTTGACACTAGATTGCAGAAAGCAGGATATGGGTGGGAACACCAGATAGGGACAATAGCAGGCAGAACCTACTGCAGTACATTGCGTTGCATGTGTACTGTTTCAGACACAGAACTAAAGTGATTTGCCCGGAATCACACCATTTTTGCTAAAGCTAAAAGTAGATGTAGAACCATCGTATTCAAGTTTTAAGTTGAGCAATTTAGCTCCTAGGGAACACCTTCCATCTAGGTTCTACACATTGCTGAGAAGTCCGCGTCCGGAGTATCATAATCAAGCCCAGAGGCCACATCTCCAGAGAGCAAGAGATCACAGGCAAGTCTCACGTAAACTTTTGTGCCATGGTTTGGAATCAAGTGGAGATGATGTGGCTAAGAGATCAACTTTGGAACCAGTACACCAGCCTTGGACACCAGAGACCTGGGTTCAAATCTCAGCCTTGACACTTGACCGAAAGTTGTGTAATTTTTGGTGAATCACGAAATGCAGTTGTAAGTTTGTGAAAGGTAATGTAATTGTGTAATTATAAGATGTACATTCTCCATTTGTATGTCTCAGAACAGCCTCGGAATGTACAACACTCTATTGCTTCCCAGCTACGTTTGCCCTTTAGAAATAGTGATGCATACATAAAACACCCCCGGAAGGATTTAATCAGAAATTCAGCGGTAACATTTTTTGCCCTTGTTAATATTAATATTTAGCCTTCCGGGTTCCAATCACGGTATTAACTTTCTACTGGTTTCTGGATTTTTGCAATGTTGTAGAATTTACCTTCTAGCTGACAGCCTCTGCTTTTGTGAAAGGAGAGTAAAGACAGCAGCCCACAGCTCACCTTAATCACAAGAAAATCTGATTTCTCTTCTGTTGACCAAACACATCCACCTCTGAAAGTTACTTGATGCGAAGATAACCTTAAACGTTAACTCTTCCTAATATTTGTACTTTAAGCAGGAACTCCTGAAAGTTGAAACTTTTTACGATTTGTAAGAAAACGTTTTAAGAAACTTGGAGGTCTGATATGAGTAAAAGAGCATAGTGGGTTACTGCACCTGCTGCATAGAACTTCGAAAAACCTTGGGATCACGTAGTCAAATGTCAGCAGGGTATCTTTTTAAGGTTGATATATTTTTTTTCTTTTAAAGTTGTATGTATCTGGGAAAGAACATACTCTTGAAGCGCCATGACCCTTCGGCGAGATGGCAATTATCGATGATACAACACTTTAATTTTTATCACCAAAGTATTAACTATATTGATCTCGTTAGTCTTTTACGTTTGAATGAGAAAAGAAAATGAGCCTCACGATATTTGCAAGGAACTGAAATGCCCCGAGAGAAGAATGTTCACATTTGTTCTTGGTGGGGTGGGAGGTGAAAACAAAAACAGTACAGAAAGGGTTGTGGAAGAAAAGGCCTAGACAAACAAGGACAGACTGCAACCCGCCTTTCCGAGGTGACAGCGACAAATATTTGGGAAATATTGGGACATGTCTAACTCCATCATGAAGAGAACAGGATAAAACATACATGGTGTAGAAGGGAATCTGCCAACAGACTGATGCCCCTAAGAAACTTGTTGGGCTGGGACAGAGTAACTTTCTTAAGAATTTGACAACATATTTCCATGTAAGAGGACTTAAAAGGCAAAACAGTTCCTTAATATTAATCTCACATTTGCCAGTTCCAGCCTTTTAAATGCTTGAAAATGTTTCAATTTTCAGATTGCACTAAGCAGGGTACAAGGTCCAGCATGCAAACATGCGTACTGCTTTTTATTACCTCTTAACATCCGGCCTGTTGCTGGCTGTCATGTGTTTACAACTTTTTAAACCTCTCAACAAAATGTGCTGGACACCGCAGTGTTTCAAGACAAAAAGTTAGGCTTGCACCAGTCAAATAAATAAAAAGTTTCTCATTTAACCAACCAACAGGGCAAGCCCCTCCCAAAGCTGGCAAGTTAATCAAGTCCATGTGTGATGTGCTTGTACAGTCCAGATTTTTGTTTCTTTGAATTCTGGGGCTCGTACTCCTGTTTTATAATGGAATAAACAAGACTACAAGTCCCAGAAGTCAAAGAAATAACCTGGAATGGAGCATCACATCACATATGGACTTGGGAAACTTGACAAGATTGCCCTCATTATTTAGATGACCAGATATATCAATGCAATCAATAACATAATGGTGTAATCCTGGTCTTTTACAACGTGATGCATTATGGTAGTTGCAGTTCTGATTCTCATCAAAACCACAATTGGACTATATTGCCAAATTACATTTGTTCATATAATAATAGATAAGTATTAGACCACAGTGTCTTTTCTGATATGGTGTCCTCTAGTAACTATGCTCAATCTGGAAGCAACACATTGTTTGGGGGAGGAAGGTGGGGGCCATATTGTAGAAAAAAAGGTAAGTATGAAGTCAAAATAAAAAATATGACATTGTGTAACCCTCATTGCATAAAAGCCCTGCAAGCCTTGATGATTGGTCCAAGGTTGAACTGGGACAGAAAATAGGCCTGGGCACCAAAATAAAAGTGTCACTATTAGTCAATCAATCAATCAATCAGGGGTTTATAAAGCGCACTACTCACCCGCGAGGGTCTCAAGGCGCTAATGAATTAGATACCTAAAAAAAAGTGGCCCCATGTTTGCAAGTTGGGGCAGTTTGGAACTAGTAAAGACATGCTGTTTTTTTCTGAATCTTTCATTATTCTAAGATTGCTAAAAGCAATCCCTTTGTGCAGTAATAAACACTTATGAGTGAATTGAGTGAATAATATCAGTGATTATTAATGTAATTACTCATAGATATATTGGACTTTCTTATAGTCCATACGTATCTCTTACATACATGAGTTGGGAAGGTAAAAAAAAAAACACTGCTCCAAATCAAAGTTTGCCTTGAGCATTTATGAAGAGACAAAAAGTGTCTTTGTCCTCCTCAGTGACCTTGGCATCAGGGTGTTAAACCGCAGTGAGCTCCCAGCCTGGATGCGACTCAAACATGAGGGCTGATGGTGTTTGTGAGTGAGGCAGTTGTGTTAGGCCCGTCTGAAGCTTAAAACACCCGGCCTCCCTGCTCTCCTGTGCTAAATGAAAGGCACACAAAGCGGATATCACTGGAAGTGTCCCTGTGGCCGCAAACTGCACCCGCACAATGTTATCCAATTTCGCTGGTTTGAACACTCACAAGCTGTCAGATCTACAAGTTAGAGAGATCACCTTTCTGCAGGACCGCATCTGGGTGTATGTACCTGAAGAATAGGGGGGTCAAGTTGGGGATGGTCACAGGATCGAATCCAAGTAGGATGACGGACTTAACTTTTAGCCACCCAAAGTAAAAAAAATACCCAGTGCTGTCAAGTTATCGCTTGTCAGGTGAAGGAGACAGTCCAGTCCTGGTTGTATTCTCGCAAATGTACCTTTAGTTAATTAGAAGCCTGCAAATCCCTGGGTGCATAGTTAAAAAAAAAAAAGTACAAATGGGCAAGCTACCCAAGCCTGGCATGCGGCAACTTGAGCTCTTGCTGTTGAATACCATCAACTTAATTAATTATAGCACCTGTTAATTGGTAACCTGGAGGGCGATTAATTTGTGATGAATGCTCAGTAAACAGACATTTTATTCAAACGTTTGTCGGGATGTGCAAGCAGGCGCTGCTAACAAAAACGGCCCACACGGGCCCAAAACCGGCCCCCACCCGTGCGGCGCACCGGGGGATTGCCCGGTGCCACGGCCTGCCCGGTGCCACGGCCAGCCCGGCCCTGTCGACACCAAACCAGGTGGGCAGGTTTATTCGTGACAACCGGAGTACACCTTCCCTGGCTAAGTACCACCTGTACATCCATGCCTCCCCCCATGTCCCTTGTGGGCCAACATGATAACGTTTCACATAACTTTTTAAAGCCCCTACGGCCGCTCCAGGACAGAGCCTTGCTGGGATACTGCCCTGGGCGGAAATCAACTTGGTGCCCTTCCTGCAGAGATGGTGAATAAAATAGGGTAGCAGGGGGCCCCTTTTGTGTTTACAGGTCATTCACACATCAAAGCAGTAATTCACCTCCGAACACTAACTTCTCTGCACCGCCACCAAATATACAGATTCACTCTTGTATAGCTGGAGTATGCTAATGCTGAGTTGTTGGTGGTGTGAATGGAGTTGTTGGTGTGTGTCGGCAAGGGGTGAGAGGGAGGGGAAGAAAGGGGTGTAAAGCGACACCTGCAGCAATTTTAAAAAAAGAAGAAGAAAAGCAGTATAGACTCAATAATGGCAGTCAAGTAAGAGGGGCGCTGCTGTCTGCAGGACTTTAATGCAGACAGTTCCGTACGCCCCTCCGACATTTAGCACTCTGCGCCTGTGCCCAGCTCGCCCATGCCAAAAGCCGACCCAGCTCCAGGTAGAGGAAGACACCACACGTGCAAAATATTTATTCTTTATCATGGCAAAGACCCCACACTGATAAAAAAAACATTGACCCTAATAAAAAACGTAAATATCCTTTTATAAAAACCTCGGGTACCTGACATGATCGTACGGTAGGTGTGCGCGCCCTCAGCTTATTCCGATCTTTTGTCGCTTTAGTTTATTCTCGGCACTTTTTTTTTATTCAAGTGCAAAGAATTCGAATAGTGAAATGATAGTAAACACACGTTGTTTACAACCGAACTCGCAGGTAGATTCAACGAGTGCAATTGTGTTCTTAGTTTAAATATCTCGCGTTTAAAAAATATATATATTCTTGCCGTGATTTTATCTACAGATTTTCGGTGACAGCAACTCAAAATAATTTGCTCGCATGCCAGCTCTCCTTAGTTTTTTTAAAACTATTTTTAAACAGATCAACTAATGTTTTCCCTCGCCCCTTTAATAACCCTATTAATTTATTAAATATATTCCTTAGTTCCTGGGTACTGCAAAACTTCCCTCCTCCCGCGAATCAGAATATCGACAGACGTGAACCTTCCCATAAATGTTTCTACAATGCATTAAATAAACTGGACACATTGCTCCGCGGGACCCCCTCTCTCCACCCCTCGGACTCTGACCTCTCACCTTGGTCTCCGGCTTCACGCGCACGGGGCCTCTGCTTCCTGAACCCAAGCCCCACGTCCAGGGCAGGCGGAGCGGCTCTGACTGGCCGAGCTGTGCTTGAAGAGCAGCTGAGAGGCGGGAGGGAGCGGCCTGAGCTTCCACCCTCCTCCTCCTCACCCAGAGCTTGCACAACCGCATGTGCCTTCCTCCCTCGGGCGGCCGCTCCCAGCCCCAACACAAACAACCGGGGCAGGTTTGAGATGCTTTCGTTGAAACACGTGGCCCGCAGCGCTCCCTCAGGGCCCGTATGCAGCCATCTCTGAGGCGGAAGTCTCCGGACATTCCGCCGCGAGCCTTTCCTGACTTGGTGTGTTGAAGCATCTCTGTAGTGAGCGCGTGGCACGAGCGAGCGTCCACTCTGTAGTGAGATATCCTTTCTGTACACGAGATTCCACTGAAATCAGTGGGGGCAGTGAGGATGCGTTCTCCACAGGACAGGTGTTAGCGTTTAAATGTGGTTGCCCTCATAAAGGAATGGTACCTCACTGTGACATTGCACATGGGAATACTCGTTCGTTCTGGTCTGGAACGAGTAGTCCCATGGTCGGGGTATGTGGTCCGCCGTTAAGGGAAACTCATATTTTGACTAAACACGAGTGAAAAGTCTCAAGCTGTGTTATTTTTACTTTGAAGCCGGGTCTTGGATTTTTAACTCAAATCAATTTACTTTCTGGAACTGAAAGTCAGTGCCAGGGCACTGCATCTCTTTAAAAGGAAAAAGCTCTACACGCTGGGGACACTATGTGGGAGATGGCTTTGAACTGGCAGTTCGGGCTGGACTGTCCTTACTGGTGAAGGCTCAAGATTGATTTGCATGTTTACTACTCTCGAGGGCCCCACGGCGGTAACGGTTGGCATTTGACACGGAACGCTTCACGCACTTGGCTGGAGGGACAGGATAACTCGTGCCACTCCTCTGTGGGACTCGCATAAATTGTCTACCCTAGGGACACATCCTGGGTATGATAAGTGTGAACTTATCGGTCGGCGCTCTCCGGTCACAGAGAGAAATCATCCCTTTTGTTGGCTTGCAACGGTACTACCAGCTAGCCCCAACTTCGACCTTTCAGTACCTACAGGTACGACATCAGCGGCGGCTGCTACCTGTTAGCAGCAGTGGGGCGGGGTGGTGGGGTTAAATAGGATTTTTTAAAATTCGCACACCTCTGGGCCAGCCAGCTTGCCGGCCGCTGCCTCTCCTACGTCCTCTTCCTGGCTTCTTGAGGGAGATGGGAAGCAGGAAGCACCAGGGCTCCCAGGGTCCCTGCAACCAATCACAACGCTGCAATGCAGCGTTGTTATTGATTTGAGCGCCGTGACACAGCGCTCAGCCAGGGGCTGGAGGGGTGGGCACGCTCGTCACGCAGGCTGTAATGCAGCCTGCATAGAGAACACAGTATGTGTGCATGACTGTTTTGGGAGGCCAGAGAGGGCCGACCAAACAGTCATTGCGCGCTTAGGAGTGGGCAAACCACCCCTCCACCTGCCCTGAGAGCAGCCCGCCACAAAAAAGACAACACAACGAGGAAAACTAAAATGATAACCCCAGGTTATTATAATTTTACTTTTACTTTTTCTACTCTGCAAAAAGCAGTGGAGCGTGCTCCACCACCTTATGCGGAGGAGTCGCCACTGTAGGACATGCACTCCATGCGGCACTACCTAGGGGAGTGGAACGCCATGAGTCTTTGCCCCTGGAGGACATGTTGCTTGATGACCACATCCCCGCAGGGCGATTTACCACAGATTAAAAGCTTATCTACAATTCGCCAGACACTCTCCAACACTTGCGGGGACAATGGGAGCGAGACCTGGAGAGTCTAGAGGATGATGAGTGGCCTGACGCCCTAGCGTCTCCAAGGGAGGGGGCTATTAAGTCTGGGTTCTGCTTAGTGCAATTATAAATTCTCCACAGGTCTTATTTTGCATGTACCACCATGGTGAAAAGGGATAGGGCGACTGACTCGGTTTGCTGTGCAACCAGGGGGTTACTTTCTGCGACTGACTCGGTTTGCAGTGCAACCAGGGGGTTACTTTCTTCTACTTCATTTGGAGCTGCCCCGTGATACAACTCTTTTGGGAATCGTTGATTGTCTGCATGAACGATGTAGGAAGCTGGCTCTGTTACCCACAGCTTGACAAACTCCACCATGACCAACAAGGTCAGGGGGTCAAACTTGCTATTTGGCATGGGGCTAGACCATCAAGCTAAGGACAGTGCTGCCATGAAAGCTAACACTCAGCAGAGGCCGCCTACAGCTGTCAGTGCCCAGAAGCACACTTTTAGCTCATCACTGGTAGGTGAAGGGACTAAGTTGCAGGCTTCTTTGGGATCTGGTTGCTTTTCTGCTGTCTTAGAGTGAGGGGCCACTATCCCTTGGAGTGAACACCCCCCTTTCACCCTCTGTTCTGTCAGCTGAGGAGCCAGCAACTCAGGCTGGACAGTTGCCTGACTAGTCAGGTCTTTTTGTGGGATTGGTAGGACTTCACCAGTGCCAACTTTTGAGTTTTTCCTTATTGGGATAGAATCTCCCTGGACCACCGGAACTTTGGTTAACGGTCGTCCACCTTATCTATACGTCCGCTTCTTTGTCTTTTGGGGCTTACCTGCACTAACTACAGGGTCAGCCCTCCCAGGTTCCTTGGGTGAGAACTGGCACTGAACCAGTACCTCACTTTGGCTCAGACCAACCTCTGGGGGGGTAATTCCAAAGGAGACAATCAAGAGGGAGTTCTTTATTGACTACCACCTTTCTCCAACTAAGGTACCCAGCTAAGGACACTACAGCCAATCAGCAGCCTCCCTTGGGATAGCCCATTTTTGTCTCCCCTGGGACATACTGGTTTGAGAATACCAACCTGTCATACACCACAGTGTGACTGGCACAGGTATCTCTCAGGGCAGTAGTTGGGATTCCATTCACCAGTAGGTGGTGGAAGTGTCTTCTCCCCTCTAGAATCTCCAACTCACCGTTTGGGCCCATTTTCCAGTTGAAGGCTATGTGGACTTCCTCATCTGAGGGACTACCCTCATCGGCTACACTGGGAACCCCTGGAGCTACACTAGGGGCTTTGTTTTTAGAACAGCTAGGATCCTTGGTGTGGTGTCCTGTGTTTTGACAGTTGTGACACCATACCTTGTTGGGATCCCAATTCTTAACTTGGTACCTAGTTTTAGGTTGTGAGGTGTCTTTGGGCCCACCCTCCTGGATAGGTTTTTGCGGGGCTACTTAGAACTCCTTATTTTTGTCTTTAGGATGCTCACCCTCTTTCCCCATGGGAGGTTTTATAACCCCTTTCTTTATGGTCACCCCCAGTGGATGTTTTGGTACCGCTCGTCCTGACCCAATGGTCTGCCTTCTTTCCCAATTCTTGGGGCAAAAGTGGACGTAGGTCTACCAGATATTGATGCAACTTTCCATTTGTGTATTTACTTAACATGTGTTCTTTCATCATGAGATTATAAAGTTCAACATAGTCATGCACTTCACTTCCAGTTAACCAGCCACCTAGTGTTTTTGCTGAGTAGTCTATGAATTCATCCCAGGATTGGCTTGGGATTTTGTGAGCCCTCCTGTATCTAATCCTATACTCGTCAGTTGTGAGTCCAAATCCCTCAATCAGGGAGCCCTTCATTAGGTCATAGGACTCTGCATCTGGCCCAGTGAGAGTCAGAAGTCTGTCTCTGAAACTACCAGAGAACAGTTCTCAAAGTAAGGCTCCCAGTGTGACTTCTTCACTTGCTTCATTCCACGGGCCCTCTCAAAGGCTGTGAACCATTTTGTGATGTCATTACCTTCCTCATATTTGGGGACAATTCCTTTGGGGATTTTAGGGTCATAAGAACTCTCTTTTTCCCTAGGCTTAGCATTGCTGCCACCATTAATGGAAACTAAGCCCATCTCAGCTATCTCTCTTTCTAGAGCGAGGAGTCTGGACTCTAGGTCTAATCTTTTGGTCAATCTTTCTAGAAAGATGTCTTCTTCATTGAGGCTGCCCTTAATGATCTTAGAAGACCCTGACCCACACGTGTGGGACCTAGGTCTGGTGAGTGGTATCCTTGGACTCCGGGGCACAGAGGCCTGATCTCCCTATTTAGTGAGGAGGTTTGGGGGTCATCCTCCCCATCACTAATATCCTCTTCTGAGTTGGGATCTCCCCCTTAGAAGAGTGGTCCTTTGCATACTCTGCCAAGAGCTCCTTGAGCTTGTTCTTAGAAGGATGGGACTCCATTAGGATTTGTTTAAGCTTACACAGAGACCTTAACTCTCTAATACTTCCCACAGTAAGGAAATAATGGGTCTCTCAGTCATGTATTTGAATACATGGTCCATGTTGAAACACCAACTTGAAATCTATCAACTTTTACAGTCTGAGAAGCCCGATTTACTACTTCTTACTGAAACATGGCTTACTGAAGAGTCCACCCCTGATATCTTAGCGGCAGTATCAGATAATTACTACATCCTGCAAGCTAATCGCTCCACAGGGAAAGTGGGTGGTGGGGTTGCAGCTATTATCCATAAGGATCACCAGTTTAAGATATTAGGGGTTACTGGCCTGCCTTCTGTCGACAGTCTAGTTCTTAAATTGGAATCCCCCCAGTCATCTTTCACTTGCTCTCTTTTTTTTATAGACCTCCTTGTTATATGCCTACTTATCCCCAGGTTTTGGGTGAAATGATTTCTCACTTGGCCATCATCCACGCCCGACTCCTCATTATTGGTGATTTTAATTATTGGCCCCATGACGAACAGGAGAGTGCCAGCTCAATAGAGCTGACAGATCTTCTGTCCGGAATGAATTGCACCCAACATGTGCGTGAAGCCACCCATATAAAGTGCCACACATTAGATCAAGTCTGGACAGCCAATTTGATGATCTCGACCCACTTGATTTCCCTGTGTACCTGGTCGGATCATCACTTCATCTCTTTTACGTTCACCCCACCAAAACTCAGTTGATAAAGAACTGCAAATGCAGTAACTGGAGAAGCGCTGATATTGATTACTTTTGCTCTCTTTTAACCGCTATGGCCCCGTCTGTATCGGAATCTGTTCAAACACAGGCAGCAAACTTCAAGTTATGGCTTGAGTCCGCATGCGACTGTGTCGCCCCTCTTAAGCCCACTAAGACTCTTAGATCCCACTATACACAGCGGTGGTTCTCTGATAATCTCAAGACTAAGAAATTGTCGTTTAGACAGGCAGAATGTAAATGGAGACTTCACTATCATGTAGAAGATAAGATCACTTACACTAACTTGATGAAAGAATACAAAAACTCTAGTCTTCAAACCAAAACAGATTATTTTTCCAAAAAGGTTCTAAATTCAGCTAACAAGTCTAAAGATATTTTCTCAATAGTAAATAAGCTCTCTAAACCAGACAGAATTATGTTGAAACCGTCTCCCTCACAATTCCTCTGTGATACCCTCAACTCATATTTTATGGAGAAAATCACTGCCATTAAGGCTAGTATTTTGACCCCTGCTACCTCCTCAGACGTTCCCAATATTTATAGATCGTCATCTTAGCTGACTCGGATTCCCACTATTTCTCAGGAGACCTTCCTAGGTTTACTTAAAAAAGTTGGCTCTGGTTCTCCAACTGACTTTTGTTCTCCTCACGTCCTTCAGGAAGTTTTTTCTAAATGCCCGGATCCCCTACTCTCTCTTCTTAACAACTCACTTAAGTCAGGCATTGTTCCTGACCTTTTTAAAAGTGCAGAAATTATCCCTATTTTAAAAAAGCCAGGTGCGGATCCATCTACTCTTGGCAACTACCGTCCGATCTCCTTATTACCATACCTTGGTAAGGTTCTAGAGGCACACGTCTCAACTCAACTAAGTACTTTTGTCGAACACTCCCATGTTTTGGACTCCCACCAGGCTGGGTTTCGACCCTGCCATTCTACAGAGTCCGTCATCTTGACAGTTATGGATGATCTTAGAGGGGGGGGCGGATAGAGGCCTTACCCAGGCCCTGGTTCTTCTGGATTTGTCAGCAGCTTTTGACACGGTCGATCATAACATCTTGATTGATCGTGCCTGTAATGGCGGGATCCAGGGCTTGGCTTTAAAATGGCTCTCCTCCTACCTTAGTAACCGGTTCCAATCGGTACGTCTTGCCAACTTCTCTTCTAAGAAAATGGAATTGACCTGTGGGGTTTCCCAGGGTTCCTCCCTTTCCCCGCTTCTTTTTAACCTGTACCTCCTTCCTCTAATCTCTTCTCTGCGGGAAAGGAAAGTTGGGACATATAATTACACGGATGATCTTCAACTGGGCTTCGACATTAATCTCGCTCCTTCTTCTGTGTCTCATTTTCAAGATACTATGTCTATCATAAGTGAGTGGATGAATAAAAACCAACTGAAGCTCAACCCAGATAAAACCGAGCTGATCCTCACTGGAGGACTTGCTAATCCATGGAACTCCAACTTTTGGCCCTCTACCCTGGGCAACCCTCCCCTTCCTGTTAGCTCTGCCAAAAGTTTGGGCATAGTGGTAAGCAATGACCTATCGCTGAAGGCTCAGATCAGGTGGTGGTCTCTGCTGGGTTCTTTCAACTCCGTGGAATTAAGAAGATTAGCAGATTTCTGTCTCGGGAAGCCCTGACCTTCGTGATCTTCGCGTTGGTCATCTCCCGACAGGACTATGCCAATTCACTCTATGTAGGCATCCCGGCTTATCAACTCAGACGCCTCCATCTAGTCCAGAATCAAGCTGCTAGACTGATCTTTCACCAACCTAAATGGCATCATGTCAGACCACTGCTGAAAAGCCGTCATTGGCTCGTTTGGCAATGCGTGGCTCATTTAAGTTGGAAGCACGATTTTCAAAGCTCTTTATGGCAACAGTCCAGCCTTCATCTCGTCCAAGATTCTACGCTATGCCCCCACTCGTAATCTACGATCTTCCTATCAGAACCTGTTAGTCACTCCCTCCTTCAAACGCAAGAAACATGGTGGCTCCCGATTCGCAGTCTTAGCCCCTCAGTTCTGGAACTCGCTCCACGTGGAGCTGAGGTCGGTCACTTCTTATGCACCTTTCAGAAAACAGCTGAAGACATGGTTGTTTTCCCAGGCATATGACAGTTAGGCTTACCCCTCTATTGCTGCCTTCCTTCTACGCCAGCGCCAAGAAACCCTTTGGTGAACGTGCGCTTGATAAGTACTTTATAACATAACATAACTAATCTCTAGATGGATGTAAGAGGTGAGGTTGAGCTCATCAACCATGTTCTGTGCATCCGTCATTATTTTACTAATAGATTAGATCTTTTTACCGGAGGTCAAAAACTTCTAGAATACTTTTACCCCTAACTATAGTGAGTTTTAAACTTTTAGAATGCTAGAAGGGACTTAACTAAGGATCTAGCAAGACTTTAAAAAATTTGGAAAAATAGTCAATTAAAAAAATGAGTTGAACTAAAGGCAATTTTTGGATTGTAGTTGCGTGATCAGGCATTGACTGAGTGATCCAACAAATGCAAAGACGTAGACGCCACCACTGATCCACCAATGTAGGAAGCTGGCTCTGTATATACTATACCAAAGTAAGGTATAGTGTGCACTGAGTCCAGAAGATCCCCAGAGCTTTATCAGAGCAGATAATACCTGTTAGAAGGCGACCTCAGGGGAGCCCGGAGGGGGCCCTGACTGTCCTGAGACCCACCCTCAAGGTATCGTAGCCGGGCACTGGCGGGAGATTCCGCAGGGGAGGAATCTCGTACCTAGGATCGTACACTTGGCACCACACGACAAAGAGACACCACACCGAGGGTTCTTAGGATTCAAGCTTTATCAAATCGAAGTGGTAGGATCTTTATGATCAGCAAGGCAGATATTTACAAGCAGAGCGTGGGCTCACAGAGTCTTGGCGGGGGTAGGAGGTAGCGGGACAGTCTTTGGGGGGATCGGATCAAATGCAGGAGCGTACCCGGCGCACAGCTCACAATCCTCGAGCTGGGGGATACGCTTGTCGTCGAGGGGTCCGGCGGGACCAAAGAGAGTCAGGGGGAGCCGCGAGTCACTCAGCAGGCTCAAGTACCAGTTCGGAGGTCTTACGATCTTCAGGGAGCCGCGAGTCACTCAGAAGGGCTCAAGCACAAGTTCGGAGGTCTTACGTTCTTCGGGGAGCCGCGAGTCACTCAGCAGGGCTCAAGCACAAGTTCGGAGGTCTTACGATCTTCAGGGAGCCGCGAGTCACTCAGCAGGGCTCAAGCATAGGTTCGGAGGTCTTACGTTCTTCGGGGAGCCGCGAGTCACTCAGCAGGGCTCAGATGTTCCAAGGCGAATCTGCCGGACAGTCCCAGAGCACCCCTTGTTATAGGTCGACCCCTCTTTGATGTCCGGAGTCTGTGCAGGCAGGGGTCTTGTCACCTGGGGGTCGCTTGTCCAGGTTTCCTGCTATTGTCTTTTGATCCTTTCAGGGCCGGGTCGGGAGGAGTCCCAGACACCCAGCAGGCGTGGAGCCAGCCCTCAGGGAGGCCGGAGGGCCGATCAAAACCCATCGTCCCAGGGGAGTTCAGAGGTGCGATAGAAACTGCTCCTCCCTCTCTCATCCCCTGGAAGCGTGATGTCCTCCAGCCGGAGTGGCGCCTCTAGGCCCGGGTTGTGCTGGGGCCGGGCGGCCATCTTGGTGCACGAAGTGGGAACGCGTGCCCGGGGTGGCCGAAAGGAGAGAGGCCATGGACGGGGAGGACCGGGCTGTGTGTGTGTGTTCTGGTGAGAAGGATCGGCTGGGCCGTGTGCTTGGGGTCCCTGGTACCAGGTTAGGTAGTGCGAGGACAGGAAGAGCCATGCTACGAGGCCGGGTCTAACACGCGTCCCCCCCAGCTGAAAGCCGGAGAGAACTACCCATCATCTTGGGGGGTTCTCTTCGCTGAGGCGGAAGAACCGGGAGAGGCCGTCCGCGTTGGCGTGGTCCGTACCAGGGCGATGTTCTACGGTGAAATCCATCCCCTGGAGGGAGATTGACCACCGCAGTAGCTTGGGGTTTTCTCCTCGCATCTGCATGAGCCATCGCAAGGGCCGATGGTCGGTTTGTACTTTGAAATGGGTGCCAAACAGGTAAGGGCGCAGCTTTTTGAGGGCCCAGACTACGGCAAATGCTTCGCGCTCAATGGTGCTCCACCTCTGTTCCCTGGGCAACAGCCGCCGGCTGAGGAAGGCGATGGGCTGGTCTAGGCCTTGGTCATTCACCTGGGATAGGACGGCCTCAATGCCATGCTCGGAGGCATCGGTCTGGACTACAAACTCCTTGGAGTAGTCGGGAGCCTGGAGGACGGGGGCCGTGCACATGGCCTTCTTTAGGGCATCGAACGCTTCCTGGCAGGCAGTCGTCCACTGCACCCTCTTGGGCTGTTTTTTTGATGTGAGTTCGGTGAGGGGGCCAACCAGGCTGCCATACCCCCGGATGAATCTTCGGTAGTAGCCAGTGAGGCCCAGGAAGGCTCGGACCTCCGTTTGGGTGGTGGGTGGTTCCCAGGCTAGGATGGCGTCGATCTTTGGCTGTAGAGGGGCGACCTGACCGCTCCTGACCTGGTGCCCCAGGTAGACTACTGATCCTTGCCCAATCTGGCACTTGCTGGCTTTTACTGTGAGGCCTGCCTGGCGCAGGGCGGTCAGCACTCTCCGGAGGTGCCAGAGGTGCTCACTCCATCCGGAACTGAAAACAGCGATGTCGTCTAGATAGGCCGCACTGAACTGTTCCATCCCGGCCAGGACCCTATTCACCAGTCGCTGGAAGGTGGCCGGGGCATTTTTCATTCCGAAGGGCATTACGCGGAAGCGATAATGCCCATCTGGGGTGGAGAAGGCGGACCGCTCCTTGGCTTCCTCTGTGAGCGCAATCTGCCAGTATCCGCAGGTGAGGTCGAATGTGCTGAGGAACCGGGCCGCCCCGAGTCGGTCAATGAGCTCGTCGGCTCGGGGTATGGGGTGGGCATCGGCCCGGGTGACGTCATTGAGCCCCCGGTAGTCCACGCAGAATCGGAGCTCGGGGGCGACACCGGGGGCCGCTGCCTTCGGAACTAGGACCACGGGACTGGCCCAGGGACTATCGGATGGCTCGATCACCCCCAGGGTCAACATCTTCGAGACTTCAGCTTGAATGCAGGACCGGACTCGGTCAGGGACTCGGTAGGCTCGGTGTCTTACTGGCGGGCTGTCCCCGGTGTCCACGTCATGGACACACCAGTCGGTGACTCGGGGGATCAGGGAGAAGAGGTCGGAGAATTGTCCTAGGAGCTGGCGACAGTCCGCTTGTTGCTGGTCAGTGAGGGATGGGGAGAGGTTCACTCCCTCTACAGAGCCATCCTTCTCCTTGACACACAGGAGGTCCGGGAGGGGATCGGACTCATCTTCGGCCCCGTCATCGGTGGCCAGCAGGAGGCTCAGTTCTGTCCGTACGAAGTGAGGCTTGAGGCGGTTCACGTGTAGGACCCGCAGGGGATCCCGGGGTGACTGGACGTCCACCAAGTACGTGACTGGACTCTTCCGCTCAATCACCTTGAAGGGCCCGGTCCACTTGTCCTGGAGGGCGCCAGGCTTCACGGGGGCCATGACCCATACCTGCTGGCCCGGCTGGAACTCGACCAGAGTGGCATTCTGGTCGTACCAGCGCTTCATTTCTTCTTGGCTGGCCTCCAGGTTGGCCTCGGCCAGCTTTCGGAACTTCCTGGTCTGGTTCCGGAGGGCCAGAACGTATTGGAACACATCTCGTGGGGGGGTCTGGGGTGCTGCCTCCCACCCTTCCTTAACCAAACTGAGGGGACCTCGGACGGGGTGCCCATATAGTAATTCAAACGGGCTGAACCCCAAGGACTTCTGTGGGACTTCCCGGTAAGCGAACAGGAGGCAGGGGAGCAGGACGTCCCACTTACGCCGGAGGGGTTCTTCTAGGCCGTGGATCATCCCCTTCAGAGTCCGGTTAAACCTTTCTACTAGGCCGTTCCCTTGGGGATGGTACGGGGTGGTGAACTTATAGGACACCCCACATTGTTGCCACAGGGACGTCATGTATTTCGAGATAAAATTAGTGCCGCGATCGCTCACGACCTCGCGGGGAAAACCCACCCGGGAAAAGATCCCCATCAGGGCTCGGCCCACCACGGGAGCCGTGACGGTGCGTAGGGGGATCGCCTCAGGGTATCGGGTGGCGTGATCCACTAGGACCAGAATGAAACGGTGACCTTGGGAGGTGGGGGGATCCAGGGGCCCCACGATGTCGATTCCGACTCTTTCGAATGGGGTACTGACGACCGGGAAGGGTTGGAGGGGAGCCTTGCGCTTCCCCCCACTCTTCCCACTAGCCTGGCACGTGGGACAGGACTTGCAGTGGGCTTCTACAGCTACTCTCATCCTAGGCCAGTAAAAGTGAGTCACGAGACGGCTGTAGGTTTTGTCTTGACCCAGGTGGCCGGCGAGGGGGACGTCGTGGGCCAAGCCCAGGAGGAAGTCTCGGAAGCGTAGGGGTACCACCAGCACCCGGCCGGATCCTAGCTCCACCGACTTCTGCTCACTGTACAAGAGGTTATTCTCCCAATAAACTCGGTGTGTTCCGGTCTGGTCGCCTGCGGCTTGGCCCTCGGCCTGGTGCCGTAGTCCGACCAGGGAAGGACAGGTGGCTTGCTCCCGGCAGAACTCCTCCCGGGTGGGCCCGCCCTCGTGGCGCCACGGGGCCAATTCTGCCAGATCGCTTAACTCGGGGACCGGGGTGGTGTCGGAGGGTTCGTCGCTGGCGACTGACCCTCCCGATGGGGGGACGGGAGGACCCTCGGCGGGGACTGCTCTGACTCCCTTGGTCGGGGGGTCCTCGACTTCCCCCAGGGGGGTGAGTCGGGCGGACATAGATCGGGTGGTGGCGCACACCCACTCGGGGAGTCCCATCATCTCTAGGTGGGCCTTGCGCTCGACGTCCTTCCAGGGAGAACTCTCCAGGTCGTTCCCTAAGAGGCAGTCGACCGGCTGGGAGGTTCTTACGGCAACCCTCAGTTTACCTATCACCCCTCCCCACTCAAACGGCACCAGGGCTACCTGACACATACTCTCTCTATTATCTGCGGAAATTACGGGGCAAAAGACGTTGGGTAGGATCTGCTCCTCGGGGACTAAGTGCCTGAGGACACCGGTGATGCTGGCCCCGGTGTCTCGCAGGGCTTCTATCTGGTGGCCATTGATTTTGACGAGCTGCCCGTACTTCTTCGTGTTGGAGGGCAGGAGGCTACCAGGGACCATCTCTCTGTCTCCCAGGGACACTAGGGCCATAGCTGCGGGTTCCCATTCCCCGGTGTCCTCAACCTCCTCCCCCAGGGCTACGTTGGCTATCTGTCTAGCAGGGTTTGCAGCATGGGGAACCTGGGGGGCCATGGGGCACTCCGGGTCATTGGCGTAGTGCCCGGGCCTTTGACAACGGAAACAAGTGATGGTTACCCGGTGCCCCCGTCTCCCGGGGGGTCCGGAGGCTGGTGGGGGGGGGCGCCGGGAAAGGTGGAGGTTGGGCCTTCGGGGGACTCGACTGGGACTCTCTCTGCCCTCCCTGGTTCCCTCCCCCTCTCTGGCGGGGAGGTCCCTGACTGGCTCGGGGGTATTCTCCTACACTGCTCCGGGGGACCCGGGTGTTGGTCCAGCGGTCTGCTTCTACAGCCAGCTTCCGGGGATCGGTGAGTTTGCTGTCGAGCAGATGCTGGCGTAGTTCCACAAAGCAGTTCGCCGCCAGGTGTTCCCACAACATGAGGTCGGTGAGTTCCTCGAGGGTGGTGACCTTGCTGCCCTTGATCCACCCATCGAAGGCCTGACTGAAAAAGTTTACATACTCCACCCAGGTGGTGCCCGGGATCTTCCTGCAGTCCCGGAATCGCTGACGGTACATCTCTGGGGTGAGGCCGTACCTAGTGAGGAGAGCCTCTTTCATGTGGCTGTAGGAGGTCTGCAGGGAGAGGGGTAGGTCGAGCAGGGTGTCCCTTCCTTCGCTCAGAAACCGTCCCCACAGCCCTGCCCCCCAGTCCTTCTGTGGCGACCTCGTAGGCCCTGAACCATTGTTGAATGTCATCATTTTTATAATATTCTTTGACCACGTCCTTGGGGATGTGGACCTTCTGTTCCGCCGGGGAGGTCGCCTCTCGGTTCCCCGGGGGCCTCCCTTCCTCGTTTCTGGCTTTGAGCTCGATCTCCTTCAAGCTGCGTTCGTGCTCTAGTTGAAGCTTCCTTCCTTCGTGCTCCCGTTGGAGCTTCTTCTCCTCCAATTCGCCTTGTACGCGCATTTGTTCTACTGCTAGTTTTTTTCTGCTAATTTCAATTCGCCTTCGATTTTGAGTTTGGCTAACTCGAGTTCGTGATTGCGACTTCTCTCTCTGTCTGCGAGCTCTTCCGGGGAAAGGCCCCCGTCTGGCACGAAGCCTCGCACCTGATTGCTGCTGCTTTCGCCTTGGGTGGGTTCTGCTTCGTCGTGTCGCTCCCCCATGCCTTCTGGGCGGGAGGCCCCGGCATCCACCCAAGCTTTCAGTGCTTTCTGCAAATCTTCTTTGGTGTTAAGACCGGTGGTAGCGATTTTAAGTTCTTTGCAGAATTGCTTCAGTTCTTTGTGCGTGTATTCTTCTAGTTGTTCCACCTGGAACACCCTGTTGGTGTTGGTTTCTGCGGGGCTCATGGCGCTTCCTTCTGCCATCTTTGTCGGTAGTGTCAGTCGTTCACGGTACGATCTCTAGGTTATGGGCCCGAATCCCGTCGCTTGCCACCAATGTTAGAAGGCGACCTCAGGGGAGCCCGGAGGGGGCCCTGACTGTCCTGAGACCCACCCTCAAGGTATCGTAGCCGGGCACTGGCGGGAGATTCCGCAGGTAGGAATCTCGTACCTAGGATCGTACACTTGGCACCACACGACAAAGAGACACCACACCGAGGGTTCTTAGGATTCAAGCGTTATCAAATCGAAGTGGTAGGATCTTTATGATCGGCAAGGCAGATATTTACAAGCAGAGCGTGGGCTCACAGAGTCTTGGCGGGGGTAGGAGGTAGCGGGACAGTCTTTGGGGGGATCGGATCAAATGCAGGAGCGTACCCGGCGCACAGCTCACAATCCTCGAGCTGGGGGATACGCTTGTCGTCGAGGGGTCCGGCGGGACCAAAGAGAGTCAGGGGGAGCCGCGAGTCACTCAGCAGGCTCAAGTACCAGTTCGGAGGTCTTACGATCTTCAGGGAGCCGCGAGTCACTCAGCAGGGCTCAAGCACAAGTTCGGAGGTCTTACGTTCTTCGGGGAGCCGCGAGTCACTCAGCAGGGCTCAAGCACAAGTTCGGAGGTCTTACGATCTTCAGGGAGCCGCGAGTCACTCAGCAGGGCTCAAGCATAGGTTCGGAGGTCTTACGTTCTTCGGGGAGCCGCGAGTCACTCAGCAGGGCTCAGATGTTCCAAGGCGAATCTGCCGGACAGTCCCAGAGCACCCCTTGTTATAGGTCGACCCCTCTTTGATGTCCGGAGTCTGTGCAGGCAGGGGTCTTGTCACCTGGGGGTCGCTTGTCGAGGTTTCCTGCTATTGTCTTTTGATCCTTTCAGGGCCGGGTCGGGAGGAGTCCCAGACACCCAGCAGGCGTGGAGCCAGCCCTCAGGGAGGCCGGAGGGCCGATCGAAACCCATCGTCCCAGGGGAGTTCAGAGGTGCGATAGAAACTGCTCCTCCCTCTCTCATCCCCTGGAAGCGTGATGTCCTCCAGCCGGAGTGGCGCCTCTAGGCCCGGGTTGTGCTGGGGCCGGGCGGCCATCTTGGTGCACGAAGTGGGCACGCGTGCCCGGGGTGGCCGAAAGGAGAGAGGCCATGGACGGGGAGGCCCGGGCTGTGTGTGTGTGTTCTGGTGAGAAGGATCGGCTGGGCCGTGTGCTTGGGGTCCCTGGTACCAGGTTAGGTAGTGCGAGGACAGGAAGAGCCATGCTACGAGGCCGGGTCTAACAATACCTTACTCTCTTTTGTGGTAGTGTGGTTGAGCGGTCAAGCTTATGAGGAGGATAGTGTTAAGCATTTGTTGTACACACTGAGGCAAAAATGATGTCACACATTAAAAGACTTAAACCAGAAAACCATTGATAAACTGTTTAAAAGCATTCAAAATTAAAGTTGGATTACTTTTAGATTACTTTGAAATTAATTTTCTAGTTTCACCTGAAACACACTCCTAACTCAAGTCAAACAACACAGGACATTTGTGGCAGGTAAAATCTAAAAAGGCAATAAGTTACTTATTGTTGCAGTTAGAAAACAGTTCAACACAGAAGATTTTTCAGAGAAACCCACCATTGAGTCCTATGGGGAAAAGCAAAGTGTTAGAGTTTCGGGTAACTAAACAGTTTGGGAGAGGGAGTTTTCGGAGTCAGAACCAAGGTTCAGGTTGGTACTCAAAGTGCACCACCAGCAGCACTAGGGCGGCCGGGTGTAGAGTGCAGGGCGCCAATGTCAGCAAATGGGGGTAGGGGGCACCTTGGTTGGGGGCTGCTCACTGGCAAGCCACTCTGTATCCGGAGCCAAGCTCCTAGGGTTAGTGTCAGTGCAAAGGGGGTCCCAGGTCAGAACTAAGTCCACACCACCAGACGCACAGGCCAGCTGGGTGCAGGGTGCCTAAGAGGTGTCGGTAACTCAATGCAATCCTACACAGGTTGCCAGTTTTGGATTTTGGCTGCAGGCTCAGTCCAGGAAGTCTTCCGGGAGGAACCAACAGCAGAACAGGTAAGTTGGAGAGCACAGGGATGTAGGTGAACGTTCGGTCCTCTTTTGTAGTGCGCAGGGCGGCCGGATGCAGGGGTGCCTTTTGAGGTCGGGTTTCACCTTACCAGGCCACTCGCGTTTGGGGGTTTCTTCGTACAGAGGCTGCAGGTGACGTCGAGGAGACCTGAAGGGGTCAACCCACAGTGGACTCGGATGCTGGAGCACAGGGGGACCTCGTTGGGACCGTTGGACCACTTGGACTCGGGCCGTAGGCGACCGGTGCAGTGGTGGTTCTAGGCATTGAGTTTCTTCGTTCTCTGCAGGCTCAGTCTTTCTTTGGAGTTTCTTTTCAACAAAGCTGCTGTTCGCAGGAGATCTGGTCTTTCTTGAAGGCATTCAGTCCTCCCAGGGGTTCTGGAGTTTGCTGGCTGCAGGACAAGTCGACTTTTGGCACAGGATCTCAGGAAACTGCAGACGGGCCTGTATGCCTGTGGCTAAGTCAGTTCTTCTCTACCGTCTCCTCTGTTGTGTGACTTCTTTTTCCATGTTCTTCGTAGGTTGCAGTAATCTAGCCTCCTGGGCTCAGGGTTGCCCCCTAAATACTGAATTTAGGGAGCGTTAAAGGGGTCTCGAAGTAGTAGCCAATGAGCTACTTACCTTAATGTGACTACATCCTTGATGTGCTCACCCCTACGTGGGGGGGTGAGCACATTACCTAACCCTGATTGAAGGGTGCCTGCCATCCCTAAGATGGCAGGCACTTAAGAGTGTGCTTCACCTCGCCTCCCCTACCTGAGAGGTGAGGTTGGCAGAGGTGGACACACCTTCGGGCTGCTCTAATGTTCCCACCTGTATTACCGCTTTAAAAGGGGGGGAGGGAACAGGAAGGGGGGCTGTCCTGATAGCAGGAGAGGCTGGGGGTCGCGTTACACAGGCGGCAAGGCCTTTGAAGTTCCCCTGCCACAGATTGCTCTTCCTGACTTGCAGGAGGTGTGAACACCTCCGCCCAGGAAAGGCTTTGTTTCTGGGCCCTGGAAGCGAAGGCTCCCATCCCCGGGTTCCAAAAACCTGTCTCGTGATGGCAGGCTGGTGTTCACCAGTCAGGACCTCACTGGTGGTTACTTCGGTCAGGGATCTCCTCTAGAAGGGGCCCCTGAGTGCATTGAATAATAAATGTGACAGTGGAATCAGTGCAGGTGGAATCAGTGCAGGTTTATTATTCCGAGATGTTTGATACCAAACATCCCAGGATTCAGCAAAACCGTTGTGCTAGAAAACTAATAATGGCCTTAGATATTATAGGGGCCTGTCTGCTCATGCAGAAATGTCCTCACATGACGTATAGTGCACACTGCCTTAAAGGTGACTTACCTATGCCTCATGCAGTACTGGGTAGGCATGGCACACAGGGATGTGTGCCATGTCGACTCTTCACTTTTAGCTGCACCAAAACACGGAGACTGCAATGGCAATGGTGCATGTGTGTGGTGAGAGGTCTCTGAGGGTGGCATAATACATGCTGCAGCCCTCAGAGGCCTTTCTCTGGCTACCATGCCCTTGGTACGCTAGTAAACCCCGACAAGGGACTTACAGGTAGTTTAGAGTTGTGCCAATTGTGGTAACAATGGTACAGTGTAGAGAAAGGAGCACAGGCCCTGGGAACCTGATTGGCAAGGACTCAGGGCACACTTAGTCAAAGTGCATCAGAAATCTGACAAAAAGTGGAGGGGTTACTGCAACAGAGAGCCACTTTCCTACAAAGGACCTGTGTAGGAGTTATGTGGAAGCCTCCTCTAAATGATGTCTGTTTAATGTTCGGGATGTTATTGACCTAAACCGCATGGAGCGAACCTGGATGACCCTGGGACTGACAATAGCCAAATGCAACATTGCGCACCTATGGGGTGTGACGCAAGCGCTACACTTGTGGGGCTGGAAGCGGGACATGGACTGGTGCATGTTAGCTGAGAGGGTGATATATGAAGCCCGTGGCCATTCTTGGAAAGTCTGAGACAATTTGAATGCCTGCAGAGGGGTTCCCTCCACTCCGCTCATTTAACATGGCTCTGATGTATTGCTTTCTTGATTTGTCTTTGTTCTCCATGCCATGTGGCCAGGGTCCATTTTGTGAAGTCTGTGGCCATAGGCCTGAATGTGTTCTCTTTGTGCCCCATAACTCCTTGCTCAGTTTTGTTGTTTGACCTTGTGGTACTGGCTGGCAGCCACTTTGTGCATCAAGCCAGTGTGCCTTTGCCATAGGCTTGCATGTGTTCTTTGTTCCCCATGCCTCTTTGCTCAGTGTTCTTGTTTGACCATGGGGTGAATGTTTGACATTGTTCTGCATTCCGTCCATCAAGTGTTCTTTTTGCATTTGTCACCCAAGTGTGACTGGTATGCCCAGACGTGGGTCCTGTGCTCTTCGTACCATTGGAGTCAAGCTATCCTGGCTAATGAGGGGTGAAACTCCGAAACTGGTCTTAGGATGCTTGATTCCAGTCCAGGGAGGACCTGGCCTGGCAGTTTGGGCTGGACTGTTCTCATTGGGTGCAACATCAAGACTGATTTGCATATGGCTGGGTTCAGACTAGAATGGCATGGACAATGGATTTAGGCCCAGATCTCTGTACTAGGGTGAATGTATGACATTGTTCTGCATTCTGTCCATCAATTGTTCTTTTTGTATTGCTTTCCAACCTCTCTAATTCATATGCCATAGTTTGTGGTGCAGAGGGACAGGAGGGTGGGAACATGTGTATTGTTTAATGATGTGCAATCTGTACTTTAGCCGTGCTGATGTACGAAGGAGTGCGATCTACTTGTCTTTTTATTGCTTGCCATATTTCAAATAAAAAGATCTTTTAAAACAAAAGACTGATGTGCATATGGTTGGGTTCAAACTGAGATGGCTTGGTGGGCAAAAAAGCAATGGGTTAGAATGCTACCCCGAGCGATTGCCAGTGGTTAGACGTATTGCACTTATCCTCCCATCACCCTTTGTGTGTTTGAGCTGGCAGGCCCAGCCATAGCAGGCAGTCATCTTTCAGACTATTCTTGTCCCACCGCTCTTTCTCATCAGGCCGATACTGTGCGCGTGACATGGGGTTTGCCTATGATATATTTTTAGTTTTTATACATTTAAATATGATGTTATTTACTGTATTGTTACATACATAACCTGTGTCTGCCATTGATCTCAGGTATAGGCAAGGGGTTCCATACATGATTGGACTTGATCCCGTTTGATTTCCAGCTGACATGGGCTGGAATCCTAGAGATAGTTTCTCCATTACATAGTCTAGCATTAGAAAGTATCCGATGGTGTACACAGAGGTCAAGGTCGATAGGACCTATAGGGAAAGATGTGCCCATGCTTTTTAGGTTTCACCTACTAGATAACACAAGCTGTTTGTTTGCGAGAAGGCCTATTGTCGGCTTACAGTGTGCTTAGAGCCTGCCCATTGCTTTCCATTGGTTGGCTTTATTGTAGCCCTCATTTACTTGCTTTTCATTCGTAAGCATGTATAGGCTTTCCTTCCTCTTCCTGTGTTTGTCCTTCCTCTGGAATATAGCCTCATTACTTGTGAACTTCCACTGCTTACCTTTCAGGTGCTACCTTTTTTTGGGTTAAGTACTCAGTGAGAGTGCATGTGTTTTCCAGCTGCCTCCCTCCTGTGCTTATCTTCCCACCTCCCCATGCTCTGTTTTGCTCTCTCTCACCTGTGTGCTTCTCCCCTGCCCCTTCTATGTTGTGCTGACCCCGTTTGTTTCTCCCCTCTGCACTGCTTTCTCGCCCTTATGCTTTTCCCAGCTTCTCATTCCTCTCTCTGCATGTGTGCTTCTCTTCCCCACCACGGTCAACATTGCTCTCTCTCGCATGTGTCATGTATTTCTCCTGCTACACCTCAAATTGCTTCTGCCCCACTTCAGGTTTGTCCCCCCACCCGTGCTTTCCATGTTACTTCCGACACCCCACCTTCTGTGTTGATTCACCCACCAGCTTTTGAAAAAAATGGTTTTGTGCAACTTTTTTAATATTTACTGACCAAGAGAGCCTGCCGCATCATAGTTCCTTTTTTTATTTCCACTATAGCCATGCAGCAGAGCAGCAGGGATGCTCTGCAGCACCACTAAAAACCATTGGAAAATCCAATAGATCCCAAAGGCACAACCTGTTCACTTTGACAATGCATGCTGAATTTTGCAAACACAGTTCCCATACTTTTTGTTAAGAAAACACTGGCCCTGGCCAGTTAAAGCCCACCTTTAGGTGCCTGTGGCTGAAGGCAACAGGAGGAGGGGGTTGTTCAGTGCTGTGAATCCAAGGGAAGAGCAGAGCATTAAACAAGAAAGTACAATTCTCTCCAGGGTTCCTGCTACCTGAATGAAATGTGTTCAGTTGATTAATCTGCAAATGTAAAGGCTGCCTGGGAGCCAACATAGGCTTTATTTGATGGAGTCACTTGAAGCTTTGTGGACAAAGATTTATTCCTTTAGAGAGGCAATATAAAGGCGTTACCAGATGAGTTCTCAAGTGTGTCTGTTTAACACATAAAACAAGTCTGCACTATGAACAGTCTGATTGCATATTATTAAAATATATATTTACAAAGCACTAGTTTTATCTTTAATCAAACAATTTTACAGATTTTGCAGCAGCCTCTCTTATACTGAGTGCAATACATTTTGAAAATAATGACTTACATATTCACAGTGCTTTCTGTCATAGGCTGGGACCTCGTAGCACAATGAACACACAAGTCACTATTATCCAGTGCGCCAATCAGGATTGCATTTTCTGGCTCTTTGGTTACACTCGCAGACAATTGCAGTGACAACATTAACCAATTGAGGTTTCATAATATAAAAGAGTGTATTTTCCACTGATTGGTTTAACCTGCATGCATTATTTATTGAGGGTTGTGCGTTATTTTATATGCAGTAACTGAAGGTGAAAAACCAACAAAATAGTTGGAGAATATTTTGCTCTTTTCAGCCGTGTCTTTGACACCACCGCAAATGCACCCATGCTCACAGTTCCAATATGTTGTATGGACTTCTTCCACTGGTTTTGAACTACATAGTCAAGAAAAGCTGAATGTCTCATACCAGGCATAAGGCAACCCAAGAGTTCTGTGGTATTTGAAACACCTCTGTGCCCTGCAGCAGGACTTCTGCAGTTATAGCATGGTGTTGGAGTGTTGATTTATTCATTAAGGTTGATAGTGCTACAACCCTGCCCGTTATTACTGCCCACTAGTGTGTCATTGAGCTAAACCGAACTTGGTTTAGGGGCCAACTTTTACCCCAATCTCACATCTACACGCTTTTAGACAAGGGACAGTTGAAAAAGACAGTTGTTTTCTAGTGAGATCTAACTATTCTCACCCCAATCAAGAGTAAAGCTGCCATTCCTTTCCTCCTCCCACCCTAGTTAAGCCTGATAGGCTCAACCAATGAGGAGCCGGCACAGATCTAAACTTTCCTACACATTTAGGGGCATATTTATGAAGCTTTCACGCAGCGCGGCAAGCCACTTCACTGCGTGAAAGGCTAGGTATGCGCCGTATTTAACATAATGCAACACAGTCCTGCCCTTTCCTTGTGCTATCGCCATTTTAGGTGTCTAGCCCCAACGCAGGCACCCTTGCACTGTGGTGCAAGGGTGCCTGCATTGCAGGCAGGATTGTTTTTGTTCTGGAAGGGACACATTCACGCACAAATGCAATCCTCTCAGGCTTTTTCCTCTTTCTATGTGTGTTGCAGAATCAGCACACATAGAAAGAGGAACTAGCGTTTGCAATGCAACAGGTGTCGCATTTACGAGAGTTTGAGCTATTGTCATTGTAAATGACAATGCCTTTTATTTATGTTTTAGTTTTAAAACAGATAAATAAAAGGCATTGTCATTTACAATGCCAATAGCTTAAACTCTTGCAAATGCGAGACCCATTGCATTGCAAATGCGTGTTAGCCCCTGTGCTATAAAAACGTTAAAAAAACATTACGAGAGAGCGTGTCTTGCCTGCAACAGCAGGCAGGACAAAGCTATTTTAGAAAATAGTGCTTGGAGGCTGTAATTAAAGCCTAACAAGTAACAACACACATAACAGGGGGTGTCGCCATGGGAGGTTACAAAATGAGACAAGGCAGTACTAAAGAGGGACTAGTAAGCCTATTGACCAATGACCAGCCACAGTTTACAGTGGACAATGACACAAGCCAATGAAAAATATGGGCGGAGCTTCAAGTCCCTACCTGAATACAGCATGCATCGCAGAGCAGCACATGCGCTGCCCAGGCTCACCCAAAAAAAACGGGGAGAAATAAAGATATTTCTACTCGTTACGCCTTCTATGGGGAGGCTTAGCATTTTGACACATTCCCAGGTGTACCAGTGTTGGTACATCTTGAAATGCTCCAAAATCAATGGAAACACACCCGCTCCACCCATAGAGCTCCTCCCTGGGGCAGTGTAACGCAATGCAGCGATTTGCACTGTGTTGTGTTACTCTGGATTTATCAGGCCATGCAGGGCCACACAAGGTGGTCTTGCATTGTTTGATAAATCCAGCTTAGGTTTTGCATCGCCATAGGGCCCACTTGCCTGGCGCAAGGGCGGTACAAAACCTTCATTAATATGCCCCTAAATAACTGAACACAAAGAACCTTGGGTGTTAAATGGAATCTAGAAGGATGTAAACCTCTAGTCTCTGAAATACACAATGAGTAACCCTAAACTCAAATCGTGGCTTCCCCACTGCACCAAATTGTGAGATCCATGGCCAATCGCTTTACTTCACTACATACATTTTCCTTACCCATTCAGTTTGACAGCGCGACATAAGTCAGGGAAGGATCTAACCACATAAAAGAATACCTGGAATGTGGTTATAAAATAATCCTGCTTTGCGTTTAATAACATTGTAGGCTATTTAAATAGAGAAACTGACACATTTTGAGTTGCTCGTGGCAACCGCGTTAGACCAGGGGTATGCTTGAATGTTTCATGGTTAAAAAAAATATTATTCTCAATAAATGTTACCGTATGCATTTGTACTTTATTGTGACAGAGAAATGTTGATTTTTTTTTTAATTTTAAGTCTTTATATTTCTTTATGACATCTTATGTCATATTTACGTCTTTTAATGGCTCGGCTCGTGCTCTGGCTCTTAGAGCCAAGCCAGGCCCCTGGCTCAGTTCTCTCCAACTCTGACCCCCACCTCACTCCCACTCCAAGAAATGTAGGGCCATATTATCATGGAACGGCGATAACATTATCGCCGCTTTAGCGGCAGGAAACTGCCGCTAAAGCAGCGATAATGGACTTGATAATATGCCCATGAGAATTCCCATAGAAGCCCAGGTTCTGGTGTGAACCTGGGCTTCTATGGGAATTCACAAGGGCATATTATCAAGCCCATTATCGCCGCTTTAGTGGCAGTTTCCTGCCGCTAAAGCGGAGATAATGTTATCGCCGTTCCTTGATAATATGGCCCCCAGTGCATGGGCGTCCGCAGAAATTTTTCCAGGGGGGGCTAACCTGGCAAATGAAGGGGCGTGGCTAATGTTAACCAATAGGGTCGGGGCTAAAATGGCAGACAATCAGGATCGGGTAATGCTCAGGCCAAGCTAAGTAAAACAAGCATTGACATAGCCAATAGGTCTCGCCTTTGGGGACCTTTCTAAGTATTTAGTTATTCAGCAGGTCCCAAAGGCGGGACCTATTGGCTATGCCAATGCTTGTTGTTATATATGGGCATGTTGAGAGGCTAGGGGACTGGGTCTCGATGTCGGGTTGGGAGCACAGCAATGACCTACTCAATTTAAATGCGTAGGTAATAAAACCGGAGGCGTGAAATGAAAGGTTCACTACCAGGAATAACAGGAAGGTAGAAAGTTAGGCTGGTTAGAAAGGTAAGGAGGAGTAGAGGTAGGCTTGGTGGTGAGGGGAGAAACAGATGCATGCTAGGAGAGCGCTGTGAGGGAGGGAGGCGAAATGGGAAGAGGCACTGAAAGGTGGTTCGGGTAAAGACAGTAGTTTTTTTTTTTTGCATCTTTTATATAGCGCGAACTCGACCCGAAGGTATTGGAGCGCTGTACATGAGCACCGTATTTACATTACATATTCAGGCACGGGGAGATTAAGTGATTTGTCCAGAATCACAGGATGTGGACGTGACCCCGAGGCTTGAACCCTGGTTTCCAGCACCAAAGTCGGCAGTCTAGCCGACGGACCACATCCTCTCCCCGTAGTGAGGCAAACTGAAGGGTAGCAAGGGCTGAAGGGTAGAAAAAGAAGTGAGTTGTAGAAGAAAAAGATTCAGGAGCAGAGACAGGTAAATCAAAGATGGAGAGGGGAGAATAACGCAGTCGTAGAACGTGAGAGGGCCAGGTAGAGAGAGGGTGAGGTGTGTCAGAGACAGGTAGAGACAGCTGAGGAAGAGGGAATAATAAAGACTGAGGTAGACAGGTGAGGTAGAGAGGTGCGTTGATATAAAGGAAGTGCAGAGATGTGTCAGAGAGATGTTACTGAAGAGGAAAAGAAGTAGAGGTATTGAGAAAGGAGTAAGGTACTAAAAGAAGTAAGCGGGTGAACAGAGGTAGAACGAGTGAAAGGGGAAAGAACACGTAGAAGATGAACGGCAGGGTTAAGTGAGCGATCAGGCAGTGAGGGTGAGGAGTGTAAAACAGAGGGATATGTGGCAGTGAGCGTGAGGTGTGGGGTACAGAGGGATATGTTGTGGCACTGAGCGTGAGGTATGGGGTACAGAGGGATATAAGGCAGTGAGCGAGAGGTGTGGGGTACAGAGGGATATGTTGTGGCAGTGAGCGCGAGTTGTGGGGTACAGAGGGATATAAGGCAGTGAGCACAAGGTGTGGGGTACAGAGGGATATGTTGTGGCAGTGAGCGTGAGGTGTGGGGTACAGAGGGATACAAGGCAGTGAGCGCAAGGTGTGGGGTACAGAGGGATATAAGGCAGTGAGCGAGAGGTGTGGGGTACAGAGGGATATGTTGTGGCAGTGAGCGCGAGGTGTGGGGTACAGAGGGATATGTTGTGGCAGTGAGTGCGAGGTGTGGGGTACAGAGGGATATAAGGCAGTGAGCGAGAGGTGTGGGGTACAGAGGGATATAAGGCAGTGAGCGAGAGGTGTGGGGTACAGAGGGATATGTTGTGGCAGTGAGCGCGAGGTGTGGGGTACAGAGGGATATGTTGTGGCAGTGAGCGAGAGGTGTGGGGTACAGAGGGATTTTAGGCAGTGAGCGCGGGGAGTGGGGTACAGAGGGATATAAGGCAGTGAAACACAGGGTTGGGACGTCCTGCCAGCCATGATAGGGTGCATACTGGCAGATAGGTATGTTAGTGACACGAGACTGTGTACGTTTTAGTGGGATCTGAAATCCGGGCTATGCTGCAACCTCAATTTTTGACTTGGGAGGATAATTCATCGACCCCCCTCCCCCGAACTTCATTCAGAAGACCCCTAGCTCTCAGGCTACACAGTGTTAAAAGGAGGTCTTGGTGTGCAGACCTAGTTTGCCACTTCCCCTTAGGATGCAGCCTGCACTTTCACCTATGGCTGATTAAGGAAAGGACTGCACGAACCAGAATGCCATTGAGCACGAGTTTGAAGGGGGTGGGTGTATTTCCGCACCACCTCTAGCAGTGGTGATGTCAAGTGGCACTCGAGGCAGAGCCTGTTCCATTTCATGGTCTTAGGGAGAAAAACCCGATCATGGCACACACAACACTGTGAGCAAGCGCCCCTCCTTGCCTCCCCTGCGGACGCCCATGCCCCAGTGTCCTTACGCTGTTGTGGGCATAGCGAAGGATGGGAGTTTTGTATTTTTTTCCGTATTTGCCTCGGACGGTAGTCGTGCACTCTAGGGGGCCACAGTACGTATCTTCGCGGGGGACAGACACACAGCTCACCAGGTCGTCTGCACTAGGCCGGGTGGTGGAAGGAGGTAGAAACGGGCCAGGTTCCGTAGCCTCGCCCGCCCCACTTACATCTGATAAGGCTAACCTTCCTCACCCTTCGCTCTCCTGCGCTCTCTCCCCTTGAGGCCTGACGCATTCCTGCTGTAGGCGTGGGCCCGACTTGAAGCCGCGCCCTCCTTCCAGTCTCCCCCGAGGCACCTCCTGCAGTTTCGGCCAAGGATATGCGGCTTGAGGTTCAATATATACGGGAGAGGATGTGGTCCGTCGGCTAGACCGCCTACCTTGGTGCTGGAAACCAGGGTTCGAGCGTCGGGGTCGCGTCCACATCCTGTAAATCTGAGCAAACCACTTAATCTCCCGGTGCCTGAATATGCAATGTAAATACGGTGCTCATGTACAGCGCTACCAATACCTTCGGGTCGAGTTCGCGCTATATAAAAGATGCAAAAAATAAAAATATTGTTTCCAGGTTAAGATAACCTAATCGACGTTTTGTGTTGTCGTTCACGTCAGCAAAACAAATCTCCAAACTTGCAAACGAGACTTTGGGTCAGAATGGGTCCGATTCCGAAAAAAGTTGCAAATCTTCACCCGGGCTAGTGCTGTGATAGGCGCAGGTTTACTACTTTTAGAATGTGTAAGCATTCCCAGTAGTACGCATGGAAAGTTACTCCAGGTGAATCACTGGGAATGCCATGTGAGGGAGTTGCTGTGCCCCATTTCCCTGACTGCATAATTGTACACTGTGTACTATTTATTATTCACTGGGCAAATGCTGCCAGCTGGCAAATGCACGTTTCTTATTTCCGCTTTTTTTTCTCTTAATTGGAAAATTATTTTTCTCTTTTGAAATAACCCTGTTGCCTACACACATCTCCAGTTCTCTTGCTTACCTGGATGCCTCTTGTTTAAATAAAACTCTAATTTTTTCCAGGGTGTGAAGGGGTCACATCCGAGTTTCAAGGTCAAAGCTTATACATTTTCATGGTCAGACCATATGGCAATCGGCCCACTTCCCTAACCAACCCTTGTGCGTCGTTTACTACCGCAGATTTTTCCTCACTTGTGGCCGAGAAATCTGAATAAGTAAAAATATGTACACCCTTCAGGGTTTCAGACAGGCGTAAGTGATGCTGTTTTTGGCAGTAAACATACTCTTATGGCCGAAAATAGGTTTGTGATTCTGGTCCATATTGTCTGCGCTCTCAAGTTGTCCCCTGTAGTGGGTAAGAAGCGCTTTCAATCATTGAGATTAATTTATGTTCTGTTATTAGCTGTACAGCGTTGCCAGTTGGTAATTATAGTTAGGACCTAGTTTCCATAGGAAGAGGGTTTTTTGTTTTGCCAATAACTTTGGCTCCATTTGATGAATCCTCACAAAATTTCAAAACTAGTTGCACACTAACTTCAGCTGTATATTTATGGATACAAAGGCTCTGAGAACCCTCTCGATCTCATGCTGAGATCTGATTGGCTGCCAACACTTCAAACCAGGAAGTTTGCTAGCCATCTTGGGACTCAGGACTCAGCTTGAGCCGAGTCCTACAAAAAAAGGGGGCAAGGTAGGAATACCTTGACCCCTAGGCCTCTTTGGTAGTCCTGCAGGGCAAAAAAAGAATTCTGCGGAGCTTCTGCCCCCCCCAAAAAAAGCACCGGCTCCCACGGTCCTGTGAAGTCGAGCCCCCGGTGGGCCAGGTCCTGGGGGAATGAGCACTTAAGTAAAGGAGGGGTGCACACGGGGCCCTCCTCCTATGACTTATTATAAGGCCCAGGGCACTTTCAAATATGTGTGTGGGCGGGCCAGCTGAGCCAGCCGGACCCTGGGGACCCGCCACCTCCCCAGGGCAAGTGAAGTTAAGTTAATGCAGGGGTGGCCCGAGTGGCCACCCCAACACCCCTGGGAGCCACCTCCCGGGGCAAAATATAAAATCAATGCGGGGAGCACACACAGACCCCCCTACATCCCTGGGTCAATTTATTGAATTTAGGAGAGGGACCCACCACCCTGCAGCCATAGGAACCACCACCTCCCTGGGGCTGAAAAAAAAATGTAGGGGATCCGTCGCGGTTCAACGGCCCCAGGGACAGCCACCTCCCCGGGGCAAAGATTTAAGATGAAGATGAAAACATTGCTCTGACAAACAGGGTGTTGCCTTTCAGTAGCCCCCCTGTCGGTGACAGCAACACCGGCTCTTGCAGGAAGGGTGGAGACGGAAGGGACCGCAGGGGTCTTGAGGCTCCCCTCTCAGTCCCCAACACAGGTTACTGGGTACCCTAGGGGCACCCAGAAATAAGAGGCTTGGCCCTGGCGGATAGTGTCCCAGGGCCAAAATCAACCAGGGAGTGGGGCTGCATGGCCCCACTCCCCATAGTGTAATGATCGGGCCACGTGGGATGGGTCCCCTGGGCCGTAAATGGCCCGGGGATTGGGGCCGCACTCCCCTAATAAAAAACACGCCTTCTGGTGCACTGCTGGTTAGGGGATGAAGACCCCTTAGATGCTGAGGGCCCTTGGAAGCCAACAACCCCTCCTGTTATGTCCAGTAAGTCCCACACACTGGGATTTCTGAGAGGTTGTCAGTGGCCTGCACCATTTCTCCACCACTCTACAAACACACCTCCTGGTGTGCTAGTTGTTGGGAGATGAAGTCCCTTTGGATGCTGAGGGTCCTTGGGGGCCATGAAGCCCTTCTGTTACCCCAGCAGTAAGTCCCACACAGCAGGATTGCTGACAGTTGGTCGGAGGCCCTCTCCTCTTTCTCCATCACTCTGCAAATGCGCCTAGTCGTTAAAAACTCATAGAAATTCATTTAAAAACCCAAAGGTTACAGGGAAGTTACAGTTAGGAAATATATATTTTTTAAAAACGCAGAAATTCACTGAACAAAACAAAAGTTACATGGGTATTATAGTTAGGAAACAGAACTATAAAAACCATAGAAATTTACTGAAAAAAACAAAGTTACAGGGACGTTATAGTTAGGCTCAGATTTCACTGTTGCCTGAGCTAAATATAATTTACGCCCCAGCAATGCACTGCTGATGACCTCACATATTACATCACTCATCACATGGTCAGTGACATCACTGATGACATGACTGACGACATCTCAAATGACATAACTGATGACACTCAAATGACATCACTGCTGACATCATCCACAGAACCACTCACAACACATACAACCTCTTGTATGCCCACTCACACACCCACACAACGACTCACATACCCATCCACAGAGCCATACAGGTACTCACACACCCACTCACATCGTGTATGAATAAAATCTGAGCATGATTATAACGTCCCTATAACCTTTGTGTTTTTTTAGTGAAAATATATATATATCCACAACACATTGTTCACGCAGAAATCCGAGCCGCTTTCAATGGCGGGCCATGACGGGGTCGCGAACCCCAAACATCCCAGACAATCGTTTACCCAATCTCCAAAAAACGATGTCACGGCCACGAAATCTTCTTTTCAGCGTGTTTTTATTCTTAAAGCCAAGTCACTCTACGCGTTTCGGAGTCGCACCTCCTTGTTCACGAGATTAGGTAAACGATTGTCTGGGAGATATATATATATATATACATGTATATGTGTATATATATATATATATATTCACTGAAAAAACCATAGGTTTCACACATGTTATAGTTAGCGGAAATTTTACTGATAAAAAACCAATGAAATTCCCCCGTTATAGTTAGTGCAGGCAACTATAACTCACGCGACAGCAATCCTCTGCTGATGCTAATACTGTATTTAGACACTTATTTGCCCATGTCTTCTTCCATACATTTTTAGCTATACATATATTACAAATATTTTTTTTTCATAAAGACACATATGTCATCAGCAGAGGATTGCGGTCGCGTGAGTTATAGTTGCCTGCACTAACTATAACGGGGGAATTTCATTGGTTTTTTATCAGTAAAATTTCCGCTAACTATAACGTGTGAAACCTATGGTTTTTTCAGTGAATTTGCAAGGTTTTTTAAATGCTAATTCCTAACTATAACGTGTGTGAAACCTATGGTTTTTTCAGTGAATTTGTACGGTTTTTTAAATGCTAAGTTACTTTACGCCATTCGTGGCGTGCGCGCCCACTTAACGCAGTTCGTTCCGTGCGCGCACGGTGCGCTTCGCGCACCGTGCGCGCACAGTGAGCACGCGGTGCGCTTCGCGCACCGCGCGCCCACTTTACGCAGTTAGTGCCGTGCACGCACGGTGGGCCACGTTACGCTAGATGGGCCATGTACGCACGATGCGCTTCGCGCACAGTGCGCACATGGAGGACATATGATGCACTTCGTTTTGAAAGGTAATATTTTAATTTTTCGTATATGTTATAAGCCATGCACAAATGGTGCCCTTCGGGCACCATTTGCACACGGGGTGGAGAGAGTGTGGATAATTTTTTTTTTTATTATTATTTTTTTAAATATTTTAGTTTAACTCAACTTTAATAAGCCATGCACAATTGGTGACCTTCGGGCACCAATTGCACACGGGGTGGGGAGAGTGTGGATATTTTTTTTATTTTTATAATTTTTTACCGTACGCGTACGGTAAGCGTAATCGGCGAAATTAGCGAAAAAATAAAAATTCCGTTTTTGGCCTTGGGGGATCTTTGGGGACTCCCTCAACATTGCTATGTGTGTGGGAGCTGTCTAAACAGCCCCTTTACATGTTTTTGGGCTTAATATTTTAAACATCACTCTCAGTGCGAGAGAGAAAATGGCGGCCGCCGCTTCCTGGTTTCGGCCGATTCGAATGTTTACTAAGATCTAAGAGCCAATCAGAATCGCGCTCGCGCACGCCACCGTACGCGTACGGTAAGCGTACCGTAAGCGCACCGTAAACTGGCTCAGATATATATATTGATTTAAAGGCTATTTTCTCAGAATCTACTGAACAGATTTACACCAAACCTACAAAAGGCACTTCCTTGACCTGAGGACTACCTCTCTGCCAAATTTCTAGTAATTCTGTTCAGCCGTTCGGGCTGTAGCCCTGTCTAAAGGTCCTATGGAAAAATGCATGGGAAAAACACGTTTTGGGACCCCCCTTTTATCTCAGCCCCCGCTTGACGAATCCCCCCGAGACTTTCAGGGAAGGAGCGGAGCGTAGCGCCCCACCTATTTTGAAAAATTCGCGAGGATTCGTCGACCGGCGCCAAAGTTATTCAAAATAGAATGTTGCGGATTTCCTATGGAAACGTGGTCCTAACTATAACTACCTACTGGTGACCGCCAGTAGGTAATATATATATATATAACAACACTCCGTCTCGTAAACTGAAGATCTCTCCTCAAGAAACAGAAGCAAACCCAAGGTGCGGTGAAAAGAATTCCAATTATTTATTTAAATATAATGGACACCATCTCTGCCATTACGCGTTTCAGCCCGTTACAGGCCTTGGTCACATGATGCGCAACACAACGGATCCACCTTTTAAATATGCTTAGAGTAAGTCACATGCACAAATGGGGATAAATCATGGAAATAGAAGTTTACGTAACGCATACATTGTTAGTCTGTCTTCACCAAACAATGCCCATCACATTTAGCAATAGCTTGTTAAATACATCGTATTTACAATTAAAATACTGCATTTCATCACAAAACCGCTAATTGCTAGTTCCTTCATTTAAAAAAATAAATAATGATATTATAATTTTAAGCAATTTTAAAAACACACAAATGGCATGTTTTCAACAATGTTTAAACAGAAAAAGAAAAAGACAGGATTGGTAGGTCCTAGTCATATTCTATAGACAGGACTTATTGCCTATTTTCATTTTGCTTAATACAGCCCATGTGGGCCCTTCCAATGAAACCCCCTATTATTTTGTAGTAAAGTGACTGTGCAAATTGTGCAAATTCATGCAAGTACATATATCTATTACTCAGGGCCACACCAGTGACACCTATTTATAAATAGATATACATTGCCAAATTTATGAAAATTCTAACATCTATTCTCTATAAAAGCATTAACCCATTGTGCAAAAAAGTGTGTATATAAAAAATATCTTTCACATTAAAATTTAGTGCAATCTTACGAGACAGGGAAATAGCAGCATACCTCTAGAATTAATTGAAACTGTATGTTGCTGTTCTCCTCAACTGTTAAATATCCCGATTACAAGTGAGTATGAAAATCTTCACTTGAATTCAATCCTCTAGGATTCTTACTGTCCAACTCTAGGATATATTCCGTTTCCAATCTCCTTAATAAGACCTCCCGGTTCCCTCCCCTTCTTTGTATGGGAATTGAGTCTACCACCCAGTAGTTGAAGGCCTCCAGCTTACTGGCATGGTGCTCCTTAAAATGACGTGCCACCGGGTAGGTCAAATCCTTGTTAGTGATTGCTCGCATATGCTGGAGTACCCGCTTGTGAACCTGCAGCCTGGTACTGCCAACATACCGCAGGCCACAGGGGCACTCCAGCACATACACCGCAAAATCTGTTTTACAGTTGAGGTATTTGGAGATAGGAACAGGTTCAGGAAGGAATGGAGTCAGATATGTTTTTCGATTTACTCCATATCTGCAGGCTTTGCATACATTGCAACGATAGAACCCTTTCCTTGCCGATAACCATGATTTAGATTGGGTCAATTCAGGGCTACTACTTACGAGCACATTGCTCATTGAGCGTGCTTTTCTGAAAGCTATCCTTGGTTTCTTGGATAAAGAATTACCCAACACTGGGTCCGCACGGACCAGTGACCAGTTGTTGTTAATAATTTTACGTACTGCTCCATGCTGTGTACTGAAGGTCAAAATGATCTGTGTGTCCTCAGTGTTAGTGACTGTTTGATCATGTGGTGGGGCTACCTTGGGTGTCAGTGCCATAGTTCTAGTGATGTTGTTAACTTTTGACACAGCCCTTGAGAGTATAGATTCTGCATAACCTCTCTCTCTGAAGCGTTCCCTGCATTCATTTTGGGCTTTAAGAAAATCAGCTTCTGTACTGCAGATACGACGCATCCTTAGCATCTCACCGAAGGGTATACTATTAATTAGGTGTTGTGGGTGGTGGCTTAGTGCATGTAACACCGTATTTCCCGCAGTGTCTTTCCTGTGTAGTCTAGTTTGTAGTTGGTTGTTACAAACAAATATTTCTACATCCAGAAAAAAGACTGATCTATTGCTGATTTGAAAAGTGAACTGCAGGTTCAAATCATTGATGTTAATTGCTTCAAGAAATTGTTTGGCACTGAATTCATCCCCTCGCCACACCAAAAACAAATCATCAATAAATCTATACCAGCAAGTGATGTTCGACTCTATGGTAGCGCGGTGTTCGGCCATGAGGACCATTTCCTCCCAGTAACCCATGTGTAAACATGCGTAACTGGGAGAAAAACAAGCCCCCATGGCCACACCACGCGTTTGCTGGTATACCTGATGCTGAAACAGAAAAAAATTGTTCTCCAAACACATGGATATCATGGTGAGCAACATTTTGTTGTGAGAGTACATTCCCATAGATCTTCGATTGAGATAATATTCACATGCCCTGACCCCATCCAAGTTATGTATACTTGTATAGAGGGATGTAACATCCATGGAACTAAGTAACATGTCAGAACTCCATGGGACTTCGACCAACTTTCTCAAAAAGTCCCCAGTGTCCTGTATGTACGATGGGAGACTTTTCATATGTTCCTGGAGAAAGTGATCCACATACTTGGAGATGTTTTCCAACAAACTCCCCCTGGCTGAAATAATCGGCCTGCCAGGAGGCTTGTCCATTCTTTTATGAATTTTCGGGATGAAATAGATAACTGGTGTAATAGGATGGTCTACTTTAAGGAATTTAAATTCATCCAGGCTAACAGTTTGTTGTAGCAGTCCTGTCGTGCTGCACTCATCATCTGAGGCGTGCTCAATTTGTAGCAGTTGCGGTTATTAAGATGAACAAGGGCTTCTTCCATGTACTGGTTCCTGGGCCATAGCACCACATTCCCACCCTTGTCCGATTGCCGCACTATGATGTTGTAATTCGTTTTTAATTTCTGCATGAGCTGGACATACTGGTTATCCTGTTTGCTGTATTTCTTTGGTGTCCTTGCCGTCAAAGAGTACAGATTCTTCAGGTCCGCTGTAACCTTTTCATTGAATGAGTCAAAATTATCCTTCAACATGAGGGGATAAAAAGTGGATTTGGGTTTGAAAGGAGTTTTTTTCATTGGTTGATTCAGTGGTGTACAGCTTACTTCATCCAAAACTCCTATTTGCTCATTATGGAGCTGCTGTAAATCCCTAATTAAATCCACATCGCCAGCAACAAGATTGTTGTGAGAATCTTCTCCATCAACCAAACCCTGAGAGTGTACCTCTGATGTATTTCTGGGACCTTGGAGGGCAAAGAATTTGCGCAGCTTGAGTTTGCGCACAAATTTATAAATGTCAATCCTTGTCTCTGCATATTTAAAATCTACCTTGGGGCTGTATGTTAACCCCAATGCAAGGATATTAGTCTCCTCCTGTGTCAAATTAATATCGGTTAGATTGACTACAGTCTTGTTCATGGCTGAACCGGAGTTTGTTATCTCCGTTTCCATCCTCTGTTTGATTTCTTGTTGTTGCCATCGTTTGCGTTTGTGATTTTGCCGGCGCCTCGCCCTGCGCTTTTTATTCTTCCTGTATCTGCCACTTGCGTAGTTGAAGCTGCAGGGGCTCGGGGTCTTAGGGTTTGTTTCCGATCCTGTCGCATGCAACTGATTTCTTGAGCAAGCGACGCTCTTTGAAACCCCAATCCCGGATTTGTTTATATATATTTTTTTTTGTTCTAACTTTTGCCAAAAAGTTTGACGGACCTAGGAGAAAGTTAAATCAGCAAGGCGCAAACAGAAGTGAAAATATAGATACTTCAGAATCTGAAGTGGAGACTTCGGAAGGCGAACAAAGTACAACTCCGGCAGAACCAAGCAGAAATGTAGAACCTCCTCCTCCTCCTTTTTTTCAGGAGTATCAGTTAATGAGAGAGACCCGCCAACGACCAACACCGAGAACCCACCCTCCCCAACAGACACTGCCACGAAACAAAAGAAACGAAAAACCAGGAGGGGCAACAAAGGCAGGGGGAGATACTCTAACCCCGAGGGTAACACGCAGCAGAGGGAAGAAGGGGAAATGGTAAGTCAACCCATGAACGAGATGATGGTAATCAATCTATCTGACAAAATTCTCACACCGGAACAAATTAAGGTCTTACAGCTGGGCCCCACTTTTTGCCCGACCTCAGGCTTTGATTACGCACGCACCAGAATTGATCTATTTAGGTATATTAGAAAGTTGAAATTCCAGAAAATATACCTGCTGCATCCAATAATCGGAAGCTCAACAACAACACAGGATATGGTGGTCGGCGAATCAGATGTCTTGATAGGTCACGACCTAGAAACTCTCCTGACGATGCAACAACTGGGTTCCTCACCGCCATCCACTCAATCTGGGGAACATCACACAGATGAATGTTTAGCGGAAGCTGGAATCAACCAAATAGGGGGATACAGCAACTTTAAAATGAAATCTCGAGCAGTCCCGAAGACACCATTTGACACCATAGACGTCTTCAGTGAGGCAGTAATCTTGGATCTGAAAACCTTGGCTAACCGTAAGGACTTCAATGAACGTCGGTATAACATCCCAAGGAAACACTGGGAGGCCCTTAAATCTTTAGAGAAAGATCAAACCATCGAAATTAAACAATCGGATAAAGGGGGAAATATGGTGATTTTCAATAAAGATCAGTATCAAAAAGAAGCGATGCGACAACTCAGTGATAAGGATTGTTATACGCCAATATCAAGAACAGTCTATTTTGAAAGCATCGATGCATATCACAATCTATTGCAACTCTGGAAAAACGATGGCCTATTGAACCAAGATGAATTCCTATTTTTGAAATGTGAAACACCTACGATTCCGACTTTCTACCATCTTCCCAAGGTACATAAAAGTGTGACCAATCCCCCGGGCAGACCCATAGTGGCGTCCATTAACAGTCTTCTAGAAAATACATCGATCTACATAGATTCATTTTTGGCTCCACTTAAAGACTTGGCCTCCTACATTAAGGATACACAAGACTTTTTAAGACTCATTGAAGGAACTGCCTGGGAAGCAGATATGTTACTTATAACCTTGGACATCACCAGTTTATATACTTGTATAGACCATAAGAATGGCATCACTGCCATTTATTGGTTTCTTAACAAAAGACCTATCTAGTATTACCAACATAACAAGATGCTTTTACAAATGATTACTTCCTGTCTTACCAATTACATATTCACCTTTGCAGGACAATTGTACCGCCAACTGCGGGGGACCGCGATGGGAACGTGCTTCGCCCCCAGCTACGCGAACCTTTTCGTGGGCTGGTGGGAGAAGCACGTTGCCTGGGGTGAGGCTAATGATTGTTGGGTGGAGAAAACCGCCTTATGGGCCAGATACATAGATGACCTTTTCATAATTTGGCGTGGTAGCCGCGCCTCGGCTGAGGAATTTGTGGCTTCCTTAAATATGAACAAACTCAATTTGAGATTTACAGGTGAAATTAGCAACATGTCGGTTACATATCTGGATCTTGAGGTATATGTGGATAATGGCATACTTTCTACAAGATTATTTAGGAAGCCAACAGCAGGGAACACTGTGTTACATGCTGATAGCCACCACCCACGCAGTACCATCAAAAATATACCATTTGGGGAATTCCTACGCCTCAAAAGAAACTGTTCAAAAGATCATGAATATGAACAGGTCAAAACCGAAGCCACTAAAAGATTCAGGGAAAGGGGCTATAAGAACTCCGACCTCTCTGTAGAAAAGATCTATTAATTACTAAGAAAGCTACAGAACCAGATGAAGGCCAGGTTAGGATGATAACCAGTTTCAATGAAAAGTCCAGTCAAATAATGCAGATCTTCAAGAAAAACTGGCACATTTTACAAACTTATAACATCCTCAAAAAAAAGTTACCATCACGCCCATTAATAACATACAAACGTAGCCTATCAGTAGGGGACTATCTTATCCATAGTCACTTTGACCCAGTCCTCAGAGTCAGAAATCGGATAGGCTTAGCAGGTTTCTATCCTTGCAACCACTGCAAAGCTTGTAAATTCAGTGAAAAAATCATTACGTATCAAGGCAGACCTGTAATTCAGACTTCACTGTGTATTGCCTTACTTGCCCGTGTTCTAAAAGGTACATAGGAAGTACTATACACCCCACGAAAAAACTTATTCTGGAGCATATGCGGGCAATCACTAACAAGGATCCCGCATATCCGGTTGCCCGACATTTCGAGAAGTATCATCAAAGCAACCGCGACTTATTAAAATTTCACTGTATTGATCAAGTGGGAAAATCAGAAAGAGGAGGTGACAGGGTACGGAAACTCCGCATTCTGGAATCGACTTATATAATTGATCTCCAGACCAAGACCCCAATAGGGCTAAACAATGAAGAGGAATTATGGGTTCATTTATGAGGATTTGAAATCTATTTTGGTGTGGAAGGGTATATCTGTAAATACATTCTGGATACCCTTCTCTGCCTTTCTTTCCTGTTTTTAAATTTTGCTTCCAGCCAAAAATGTTATGAACTCTCTCTCAGCAGTTGGTTTAATGCCCATTCAGGGCTTTATTGTCGTGAACTAGGAGATGACAGATTAGGTAACATGGGTGGGATGTGAATTGGATATTTATCCGCATTGTATAGTAAGAAATTTTTTTTTCTTTATTATATCTTTTCCCCTTATTGCTCTAATCTGGAGAAACATGTAACGTGTTCCTGTTAATTTAGGATATATACATTTGTATGCATGGTAAACGCATGTAAGCTTTAGAAATCATCATTTACCATCTGCTTTTCTCTTTTGATCTCCTCGACAAAAAGACATTTGCCAAATTGCACTGCTGTCCACTTTTTAACTTTAAAAATATTTTTGGTATTATTGAAAGGCACATTGTTTTGCAAATTTGTCACTATAAGATGGCCGCCATGTATTTACGAACAATGTTGCTGAAAGTCCATCCTCTATGTTGAGGTTTCACCTCGTGACATGTGACTTAAGTTTAAATGTGCCCGCGAAATGTAAAAAAACTGACATTGAAAAAGCCAGGCGGCAAAATGCATCTGTCAGCGTTTCGGGATTTCGGAAAAATGGGGGGGGGGGACTTGCTAAATAAAGCATTTATGCTTTAAGAAACATTTTTCTTGTATTTGCTTGGAGTGCTCTCCGTTTGACACTTTTGACGTGTTTGGTTGCTTCATATATATATATATTCAGTGAAAAAACCATAGGTTTCACACATGTTATAGTTAGCTGGACATTTTACTCGTAAAAAACCAATGAAATTCCCCCGTTATAGTTAGTTCAGCTAACTATAACTCGCGCGCCCGCAATGCACTGCTGATGACGTCACATATTACATCACTCATGACATGGTCAGTGACATCACTCATGACATCACTGATGACATCTCAAATGACATCACTGATGACCTCACTGATGACATCATCCAGTGAATGTGTGTTTTTCTGAAAATTAAATATGTTTTATATATGTATATCTCAAGGTCGATGGAAGAATAAATGGGTATATTACTGTCTAAATGGATGATTTCTTTTTGAAAAATTGATTGTGTAACTGACTGATTAAGTGTATCATAGTGAATACATGGCTTAGTGAGTAATGTTTAAATATATAAATATCTGTATCATTTTTTCACTTTGTGTATAAGTGGCTGCATGGGTTGGTGAGTAGCTACATGGGTGTCTATATAGGTTATTAGTTGGTTTTTTGAGTATCAGTATGAGTGTCTGCATGGTTTGGTGGGGGGTATTACGTAGTGCATAGGTGCATGAATGAGTGACTCACTGTTTGTATGTGTTGAACAGAGCATGTGTGCAGGACTGCATGGGTGGATGTGTGTGTGTATGGGTGTGTTAGTGAGTAAATGACTGTCTCAATAGTGTCTTTATGAGTAAGTACATATGTTTAAAACTAGTATATGTGACTATTGGTTTATATATGTGAGTATATGTGAGAGTGAGAGATTGAAAGAGTTCCTGTATGAATAAGTATGTATTTCTATAAGTGATTGTTTAAAAGACTAAGTATGTGTAAGTTTCCGTAGAAGTAAGTGTGGTGGTGTGTGTATAACTGTATATGCAAGTAAATGTATGTTTGATTCTTTATTAGCATGAGTGACTATGTGTGTGAGTAGCTCTATGGATGAGTGGCATTGTGTAACAGGATGTATAGGTGTATGAGTACATATGATAAGTGAGTACATGTATGAGTGACTGTATAGGACTGTTGGTGAATGAGTGGATGTGTATGTGTATTTGAGATGTCATCAGTGATGTCATGAGTGATGTCACTGACCATGTCATGAGTGATGTAATATGTGACGTCATCAGCAGTGCATTGCGGGCGCGCGAGTTATAGTAAGCTGAACTAACTATAACGGGGGAATTTCATTGGTTTTTTACGAGTAAAATGTCCAGCTAACTATAACATGTGTGAAACCTATGGTTTTTTCACTGAATTTCTAAGGTTTTTTAAATGCTAATTCCTAACTATAACGTGTGTGAAACCTATGGTTTTTTCACTGAATTTCTAAGGTTTTTTAAATGCTAATTCCTAACTATAACGTGTGTGAAACCCATGGTTTTTTCAGTGAATTTGCAAGGTTTTTTAAATGCTAATTGTTTTTTTTTCTTCTATTTTTTTTAACATATTTTTATTTTAATTTTCTTACCTTTTATAAAGACTATGGTTAAATTTTTAAAATTCTTTAATATGTTTATTTTTAATATATTTTTTAAAATAAACATGTAAAATTTATTTGCAGTACATTTTTTTTATTTTTTTTATTATTTTTTAGTACGCGTACCGTAAGCTTACGGTAAGCGTACGGTTTACGCAACGCCCGTAATTTATCTACGCTGTTTGCGTATAGTTACGCAATTTGCGTAGCAGCGCGTACTCCGCGTGGGACGCCTACGCGTGTATGCTACACGCGCACGTTACGCGGAAGTGTCGGGTAGTGACTGTTATGCGCATGCGCGCAAGCGCGTGTATTTTTTACGCGCATGCGCACTTTTGCCGTAAGCGTACCGTAAGCGTACCGTAAGCGTACGGTAGGTCATGTGATCATGAAACACAACTTTTGATTGGTTGAAACTACTTTCAGTTCTAGAACTCTCCTACACCACACCCATTCCCCTCATTTCTGCTTGTGATCCCTTAGGAGAAGGAGCTGGGTTGTCTTTGTGATACGATGGCAGAACAGCAGAGCTCTTCTGAGAGTGAGGCTAGCACTAGCAGCACTGTTTTGAGGCAGAGAGCGAGGAAACAAAAGCCCTCTTATGTATGGGATTATTTTACTTTTCCTGAAGGCCAGCAAAAGGTGAATGCACCCTTAGTAACTTGCAAGCTGTGTCAGCGTGTACTTTCAAGAGGTAATCCTGACAGGAAGTATTCCTTTGGGAATCATACCATGAAGAGACACCTCAAGGATGTACACAGATGGACACATGGTCATCTTTTTGGAGGTAACTCTTCAGAAAGACAAGCAAGTACATCCACAGCAGCTCAGCCTGGACCATCATCTGCAGAGCTGACTCCTTCTTCTGCAGGTCAGGTGAGCCCTTCATCTGTGGGGGGAGCATCTCCTTTTGCTGGCCCTCTGGAAATGAACCCTCGATTTCGGAGGGTTGATATTCGATGCGCCTTTTGGCAAGATCTAATTTGCCATAGGGAGACCAGTGTTTCCCTAGTGAACAACAAAATAGATCAGCACACTTGTCGCTTTGAATAATTTTCCCATTCTTTCTTTCCTCTGTCCCTGCATGAACACAACGGTTCTTTTAAGAGCCAACCTTATCTTTCATCTTTTTTTTACATATGTTTTTAAAAACTTTTTTTTTTTTTTTTTACCGTACGCGTACGGTGCGCGTACCTTTTTTTAAAAAAAAAAAACACTAAAAATCAATTATCACATTACAAGGTCTTTGAGAGTACAATTATTATTATTGACTTACCATACCCACTCAAAAAATATTTATTCATTTGTTTTTTTAAAAAATTGCTTTAAAAATGGTTCTCTGCCTGTAATTCCTATTTGCACACAGAGTCATGTTTTCACATTAGTCACAAAACGAAATTTCTTTGCCAATTTGAAAGCACACTTACTGCTCTTTTTTTTTGACAAGTGAAAATCACTTTTACAGACTGACACATTATGAAACCACTTTTTTGATTTTTTTAAATGCACATGTCCAAACTGCTTTTTCAGACCACCACCATGTGTAACCTGGGTGGCTGCCTACATTCCAGCAAGGGCAACCAGCCTTAGTGATGCTGAATGTATTTGCATTACAGACTGAAACCTGAAAACCCCACTCGCTTGTAAATACTGTGCATGATTATACATGGAAAGGAGCTAGGTGTGTGCTAAGAGTCTGCTTCTGCACCAAAAAATCGCTCCCCCTTTTTCCTACTAATGCAACTGTGAAATCACCAGAAAAAAACGCAATAAATCTCTGCCTGTAATTCCTATTTCCACACAGAGTCATGTTTTCACATTAGTCCCAAAACGAAATTTCTTTGCCAATTTAAATGCACACTTACTGCTCTTTTTTTTTGGCAAGTGAAAATCACTTTTACAGACTGACACATTATGAAACCACTTTTTTGATTTTTTTAAATGCACATGTCCAAACTGCTTTTTCAGACCACCACCATGTGTAACCTGGGTGGCTGCCTACATTCCAGCAAGGGCAACCAGCCTTAGTGATGCTGAATGTATTTGCATTACAGACTGAAACCTGAAAACCCCACTTGCTTGTAAATACTGTGCATGATTATACATGGCAAGCAGATGGGTGTGTGCTAAGAGTCTGCTTCTTCCCCCAAAAAATCGCTCCCCCTTTTTCCTACTAATGCAACTGTGAAATCACCAGAAAAAAACGCAATAAATCTCTGCCTGTAATTCCTATTTCCACACAGAGTCATGTTTTCACATTAGTCCCAAAACGAAATTTCTTTGCCAATTTGAATGCACACTTACTGCTCTTTTTTTTTGGCAAGTGAAAATCACTTTTACAGACTGACACATTATGAAACCACTTTTTTGATTTTTTTAAATGCACATGTCCAAACTGCTTTTTCAGACCACCACCATGTGTAACCTGGGTGGCTGCCTACATTCCAGCAAGGGCAACCAGCCTTAGTGATGCTGAATGTATTTGCATTACTGAGTCCAACCTCAAACCCTTAAACTATTATTTTTTTTTCCAGTACACCTTAATTTATCGTGAAAACATAGTCCATATTATTTTACATGTTCCTCACATTTAAATTTCTCCCAAAACAGAAAATGATAAACGCAACTTCAACAAAAAGAATTTCCATTTCTATTATTCATTTCTTAATTTACCATATACATCTCCTCTCAAACTCTAACCTCACCTTTAAAATTAGTTAGTTGTGAAAGAAATGTGGCACTCAAACAGCAGATTATCAGAGCCAGGATCTCTGTTCTGTTCACCTCTCTCCTCTCAGCAGAACCAGATAATGGCAAACTTTCCCTCTATTTTTCCACACATATACATGTAAGTTTCAAATCTCAGTGCTTCCCCCTTTTTTTCAAATGTAATCACACATTTCTATTGGTTGGAAACCAACCCTTTTCCAAAAGTACCCTGCCCCCAACTTGACTTCTGCCTAGTACCCTTCCCCCAACTTGACTTCTGCCTGCTACCATAGCAACAGCTCATGGAACACTGCTGTGTGGAGTTAGGTCAGAAGTTCGCCACACAATGTTTCAATTCCACAGAGCAAGAGTGCTTGACTTTTCAAACCTAACAGCAAATCCATAGTACTGTTCTTTGGTAACACATTTTTTTGTACCAATACAAAACATGCTTCTATTAGTTTACACATACAGCCTAGTTTTTATTCTAGAATGGTATGAAACAGACAATCAGTTCTTTTTGTTTTGAAAAAAATATGTATGCCTCCATTTCCAAACTGTCTTTCTTTTCATATTGCCATTCTACTGAAAGACACCTCCTGAGTGCATCCAGTTCTCCTTTGAAGATGTTCACAGTGTGGATTGTAGGGCACAGCTATGTCTTCTGGAGTGAAAAGTTTGCAGAGAAAACAGATATGGTGAGAGACCTTGCTTTGCCAAATGTAGACATTAAATGGATTGGTCAGAGAGGGTTAAAGTGGCACCAATTGATGCCATTGGTGAAATCCTTCATGCAAATCCAACACCCTGACCTCATAATAGTGCACTGTGGTGGCAATGACCTAGGCACTTTGACTGGGGTAGGTCTGGAAATGCTTATGAAGGACACCTTTGCACAACTGTTTTCACTTTTCCCTAAAACTGCCTTTGTGTTTTCCAACATATGCCAAAGGCAAAAATGGAACTGGTCCAATCATTTCTGTCCGCAGATTGACAAAGCAAGAAAGCACGTCAACAAATCTGTTTCTGCTTTCCTCCGTGACTATGGTATGGGTGCCATTTACCACAACAACTTGCGTTATGACATGCAAGACATTTATAGAGGAGATGGTGTGCACTTCAATGATGAAGGGAACAGAGTCTTCCTCTTGAACCTTAGACTCTGCATCGGTACTTACTTGTAGGTACCACTAAAAAATCATTTCATAAACACAACGGCTCTTTTTAGAGCCCCCTAATATCTAAACACTTAAATCTGAATTTCATTTATTTTTTTATTTTTTTTTCTACCGTACGCTTACCGTAAGCTTACCGTACGCGTACCCTGTGATTTTTTTAAAAATCAATAAATGTTTTCTTTGTACTTTTCAGTCCTTCTTTGACCCCCTCACAAATGTAAGGGGGTCTGTAACTCTCCTCATTGCCCCCTTTTCTTGTTTTCACTCTTTTTTTTCTGAGTGAAACACACAAAATGGCGGCCGCCGCTTCCTGGTTTCGGCCGATTCGAATGTTTACTAAGATCTAACAGCCAATCAGAATCGCGCTCGCGCACGCCACCGTACGCGTACCGTAAGCTTACCGTAAGCGCACGGTAAGCGTACCGTAAGCGGGCTCAGATATATATATTGATTTAAAGGCTATTTTCTCAGAATCTACTGAACAGATTTACACCAAACCTACAAAAGGCACTTCCTTGACATAGGGACTACCTCTCTGCCAAATTTCTAGTAATTCTGTTCAGCCGTTCGGGCTGTAGCTCGTTCTAAAGGTCCTATGGAAAAATGCATGGGAAAAACGCGTTTTGGGACCCCCCTTTTATCTCAGCCCCCGCTTGACGTATCCCCCCGAGACTTTCAGGGTAGGAGCGGAGCGTAGCGCCCCACCTATTTTGAGAAATTCACGAGGATTCATCGACCGGCGCCAAAGTTATTCAAAATAGAATGTTGCGGATTTCCTATGGAAAAGGGGTCCTAACTATAACTACCTACTGGCGACCGCCAGTAGGTAATATATATATATATATATATATATATATATATATATATATATATATATATATATATATACACACACACACACATATCTATTATTTCTTTTCACTGAAAAGATTACAGGGACCTTATAGTTAGGCTGGCTCAGAATTTACTCATACAAAACCACAGAAATTCAGCAGTTATGGTTACGTTAGCTAACTATAACTTTTGCCCCCACAATGCACTGCTTATGACCTCACATATTACATCACTCATGACATGGCCAGTTACATCACTGGTGGTATCACTGAGGCTGAAGCCAAGTCCCAAGATTGCTGCCAACACTTCCTAGTTTAAGTGTTGACAGCCAATCAGATTTCAGCATGGGGACTGTCGGATCCTCGGAGGATCCGTGCCCCTATCAATTCAATTCAATTCAAATAGACTTTATTCGGATTTCAGAAGATCCATTCATAAAAGCACAAAAACAAAACTTTTAAAATACACATTAAATACTACAATTTTGGGCCGCAACTTATTACAAATAAGAAAATAATTTATAAAAACAACAATGAAAACACAAATATCCTTCTGACTGGGCTGTGCATAAGGCCATCATACAACGATGTATAAAATTATGCATAGAAAATAGCTATTAATTTTATAAAGGCAAAACAGGTACAATGTATTAAATTGAGCAAGACATGCTTTAAAGTGCAAATGAATGTCTAAACAAAATTAATCAATTTTCAGCGACCTGCGCGAACGTACAATGGCTTTGAGAAAGCTACTAACTCTAAAAATTAATTCATCTGATCCCAGCATTAAAAAATGTCTATAGGCAAGGTTGTGGTCAATCAAGTCATGTTTCCTACAGTATGGAATTAGATAATGTCTTGTAAATTTCATGTAAAAACCACAGCCGAAAATAAAATGGAGCATACTCTGGGTTCCACCATGGTCACAAGGACAGTGTAGTTTTTCCGAATTTTTGATGTAACCCAGTGGAAAGCAGATAAGGTTTATGATGCTCCTGTCCCTGAATCTAAATAATAAAAATCTGGTCCATCTGCCCAGTTTTTTACATAAATAGAACTGGGGAGACGTCAGGGATTCAGTGTGTGGTTCCTGGATTAGTAAATAATCAATTGTAGATTGTTTCACGGAGTCTGCTCTTTCCCTTTCATTGTAAAAATGCTGATAGAGTGCCCTTCTCACCAAGTTTTTATGAGAGCTGTCAATCCTGTCAGGGTATGTGAAAAGATGACCGTAATTGACGCTCACAAGGCTCCTTTCTACCGCATTGATCCATGGGATTAGACCGACATTGTCACTTTTCAAACAATCTAAAATAATCTCACGGGTCAGGGAAGCTGCCGGGTTTTGCCAGATCCTTAACCAAAATAATGCAGGTCTCGCTCTTATAAAATCCTCAACATATTGCAGTTTTAATTCATTGTGACATACAAGGGTCGGTGCACTAATAATTCCCCCCAGGATCTTTCGGCAAAATCTGTTCTCTTCTCTCTGTAGTTCTGTACAGTTTGAAAACCCCCAAACTTCAGCACCATATGTTCCAGTTGGGAGACATTGAGTTCGGTAGATTTGTAGTAAGCTAAGAACCACATTGGCCTGGCGTGGTTGGCGTAGGGAGGTAATGGAGTTGATCGATTTTGAAAGTTTATTTCTCCCCATCGCAACATGTGGTTGCCACGAGCCACTATTAGAGAATAACAGACCCAGGTAAGGAAAAGTGCAAGTGCTTTTTAGAATATTTGGACCTATCACAATCTTTGAGATTTTATAGTTTTTAGGGCCGCAAGTCATTATAAAAGATTTGTTGAAGTTAGTGCACAGCCCTAAATCGGACATATAATTAACAAATCCCGATATTAAAATACGCAGAGCATTCGGAGTGCGGCCCATAAGGACCGCATCATCCGCGTAGAGTAACGCCGGGATAGGTTTCTTGTTGATGATAGGAACGTCCTTAGTCAAATTGCATAGGGAATGAGTTAATTCATTGATGTATAGAATAAAAAGCAAGGGGGCCAAGACACAGCCCTGTCTCACCCCCTTGCCAATTAAAATCTCATTTGAAACCTCACCGTCGTTGTTTAATCGAACTCGGGCTTTCAGGTTGCGATGGAGGTTGGCCAAAAAATGGACTAAGGGTTCATCTAAACCATAATTTAGAAGAATGGACCATAAGCGAGAGCGGTTAACAAAATCAAATGCTGAGCTTAGGTCCATAAAGCCAAAATACAAAGGGGATTGTTTAGCTCTCGTGTATTTGGCCATTATGAGGTTAAGGTTTAAACATTGTTCCACCGTGCCAAGCTTGCTCCTGAAGCCAAGCTGACAACGGTGGATAATTGAATTTTCGTCTGCCCAGGTACTTATTTTATCGAATAGGACCCTGCCAAGGACCTTCAGGGTGTTGTCGATCAAGGATATTGGTCGGTAACACCCCGGGTCCAACCTATTTCCCTTTTTAAAGATGGGTACAATAGTACTACAAGACCATGTCGGAGGGATGGATTCCTTACTCAGGTTATTAAAAAGATTACAGAGTAAGGGGGCCCAAAAGCATGTGTTTGATTTTATCTGGTCGATGGACAAACCATCCGGACCGGGGGCCTTATTGCCAGCACTATTTGCGATGGCTTCCTCCACCTCCTCTAATGTTATGACTATGGTATTATCTGGGAAATTATCCTCAGTTTGATCTCCTGCTGCAGCATAAAGCTTTGAAAAATGGCTGACCCATGAGTCTCCTGTGATGTTACAGTTTATCGGGGTGATATTGCTTCCCAGGGCTCTCAAGCTTTTTACTTCTCTCCAGAAACCAGTCGAATCTTTTAGGGCAATTGTTTTAGTGAGATTATCCCAATGGCTTATTAGGAGCTCTTCAGTTCTGACTTTTAAAACCTGTTTGTATTTAAAACGTAATGAACTGACGAGGGATACATCTCGGGGTTTAGCTTCCAAAGCTTTCCTAAGTTCTCTATTGGCCCTCGAACAATTGGTATCGAACCATCTTTGATTATTTATGTTATGATCTGTTACTGGTCTGGAGATTGCCCTTTTTATAACTATACATAGATCACAGAAGGATTTAATAATATCGGGGCCACCAAGTGTTAGGCAATTGGAGATCAACAGGGGATTATTCTTCATCACATTAGTTAGGATCTCTCGGTTGTCAATCCCTCTCCAGACAATCCTAAGCCTATCTGTAGATACAGTAATATTTTGAGCTCCAACCTCATATGGGCCTACAGGTTTTTTAATAGATTTGAGATGGATTACTAATGGCAGATGGTCGCTATATGGGCTGCTGACAACCTCAGACTTAAGTAGCACTTCGCTAAGGAGGGAAGAGGTAAACATATAGTCAATCGTGGTTAAGCAACCACGGCCAATGTACGTGGGGACCGGTGCCTTTCCCTCAGCGGTTCCACAATAACCCATAACATCGTCTAGGTCTCTGCTATGTAAAAGATCCAGTAGTTCAGAGCCTCGTCTACAGGGCGGAGATGTAGAATGAATATGAGCATTAAAGTTCCCGCCAACACAGATACAATCAAATAGACCATATTTTTCACCATTCGCAACTTCGTCGATGAACTTAAACAATTCTAAAAAGGTGGGGTTAGGATGGTTAACAAAATCGTTATTATAAAAATTTATAAAACAAATTTTTAACCTTGCAGCATATTTCACGGCTATCAAATTTTTACTAACCACGTGTAAAGGTTCAATTTTCACGTCCTTAGATATTTTTGCCCAGATAGATAGACCACCACTTGGACGCCCCAAGGCAGGAGATGGTACAATGAGATTGTGGCAAAAGAAACCCTCCAATAATTGAGTGCATGTGCACCATGTTTCTTGTAACATTACCACATCAAAGTTACTTATCCAGGTAACCCATTCTTGGATTTTCATCTTACCTGGGAGCCCAGCAATATTCCAACTGATAACACTTAGAGTGTCGATAAATGGAATAGTGGTGGAAAAAATAGGGGCAGTAGGGGGGTCTGAACAAACTACATGTGGGGGAGCTAATCTATCTGGGCAGGATTTGTGAATACATATGGGATTTGCCGTATCCAGGGGCACTATACTGATGACCGTATCCAATATAGTAGGAAGTGTTAATGGTTGTCAGTCTAGACTTCCTAAGTCCGATAAGGCGGAGAATCTGTTAGATATAGGGATGGTATTAGAAACCGTTTGAAATAGTCTGTGGGGGGGCCTATAAAAATAACCCAGTGGGTGAAGGCTTATTGCAGTAAATGGGCTAACATGGGTGTTATGTGTGTCCATGAAAAATCTTACAAAATTCGGATGTCTAAAGTTAATCACTATACAGTCCCCACTGATATTTTTCTGTTGTGGGCCCACCCAACTTACCCTACGAGTTAATATAATCTCATTTGAGATGTCCCATCTTGCCCCTTTATGTTTTGTCAGCCAGTTGATACATTTATTGTGTAATTGTACCCATGACTCGCTTTGGCCTTCTTTAAGAGCAGGTACGCCTGCTAGCACTAAAACATATGGGCAAGCTTCTGGGGGTAAGTGGAGTGATGGCCCTAGATTATTGGTGGGTCTGTTTCTTACTGATGTACCTCCGCTAGTGCTTACGCCATCCAAAGTAATGCCTGTCCTATCTGTTGAGGAGGTTAGCGGGGTGGTGGTAACCTTGGCATCCGAAATTGAAGTACCAGTCCTTACTGTTCCTACTGCACCAGAGGGATCGTGATCTGGGCCCATAGGCAATACAGATTGACTATTGGCTGGGGTGCCGCTAAATAGGACAGTTTTGGCGACAGTTGGGCCTTGCATATTTCCACGGCCAGAATCAGCAACGGCAGTCGAGCCCCCCTCCCTCAGACCATTACATAAGGATTCCAATTTACTCATAATTTTCTCGCCTCGGACAACATCTAGGTTAATAGTGCCTTTCCTTTTGATTTCCTCTTTTTTGACAAGGTTTTCGATTTTATCCAATCTCTTAAAAACAGTATTAAATTGTTTAACTATTTGAATTTCAACTTGTTTAAAAATAGTATCAACAATAGTTTCTATCAAATTGCCATTAAATTTAGATAAAGTATTTTGATCGATGGACTCAGTCTGAGTGCTGACTGTATTATCACTGCTCTCCTTAAGTGGCATAGAAACCCCACAAATGCTTTTGTCCGTGGCTGGAGACTCTAATCCTCGTGTGAGGGTGATAGGTCTCTCAGATCCTTCAACCGATGGTAATGGGGAAAGTGGTAAGTCCTCAATGGCACTTGATATAACTATTTCACAATCTTTGTCTTTGTTCCACATGCTCTGTGGCGTAGGTTGATTTTTACAACGACCTAATTGTTTCATTTTATTTATTAGACATTTCACTGGGCCTCTCTTGCGTTTCTCCCTTATAAGTTTGTTGGAGCATGGCATTTTATCTAGTTCAGGCTCCGCTAAACAGTCGGTTACAGCAGTAGTAGAAGTTAGAATGTCATCATGAATAGTTGGTTTAATAACCGTTACTGTAGGGGAGAGGGGGAGGCCCAGATTGGATAAAGCCTTGGGAGATTGTGAACATGGCAAAGTTGTGGTGGTAGGGAATCCGAAAGACAGTCTACGTTCGGTATCAGCAATCTCATTGCTGACCATAGTGAGAGCGTTGCCCAACAATGAATCTATCGACGTAGATGGCTCAATAGGGGCAGCAGTGTCTACGAATGTAGACTTCGTTGTACGTTTCCCCATGTTTCCAGTAATTACCTGTTCAGCCTGTTGATGCAAAGGGGGTAGCCCAGCCCGGCCTCCTCTGTCCCCTGACGGCCACAGACGGCCCGCCCTCTGCCCGGGCTCAGCCCGGCGCCGCCCGCGCGCGTCCCGCGAAGCGGAGGAAGGGTCGCGCTTTTCAACGCCTCCTGGCGCGACGGCGGGCGGAAGTGCCCCGTTAGCGCTTAGGAGGCTGGGAAGTGTAGTCCCAGGGTCCCGCAATGCCGTAGATTTCAGCCGGCAGCAGCAAGGCAGACAGCGTGGGTGAAGAGAAACGCTGCCAGCAGGTCCCAGGTAGGTGCTTTCTCCGCCGCCTCTCACTGCTCACTCGCTCACTGAGCCCCCCGCTCCACCGAGGGAGGGTCGCGCTTTTCAACGCCACCTGGCGCGACGGCGGGCGGAAGTGCCCCGTTAGCGCTTAGGAGGCTTGGAAGTGTAGTCCCAGGGTCCCGCAATGCCGTAGATTTCAGCCGGCAGCAGCAAGGCAGACAGCGTGGGTGAAGAGAAACGCTGCCAGCAGGTCCCAGGTAGGTGCTTTCTCCGCCGCCTCTCACTGCTCACTCGCTCACTGAGCCCCCCGCTCCACCGAGGGAGGGTCGCGCTTTTCAACGCCTCCTGGCGCGACGGCGGGCGGAAGTGCCCCGTTAGCGCTTAGGAGGCTGGGAAGTGTAGTCCCAGGGTCCCGCAATGCCGTAGATTTCAGCCGGCAGCAGCAAGGCAGACAGGGTGGGTGAAGAGAAACGCTGCCAGCAGGTCCCAGGTAGGTGCTTTCTCCGCCGCCTCTCACTGCTCACTCGCTCACTGAGCCCCCCGCTCCACCGAGGGAGGGTCGCGCTTTTCAACGCCTCCTGGCGCGACGGCGGGCGGAAGTGCCCCATTAGCGCTTAGGAGGCTGGGAAGTGTAGTCCCAGGGTCCCGCAATGCCGTAGATTTCAGCCGGCAGCAGCAAGGCAGACAGCGTGGGTGAAGAGAAACGCTGCCAGCAGGTCCCAGGTAGGTGCTTTCTCCGCCGCCTCTCACTGCTCACTCGCTCACTGAGCCCCCCGCTCCACCGAGGGAGGGTCGCGCTTTTCAACGCCTCCTGGCGCGACGGCGGGCGGAAGTGCCCCGTTAGCGCTTAGGAGGCTGGGAAGTGTAGTCCCAGGGTCCCGCAATGCCGTAGATTTCAGCCGGCAGCAGCAAGGCAGACAGCGTGGGTGAAGAGAAACGCTGCCAGCAGGTCCCAGGTAGGTGCTTTCTCCGCCGCCTCTCACTGCTCACTCGCTCACTGAGCCCCCCGCTCCACCGAGGGAGGGTCGCGCTTTTCAACGCCTCCTGGCGCGACGGCGGGCGGAAGTGCCCCGTTAGCGCTTAGGAGGCTGGGAAGTGTAGTCCCAGGGTCCCGCAATGCCGTATTTTTCAGCCGGCAGCAGCAAGGCAGACAGCGTGGATGAAGAGAAACGCTGCCAGCAGGTCCCAGGTAGGTGCTTTCTCCGCCGCCTCTCACTGCTCACTCGCTCACTGAGCCCCCCTATATATACAAATCTGTTTTCCCTTAATATTTAAAAAGCTACAGAACAAACTTACACCAATTCACAAAAAGGTCGCTTTCTGGATCAAAAGTGACCTTTCTGCCAAATTTGGTGTAATTCTGTTAAGCAGTTGGGGCTGCAGTCATGTCTAAAATCTCTGGGAATTAACATGAGAAACACACTTTTTTGAGCCCCTCTTTTTCTCTGCCCCTGCTTGACAGATCACCCCAAAACTCTCCATGCACCACTAGAATGATCGGCACACTTTTTTTTTTATATATATATATATAATCAAAACAAAGCTGACAAGCCTCGCAGGTCCATGTGTGATGCTACTCCAGTCCAGGTTCTTTTTTTGGGATTCTGGGACGTGTAGTCCTGCTTCTATAGAATAAACAATCCTACTAGTCCCAGAATTCAAAGAAAACCCCTTGACTGGAGAAGCACATCACAGGTGGACTTAGCAGTGCTGTAGGGGTGATAATTGAAGCCTAGTTCAACCTGCTGTTTCTCATTAAGGAAAGTAAAAAAGCTTGAGATGTTAATTATCCTGAGTTGTCTCTTAAAATAATTTGACTGTACTCAATTCAAAAGGAAGCTGGAAAATGTCCATCTTTTGGATTTTTATATTAATTTTCTCATGCTGTGGGAGGCGGTAGAGAAGTGATGTAGGAGGCTGAGCGGGCATTATTGTACCTAGAAATAACCTAATGTCTAGAGGGGAAGAAACAAGGTCTGTAATTGCTGTGTACAGAAGCACACCTGCAGGAGGTATTAACTCCATGACCATACATGCCAACAAACCCGATCTGGCAGAAAACTCAATTTATTTTGCCAAAAAAGGCTTTATTTGAACAGTCTTGTGCCTAAAATTACTTCTGCTTCAGTGAAAGTCAATGGGGAAAATGCATTCCCCCCCCACTGTGTTTTTCAAAATCTCCCTCTTCCAGTTTCAAAATGTTGGCATATATGCATGATGTTGTCATGGGCATATAAGCAGGCGTTTCAAAACCATGCCTTAATTTTATTTATTTCAGCAGGTAATTAATGTAGGGAGAGAAAGGAGTAAACTGCTAAGATGAGAAAACCTGTCCTTGCTCGAACAAGAGTATCTTTTGTGTCTAAGAGGAAGTGTGGAAATGCTTCCCACCCTCCTTTCCAATGGATTACCATGAGTTACATTTGACTGCAAATTCTTGCTTGGCTGTTAACGTAGCCTGCATGGGCCGCATTCCCAATGTTTTTGTAAAAATCTACTATTCTCTCAGAAAATAAATTCGACTAACTTGTGTGTGAGTACATTACAACGTTGTGTTAATTCACAATTATTTGCATTGGCTCCTCATTTAAGCATGTTTATCTTACCCGTTGCATAAACAGCTGGTAAGAACTGGTATGGAGGGTCCAAGGGCAACCAGAATACCCGATCCTTGCTTATGTCAAATCAGGTCATTGACCACTGGTGTCTTGGGTCCCCATATTATTGTTACCCCCACGGCACAAGTCCTAATAAAAGAAGTGGGGGGACTAACCAGGTTAGGCAGTATGCAAGTGAAATCGTGACATGTGCCATCACAGCACATGATGTCGCGACGCATGACATTGCACGTGACATCCCAGGAAGTGATCTCACTGGAAGTGACATCAAAAGAAGTGACATCAGATATTAAGACCTCACACATATGTTTATCAGGTATATAATGAGTACATTTAAGCACATTATGAGATTTAAAAAATAAGATTTGGGGTTGTGTCAAAAATAGTGGTGCAATCCAGACGCAAAATCTGGGCCTCAACTAATAAATACTTTTTTTAAACCATGCCACAAAGAAATTAATTGGCAACAAAGAGAAGCATGGTAGTAGATCTGTTGTGCTTAATTTGTTGCAAAGTCTACATTTTAAAATATTTGATTTGGTTAAGGCATCTGCTGTGAAGGTGCCCAGTAAATCTCAGGGATTAGTAATAACGGTGAGATAACTCTGGCGGTTAATGCACTTGCTGGCGAGATCTGTGTTTTGTGAAGTCCCAGATTTGAATCAAAGTATTAGAGAAGGTAACTGTGTCTCCTGCAAATCACATAATCTAACACGCAGATGACAGATTTTTAATTTATGTAGGTATAATGTGGGTTCATGCTTTTAACACAGGGATCCCTTTGTTACCTGCAGTTCATACATAGTAGTCCTTCTAATAGACCACAGTGAGGTATGAAGGACATGTGACTCCTACACCCTGTAACCCTCACTGTCTCATGCAACTCATCTTGTACATTGATTTACACGTGTACATGATTTATTGTCAATGCATAATGTGTATGTTACGTGAAGAGCTCTGACACCCTGCATTGGGTTGCATAGCGCTATAAAAGAAATAAAATAGTGATATTGAAATTGTTATTTATGTAAATAGTGGGACAGACCAACACACCTGACATTCTTACAGGGCATGCATCTCTTTATATACAGCGACTGAACAAAGGCAAAAGTGTGCCACTCATAAGTACTTGTGAAGGGATAACACGCTGTGTGCCTTTGTTTCCCCTCCGTGGCATTTACATTTAAGTGTGAGGTTCCAAGTCGCCTCCAGTTACGATATTCAAATAAAAGGAGGCCTGATGGCGCCTTAACTTCAGCCCAGCTGGAGGGAAACAAGGATTTGCAATGCAATAGGTCTCGCATTCACGCACGTTTGAGCTATTGGCCTTGTAAATGACAATGCCTTTTATTTATGTTTTGGGTTGTAAAACATAGATAAAAGGCATTGTCATTTACAATGCTAGTAGCTTAAACTCTTGCAAATGCGAGACCTATTGCATTGCAATAAACGGCCTTCTCGACCACTTGTTAGATTGTAAATATCAGATGAAGAGACCGGCCTGCGATGTCTTCAAAGTAGTGGTAAATAGTGCATTGAAGAAGATGTGTTAGTGTTGTAAATTACACAGACACAAACTGTGAAGTGAGTGTTACATATGATCCGAGCTATAAACACTAACAAAGTGCTCCAACACCTTTCGCTCTGTGATTACACTGCCCGGCTCAGGAGGGGAGGGGGGGCTATTTACTGCCCTCTCCGTGATTTGAGTGTGCAGTGTGGCATTGCATAATGTCATTGCTATCTTTGGCCTAATAAAAACACTCCAGCTGTAGTAGGGCCCTGGTTTCACCTCCTGGTGGTGCAGGGCGGGCTGTGCTTTATGGCAGGTATGGAGAGAGGTAGGGATGGTCTCGGCTGCAGGTCCGGCCTCGTACAGTGACCCTGCTATTTCTAGTGAGCAAGAGGTGCTGAGGTGGTGGTATTGGTATTGGTGGTGGTGGTATTGGTGGTGGTGGTATGGGTGGTGCTGGTATTGGTGGTAGTTCTGGTATTGGTGGTGGTGGTGGCGGTATTGGTGATGTTATTTGTGGTGGTGGCATTGGTGGTATTGGTGGTGTTGGTATTGGGGTATTGGTGGTGGTGGTATTGGTAGTGGTATTGGTGGTGGTGTTAGTATTGGTGGTGTTATTGGTGGTTGTGGTATTGGTAGTGGTGGCATTGGTGGTGGTGGTATTGGTGATGTTATTGGTGGTGGTGATATTGGTGGTGGTGGTATTGGTGGAGGTGGTGGTATTGGTGGACATGGCTGGACTGGCCATAGTGGGCACCGGGCATTTCCCCGGTGGGCTGCTAGGATGGGGGCCGGTTTTGGGTCCTCTGGGGTCCGTTTTTGTTACCGGTGGCTGGCAATATCGGCCCCCTGTAAGAAAATTGGCCGATACCGGCCGTAGCAAACAGCTCGGCTGCACCCCCCTACTGGGGAGCGGCTGAGCAGTTTGCCAGGGACAGTTTCGGTTCCCAGTCTGGTGGTATTGGTGGTGGTGGTGGTATTGGTGGTGGTGGTGGTGGTGGTATTGGTGGTGCTGGTGGTGGTATTGACGGTAGTGGTATTGATGGTGGTGGTGGTGGTGGTGGTATTGACGGTAGTGGTATTGGTGGTATTGGTGGTAGTATTGGTGGTGGTGGTATTGGTGGTATTAGTGCTGGTTGTATTGGTGGTGGTGGTGGTATTGGTGGTGGTGGTGGCTGTATTGGTGTTGATGATATTGGTGGTGGTAGCATTGGTATTGGTGGTGGTGGTATTGGGGGTGATTGTATTGGTGGTGGTGTTGGTGGTATTGGTGGTGGTGGAGGTGGTGATATTGGTGGTGGTGTTGTTGTTAATAAAACAGGCTTTTGAAAACAACAGGTCGGGTAGCTTTAGTGCAGATTACATGTAACACAGATGTGCTGTTGTCAGCTTCAGCCCATTAGAACACGATTATGTACTACCTGGAATTCACATGAATTAATTCGCTAATCATTTCTAAATCCATTTTACTGGGGGTTTGAAACAGACACAAGATAATGTCGGATTAAAGTGATTGAAAGCGGGTGTCCGTGTTACAACGGCAGCTGTGCTACTTAAAAAAACACAAGCGGTTTCAGCTGAAGCAGCGTATATCCGGCCTGCAGTAAGAGAAACTCCATAAAGTAAATAGTGCTTACAGACTAAATAACAGGTCCCTTGTAACAACAAAAGTAAAGGGGCCAGTAGCCATGAGAGGTTACAAATGAAGACAAGTCTGTACTAAGGAGGGACTAACAAGCCTATTAACCAATTCGAAGGCAGCATTTACGAAAGACAATCACTTAATCTTCCTGTGCCTAACAAAAATAAATGTATCCATATGTAACGAAACTGGTGCTCATGTAAAGCACTCTGATACCTGATGTCTCAGGTCTAGTTCGCGCTATATAAAACTCTAAAACTATTTTTTTTAAATGACACAAGGCACACGCCAATGAAAAATATCGGTGGAGAGTGGGCGCGGCTTCTCTTACATATTCTACAACAGTAGTCTCGCAGAGCGAGTAGAGCATGCGGTCTGTCGCTAGGCTCGACCTAAAAAAAGCTCCCTCGCTGCCTGCACGTTGCTGCTGGGAATCAAAAGCAGACAACGTGCAGGCACTGCAGAACGTGTCCCAGTGTCTGAAAATTCACCAGGACAAGTTCAGCATATTTCTGTTGAGCCCAACTTCTTGGCAGGAGGGACGGTGTCCACCCTGTGACAAGAGTGGGTAGATGCCGTGTACCTGCATGTACCCCCGACTTGTGCCCTGGTTACCCCACAATGAAAAACAGGTAAAGCCCCTCAGATTTTGTCTCAAGATAGCAACAGCAGAGGAAAGGGCTTTGTGGTTTGTTCTGCAAAATTGTAGAATTCTGTTCCCTTTGCTATAAAAAATTCGCACAACTTTCTGCATTTTAGGAAAGCATTAAAAACATGGCTCTTCAATCAACAATTGAGCATTGGGTCTCCAATAATTAGGCCTCTTAGTTACTCCCCCTTTCTCAAGGCAGCACCAAGACGCCTTCGGGTATTCAAGTGCTATAAAAAACTCAATAACATAACATAATGTAACAGAGCAGTTCAAGGCACTCTCAGGGAGGTGATGTTGCTGAACACTCCGAACTTGCATTACAACACTCAATAAATCATTCTTCAAAAAATAGATTTTCCTTTTAAAAATGAATAGTAATTTAATGCTCAGACAGCTTAGTGTGCCTACAAACATGTACAGGAGGACTGAGGAACAATTAAAGGCAGGGCCATAGCCAGGAGTATTTGTTTCGGGGGACACAACCCCCTATAATGACAACATGAAGAGAAGTTTCAGACTGCGGGGGCAGGGTTTGTTATATTGCCTCAAAACTTTTGAAAACTTACTCCAATGCAAATCATTTGTGTGCTAGGAGCGGGTGTTGTAGAAAACAATGACATAGCGTCCATGTTGCTGTGTCATTTGTGGCTGACACCTTTTGTTGGTATTGGCTTGGTTGACAAGAAAACGTTGCATTCTGGGCCATTTAGTTCCAATTATCCCGGGGTGAATGCCCTTTAACCCATTCGAGCTAATTCCTCTTTGATCTGCTATATTACAAACTTTCAGAACGAGCTGCCAGCTGGCTTAAGGTGCTTTACTGTATGTGATTGCATTTCTCCTTATTAACATCACAAAAGATAAACATGTTTGTGAACCTGTACCGTGCATTGCGCCTTCAGTATTGAAGCTTGTCCCTCCCAGTCTACCAGTGCTTAGTTTGAACTGGTGGTTTCCGGTGCTAAGCACCTTCACTCAATTGCCAACACTAGCACTTATGACATTCTGCCTCGTGGTGGCGCTGTCTATTCAATTTAGAAACCAATTGCCTAATAATTCAATATACATTGAAAATGACTAATGCCTGCCTCCCAATCCATTCTTGTAGCTTTGGGGCCTGGGACAGTCTGAACTGTAACACTTGTAGGAATGTGATGGTTAGCAGTTGTGTAGGTACTGTCATAGGCAGCAGTGGGTGGTCCAAGTTGCAGTGGCCCCCTGACGAGGCCCCTGCACTTTACAAATTAATCACAGCTGTCTACCATGTAAATAAATGCTGGCCACTTTCGGGCATTTCTATGAAGCTCATGTTGACAGTACGCAGGACAGTTCAAGGAACATATTGCTAGGCTACTTGAGGGATACCAACCCCGCCTTTTGCCATTATGGGACCAATAACAGAGTTACTGATACCGGACGCATTGGCATCTCTTGGTCTTACAGAATGAAAATGCCCTCTTACAAGTTGGACACTCAAGATCCACTTATAAATGGGGAGTTATTGGGAGATATGACTCCAGATCTCCCCCGTAATTCCTCATTTCTCCCATTAGTTTCACCTAAGGATTTCAGCTGCTTTTAAGAAGTTGAAATCCCTTGAGGAAAGAACACATAGATCCACAGACTTACTGCAGCTTTTACAATTCTGATGAAGTTGGTAACCATCACAATGATTCCCAACTTGTCATTAGCTCATAAAAGGAAACAAATGTGCCTAAAAGTACTAGAATGCAACAAGCATTGGGCTGAACACACAGCGTTGGAGGATGATATGTCATGGATACTCTGTGCATCTTCCGTCCCTGTTTGTCCATTTACTGTCTGTTATCCTTCTGACTATGACTTTTCCTATCTATTTTCTTTTCCTTCTCTGAGAACTTTCTTTCTCTCCTTGTTCTGTCTTTCTTTGTTCCGTTTATCTCAGATCTCGTTTTGTTTCTGTCTCTGCTCCTTCTGTTTGTCCTCTCTCAGCTTCTGCAGCCTCTCAGTACCCCTTTTCTCTCTCGATGCATCTTCTCACATGCTAGGCACAGCCTGCTTTGGGAACATACTACATCACCTGAGCAGATATTTGTATACGGCTCTCTTTCTAAAGGTGATTGGGCGGGTATGACGTCATAAGAATTTTGTGAGGTCATGAGCTTCTCAAAGTCCTGCCCAGGGGTTAACAAAATTCAGATTCTAACTTTAGTCTTAGCATCTCTGCAGTAGGACATGTATAAGAGTGTTGACCATAGAGATGGGTGTGTTGATTCAGTGCAGGAATAGCAGTTGATGGCCGGGAGTGCTGCAAATCAGAGTTGAGATGCACTCGCTGGTACTAATGTGGATGTCACTAGTGGAATAACAGGAGAACTGCACATTAGGACTGAGGAGCATTGGTTGAGCTATGTGCGATTCTATTGAAATAACAGGAGCTGCTTTAAAGTGTAGAACTTAGGTGCATTAGAAGTTCTGTTAAATCATCTTAAACTCTTAATAATGTAGAGCATGGATACTTTCAAACGTTTTCCCTGGGGCAAAAAAGTTTGGTTTGTGGTGTGACCGAGGGCTGCACTAATGGCAGCAGGGTGGTGATCGGGTGTTGGAGGTCTAAGGTGGGTGGTTGTAGGGGAAGTGAAGCATGTACATCTAGTAGCTGAAATAAATTGCACAACGTGGACTGAGAAAACCTTGGATCAAGCCTGGCTTCCCCAATTGACCAAATTATGCCATCCTAGACAATTCTTTTTTTGGTTGCCCTCCTTCTTCTCAGTTATCACAAATAAGCGGACCTCAAAATACATGACTTCAGGATGTGTGCGGTATAAAACCTTCTCCTGTTTATTTATTTATTTAGAAAGGTTTACATAGCGCAAACATGACCACCGAGGGTATCAGAACGTTTTACAGTTTATGCATCAAGAAGGGTACAAGCAAACAAAACAGAATCAACATTCTCGTGAGCCAGGCAGCTGGGCCACAAATCAGCGTCTATGGCCCCAGTGTCCGATGGAGAAGCCTGACTGAGGCAGAAATTTCTTTTTTGAAGAGGGCAGTGGAAGGGTTCACCCTGACTTCGGGGCGAGGGAGTTCCAGATCCTCGGAGCCATACCTGAGAAGGCTCGATTGTAGGTCTTTTTTTTCTTCAATTTCTGTGGTTTGAGCAATAGGATGCTTCCGCTTCTGGAGGCTCTTGAACCACATGAGAGCTCAAGCTTCTGAGCGAGGTAAAGCGGGGTCTTAAAGTGGATAGCTTTGTGTGCCATGCATGCAATTTTTAACTGTATCCGAGCTTCATATGGAAGCCAATTCAGGGCCAGCAAGTCCGGAGAAAAATGGTTGTATCTTTTAGTGTCAGTTATGAGCCTAGCAGTCGAATTGAGGGCAACCCTAAGAGGAGCTGTTTTCACTCTGGGCAAGCCGCACAGCATTGCACTACCATAATCAAGCTTTGAGATCACGAATGCTTGCACTGCAACCTTTAGGTCATGAGCAGGGAGATAGGGTTTGAGTCTTCTGAGGATGCTGAGTTGGAAGTTCGCTCCCTTGGTGAGGGAACTAATGTGCTTCTGCATGTTCAGACTTTTGTCTAATATAATACCCAGAGAGGATGCCGAATCAACGAGGTGAGGTCTACAATTAAGAGCAGTAAGAGGGGTGAGATTAGTAGGAATTCAGTTTTTAGAGCATTAAGCTTCAGGTGGTTACGTGTCAGCCCGCTTTGTGTTTCCAGCAGGACTAAGTTTAGGGACTGAATCTTCCCGGGGGGGGGGGGCGATCTTCAGGTATAGTTGGGTATCATCCACATACATGTGATGGTGAATGCTGGATGATTTCAGAATTTCTGTCGGAGGCTCCATGAACAGGTTAAAGAGTGTTGGGGAAAGCACTGAACCCTGGGGAACCCCCAGAGTGACAGATGTAGGATGGGACAGGGATTGGTTCACCTTGAAGCTTTGGGATCTGTTCTGAAGGAACGAAGAGAACCAGTTTAGTACAGACCCCGACAGCCCCATCCTGTGTTCCAGAAGGTCAATTAGGTTATCGTGTTTGACAGTGTTGAATGCTGATGAAAGGTCAAGAAGAATCAATAGGCATGATACATTATGGTCCAACATTCTTAGCGCATCATCGATAATGTACATTAGCGCAGAATCTGTACTATGGCCCAGGCGGAATCCAGATTGGCATTGGTCCATGAGAGGAGTCGTTGATTTAATAAACTATAGTACTGTCCATGTGTAATAGGAACCCTGGCCACCCAAAGGGTGCACATAACAACTGGCTTGCCTCTTAGTTCACTATAGGCATTGTTTTGAGGGTGGGGGAGAAGCACGATTGTTTCACTTAATAAAATACTTCTCAATGCATGGACATCTGATTTACTAAGGTGAAGCGGTTCTGCATGTTAATGAAATACACTTTTTGAATTTTTAGAGACTTTATCATATTTTAACAAGTTTGCTTCAAGATGTCTTTAAAAATGAAGGTGTTAATAAAGTTAAGCAGTGCAGGACACCCTAGTCACTTCCTTTCTTCTGCAATTAACCATGAAATAGTTGCTTACCCGTTTATTTAACATCTTTTTAATGTTAGAGCTGAGTGGAGTAAACAGCAGCCCACTGCTGCTGTTGACCAGGGGGCTGCATGTAAAGATCAGGAGGGCCACATGCGACCCCCGTGCCATACTTAAAGTATCACTAATGTAGAGCATGGTGAGCTTTAGGTCAGAACTGAGTAAAACTTGTAGAACTGTGGCCAACTGTAGACAGCAAGAGTTTCTTCCACTAAGGAATGGGGTGCATTGGCAGAGCTTGGCAGGAATATGGCGCAATGCTAGATCTGTGCATGAGAATCAGTTCAGTAATAGCAGGTTGTACAGGAGTGAGTGACACTGCAGAGGTGTGGATGAGTCTACACGAGGGTTAGCAGGGTGTACTACGGGACAGGATTAAGGGACATTGACAGAACTGTGTCCTTGTGCTCGAATAGGGTTGAGGAGGGCTCCAGGTCAGGTTTGAAATGCACTGGCAGACCTGAGGGTCTTAGTGCAGTAATAGGAAGGGGTGCCATAGAGCAGGACTGAGATACACTGTCAGAGGTATGTGAGAGTTTCAGTGCTAGAATAGCATGGGCTGCTCTGTGGTGGGATAAAGGTGTACTAGCAGAGCTATGTGTGTGGGTCCAGTCTTTAGCAGATTGAGCTGTACGACAGGATTGATGTGCATCCGCTAAGCTGTGTTTGGGTCCCAGTCTTACGTAAAAGGTTGTGGTGCAGTCATGACTGAGGTGCATTGGCAGACCTGTGTATACTGGAGAGCAGGAGTAACATTGTGTGCTGAAGGACAAGGTTGATGTGAACTGGCAGAGTTTCATGGTAGGCATCAGGCGCACAACGCTCATTGGGCTCAAAGGGCTTCAGCCCTCCCCCCCGTTGTGTGCGTCAGCCCGGGCTGAGACAACTTCCCGGGCACACACATAGTCGCATCCGAGTACTTCACAGGTCTTTAAAAGACCATTTACTTGTTAATGAGGCTTTGTTGTTTTTTCACCTCTTCTTAGAGCCCCTGCATCTCCACTCTGCCTATTGCTGGAAGAATCAGCCCCCCTGAAATTTTTAGAACCCCCGCGAAATTTGGCTCTAGTTGCGCCTCTGGTAGGAATAGCATGGCTGACTGTAGGACATGGTTGGGGTGATCTGGTAGAGGTGAGTGTGACTCAGTGTAGGGTTATCAGGGTTTGCTGTTGTGCATGTGTGAGGGTACTAGAAGAGCTGCTAGGCTCACATTGTAGGAATAGCAGGGTCTGCAGCCATTGTTGATCACAACAAAGGGAGGAGGATGAAGAGAGTGCAAGAGGAATGCACAGCTCTGCCAATGCCCCACGGAATAAACAATTCCGTCGGTGGCTCTGTGGTGAAGGAAGCCCTGATGATGAAACATGCCAGCAACTGTGTGTGATGGTACCCTACTTTTTTAAGAAGTCCGTAGGTGGTGTGATTAATGCAAAAACTGTAAAATGAATGAGCCTCGCAATTATCCTTGCCAAGTGAGTACAGTAACACAGGAGGCTGAACACTCTCCAATCTCCTACAGTAGAGTCTTTCTTCTCTTGTACTGTAAATCGTTCATATGACCCTGTGGTTGAAACTGGTTAGGGCTCTTTAACATGCCTCTCTCTCTAAAGCGCAGTTGCTACAACACAATCATTAACAATAGCTCTCTCAGTATAGAGATGAACCACTCCTTCGGGTAGACCTAATATTCCAGAACACATTACAAAAGGGAGGTCATAGGTCTTTGGCCAGACCTAAAAACATGGGTACATTAACAAATAGTCGCTCCCTCGAAAAAACAAGTGTAATTTCAGTCAAACTCAATTTTTCTTCCAAGAGAGTTAGTTTCTTTCTTTTTTTTGGGGGGGGGAGGTATTATATAACTCTAACTCGACCCAAAGGTATCAGAGCACCTTACATGAGCACCAGTTATGTTACACAAGTACACATTCATTTTGTTAGGCACGGGGAGATTAAGGGCCAGATGTACGACCATTGGCAATTGTGACTCGCAAATTGCTCCAAATTGTGAGTCGCAATTGCCAATGTACAACAGTGTCTGAGACACTGTTTGTGATTTCCCAATGGGGTCACAAATTGCATTCCTCATGCATATTAATGAGGCTGTTCCAATTTGCGACCCCATTGGGAACGGCTGGCACTCCCAGGAATGGTGGCATGCTGGGGTCAGCAGAATTCCATGTCTGGGACTCCTTTTAAATAAAGCAGTTTTTTTTAAATGCAGCCCATTTTCCTTAAAGGAAAACGGGATGCATTTTTTTTAAAAAAATGAAACTTTTTGTTTAATTTTTTAAGGGCAGGTAGTGGACCCTAGCTTGCGAGTCGCTATTTAATTCGCGATTCGGAAAATAGGGTTAGTACATGGGCCACAGGTTTTTTGCATGCGCAAACGGGTCTAAAACCCATTTGCGCATGCAAAAATCTGTCTTACATCTTGCCCATAGTAATTTGTCCAGAATCACTGGATGCCAGTGGTGTGGGGGGGGGGGGGAGTTGGTGAAGGCAGACCACCACAAGCAGCACGAGTTTTGAGGGCGGCGGACACCTCCCCTCCCCTGCTCTTACCAGCGGCCGTTGCGGCCGCAAGAATCGGCAGCAACACCCCCCGCTCTTCGATCAGGCCGCTGCGGGCAGCAAATGCAGGGGCCGCCACAGATGGCCTACGGCCTAGCTACGCCACTGCTGGATGCTGAGCGTCCCATCAGAGACTCCAACCCGGTTCCCCTGCTTTGAGGTCTACCGCTCCAGCAGTTAGGCCACATCATCAAGGCTTTATTGGCAGGCCCGAACCCTGGAGCATGATTCCCTTTGAAGGATCTCACTAATGTTCCTGCATTGTACATCACAGTCCTCCATTTTGTGTACCATATACAAGTAGGAGATCCATTAAGGATTCTTGTCCCCATACAGAAAAGTACTACATATCCCACAATCACCCAGTCCACACACACCATGCACAGTTCAAACACACACTCTACACTTGCCCGTTCTGTGCAATTTACCCAGAGCCCCTTAGCCTGCAACTTTACTTGTAAGTTATTTATTGCACGTAAACTACTCTTGAGTATGGTAAGAAAATGTCAAATTGTAGGCGACATTCAAAAAGAAAGCCTTAAATCTAACTGAGTAGAGACGAGTCAACGTTAATTAAAGATTTCAGATTTTATTGATTCCCATGACGTTGCATGTTATGGTTTCTGGAAATTTCGCCCCTCATAGATTTCCAGGAGTAAGGCTGCGACCGCAACCCTGTGCCATATGAAATACATGTATTTTATTCAAGCATAACCTAGACATCTTGGGCATTGTGAATCATGTGCAGGGTACACATGCACATTACATCTTTTTACCAGAGTAGATCATGCTTAATAGCAGACATGTTTTTCAACCTATGCTGAAAAGGAAAAAAAGGCATCGATTCTGTAAATATACCATGTTTAATTTCCGGATTACACACCTTGAGAACAAGAACAAGTTCCTTATTAAAAAATTAGACCACTAGCTGCCAAGACATATCTCTTCATGTGCAAAGGTTGCCTTAAACAGAATACTTACATTACTTTCAGCCATACACACCAACTAGTAAAGTAAAATCCAAGCTGAAAAGTTCCACAAATCCAGAACTGAAGGAAAGAACCTGCTGTGTAGACCACCAGTGGGGAGTCAGGACATTGCCTTAAATGAAGCATTGCTGGAATAGCTGGGAACCTTTGACTTGGATGGCATAGATTTTGAGCAATTCCCAACTTGACACTAATGAATCCGAATAAATGCATGAGTGATTATGCAACCAGATTGACTATGCCAGCAGTATTTAATTTGTGCTAGTGATTCCCAGGAGTTGGCACTGTTGTTAAGGGACTGTGGTCCTTTAGTTTCATTGTGTAGACAGTGATTCACAGGGCCCACAAAATATTTTACTGTGCTGGATGGTTGCCCCTCCATGCCCAATCAGGCATTCAACGCACACCAGTTGCTTCCTGGATGACGCACCATGGTGGAGTCATGGTAGTGAGTGTGCCACTTATGGCAACCACGCCCAAGGCTCGACTCCGGCAGATCAATCAGTTGGTGATCATTTGTGTAGGCTGCATGGCCTATCTGTTACAGGATCTCGGTCGGCCTGACATTGGTTAATCAGTAGCTAGGATGACAGACTGAGCAGGAAAAACTTTGCCAGGAGTAGTAAATTACAAAGACTTAGAAGGAGTCTGCAAATACCATTAGCAACTCTACTTCAGAATGTGAGTCTTGGCTCAAATTTAATCTCAAATGCACATCAAAAAGAGCATCCTTGATGACTAACATATATTCTTTAATGTTTTTAAATCTTGTTGCTCCACCCCTAAAGAAATTTAGGCGAGTGTCCCATTGCATAGCTTGCAAATGGACTGTAGGAACCCGGGGTCACCAGGCCCTATAGGCGGTAGCGTGGCGCGAGCCGGTCGGGCAACCAGAGGGCTATGTGTTAAGCAACCATACACCACACGCTTCTCATGGACTAGGAACACACACAATAAGGGACGCCACACCGTTCAATTATGCAAATACTTCAAGTTTATCCAAGTTTAGTTGGTCAGATGCAGTTCAGGAAATAACAAGGTAATACATGAATTATAATACCATCATGACATTACATTCGACACTCTGGGTGATACTTATGCAGTGCCTAACCTTGTTCTAGCGCTGTGCGCGCTTACGTAAAGTCTTTCCCTGAACGGGCCGTCTAACTAAGCATGATACTTGAACGGGGACACATTGGGCTCACTAACATGGCGCCTGTGGAACTGAGCGCTCCTCGTAATCAATGGCCCCTAATCCTGTGAAGTAAAGCATATGAAACAAAGCGCTACGCGCAACCATTTGTAGGTAATTACAGTCGAGCAGAGCATATAATACAATACGTTACTCGTGATCCTGGTGTAGAATTTCCTTCGTGCAGAACATAAAACACAATGCGCTACGCGCATCCCTTAGCATGTAATTACTGCCGAGTAGAGCATATAACACAAGGCGCTACTCGCATTTCCTGGCAAAACAATTACTATCGAGTAGAGCATGGAACACAGTGCGCTACTCGCATCTCCTGGCAAACAACTTCGTTCGAGTAGAGCATGTAACACAAGGCGCTACTCGCATTTCCTTTTAAGGTAATCACTATCGAGTAGAGCATATAACACAAGGCACTACTCGCGATCGCGGGCATGTGAATACTTTCGAGCGGAACAGGTCATACAGTGCGCTACTCGCATCCCTTGTCACTCCAGCGGGGGAAGCAGGGTCGGTGGCGGGAAGCGCCACACGGGGGTAATGTTAGTCAGTTCCTTTAGGCGGCTTCCAGCGGGGAGACTGACAGGACTTGCGGAGCGGGTCCCTATGCTCCGGTGCAGTTCACTAAGCACCGCTCTCAGTCTTACAGAAGTGGGGACACGGACAGGATCCCTCGGCGGGGTCTCTCCGTCGCGCAGGCAGGGGAGGGGATTCCCACGGAGGGGACGACCCGGGCCAAGTGCGGTGCGGTTTCCGGACCAGCAGGGGGCGCACCAGGGGGGATCTCGGCCTCCGGGCTTACCTCCGTCTCGGCGTCAGCAGGCGTCCGTCCTCACGACGTTGGGGGAACTCGGCCCCGACCTTGCGCACCTCCTCACTCGGCTGCGACGGCAGCGACGGGGCCCCGGGCTTCTCCTGGGCCTCGCGACACAGCAGGGCACTCCTCCAGGCCTCCAGGCCGCAGCGGTGAGCGCGCTGGCTTCGTCGTCGCAGGGGGGGGGGCTCAAATTAAGGATGGGGTAAAGTGCTCAGCGGAGCACGCTGCCGGGGGTCCCAGACCAGGGTAGGAAGCGCGGGGGTCACAGCGCTAGTACCTGGTCGATCCCCGGTGTCTTGGCAATCGGCTTAGTATTTTGTTCACTAGAGTAGTTTGGACACGCAGTCTCAGCTCTGGCATTCAAGGCTTACAGCTCGCTCTTGTCATGCAGTTTCAGTTCTTGAAGTTAGATTTCAGTTCTCAGTTGACAGATGAGGTCTTGTTGCGCAGATGTATCTGGCGCCCTTAAGGGGTTCTGTTACAGGGGTAGGGATGGAGAGGGCGACTAGATCCTTCCTAGTCAGGTTGGCAGAGAGTCTCTGGGTCCTCCTACTACTGGGCAAGATCAGTGGGATTCACAGGGCACCTCACTCACTTAAGAGGCAGTACCTAAATCCTGTCACTCTCAGAGGCATAAGTCCCTGGCTAGGCCCTACCGCCTACACTCCTGGTGGATTCTTCCAGCTCTGCTTCACCCCAATGGCCAACTCACTACACAAGTTTCCCTCCCACTCTTAAGTAGCCCTAGGTCAGGTGACCTCTAGCCAAGGCGGCAAAAGTAAAGCCCCACCTCCCTTCTAGAAGGTTCCAGCTTCTTCCAGGAGCTTCCCCACTCTAACTATGGGACAAAAAGGCGGGCTGGTGTCGCAACATTGTTGTGGGTCCCAGCCAGCTCCTGGCAGCTAGGGTGCTACTATCAAAAACGACCACCCTGCAGTAGCAGGGGTCTGTGGCAGCCATCTTGGGAGAAGGGAGCACCTGCACCTTAACACTGCCTGGCAATGAAAAGGCGCCCGGAGACCTAGTCCAACATAAAAATGAGGGTGGAAAAAATGAGGCACGATACAAAAATAGAAGGGGAGACCACCCTAGGGCTGACAGGTCCAACATGCGTCCCCCCCAGCCGAAAGAGGGGAGAGCTACCCAACCTCTAGGGAGTTCTCTTCACTAAGGCGGAAAAACCTGGAGAGACCGTCAGCATTGGCGTGGTCAACTCCGGGCCGATGTTCCACCCGAAAGTCCATCCCCTGGAGGGAAATGGACCACCTCAACAACTTGGGGTTTTTGCCTCTCATCTGCATGAGCCAGCGAAGGGGGCGGTGATCGGTCTGGATAAGGAAGTGAGTGCCAAAGAGGTATGGCCTTAACTTCTTCAGAGCCCATACCACCGCGAAGGCTTCTCTCTCAATGGTGCTCCATCGCCGTTCCCGAGGGAGGAGTCTTCGAGATATGAAGGCCACAGGTTGGTCTTGGCCCTCGGTGTTGAGTTGTGAGAGCACTGCACCTATGCCGTGCTCTGAGGCGTCGGTCTGTACAATAAATTCCTTGCTGAAATCGGGTGTTGCTAGTACTGGAGCTGTACACATCGCATTTTTCAGCGTATCAAAGGCTTCTTGGCATGCAGCTGTCCATATGACCTTGCGAGGTTGTTTCTTTGAGGTCAACTCCGTCAAGGGGGTCACGATGGTACCATATCCCTTGACGAACCGGCGGTAATACCCAGTGAGGCCGAGGAAAGCTCGGACCTCTGTTTGGGTCTTGGGGGGCTCCCAAGCCAAGATGGTTTCAATTTTGGCCTGGAGGGGTTGCACCTTACCTCCGCCCACCAGGTGTCCCAGGTACACGACAGATCCCTGTCCAATCTGGCACTTGCTGGCTTTAATGGTTAAGCCAGCGCGTTGCAGCGCCTGCAATACCTCCTGGAGGTGTTGCAGATGGTCCTCCCAGCTGCTACTGAAGACAGCTATGTCATCCAAGTAGGTTGCTGAGAAGGACTCCAGGCCAGATAGTACCTGATTCACTAACCGCTGGAATGTGGCCGGAGCATTTTTGAGCCCAAAGGGCATCACTCGAAATTGGTAGTGGCCCTCTGGGGTGGAGAACGCTGTCTTTTCCCGTGCTCCGTCGGCCATGGCAATCTGCCAATATCCGGATGTCAGGTCAATGATGCTGAGGTACCGGGCTGCTCCCAGCCGGTCCACCAGCTCATCTGCACGTGGGATGGGGTGAGCATCTGTCTTCGTGACAGAGTTCAACCCCCGGTAGTCCACACAGAACCGAAGTTCTGGCGTCGTACCCGGTGGGGCCGCTTTCGGCACCAACACCACTGGACTAGCCCACGGGCTGCTGGAAGGTTCTATCACCCCCAGCTCCAGCATCTTTGCCACCTCACGCTGGATGCTATCCTTCACTCGGTCAGAAAGCCGGTAAGACTTGTTCTTTACCGGGGGGCTATCCCCTGTGTCCACATCATGGGTACACCAATGAGTGATTCCAGGCGTGAGGGAGAACAACGAGGCGAACTGTCCCAGGACATGGCGACAGTCCCTCTGCTGCTCTGGGGTCAAGGATGGGGAGAGGACTACACCTTCCACCGAACCATCCTTCTCTTGTGCCGCAAGAAGGTCAGGAAGAGCTTCACTCTCTTCCTCCTCGCTCCCATCCGTCACCATAAGGAGAGCAAGCTCCGATCGCTCATGGTGCGGCTTCAGGCGGTTGACGTGGAGCACCCTGAGGGGTTGACGGGGGGTTTTTACATCCACAACGTATGTGGTCTGGCCTCGCCGCTCCACAATGTCGAACGGGCCAGTCCACCGGTCCTGGAGGGCACAAAGCTCTCCAGGTTCCATAACCCACACCTTCTGTCCAACGTCCAACTCGACCGTCCGAGCGTTGCGGTCATACCACTCCTTCATTACGGTCTGGCTAGCCTCCAGGTTCTCTGTGGCTGCCTTCCACAGCTTGGCCATCTGGCTGCGGAACGCCAGCATGTAGGTGACAATGTCACGGGGAAGCTTCTGTGAAGTCTTCTCCCACCCCTCTTTCACTAAACTGAGGGGACCCCTAACGGGATGGCCATAGAGCAATTCAAACGGGCTGAACCCGACTCCCTTCTGCGGTACCTCCCGATAGGAGAATAACAAGCAGGGGAGGAGGACGTCCCATTTACGCCTCAAGCCTTCGGGAAGGCTTCGGATCATCCCCTTCAATGTCTTATTGAAGCGCTCTACAAGTCCGTTAGTCTGGGGGTGGTAAGGGGTGGAGAACCGGTAGGTCACTCCACACTCCTTCCACATGGCCTGCATGTAGGCCGACATGAAATGGGTGCCTCGGTCCGACACCACGACCTTCGGGAATCCCACTCGGGTAAAAATTCCCAACAGTGCCCGCGCCACCACCGGTGCAGTGATGGTCCTCAGAGGAATAGCCTCTGGGTACCTTGTGGCGTGGTCCACCAAAACCAAGATAAACCGGTGTCCCGCTGCGGTCGGAGGGTCCAATGGCCCAACAATATCGATACCGACCCTCTCAAAAGGGGTCCCGACCACGGGGAGCGGTTCCAACGGGACTTTCAACTTCGTCCCAGTCTTGCCACTAGCCTGACAAGACTTGCAGGTCTTGCAAAAGGCATCTGAGGCAATCCTCATCCTGGGCCAATAAAAATGGGGGACTAACCGTGCAAAGGTTTGTCCTGGCCCAGGTGTCCAGCTAAGGGGATCTCGTGCGCTAACTCCAGCAGGAAGGCCCGGTAACACTGGGGGACCACTATGGCCCTCGAAGATCCATGTACCGGCACCCTGGGCTCACTGTATAGGAGACCATCCTCCCAATACACATGATAACCTCCCAGTTCCTGACTAGCCACTTGAGCGTCGGCCTGCCGCCGCATACCCTCAAGAGTGGGGCACGTCCTCTGTGCTTGACAAAATTCTTCCCGGGTAGGCCCTCCTCCCCCTTGCCAGTCAGCAAGGGTCGGCAAGTCCTCCACAGGAACGACATCTACCTCCGCGGACTCCGGGGGCACCTCTGCGGCCTCCCCATCCGACTCACGGGGCATGTCCTCTACCTCCTTCTTCTTCCCACGTTTGGGTTTGGGTTGGGCCATGATTCCAGGCTCCAACTCCGGGTGAGTTCCGTGCCGGGCAGCCATGGACCGCGTGCTCACGCAAGTCCACCCTGGTAATCCCAGCATCTCAGTGTGAGCGTGAAACTCGACGTCCTTCCATTTGGTGTGCTCCAGGTCGTTCCCTAGCAAACACCCCACAGGCAAGGCAGGGCTCACAGCAACTCGCAGTAGGCCTTTGACTCCTCCCCACTCGAATGGAACACGAGCCACTGGATAGTGACTCAAACTGCCGTCAGCCAATACGGCCGGATGGAACTCCTCGGGGACTACTTGGTCTGGGGACACCAGCCGCCGCACGACAGTGGTCATGCTGGCCCCTGTGTCCCTCAGAGCTTCCACCTCCTCCCCATTAATTCTCACCCTCTGCTGATATTTAGCAGTGTTCGGGGGCAGGGACACTACGGGGACCACCTCTCTATCCCCGAGTGAAACCAGTGTCAGGCCTGTCCACTCCCCTTCCCTATCTAAGGGCAGCTCCACCCCAAGCGCTATACTACTCACCCCGGGACTCTTCACGCCCGATGGGGCTGGTGGTCGCTTGCGACACTTGGGATCTCCTCTGTAGTGTCCAATCTCCCCACACTCGTAGCACCGCACAATCCTTGGCTGCTGTCTCCTGTCAGGGTAAGTGGGTCTTGTGGAATTGGACGGGGGTGGGGTTCCTACTCCCTTCCCAAACTTATTTTGGGGACCTTTCGAGAACTCCACCTTTTTATCTCCCCCCTCTTTCTTCTGGGGGAAACCCTGTCCACCTTTCGAGCCATCTCCCCCGGGGCCCTTGTGAGACACCCGGGTGCTCACCCAAATATCTGCCTCCTCCGCAAGCTCTCGAGGATCCTTCAGCTTGCGGTCCACCAGATGTTGGCGCAGCTCCGGAAAGCTCTTATCCAAGAGGTGCTCCCTTAAAAAAAGATCGTACAACCCTTGGTAGTCCTGTACCTCGCTGCCACGCACCCAACCATCTAGTGCCTTCCTCGCGTAATCAAAAAAATCTACCCATGTCTGGGTGGACAGCTTATGGCTGCCACGAAACTTCTGCCTATACTTCTCGGGGTTCAGGCCAAACTTCTTTAACAAGGCCTCTGTCATGGGGGCGTACTTAACCTGATCCGCCTTGGCCAAATATAACAGGGTGTCCCTAACAGTGGGAGGTATATACCGGTAGAGACCACCTCCCCAGTTACTCTCGGGTACCCCATGGGCCGTTAAGGCTACCTCGTATGCCTCCAACCACTTCATTATGTCATCCCCTATTGTATAATTGGCTATGACTTCTTTGGGTAGGTAGATTTTTGGTTCTTGAGGTTCCCTGGGTATGCTGCCACCATTGTCTTTGTTAGACGCATTCAATTGGAGGGCACGTAACTCCAGCTCTTTTAACTGAAGCTCGTGCGCCAGCTTCTTCTCCTCCATTGCCCATTCCAATTTGGCTAATTCCTTTTCCTGTTCCAATCTGGCCATTTCTCTTTCTTTCTCCTGCCTGGCCAGCTCCCATTTTAACTGCCTCTCTTCCCTTCTGTCCTCATACTCCCTTGGAGACGCGCTCCTGCTAGACCCTGTCTTACTACTGGCCCCAGAACGTCTTCCTGGGGGCACATTCTCGGACATGTCTACATTCAGGATATCTAGGACTTCCTGGGCGCTCTCCTCCTGAGGTGCATCTGGCGCTTCCTGTCCCTCATCCCCTCTCCCTTCTGGGTGGGCTTCTACCCATGCCCTAATGGCGGTACGGAGTTCCGGCGCCTTGGCCCTCCGCATCCCAGGCACCCCCAACTCCTGCGCGAACTCCCTCAGTTGCCTCACAGTGTACCCCTCGAGGTCAGCTAGCCGGGATTCCATTCTGGCAGGTGGGGACCTAGACTCTAAGGAGAAAATTCCTAGGGTGTAGGCAACAGTCAATAGCTAACCAGGCTTCTTGCACTCTCTACCTGGACAGTGGAACTAATGATCCAGCAACAATGGTTTCTGAGCTGTGGAACAAAAAAAATGTAGGATAGGCGTTTAACTGTGGCGCCCTTCGCCTCACGGAAGGGTGCTGTATGGTCACAAGTCCCAAGGATCCCACCGCTAGCCAACAATGTAGGAACCCGGGGTCACCAGGCCCTATAGGCGGTAGCGTGGCGCGAGCCGGTCGGGCAACCAGAGGGCTATGTGTTAAGCAACCATACACCACACGCTTCTCATGGACTAGGAACACACACAATAAGGGACGCCACACCGTTCAATTATGCAAATACTTCAAGTTTATCCAAGTTTAGTTGGTCAGATGCAGTTCAGGAAATAACAAGGTAATACATGAATTATAATACCATCATGACATTACATTCGACACTCTGGGTGATACTTATGCAGTGCCTAACCTTGTTCTAGCGCTGTGCGCGCTTACGTAAAGTCTTTCCCTGAACGGGCCGTCTAACTAAGCATGATACTTGAACGGGGACACATTGGGCTCACTAACATGGCGCCTGTGGAACTGAGCGCTCCTCGTAATCAATGGCCCCTAATCCTGTGAAGTAAAGCATATGAAACAAAGCGCTACGCGCAACCATTTGTAGGTAATTACAGTCGAGCAGAGCATATAATACAATACGTTACTCGTGATCCTGGTGTAGAATTTCCTTCGTGCAGAACATAAAACACAATACGCTACGCGCATCCCTTAGCATGTAATTACTGCCGAGTAGAGCATATAACACAAGGCGCTACTCGCATTTCCTGGCAAAACAATTACTATCGAGTAGAGCATGGAACACAGTGCGCTACTCGCATCTCCTGGCAAACAACTTCGTTCGAGTAGAGCATGTAACACAAGGCGCTACTCGCATTTCCTTTTAAGGTAATCACTATCGAGTAGAGCATATAACACAAGGCACTACTCGCGATCGCGGGCATGTGAATACTTTCGAGCGGAACAGGTCATACAGTGCGCTACTCGCATCCCTTGTCACTCCAGCGGGGGAAGCAGGGTCGGTGGCGGGAAGCGCCACACGGGGGTAATGTTAGTCAGTTCCTTTAGGCGGCTTCCAGCGGGGAGACTGACAGGACTTGCGGAGCGGGTCCCTATGCTCCGGTGCAGTTCACTAAGCACCGCTCTCAGTCTTACAGAAGGGGGGACACGGACAGGATCCCTCGGCGGGGTCTCTCCGCCGCGCAGGCAGGGGAGGGGATTCCCACGGAGGGGACGACCCGGGCCAAGTGCGGTGCGGTTTCCGGACCAGCAGGGGGCGCACCAGGGGGGATCTCGGCCTCCGGGCTTACCTCCGTCTCGGCGTCAGCAGGCGTCCGTCCTCACGACGTTGGGGGAACTCGGCCCGACCTTGCGCACCTCCTCACTCGGCTGCGACGGCAGCGACGGGGCCCCGGGCTTCTCCTGGGCCTCGCGACACAGCAGGGCACTCCTCCAGGCCTCCAGGCCGCAGCGGTGAGCGCGCTGGCTTCATCGTCGCAGGGGGGGGGCTCAAATTAAGGATGGGGTAAAGTGCTCAGCGGAGCACGCTGCCGGGGGTCCCAGACCAGGGTAGGAAGCGCGGGGGTCACAGCGCTAGTACCTGGTTGATCCCCGGTGTCTTGGCAATCGGCTTAGTATTTTGTTCACTAGAGTAGTTTGGACACGCAGTCTCAGCTCTGGCATTCAAGGCTTACAGCTCGCTCTTGTCATGCAGTTTCAGTTCTTGAAGTTAGATTTCAGTTCTCAGTTGACAGATGAGGTCTTGTGGCGCAGATGTATCTGGCGCCCTTAAGGGGTTCTGTTACAGGGGTAGGGATGGAGAGGGCGACTAGATCCTTCCTAGTCAGGTTGGCAGAGAGTCTCTGGGTCCTCCTACTACTGGGCAAGATCAGTGGGATTCACAGGGCACCTCACTCACTTAAGAGGCAGTACCTAAATCCTGTCACTCTCAGAGGCATAAGTCCCTGGCTAGGCCCTACCGCCTACACTCCTGGTGGATTCTTCCAGCTCTGCTTCACCCCAATGGCCAACTCACTACACAAGTTTCCCTCCCACTCTTAAGTAGCCCTAGGTCAGGTGACCTCTAGCCAAGGCGGCAAAAGTAAAACCCCACCTCCCTTCTAGAAGGTTCCAGCTTCTTCCAGGAGCTTCCCCACTCTAACTATGGGACAAAAAGGCGGGCTGGTGTCGCAACATTGTTGTGGGTCCCAGCCAGCTCCTGGCAGCTAGGGTGCTACTATCAAAAACGACCACCCTGCAGTAGCAGGGGTCTGTGGCAGCCATCTTGGGAGAAGGGAGCACCTGCACCTTAACACTGCCTGGCAATGAAAAGGTGCCCGGAGACCTAGTCCAACATAAAAATGAGGGTGGAAAAAATGAGGCACGATACAAAAATAGAAGGGGAGACCACCCTAGGGCTGACAGGTCCAACATGGACGAAGAGCTGCTGATGACACTAGAAGTAAGACTAGGGCAGAGGATGAGAACTTGGAAATCACAACCAGTTTAGAGGCATGTTGGATTTTTAAAAAACAGCTAAAGGCCAGTCTTCCAGGCAAACGTTCGAGTGCTATTATATATTTACACAAGATGATGGACGGAATGTTGCACATTGGCAAAACATTTCCCCACAGTCACAGATCTGGGTTTAATCCATCGTTATTTTGCTCACCACGCCACCCCAGTTCAGACATGGCCATATGCAAATCAGTCTTGACCCTGTGCCTCATGGGAACAGTCCAGCCCGAACTGCCAAGCCATGTCTTCCCTTGACCGGAATCAAGCATCCTAGGACCGGTTTCGGGGTTTCACCCCTCTTCAGCCAGGATAGCTTGACTCCAGTGGCATGGTGAGCACGGGACCCACATCTGGGCATACCCTTCCCACATAGGGCGAACAGCAAAACACAAAAGATGATGGACGGAATTTTGCACATTGGCAAAAAATTCATCCCCCAGTCACAGATCTGGGTTTAATCCATCGGTTTTTTTGCTCACCACGCCACCCCAGTTCAGACATGGCCATATGAAAACCAGTCTTGACCCTGTGCCTCATGGGAACAGTCCAGCCCGAACTGCCAAGCCATGTCTTCCCTGGACTGGAATCAAGCATCCTAGGACCGGTTTTGGGGTTTCACCCCTCTTCAGCCAGGATAGCTTGACACCAGTGGCGTAGTGAGCACGGGACCCACGTCTGGGCATACCCTTCCCACATAGGGCGAACAGCAAAACACACAAGATGATAGACGGAATGTTGCACAGTGGCAAAACATTTCCCCACAGTCACAGATCTGTGTTTAATCCATCGTTATTTTGCTCACCACGCCACCCCAGTTCAGACATGGCCATATGCAAATCAGTCTTGACCCTGTGCCTCATGGGAGCAGTCCAGCCCGAACTGCCAAGCCATGTCTTCCCTGGACCGGAATCAAGCATCCTAGGACCGGTTTTGGGGTTTCACCCCTCTTCAGCCAGGATAGCTTGACTCCAGTGGCTTATTGAGAAACTGTTGTTTTTACATTTGTCACCCCGAGTGCGACGGGTATGCTCAAACGTGAGTCCCGTGCTCTCCATGCCACTGGAATCAAGCTATCCTGGCTGAAGAGGGGTGAAACCCCGAAACCGGTCCTAGGTTGCTTGTTTCCAGTCCAGGGAGGACCTGGCTTGGCAGTTCGGGCTGGACTGTTCCCATCAGGGGTCAAGACTGATTTGCATATGGCTGGGTTCAAACTGGAATGGCATGGTGAGCAAAAAAACGATGGATTTAGGCCCCGATCTCTGTACTGGGGTGAATGTATGACATTGTTCTGCATTCTGTCCATCAACTGTTGTTTTTGCATTTGTCACCCCGAGTGGGACGGGTATGCTCAGACGTGAGTCCCGTGCTCGCCATGCCACTGGAATCAAGCTATCCTGGCTGAAGAGGGGTGAAACCCAGAAACCGGTCCTAGGTTGCTTGTTTCCAGTCCAGGGAGGACCTGGCTTGGCAGTTCGGGCTGGACTGTTCCCATGAGGCACAGGGTCAAAACTGATTTGCATATGGCTGGGTTCAAACTGGAATGGCATGGTGAGAAAAAAACGATGGATTTAGGCCCAGATCTCTGTACTGGGGTGAATGTATGACATTGTTCTGCATTCTGTCCATCAACTGTTGTTTTTGCATTATATATTTACAGCAAGTTAAAAGATGACTAAGTCAATCTGTAGGGTTTTGGATTTGTTTGGATGTTGTTTTTGTTCTATAGTTCATCTCCTATTTATTTTGTATTTGTGAGAGCTTATCTGCAATTTCTGTTAATCTGTGCATCCCACATTTATGTTGTCTTCATTTAAATTGTATATTGCCTTTATTTTTTAATTGTCTTTATTCATATGTAGGGTCTACATATTCAGCCAGTGCATCATTGGTAGTCTGTGCTGTAATAACCTTTATGGCTATTGACAGTATCCATTGTATTTGTGATTTAGCTAAATAAGTATTTCAAAACTGTTAGTCTGAGCATTGTGTCTGTGGTTTTTTTAATTGCTGTGTTTTGAAGTTTATTTGGAAAACCAAGTTAATTCCTGTGATTATTTATATTCCTGAATTTCTAATAAATGTACATGCTGCACCTTAGGGAGTAAGTTGTAGGCACAAAGGCCAATAAATGGTGTCTTTCTGGGCCGGCTTTTGCACTGGTGGCACCCGGTGCGAGAATCATTTTAGGCACTCCCACACCCCATGACCGCCTCCTCGGATTCTCTCACTACCACCAGGCATAAGTGCCCCTCATCACTCCAGTCATAAGTTATTGCTAAACTCAGAGCCCCCCCTCATGAGGTTGGCACCCCCTCCACATGTCAGCACCCAGTGCGGCTGTACCAGTCGCACTGCCCTAAAGCCGGCCCTGGTGTCTTTTATAACAGTTTTTCTAAAATATATTGTCTTGCGAGAATACTTTAGCTGTCTTCACAAGAATCTCTGCACCCCTACTGACAATTATATTCTGATTGTGCAAAACTTAAAAAGTTCAGTGGACTGAACTTCATTGTTTTGGTTTATTTTGGTACATGAGATTTATAAAAATTAAATGTTTTATTAGAAGTAGTGACACACAAGTAAAGTGACAACTAGGGAGACAGGTCCACTCCTTGGGAGTGACACAAAAGGCAGCACAGAGACTTCTCTGTGACCCTCAAAAGAGGATAGGCGTGGACTCTTACTTCCTTTCAGGGATGCTGATCTTATTCCAGTACTCACCGGCAGGGGTGGTAGTTCCAACGGGTAGCATGGAATGATGCCCCTTGGGTTGGGACAGCAGCCATGTTGGCATTTGAAAGAGATGTGGAAGGTAGGGACACCTTTTAAAGGGAGTGTGGCTCCAGGTGCAAACCCTCACATTCCAGGTAAATGGCCCTTTCATAGATCACAGGTAAAAGGAAAAGGGAAGGGCACATCTCCCCCACAATAGCAGGAAAGGAAGCGGTAGAGAAAAGGGGTCTTAGCCACAGCTCAGTCCTTTATGAATAGGCAGTCAGTCAGACTGGGAACTGTTCTAGGGGTGGAGGAGGACAGATTCTCCTCCTTAATGTCTTTCGTGGTATGTTTGGGGGCTGTGTTTCCTGGGCAAATGGTCTGCAAAAGGGAAAGGGGCAGCTGTTCTTTGTGCAGAGAGGACGCATAACGTTGTCCTGCAAATACATGTAATTGGGGCAGTCGCAGCAACAGAGCCGGTTGTTAGAAATGTCACAGTGAAGGCCATGGCTTTTTATGTGCAACTTGGGTTAAGGAGTAGGTGGGAGGGGGAAAGAAGGACATGACACTATGGCGGGAGCAGCTGACTGAGAAACAAAGGGTTCGAGTCTCTGCATCACCTCACCAACATGCTGTGATTATGGGATCTCCCGGCTTTGAAAAAAATAAATGAGATAAAAATATATAAATGTGATTTGGGAAGGATAAGGTAGTGGGTGGGATGGGACGGCTTGGGGAGAGTAAGTGAGGGGCAAAGCTGAATCCAATTGGAAAGAAAAATGACGGGTAAAGCTAAAGCCGATTGGAAAGGAAACAAGATGAAGCTGATCGGAAAGGAAAAAAAGTGACAGGCAAAGCTGAAGCAGAGAGTGTCCGTGGGCAAGCACGAAATGGCAAAATACCATTCGAGGGAAAAAAAGAGTGCGCCAAACACATGATCAATAAAGCCAAGAGTGCGGGGACATGTAACGGGGGCAGTCCCCACAAAAGTCAAAATACACCCAAAGGCGAACAATGAGCAGCATTTCACGAATGAAAAGAAAGCAATTCGGACAGGCACAGGAAGGAACAAATTGAAAGTGGTGGGCGTGGTCTATGCCCCCAGACTAGATACAACATGCCTCTCAGAGCAGTGCATGTGTGCTGCTAGGCTCGACCTGAAAACCATAGGTGGCACATCCTTCTCTGTTCAAGCAGCCAAACTATGAAACTCTTTACCCCCAAACCTAAGATCCACAGATAACTAACTTATCTTCAGAAGACTACTCAAGAGTTGGCTCTTCCCCACATAACCACCATACTCAAACATGAATATACAGCATATCCCTGTGTATTTAAACAGTTATTTTGGATTATATATGTGTACCTAGATATGTGTATTCCTTTGTATAAATGTATATAATAATCATGTTTATAAATTTATATAGATATTCGTTAGCTCTGCTTAACAAATGTGCATATTACTTATGGTTATAATATTCTATGTTTCACATGTATGTTGTTTCACGTGTATGTAGGTCACTGCATACATAAGTGAATTTTTATCATAACTATTCCTTTACAATTGTTTTACTATTGAATACAAATAAATTAGCTTAAAGTACAGCAACACTTGAAAGTATGAGTTTATTAGATACAACTTAAATCTAGATATACTACCTTACTTATACATATATATCTTCCATGTACTTATGTATCTTTATATTTATTACTTTATTCTTAATTCAGCATCTCCAATGCACTAACCTATATCTCAGCCTATACCTCTCTCAATTTAGCCTCTACCTTCACTCTCTGACTCATCCCAAACTTCATACTACTACTCTTTACAATGCATCCCACGATCACAAGACCTCTGCGACTCCCTAGCCACCTTCTTACACTGCAAGATCGCAGACATCCACGACAGCTTCAGGAACCAGGCCCCCCCGACAGACACAGACTCCTCAGACTCACCGCCCCCAGCCACATCGACCCCCTGCTTTCCTGGACTCACGTCAAAGACAAAGACACCATCAAAATCATGAACATCATCCACTCCGGCTCACCGGCTCACCATCTGACCCCTGCCCGCACCACATCTTCAACAAAGCTAGCTCCACCATCTCCGCAAGATCATCAACAGCTCCTTCGAGACCGCCACCGTCCCGGAGAGCTGGAAGCACGCCGAGATCAACGCCTTACTCAAGAAACCCAAGGCAGACCCTAACGACCTCAAGAACTTCCGGCCCATCTCCCTCCTCCCATTCCCGGCAAAAGTCATCTTTATTTATTATTATTTTTAACTTGCTTAGGTCAGCCTGACCAGCCCCATTTGATGAAGGCTTGGTGTAATCATTGGACTGGAGGAAGCCAACTGGCACTATATTAATCTCAGGTCTCGGCCCCAGCTCATTAGAGGCTGCCAGATGTTTATCATACTTTCCCTAGTTCCGTTCTGATCTAAACGAGCCATGGCAAACGTGGCTTTAAGCCAGTCCTCACATTTCGGGGGCCGTGGATCTTTCCACTTCATGCAGATCTCTCTCCGGGCGAGTAACACCAAATATAGCAACAACCCTCTATGAATCTGCGATAAATTCGAACTGAACAATCCACCCTCTCCAAAGATTACTAGTGAAGCATTAACCTCGATGTTGACTTTAAAAATGCCACAAATGGTGTCTCCCACCCCCTTCCAAAAAGTTCCACGTTCTGAACATTCATAGAAGATATGGATATCATTAGCATTGGGAGTCTTACACCTAGGACGTTTTGGGTTGGATAATGGGGCGAACTTGGCTATTTTGGCAGGAGTAAAATAAAGTCTATTAATGATGAAAAAATGATTCTTCTTTAAGCTGGCCGGTTTGATAAATTTATAAAGGAGTTTCAAAGAAGGCTCATACAGATCTGCAATGTTAGACTCAAAGGGGAATTGATTCCAGACTGTGTTTTGCAGGGGAAGTTCCAGATCTTCTGCATCCAAGAACTTCCTATACCAGGTAGAGATCTCTTTCTTTCTTAGATATACTGATTGAAGGAGCTGCTCCATTTCCCAGTCTCCTCTTATATCACCCTTTTCTGCTTCAAACCAGGATACAAGTTGTATATACTTAAACCTGGAAAAGCCAGTTCCAATCTTAGCCCTTAAAACCTCCCAACGGTGGATTCCTTCAACAGCTAACAGGTCTGACCAGATGGTGGTACCTACTCTCTTAATTGGCATAGCCAAACTATCCTTAAGACTAAGCGGGGTCCCGGGGGAGTCCCATATAGGTGCGAAATCTGAGTAATACCCTATCCTCCATCTGCATCATACTTTGTACCAAGTTTCCAAGGTGGCCTTAAGGACCTTCAGGCGAACTCGTTTAAAAAACCTCGGGCCCCAAACTTGTACAGAAAACCTTCTCCACTGCCTCCACCCTCCGTAATAGCCATTTCGCCCAACAACCTTCCCCAAGACATCTCCTCCAGTTTTGAGAGTAACATCCGGACGCTTTTAAATTGAAAAACGACCGAATACCAACCAATATCCAGGAGAGCCATCCCCTCTTTAATGAGCCTACGCCTCAGTTTCTTCCATGACAACCTTGCTCCTTTGTCTCCCCATATGAAGCTTCCAATCTTACTATGAATCTTACAGATACTCTTGCTGGGAAAAACCAAGGGGACTACACTAAACATGTAGGTCAGATTGGGGAGGATAACCATCTTCACCAAGTTAACCTTTTGAAAGATTGTCAGAGGGAGATTCCTCTATCTGGCAAAGAGGCGGTCTATTTCTTTGATGGTTTTATTCAAATGAATCTGGGGGATTTTATCCAGCTCTTTAACAATAGGGATGCCCAAATATTTTAGCTCTTTACTTATAGTGCCCTCCCATTGGTCTATATACCAGCACATTACCTCTGTTTTTGAAGTATTGGCTAGATAGCCCGAGAAAGAGCCAAATTCTTCCAGGAGGGCTTCAACCCATGGTATGACCGCCCCGGGTTGCTGGTATATAACAACAAATCGTCAGCGTACAAGGCTAGCTTACACTGATAGAGTTGAGATTTGAAAGGGTAAATTAAGTCATCTAATCTAATAGCTTGAGCTAATGGCTCTATATAAATGTTGAACAGCTTCGGGGAAATGGGACAGCCCTGTCTTGTTCCCCTCTGAATGTTAAAGCTGGAAGTCAACATGCCATTCAGCAAGATCCTTGCAGAGGCTCCCTGATAAGATTTCCGCAGGGTCTGAATAAAAATAGGGCCAAACCCCTTAAACCAAGAACTTACCAGAGGTACACCCAACAGACTCTGTCGAATGCCTTGGCCGCATCCAGGCCACTACGGCCAAGGGATCTGATCTTACTATGGCCTAGTCAATGTTACCAATCAACAGTTGTGTCTGCTCCTGAATATATCTCCCTGGTATAAAGCCCTTCTGATTGATATTAACCAAATTAGGGACCAGTTTGGCCAATCTCCCGGCCAGAATACCCATAAAGATCTTATAGTCGGTATTCAGCAGGGAGATTGGTCGATAGGAATCAGCTTTAAGGGGGCCCTTCCCTGGTTTCAGGATTAATACGACGGTTGCTTCCTTCCAGGACCTGGGAACCTGACCCACCCGGCTATACACCGAATTAAACAAGGTACCCAGTGCCGGGGCCAACTCGTCCGATAAAAGTTTATAGACTTCATTTGGAAGCGCAACCATACCCTCAGCTTTATTATTTTACAATTATTTATTTGATCTTTAATTTCTTCTAGGGTAATAGGGGCATCTAGACTATCACGGCTATCATCCGTTAAGGTTGACAGAGATTTCCCTCTCAGTCAAATTTGTATACGATCAGGGGAGGGAACCAAATCCTCTTTGTAAAGTTCCAAGAAGAGGGAGAGAAGGCAGGCTTGCATGTCCTCAAAACTGCTTGACTTTTCTCCGTGATTATTTATGATGAGCTCATTGATATTATTCTTTGAACGATCTACTTTAGCTTTCCATGCTAATAGAGCGCCTGCCTTCTCCCCATACTCGAAATTTTGCATATTTTTAGTGAGCCATTAGGCCCTGCACTTCTGATCCAATCTACCCCTGTACTCCTGCCGAACACCTTCCAGTTCTCCCTGTACTTGTGCCAACCTTCCTGGACTCCCGACGCTGAGTCGATTTCTCTCCGCCTCTAACTGAAGGATTTTCTCCTCGATGATGTGTAGCTCCCGGGCCTCAGCCCTATTCTTCCAGCATATTAAGCCATGTAGAGTGCCCCTCAGGTTGGCCTTAAAGGCGTCCGAGACAAAATCCATGGTCATCGAACCGATATTTAATAAAAAATAGTCTAGGGAGGATAATTTAATGGCTCGGATAATCTCGGGGTCTGACAGCATAGTTATATTGAGCGTCCATCTGGGTTGTAGCGTATGTCTCTTCCTTAAATAGGAGAATGAGACCAGCGCATGGTCTGAAAGGTGACTTGGTAGTACCAAAATCCTCGTCAAACCATCCAGGCTAGACCTGTCATTTAAGATATAGTCAATCCTGGATGAGTGACGATACTTCTTACTATAAAACGTAAACCCCTGAGAGTCCCCCATCTTTGCCCTCCATACATCCACCAGGTCCAGGTCATGCAGCAAATTCTTCATAGCTCGACGGAACCGAGGGGCCCCTATAAAGTGGTTCTGATTTGACCTATCTTTTAGTGGATCGAGGAGGACATTAAAATCACCTCCGATAATCAGAGGGGGGGCTACAACTGTTAACTTAGATTGCACCTTACAAATATAAGTCGGATCATCGACATTAGGTCCATAAAATGAGGCACATATTAGCTCTAAACCTCCAAAATCCAACTGTGCCACTTCCACCTCCCTGTCTGGTCGGTCTGCACAGATTTAATAGATCAAGAGGCCCCCTGCTTAATCAAAATTGCTACACCTCTACTATTGATTGTTTGCTGAGAGGAACAGTAATATTTTATCCAGGGGATTCTAGAAAGAATTGTGCGACACTCTGCAAAGCTTAAGTGCTTCTCCTGAATGAGACAATTTTGGGCCAAAGAGAGTTCTAAATATTTCAGTACCAGCCTTTGTCTGCGGGGGTATCTTAACCCATTCACATTCCATGTGATGAAATTAACCTCGCTATCCCTTAGGGGAGTTCCTGCCATCAACTTGTGAACACTCAGTACAAAACAAACTGACAATTCTGAATTTAGAGCTGAGGTATTTTTTCAGATTTTTTCCCACTGCTCCCCACCCGGTACACCCTGCCCCTCTCCCACCCTGTGACCTCCTTCCCCATGGGGAACCCTCCCTTCCATTAGGCAGCGCCTATTCGATCTCCACTCCCTCGGGCATTATAGAATAGACAATTACTAACTTTTAAATCTAAGGTATTGCTGGCTGGAGGGCCACATAACTTCAATGCCCTCCCTCCCTACCCTCCCTACCCTCTGTTCCCATTTTGTTCTTAACAATTAATGCATCCACCTCCTCAGTCGTACGAAGCTGATGCATATGGTTATTCCACATTACACGTAATGACGCAGGAAACGTCAACTGTGCCCTGGCCCCCAGTCCATTTAACTCCTCCAACCTCTTCCCCAGCTCCCACTGTTTTGTTGCCGTAATGTGGGAAATATCAGATCTTATGGAGAAGGAGAAGGGGTTTAGACCAGTAGAGTTTATAGTGCCTTCCCTGAGAGCTGAGGTTAAAACTAGCTCTTTGACAGTGTATGACAAAAAGTTAACCAGAATCTTCCTGGGTTTTTGTTTGGCTAGATTACTCTTGAAAGGATCATGGTGCACCCTTTGTATCTCGTGCACAAGGTCTATACTGGGCGAGTTCTTCAACACGGTTTCCTTTAACAGGAATATCATAAACCCCTTTATATCCGTCCCCTCAGGCCTTCAGGGATGTTTAAAAGCCTCAGGTTGTTCTTTCTCGAATGGTTTTCCAAATGTTCAAGGTCGTCTTGTAGTTCTTTATTCTGGGCCATTAACTTTGCCAAGTCCACTGAAGTAGTATGCATAGTTCCCTTGATTTTAGGGATCTCTAACTCTATTGCGTCGGTTCTTGGTGTCACTTCCTCCAATTTCTGAGCCAAAACCTCACAGGATGCTTGGATGGCAGCCTGATTCGCCTCTGAGACAGTGAACCTACTTGTCATCTCAGCCTGGTACGTCTCCAACACAGTGAACCTACTTGACATCTCGTCTTTAAGAGCTAGTAATATATCTGCCACAGTGCTTAATTTGAGCCGGAGCTTTCCGGTACTGAGCACCGGCACTTAATTGGTTTCCGGTGCTCGGCACCGGCACCTAATTGTCAACACTACACTTAGGGCAGTCTGCCACAAGGTGGCGCTGCTCATGTAATTTAGAGAGGAGCAGTATTACAGCTGTTTAGGGGAACGATATACATAAAAAAATTACTAATACCTGCCTTCCTAGGCATTCCTGTAGCTTTGGGGACCTGCAATAATCTTTACTGTCGCATTTACATGCAAGAGAGCAGGTTAGTAGTTGTTTTGGCAGCGATGACAGGGGCGATGGGTGGTGCAAGCTGCAGTGGCCTCCTAGTCAGAGCCCTGGCACTTAATATTTTACAAATTAAGCACTGATCTGCCAGTGACCGGGTCATAGTACCTGAAACTGCACAGTCATTGGGAACATTCGGCTGAAGTTCCTGGTTGTCTTGAGAAGCCAAGGCAGTAAATCTATTTATAAGACTTACTACAGGGTGGATGATAGAAGGTGGACCCTCAGAGCTCTCAACTAAATCCTTCAGGGAGTCCAGTGGTCTCGACCCCTTCATGTTGCTTTGCGAGGTTGTCAGCATGACATTTGGCACTACAATTGTCTCATCGAGAGGCTTACTTATGGGGATTTCCGAAGGGTCCCCTGAATGCAACCTACGGGGACTATGTGAACTATGTGGCCTATGAGAACCCACCAAAGGACTGTCCTGTTCAACATCCTGTTCAACAACCTGTTCAGCATCCTGTTCAGCATCCTTTTTGGGGACACGGGTAGTTGAAGAAGACATAACCTTGTAGTATGTTTTCAGTGAGGGAGTTATTTTCACTTTAAAAGGCGATGCTTTCTTACACCTACCTCTACCCCTGCCCACCTCTTTCCCCTTGACAGCAGTTCTGTGCTCGAATACACCCCCTTTCCGCCTACTCTGCTTTGCTGACACTTTGACTTCTGAGACAGGGGGGAGACTCGGGAGGGCAAGATAGGCTGAGTAATATCTATGTTGGAAGTAGAATGGGCTGCTCTTGCTCTCAGGGTATATCTGCTGACTTTTGGCGGTGAAATACCCACTCTTAGGCCATCGCTTGTCTCCATGCAGTTGAAGAATGCCTCTTCTTTCTCAGGTGACCGGGAAATCACAAATGTCCTCTTTTGATAAAACAGAGAGCCACTGCCGATAGAACTATCCGAGGATGAAACAAACTCCCCCTTACCTCTTTTCCAAACAGCAACGTTAGCCTCCTCGTTCGAGTTGGAACACAAACGCCTTACCTGGGGACCAAACTCGACCACCCCTTCTGCTCTAGTCCTGAAACTCATGTAGGCACATGTGCAGGTGCTGACCCTGCCTCCGGTGATCTGGAATAGGCAGCAGGCGGCATCGCGCGCTGCCACTCACGCGCAGCACCTTCCCATCGCCAGTCACTGAGCGCCAACGAGCCGCTGCAGTGGTCCGGAGCCATCAACTTTGCTGAGCCTTGGGGGGGGGGGGGGGGGGTCACTGCCCAAAACGACACATCGAGGTAGGAGTGGAGGGAGGGAGGAGGGCGCTCAACTTAGCGCCAGGATAGCAGGACCCCGCCAGCAAGAACCATTGGGGAGCCCGAGGGAGCAGGACCACGGCCGTTTAGCTAGCGGCCGCCATGTTCCCCCGCCGCTGTTACCTCCGGCGAAAGTCATTGAGAAGATCGTCAACAGGCAAATTACCTCCTTCCTCGAACAGAACAACATCCTGGACCCGTCCCAATCCGAAGCAACCACAGCACCGAAACAGCCCTCATTGCCGCCACCGACGACATCAGGGCCATGATGGACAACGGAGAAACAGCGGCCCTCATCCTCCTGGACCTCTCTGCCGCCTTCGACACTGTCTGCCACCACACCCTCCGCTCACGCCTCCACAATGCAGGGATCCGTGACAAAGCACTGGACTGGACCACCTCCTTCCTCACCGGCAGAACCCAGAGCGTCCGCCTCCCCCCATTCCACTCTAAAGACACCAAGATTTTCTGCGGCGTACCCCAAGGATCGTCTCTCAGCCTGACACTCTTCAACATCTACATTGCACCGCTCACCAACATCGCCCGATCGCACAACCTCAACATCGTCTCATATGCCGACGACACCCAGCTGATCCTCTCCCTCACCATGGCCCCCACCAAATCCAACCTCCACGAAGGAATGAAGGCCATCACCGAATGGATGACGAACAGCCGCCTAAAACTGAATTCTGAGAAGACGGAGGTCCTCATCATCGGGTCCACCCCCTCCGCCTGGGACGACTCATGGTGGCCAGCCGCACTGGGAGCTGCACCGACGCCCACCAACCACGCATGCAACCTGGAAGTCATACTGGACTCCGCATTGTCAATGACCCAACAAGTGAACGCCGTCTTCTCCTCCTGCTTCATCACCCTCTGCATGCTCCGCAAGATCTACCGTTGGATCCCCACCGGTACCAGAAGGACGGTTACCCAGGCCCTCGTCAGCAGCAGACTGGACTACGGCAACGCCCTCTACGCAGGAACCTCAGCCAAACTCCAGAAACGACTACAACGCATACAGAACGCCTCTGCATGCCTCATCCTCGACATCCCCGCCACAGCCACATCACAGCCCACCTGAAAAACCTGCACTGGCTCCCCGTCAACAAGAGGATCACCTTCAAGCTCGTCACCCACGCTCACAAGGCTCTCCACAACACCGGACCAGCGTACCTCAATGAACGACTCACCTTCTACACCCCGAACCGCCAGCTTCGCTCGCTGACCTCCCCCTCGACACCGTCCCCCGCATCCGTCGAACGACTGCCGGAGGCAGACCCTTCTCTCGCCTCGCCGCAAAAACCTGGAACACCCTCCCCATCCGCCTACAACAGACCCAGGACCTACTGGCCTTCAGGAGACTCCTCAAGACCTGGCTGTTCGAGCAGTAGCAGCACCCCCACCCCCCCCCCACCTCAGCGCCTTGAGACCCTCACGGGTAAGTAGTGCGCTCTACAAATGGATTGATTGATTAATTGCACTACCCTATTTCTCACTTATAACTCTCTCAATACATCCTCTACCGCCACTCTCTGACTTATCCCAAACCCCACTCTACTACTATGACCCCCAAAATAACCCTTTCTAGACTCTTTCCTCCTCTACCCCTCCTTGCATCCTCTCAAACCTCTTTTACTATTCCGACCTCCCAAACAAGCCTTTCTAAACCATTCTCTTTAACTCTTCCTCCCTCCCCTCTACTCATCCCAAACCTCCTCCTGCTGCTATGATCTCCAAATAACTTTATAGACCCTTGCCTTTTCTATCCCTCCACTATCCTTTATCAATCAAAATAACAGACTCACATGTCCACGAAATGAATTTAATATTTCTCTATACTAATTCACCACTAATCCTTTTTGGTTTCCAGAGTAGCATGCTACTCGCCGAAAAGGGCTGTGATGCCTCATCAGGGTTAGCAAGCGATATATAAACACAATTACAATTTCTTTTTCTTTCAGGATCTAGATCACAGAATGGAAACTGGAAAAGACTTCCTCACATAGGTACTCTTAGGGATACATGCCACCTTCGGTGACAGTAAATTGAAGGCAATCTATACAGTACACTCAATTCATTCATTATACCAGGAAGAGACTAATGGCTGGTAGATAAATGTAGACCATGAAGTAAAGACGCTGGTCCAGTTCCCTCATAATAGATTGAGAAAAACCTATTAGCCTGAGATACAGTGAGTCACTTCCGCTAAAGGTCTCACATAGGGACTAACAATTAAATCTCAAGCACTTCTTCAGAGGCCCCAGTCCTTGTCCTTCCTCCAAACAGGATCATGAAAGTGCTGGAATATTTCATGAGTAAGTACAAATTGTGCTCTCAAATCACTTTTTGACTCCACTTTTTCAAAGTTTTCTTGTTGGGAGAACCCCTTTTAAAGAGCCAGAAGAACATGTCTTTCATTATTCTGGTTCCTTTGAGTGTTCCAGGAATATGTATTTTTAGTAGCTGTATGGTGTCACGGTAATTTGATTTGAATATGGCTGGGTCCAAACTGGAATGGCATGGGGAGCAAAAAAATGATGGATTTAGGCCCAGATCTCTGTACTGGGGTGAATGTATGACATTGTTCTGCATTCTGTCCATCAATTGTTCTTTTTGCATTTGTCACAGGAATATGCCCATCAGAATTATTTTTTGATTTATTAGATGACTGTAAGAAATTAGATTACTGTTTGAGGGTGGGGGTAAAACCCTACTCAAGCAGTAACCACAATCCCCGTGAAGGTGAGGCACAAGCCACCCGGAAATTAACTTGTGCTCAATCGTCTGATAGCTTGGCACAGAGTAGTCAGGCTGAATTCAGAGGCAATGTGTAAAGTATTTATGCAACACTTCAAACAGTAAAACAGTGAAAAACACCACACATTAAGGATCCAAAACCAGTTTAGAAAAATAGTTATTTTTAATAAATAAAACAATACCAAAACGACAGTAGAATTGAGGATATGCAATTTTAAAGATTTCAGTGAAAATAGTGCCAAAAAGCACAAAGCGGCAACTGTGGATATCTGGTCGCACCAGATCGGAACAAAGTCACAAGTTCAGGCCGATTGAGTTGGAGAGCTGGCTGGACTGCTGAACAAAGTACCTGAAATCCTGGTTTGCGGAGCATTGCGAGAGTCCATGTCATAGATGCGTTGTGCACCCGAAGCGATGCATTGATTCCGAGGTGCGGCAAAGCTGCTATTTAAGGGCCTATGTAGTTGATGGGGCTTGTAATGCAAAGTCCGGCATTAAGAATGCATCGCACAGTCAGGGCAATGAGTTGGTTCCGAGGAGCTATGAGGCTGCAGTGCAGAGTCCGGGGGCATTGCAAGGCTGCCATCGATGAGGGATGCAAGGGTCTACATCAAGAATGCGTCATGCAGCAGCGGTTCCAAAGAGGCTAAGGGCAGCACATACGATGCGGGTTTTTGTGACAAGTTCAAACCCCGCAACAGAGGCGATGCGTCAGCTCTGCTTGGGGTTGCGCTGCACATCAGAGGAGATGCGTCGGTTCCAATGGAGTCACATAGGCTGGCAGAGCACCTTATGCCAACTTCCAAGGGTCCAGGACTGGGGTGGCACCACTTGACAGGGTAGACTCACAAAAGGCAGAGTCCAGGTGCGGGGGTCTCAGGAGGCCAGGCCAGCTATCCCTTGGAGTCACTCTGGGATCCTGGGTTCAACAGATGCAGGTCCAGTCCTTCTCACACAGGCAAGCGGGCAGCAGGTCAGCACAGCAGGGCAGATATTCCTCAGAGCAGCAGTCCAGCAGAGTGACAGTCTTTTCAGCAGCACAGCAGTCCTTCCTTCCTGGCAGAGTATCCACAGGTCCAGAAGTGTACTGAAGAGGTGATGTCTGAGGTCCAATATTTACACCAGATGCCCTTTCTCTTGAAGGTGGGAGAAGCTTCTAGAAATTCCTTTGAAGTCCCTAGGCATCATGCCTTCCCTGTCATGGCTCCAGAATAACTAGAGGGGGTATGCAGCCCTTTGTGTGGATGCAGGACACAGCCTGTTCAAATGAACGTAGGGCTGTGCCCAGCTCCCCTCATCCTGCCAGTCCTGACCCATCTAGATACACCTAAGCTCTCCATTGTGTATGGCTGTCTAGGAGGAATGCACAAAGCCCAACTGACAACTACACCCAGTCATGTTATCCAGAGACAGGTTGCAGGCACTAAACGGCTAAGGCAGGAAAATGCCAACTTTTTAAAAAATGAAGTTTAAGAAATAATTATCATCACGGCGACAGATGAAAATCCAGAGTGGAAAGTTTAACAACCAAACAAATGAAATGATCACTAACAATGGCATCGGAATGAAGGGACAGTTTAAACTTTGTTGCTCCAATGTTTTTCTTTTTTTAATGTGATACGTTAAATATTGTTTATGTTTTTGATATGTAGTTAATCGGAAGCGTACAAACAAGTTCATTCCCATTGAGAGATTATTTTTGCACACGTTGGTTTTACTAGGTGGGTGGAGTAGAATTTTGTCAATTTAGGTTTCGTTATACGTGGGTAGGGTATTGTGGGATTTGTATTTCACTTAACGAGGGGGAGGAGTTCAGCAGGACGAGATTGGTTACAGGTGGGTGAGCTTTTACTTGAAAAACGGCTTGAGTGGCAGGCAATACGAGCGTGAGCTTTGGGAAGAGTAAGCGGAGTGAGGTTATGCTGCCGGTTGTGGCGTTGAGAAGGTAAATAGTATTCAACAACAAGGGTGGCACAGAATTCTTGGTATTAGTTGGTTGGGAGGATGTAGCGGGTTACGGTTTTGTGATAGTAAAATGTTGTGATGCACATTTTTTGTTTTTCTTTGTTCAGAGTCAACACTGATAGGTTGTAGCAGAGTTGGGTTTGGGTGGGGGTGTAAGTACAGCAATGAGATAGGTGTCTTTTGTTACTTTGAGAGGGTGAGCGGCTAGTTTAAACTTTTCTTTCTATTTTCATTTTAGTTAACCCCTGACGAAGAATCAAAATGATTCGAAATGCATTGGGAAAAATATCTTTTCTAAACCCACTTTTGAAACATGATTGACCTCACATGCCTCTGTAAAAGCCTGGATTGGCAACGGTCGGCAGTTGAAAATGTTGAATAAATTATTACAGCACAAACATGTTGTCTCCGTGGTGGTGATGTAAAGAGGAAGTTATATGCTTTGAGGCTCTGGAGTACGACAGATGAACCGAGAATACACTTTGAAAGTCTAAGGAACTATTTCAGGAATAATTTCCGTTTCAGCAGTGCGACAGTTGGGTGCAGAGGAAAAGTGCCCTTTGAGAGAGTTGTGATTTCATAAAGCCGTGATTCGAGGCGTTTTCACGGCACCTGCTCGCACGCACTTCATTCATTGTAGTTGAATAATCAGATTAATTATCAAGGGAAGGAGTGCATTTGCTCAACTACGACTTATCTGCTTTGCAATGTTGACGCCTCAAAACGAGCTTGCACCCCAAAAGTTCAAAATGAAGTTTAAGAAATAATTATCATCACGGCGACAGATGAAAATCCAGAGTGGAAAGTTTAACAACCAAACAAATGAAATGATCACTAACAATGGCATCGGAATGAAGGGACAGTTTAAACTTTGTTGCTCCAATGTTTTTCTTTTTTTAATGTGATACGTTAAATATTGTTTATGTTTTTGATATGTAGTTAATCGGAAGCGTACAAACAAGTTTATTCCCATTGAGAGATTATTTTTGCACACGTTGGTTTTACTAGGTGGGTGGAGTAGAATTTTGTCAATTTAGGTTTCGTTATACGTGGGTAGGGTATTGTGGGATTTGTATTTCACTTAACGAGGGGGAGGAGTTCAGCAGGACGAGATTGGTTACAGGTGGGTGAGCTTTTACTTGAAAAACGGCTTGAGTGGCAGGCAATACGAGCGTGAGCTTTGGGAAGAGTAAGCGGAGTGAGGTTATGCTGCCGGTTGTGGCGTTGAGAAGGTAAATAGTATTCAACAACAAGGGTGGCACAGAATTCTTGGTATTAGTTGGTTGGGAGGATGTAGCGGGTTACGGTTTTGTGATAGTAAAATGTTGTGATGCACATTTTTTGTTTTTCTTTGTTCAGAGTCAACACTGATAGGTTGTAGCAGAGTTGGGTTTGGGTGGGGGTGTAAGTACAGCAATGAGATAGGTGTCTTTTGTTACTTTGAGAGGGTGAGCGGCTAGTTTAAACTTTTCTTTCTATTTTCATTTTAGTTAACCCCTGACGAAGAATCAAAATGATTCGAAATGCATTGGGAAAAATATCTTTTCTAAACCCACTTTTGAAACATGTTTGACCTCACATGCCTCTGTAAAAGCCTGGATTGGCAACGGTCGGCAGTTGAAAATGTTGAATAAATTATTACAGCACAAACATGTTGTCTCCGTGGTGGTGATGTAAAGAGGAAGTTATATGCTTTGAGGCTCTGGAGTACGACAGATGAACCGAGAATACACTTTGAAAGTCTAAGGAACTATTTCAGGAATAATTTCCGTTTCAGCAGTGCGACAGTTGGGTGCAGAGGAAAAGTGCCCTTTGAGAGAGTTGTAACTTTTTTAAAGTGGCACTTTCAAAACTGTAATTTAAAATCTGACTTAACCATAAGTTATAATTTTTCATTACAATTACAAAGACACCAAACATGAACTTGTCACCTGTTCCCGTTTTGGAAATGACAGCTTATTGAATGTAATAAGGTAACTCCAATGTTATCCTCTGCAAGAGGTAGGCCTTGCAGTAGGGAAAAACTAATTTAAGAGTGTTTCACTAGCAGGACATATAAAACGAAAAAGTACATGTTCCACTTTTTAAGAACATTGCATCCTGCCCTCAGTGAGTTTCACAAACAAGCTAGAATTCTGTCTCAAACCTGTCAGAACGACACTACCCTCAGAAAATCATACGGCGGGCACAAAAACGGGCAAAGAACAATCACAGGGAGGTCCTGTTAGAAATTAGTGAAAGACCAGAGACAGAGGCATTAACCTTCATAACAACCTCCACTCCCAACTCCAACAGAATTCAGAAAGTAATCAGGAAACATTGGAGTATCCTTGAGAAAGGGAATTTTTCTCCAGGCCCACCGCCAATGTTTGCTTTTAAACACACTCAGAATCTGAAAGACATCTTGTCCCACACGTGTCCGAAAGCCACCACTACCAGACAAACCCACCTTATGGGCATTACCTCCCGTAGAGGGTCACCACTCCTGTGGGACATGTTCCGTGTGTCCTCTCACGGCCGTGCCCGAACAGATCGACCTAGGTCCGGCTGGACCTTGGCAACAGAAACGACACACAAACTGCAATACGAAAAACTGCGTATATCTTATTACCTGTCCCTGTGAGAAAAGGTATGTGGGGATGACAACTAGACCCATTAAAATTTGCATAGGAGTACTATACGTTGCAGAAGAATCAACACCAGACTATTGAGCCACTTTGTCGAAAAAATCCACACCTCAGACATTCTCAGGTGGACCATAATCGAATCCAACTCCAGTTGGTCAACTGGTATGCTGTTTAGGCAAGAACAACGCTGGGTTTTCCGTTTAAAGAGCAATACAGTGGACCTGAATGATGACATTCCTGGGGCCGAACTGATGACCTAGAGGTACACCCGGTCCATCAGGGGATGACCACGAGTACAAACCCTGATAAAGGATTTTTACATACCCAGCAAAATATTCCATGATTTACCAGTTTTTGATGTTGCGGTACCAGATGGGACCCTCGATATCACTAGAGTACATCCCTGATGCCATTACATCCACTATGCCTTATTAATAACTGTAACATATGAGGTATGGGGCCACCAGGTACCTAGTACATAGTCACCATAACAAACTTGAGATTATCCTGTCATCTCGCTATCCCCTCGTCCAATACTGATTCTCTCACCCAGGCTGCCCCATTTCTACATGGCAGCTAAGATTTTCTAATGACTGATGTGACACTAGCACGCCCTCACCAGGTATTGTTAATTATACCACACTACTGTACTAATTATGAGTAAGATTATTGGCAAACTGGCAACCTCTCATACGCTTTTGCCAATTTAGTACTAGAGAAGTGTTCACCACTTATATTCCAGTCTGCCCCATTCCAATATGGCCGCCATGGTTTGCTCACAACGTCACATTAGTACGCCTTTAGCAGTTATCCACAATCTGTACCTTCTTTATGTATGATTCACGAGCAGGATGGCAGGATGTTTGGCATTTTCTAACACGCACACACTTGTATGCCTATTTAGTACTCCTCCATAATAACTTTGCACTCGATTGGGATTCATTAGTGCATGTTCCTATATGGCGGCTATTCTGGAGACCTACCCGGGACTACGTACGTGCCGTCAGCTCGTCCTGAACTATGACTGGCCACGCCCCTAGGCCCCTGCTTACCGGAATTGAGCGCGCTATATGAAGGCGAGTGGTCACCCTGCCCATTACAGGCGATCCGCGGCGGTGGGGCAGGTAATGGGCTGCATCCGAGGAGGCTGATAGTGAGTATTTTCATACTGCTCCTGACCACGAATTGAGGTAATTTACGAGCACTTGCGCTAGGGATACCACGATCTCCCCATACCTCCTGATTATTTTACCGCACTAATAGATATCCCTCTTCATGACCACAGCGTCTGCCGGCACGGCCAATCATTTCGAACAAAGGGGTAGGCGGTTATGATTCTTAAGTGTGTTGCGAGTGTTTCAGATCGCGCTGAACAATGGACACATCACATTGTGCCGCGAATACCATCCAGTTGTCAACGAAAGTACTACGCACTCCTATTACGGCTAATACACTGCCATGAGCACCATGGCAATATTGCCTTGATTTTACTTGACTTATTAATACCCTGGGTTATAAACTTTTGACAGATGCATGCACCAATACCTGTCACCACTGGCTTTTGCCTAACGGAGGTGACACACTGCCTGTGTGAGGTTATCTTCACCGGATGCAATTGTGTGCAGTTTTCTGGCACACATAAATATGTATGAGTATGAAATTAAGGGCCTGTCACACTGTGCATGCTTCCGTTTGTGTGGATTTTTATACCACCTTCTCAGCATTCTACTGATTGCGAATGCTCCTACCTTCTTTTACCTGACGTATCTGTTTGTGTTCTATGTTTCTCCTCTTGTTTTACCATCACCAGGTTGGGCATTTGGAACGCGACCTGGACGTTCCATTCAGCACTTTGATGCTTTACACCTGATTATAGGTACCATGGGATTATAGGGGGTTCTTTTCCCTGATTCCCATTTGTTTCCATTTCACTTCACTTAAAGGTCATGCAGCACCGAATGCTTCGGTGCTGCAGGTGTCCCCTGATGGGGCAGATGGCACCGCTGACTCCGGGTGATGGGACAGATAATCCGCTGGGTTGTGAGCCCCAGGACGGTAGATTACTTTGAAGTTATAGGCTTGTAACTGCATCGACCATCTTTCGATCCTCGGGGGTGCTAGCCTAGACGAGCCAGCAAACAGCGGGAGCAACGGTTTGTGGTCAGTCACAACATTGAATTCTTGTCCACACAGATACAGGTGGAAATGTTGGCATGCCCATTTGATGGCCAGCGCCTCCCTTTCGATTTGGGCATACCTGCTCTCAGAATCCCTGAGTGCTTTGCTGGCATATGCGACGGGCTTCCACACTTCCGGGCCGTGTTCTTGCAGGAGGACGGCCCCTAGGCCCACCGGGCTGGCGTCAACGACTAGTTCTGTTCGTTGTCGGGGGTGGAAGTACGCCATGACCATCTTGTCTAGTAGCCCTGCTCTAATGTCTTGGAACGCCTTGTTGGCAGCTGGCGTCCATTCCCACTTGTGATCGTGACGCGTGAGGGTGCTCAACGGCTCGGACATGGCTGCAAGATTGGGGATGAACCGTCCACAGTTAGTGGCCATGCCGAGGAAGCTCCTCACTTCGGTGGGGCTTTGAGGTGTGCTGGCCGCCCTGATAGCTTCAGCCTTCTTCGGGTCTACCAGGAGTCCTTCACGGGTGAACGTGTACCCAAAGAAATCTATGCTTTCTTGATAAAAGGAGCACTTGGATTTGTGTAGAGTCAGTCCACAATCTGCCAGCCTCTTGAGCGTGGCCCGGAGGTGGGAGTGATGTTCCTCGAGCGTAGTGGAGAACACAAGGATATCGTCACTGAGGTTGATCACCCCTTGCAACCCTGACAGTGTCTTGTGGACCTCCGCGGCTGACGATACTCCGAAGCTGAGCCTTTTGTACCTCCGGAGGCCAACATGCGTTGAAAAGGTGGGAATATACCGGCTTTCCGGGTCCAGTTCCAGCTGGTGGTAGCCGGCATTCAGGTCCAGCTTAGAGAACCACTTCGCCCCATTAAGATCCGCCACAATGTCGTCCATCGTGGGAGTGATGTGACGTTCCCTCTTCACCGCGGTGTTGGGCAGTCGCATGTCGACACAGAGCCTAATGGCCCCCGGTTGTTTGGGCTTGGGTGCCACGACCAGCGGGGACACCCAGGGAGTGGGGCCGAAGACCTTTTCAATTACGTCCAGCTCTTCGAGCTTTCGCAGCTCCTCCTCCACTTGCGGGCGTAAGTTGAAGGGCACCCTCCGGTGCCTGAGAGCCACCGGCCGTACTGAAAGGTCTATGTGGAGCTTGAACCTCTTGCCCTTGAGTTTCCCTAGGCCGGTGAAGAGCGCTGGGAATTCCTTTAGTATTGCTTCCGCATGTGAGTCATGGACCTGGTTGGCAAAGAAGACAAGTCCTAAGTCCTCTGCTGTGTGGCAGCTGAGTAGAGTTCCTTTCTTGCCTTCGGTGACGTAGAACTGTGCCTTGGTGGAGTAGCTCCCACTAGCAATGGTGGCTCGAATGACGCCACGGAGAGGGAGAGGATCAGTGCCTCCATACATGTATATTTGGTCCGTTGACGGTGCAAGGGGGGTTCGCGGTGACAGGCGGTCATACTGATCGGAGTCCATCACATTGACAGATGCACTGGTGTCAATGAGGGCTTGTACCTCCGTGCCCTCAACTGAGACTGAGCACATGGGAGGTGGTCTTCACCAGGAGACTGTCCGGCTGACATACGACGCTACGAACACATCATCGTCTTCGTCCTCATATATCGGGTGTCGTGCCTGTGGCTGGTCTTCCGGGATTGGAGACGGGTCGACGAGAGAGATCTGGCGAACCCACTGCGGCACGCTTCTGGGTCTTGACAATGGCTGCCTGAAACGCCCGCCACGGCACACTGGGGCATAGTGGTTTAGCCGTCCACAGCGGGAGCAGGTTTTCCCTTTCGCATCGCAGACGGCTGCTGCCGGGTGATCTTCGCCACAGTATCCACACGACCCACTTGGTGGTGGTTTGGATGCCTGGCGAGGCACTGCGGGGCGCCTTTGGATGGCCTCCACCTTTTCTTCTTTGATGTGTGGGGTCCTAAGCACCGACGCCGTGGCAACCGGAGTGTGTAAGGCCGCTTCCATCTCTTCCGGCCGGGCGTCCGATAGTTCATGAGAGCGAGCTAGGACCAGGATCTCGTCCAGCGAGATTCCGGGTTGTCGGAGGATCAGCATTCACTGGAGCTTTGAGCGGCAGCCTAAGATGATCTGGTCCCGGATTTCCTCCCTCTGGTCTGTGTAGGGGCACGTGCTAGCCTGCCGGTGTAGCCGCACGTAGAACATGTCAACCGATTCGGTTTCGTTCTGCCATGCCCTCCAGAACTTGAATTTTTCGAAGTCGGGGTTGAGCTGTGGGTCGAAATGTGTGTTGAGCGCGGCGACCGCCGCATCGTAGTCGTCATCATTTCCTGTGTTGGGGAGCGTCTCAAACAGGTCGTAAATCTCTGCTCCTCCATAGTAGATAAGGAGTGATCGTTTTATGGTTCTATCGGTTTCACGTGTCCCCTTAAAATAATGATTTAGCCGTCCTACCCAGGCCTTCCATCTTGGCGCAGCAGTGGCGGGATCCGACACCTCGCTGAATGGGGGTAGCGGTGCGACTGCGGTGTGGGTGACTACTGGTGGTGGTGGGTTGGCACCAGCGACTGGATTTCGCCCTCCACCTTGCTGGGCGGCCGCGCCTGCGGCTGGTGTGGTACTCATCGCGGCCAAGCAGGGATGCGCAGGCACAAGGGCGCAGCTTGCACGTCGACGTGCAGCTCTGGGGCGTGTGCTCTGGCCCGTGTCCTAGTTGTGCTGACGGTGCCGGGGTCCATGGGACCGCAGGTGGGGGCGCGGCTGATGTTGCAGTGCAGTTTTGTGCGTGGGGGAGAGTGTGCGCCAGGAGGGCCTAAGCGCCACAGCCCCCTTCGGTTGGTGCCCTGTCCTTTCACCTGGTCATAGACGCCCACGTGGCGTAGTCCTGCAGGTGATATCTGCTGCCCACCACTAGCCCAAGCTGCCCTTTGGATGGAGGATACCAAAGCTTGTTTAACTGGGCGAATGCTTGTCTGCGCTGAGTGGTTATCCAATGCTTGTTCGCATGTGTTAACAATGGGCGAATGTTCGTAGGCCTGGAGTAATCTTCTCTCCCTTTTTCCTCTGAGTGTCTTTTTTTTTTCAGGCAGCAGAGAGGGCAGCCTTGCTGAGGCCCCCACAGCACACCGGTCGATGCAGGCAGGGAGCCAGCGCCAGGCAGAGCAGGCGTGGGGACCTCACGCGCAGATCTGCAGCAGCAGTGCCGGTGAGGTCGCTCCACTTACCCCCCACAGCGCGCAGATTTGCCGCCAGCTGAACGCGCTCCCGTAGGAGAGGGAGACGTGTGGGTGGGCGCAGCACGGTCGGGCCAGGAAGCACCGGAGACAGCCAACGGGTCCAACGCACAGTCCAGGCAGCCAGGGGTGAGCGGAGCGGGTGGGCTCCGCGAGCTCAGATTAAGATCAGGTACACAGCGGGAAAGCAGGCGGCCAGGGTGGAGCGGTGCGGGTGGGCTCCGCGAGCTCCGATGAAGATCAGGTACACAGCGGGAGAGCAGGCAATGCGGGTGGGCTCCGCACGCTCTCTGGAGGGAGCCACAGGGACTAGAATGCACGCGTGTGGTGCGACCGGCCTCGTCGCCAATGTAGCGCGGCCGGGCCTGTGTCGCAGTTAGGTGTGACAGCACTCAATAAAAGGACACAGGACCACCAGTTACTCCTCGTGGCCGGAAGACCCCGAGCGGTCTTCGACCTAGTTTATTTATACCCTAGGGACGAGCCCATCCCGAGGGGTGCGTGTATGCGTGTGTAATGCAACATTGTAAGAGAGAGCCCGGATGGCTCTCTACATCACACAGAATCTCATGGTTCTGTTAAATAGCCATCCTTAAAGCGCCACTTCTCTGTGTTACTACATAAGAGAGGTGCTTCCATTGAGTCATTGTAGCGTCATATATCATCCAGAAATATTATTCAGGATAGATCTCTTATTCTCTTCTCAGTTCTCAGCACCCTTCCTTGTTTTAGCCAACGCATGAGGAACATATATTACTCATTTTATCTCAGTCAATTATACTGTATGCTGAGAAAACGACTACTTTCATGTACTCGACGTTCATTGCTCATATACATAACTCGGAGGCCTCATACTTCACACTGATTCTGATGTTTACATTAATGCTTTGGCTTTCGTTTCCTATTGTTTCCCAATTGTGGATTGCAGGTGCATTAAATTTTAATTGGAGATGCATGTAATACCAGTAATTTTAATATGTAATATATATAAGGATTTCCCAATCAAGGTGTTACACAACGTTTGTTTGGCATCTCTTATTTACACCGTGATGTACAATTCGTAAATCCAAACTTTTAGTTGCTAGAAAATACATGACTGCCATCTAGCGTTTAGGAAGATCAACAACACTTGAGGACTCCTATAGAAGTAAGTAGTAACTTAGCCACTGGACTACAGTGAATTCACTTTCTGTGGCTTATATCGTGACCATCATGTTCAATAGAACTGATAGGCCGAGCCACTGAGTCTATATTAAATATGTGATATCTCGCACAACAGAAGACTAGCTGGAAGCTGTATCTAAGTGGCATGAGCTTTTGCCTCTGGCCTCACAGGTCCTGGCAGGACAGGGATTCAAATTTTACCAAAAAGGGTCAGTGCAGAATTTACATCATATTAAAATGTTAAACATTTTTCAAATATAAATATAATTTCTACTTGGAAAAAACAGGAGCAATTTCAGCTATTCCATTTTGCACTAGTCTCTCAAACGCAGAAATGGGGCTCCTGCGGACTCCCTTTCCCCTTTCACTCATTTGTATGTGGCAGAGAAACACCATTATCTTCAATTATATATTTACTTCATTCTTTCCATTGTTTGTTCTTGTATAGGAAAATTACTTGGATGCTCTGTTGAATGTTGTTGTTTTCTCTTTTTGCTGTGACCCAGTGCCTCAGCTGGGTTGGCTCCTGCCCGTCTGTTCCGCTAAACACGAAGGATGAACCTGTGCTCTCTCCAAAAATTCTGGGAACACTTAGGAGCAGACCAAACTCCATTTATTAGGCAGAATAAGAAGTAGACATATTTTATTATTCAAGGAGGAGGAGGCATAAACATCCCCTGTCCTGACCTATGTATATACTCTGACAGGTTAAAGAGAGATTGGGCTGTGGCTTTGGTAGAACCCTTCCTCACTTTCAAGCCACATGGCAATATAATGGAAAGATTGCTACATTGACTTCCAATCCCAGAATATAGGCCTGTCCTGCCAGGACCTGTGAGGCCAGAGGCACAAGCTCATGCCACTTAGATACAGCAGAATATAGGGAAAGTGCACAGAGCTGGGCTGAACTATTTACACACGCCCTCACTTCCTGGTTCTGGAAGCCCATGAACGCTCAGGTTCTGTATAGAGTTTGGTTGCAGCCAATTAGAGTTCTTGCTAAAGGAGGGTGGCTTGACCTTTTGATTGCCAAAACCTGAGCCTAAGAGTAGCTGTCTTCTTTAGAATCCTGTAGAAGACCTTAAAATTGAGGCAGTATTGCAGAGGTAGCTAGTGACCACCTAAGGTCAACTTAAGCTTCTACAGACATCATTTTTATACAACAGCCCTAATCGGAATCCCTATATGATTCCACAGTTGACCTGTAGCATTTCAAGAGGGCAGCATTTTGAACTCCATAGAATAGAGAGGGGCTTATTTACAAGGCCATTGCGCCGCCGGTGTATCACTTTTCTTGACGCACAGGAAGTGCCAGGGGCTTCCCCATATTTACAAGGCCACGTAAAGTCACCCTGTGTGACTTTTCATGGCCTTGTAAATATGTTTCCCTTTCACGCATAACTCTGCATGAAAGGGGCGTTCCATGGGTGTTGCTGTGGGTGTTCCCACACAAAATCCATGGAACTTGACGCATTCCCAGATGAACAACATTTTGTAAACTTGGGAATGCGTCAGAATCCTATGCCTCCCACGGGAGGCATAAGGAGACACAACGAGGAGAAATACTTTTATTTCTCCTTGTTTTTTCCTCTTTGTATGCGTGCTGCATTCTACAGCATGAATGGAAGGAGGAAAATGCCTTTAGAGATTGTTTTTGTGCAGGAAGCAATTATCCCCTCTGCACAGGCACTCTTGCAAAATGCCGCAAGGGTGTATGCGCTGGAGTACAGCGGCTGTTAATGCGCCGGCGAGGACAGAAATGCGCCTTATCTTGTAGATATGCCACATTCCTGTCCTCTTATTTTAATGCATGGTGGCGCAGCAGGAAGGCTTGATGCGCTGCTGCGCATCAAGATATTGTAAATGAGGCCCAAAGCCTTTAAGCTTTTCTGTGGAGGCTTTTCCTGCCACAGTGCTCTGCCCTTTTTTGATGTATTGGGTATTTTGGGCTTAAGGCTTCAGAATGTTTTCCCACAAAAGATATCCAGTTCAAATTTGCAGCTTTTTTTCCCTCCAGATCATGGGGATTTTAAACGTATCCATGGTATGAATTAACAAAACAGGGTACGCTGTTACCACTACTCTATGTGCAAAACCCACGATATCGGCAGTAGTCCATTGTATGTCAATGAGGATGCTCTTGGTCCACCCCTTCAGGTCGCAGAGCAGGTCCAGAATCTCACTTATATCAAAGGACAGGGCTAGACCTCTCCTCACACACTAAATTATTGTGATGTTTGGTATAAAATCAATACCTGGTATGCCAGATGCACGCAAAGAGGCACTAACGGCTGGGGAAACAACTGTACACCAAGCAGAAGACATTCCTGTCCAAACACCTACCACTAAAACAAATAACACTATTCCAGCATGAAACTTTTTTCAGTTGAAAGCTGGCTTAGTTACATCCCTGTAATTTCATTACATGACCGGAGGCTACCATTATGCAAATACTTTTATTTGCTGGCCAACATGCAGCCCTTTAAAGAATGTTAATGCATCACAATAAGTAGAACTTTAACAGGACTGTGTACACTCTAATCTTCCTCTTTTATTCGCTGCTCCTGACACAGTTAAGTACTCCCTTTTGTTATGACAGTTACTTACTTAATTATATTTTGAAACAATACTACTATCTTTATTTTGTAATTAATTCTATAGATATTATGTTTACAGTAATGCTTTACTTGATTTACTTGTATATTTCGCCTTGTTAATTAACCCATTAATGTTTTTTTTCAGGTACCTTTTCCCCTGTCCAATTTATGGCAGGGAATGGCTTATTCATATTTCCCCTTTTGATCGCTATCCGATCGAGTCACTCCCTCCTACGCGCTGATATTATTTAAATAAAGGAAGCCAGTTTTACCTCCTTTCATTGAGGCTCGCCCCGATGCAAGAATTAATGCGCGCCAAAGAGAAAGCGCAACATATATAGAAGTCGCTTCCCAAATCAACAGGAAGCTATTTCTACTAAAATACACCCCTTGCCACTCTCGCGTCTCCTAGCAACCGGTTAGCAACCGGACCGGAGACGCGAGAGCGAGGTTTTATTTCTTAACGCATGTCCCTGACAACGCGTCCTTTTCCTTCCGACTCGGCAGGTTACCATAGTTACGAATCGAATCGCGTAACGGTGCCTGTCGAGTCGGAGCCTCTCTTGCTTATTATTTTTTAACTTCAGCTTACTTGAGATTGCTACACCACCCGGTGGCCTCTTTACATATCGCAGGCAATACTTATTTAAAGGGAGCTTAACATTGGCTAATATATTAATTTAAACTTACCTGAAAACGTGAGTAAAAGGTCATTATACCTTACTGTATCTACTTTTATATATTTCAAGAGATATATATATATATTGAAAGATCCTCATTATAAAATGGAGATTGATGCTTTACTCCCCCAACAGCCCCCTAAGGAGCTAATGGGTGAAACCTTAAAGAAATTTTTGGGGCAAGAACTTAAGTCTTCTGTCAAAGAAGCTGTCAATGCCGCACTAACCAAAAGAAAGAGGACTTCTCCTGTAGAAGAACTTTATTTCTCTCTTTCAGATGGCGACTCACCCTCTAACTCTAAACATAAAAAAGTTTCGCAAAAAAGGAAACATGAATGAAGCATTAACTCATGCCAATGAATGGTAGCCCTTGCGCTACGATAGATCTGGGTGTTCTTAGCAACACAAAAGAGAGATCCCATTCTCTTGGGACTGAGAGAAGAGTTGCCCATAGCGGCATGAGAGATTTGGGTAACCTTTACGGTACAAATGATTTTGACAATCCTCAAATTACTCACTATAATTTTCAAGATTTTGAAAACTCAGACTTTGATGAATTTATTTTTGACCCTCATGATAACCTGGAAGATCTTGATGAGGATCTGGAACAACCATCTACGTCATCTTGCATTGTTAAAGACCCCCTTGGAGGAGAGATGTTTAACCCATCTTCTATTCGCCATCCCCAGAGCACTGAATGGTGGCCTATGGACCACGTGGAGCAATATTTGTCTCAAAGAGTTAAAAAACCATTAGATAGGGAAACTCGTAATTTATTACTTAACGAATGCCCTCGTCCCTCTTCGGAGGATGAAGTTTGCAACACCCCCAATCTGGATCCAGAGTTAATTACCTTCCTATTTAAATCTGGAAGGGACCCAAGAAAAGGGATCGAAAAATGCCTGAAACAATGCCAGGACAAATTACTGGATGTACTTGGACCTCTATCCAAGATCCTGGACATGACGGAAGAGGCTAGGACCAGCAATACTCCAGTGAACATCGAACTACTTAGAGGCTGGTCTCAAAGAGCAATCTGCTTCGTAGGCATTGCTAATGCCAACCTAATCGCTGAACGTAAAAAAGCGGTTCTTTTAAAAATGAACCCTAAACTTGCAGACTTATCTGCTAAGGAAGACTTGAGTGATACCAAAGGCCTCCTCTTTGGAGACATTTTTGTAAAATCATTGGGAAACTGCGTTTCAACTTTTAACGCCTTTAGCAGAGCTCAATCTAGCATGCGCAGAGTCTTCGGAGGACGACCACTTTTTGGAAGGGCTGACAGAAGGGGACAGTCTGTCAGCCGTGGCTTCTATCAGTCCCAATTCTATCCCCAAGATGACAGAGGCTCCTTTCGTTCAAGAGGCTTCCCCTATAATTCAAACTTTTACCCCCAGAGGACAAGGGTGTAAGATCTCGTGGCAGATCCAGAGCCTCTAACCAATACTTGCAAGGTAAGTTCAATGCCTTCTCTCCCCTTAAATGTGTCCGGAAGACTAAAACACTCTGCTCACAATTGGGTGAGGGTTACTCAAGATCCCTGGGTCCTAGAAACTATTGTTGGGTTCAAGATAGATTTCTGACAACAACCATCCCAAAAAAGAATTCCAAGAGAATTATCACTAGACTCGGAAAATACCAAAATTATAGAGTTAGAGATTTGCCAAATGCTAGACAAAGGCGCTATCCGGAAGATCCCCTCTTCCAATATCACAGAAGGGTTTTTAAGCAATATCTTTCTGGCCAAAAAGAAAGAGAAAGGTTGGAGACCTGTAATAAACCTGAAATATTTAAACAACTTCCTAACCTACAGACATTTCAAGATGGAAGGCATCCATCTCTTAAGGGATATTTTACAAGCCAAGGATTGGCTAGTAAAATTGGACCTAAAAGACGCCTATTTTACTATTCCTATGCACGTAGACTCTCAAAAATACCTTTGCTTTACTTGGAAAGGGACTCTCAATCAGTTCCAATGTCTCCCCTTCGGCCTGTTCTCAGCTCCCTGGTGTTTCCCCAAGGTCCTCAGACCTGTGGTCAGTTATCTCAGGGAAAGAGGGGTTCATCTGATTGTATACCTAGACGATATCCTCATTATGTTTATGTTTATGTTTGGGGGGATTTTATATAGCGCTCTATCGCTCCGAGGAGCATCTTGGCGCTAGGTTCAATTTGTGTGGTTCGTAGGCAGAAGGGAGATGTAATAGACCCTAAAGTAGATATTAGACCAGGGTTTTGCAGGTGGAGGCAGTTAGGTTATAAATCCAGGTTTTAATGGCTTTCCTGAATTTGCTCTCACAGGAGATTTCACGAATTTGAGGTGGAAGTGTGTTCCAGGCTCTAGAGCCTTTGACCGCCAGGGACTTTCCCCCTCTAGTGGCCAATCGAAACTTTGGAATGGTCATTAGGTTGGCCGTAGCAGATCTTAGATGACGTCCGGGGTGGTAGCGATTAAATTTGTTAGTCAGGTAGGTAGGGCCTCTTTTATGGAATGCTCTGAAAGAGATGATCAGTAGTTTGAATAGGATTCTCTTTTGGATAGGGAGCCAGTGGAGGGTGTCAAGTGCTGCGGATGCTGAGGATTTTCTTGGCATTTTTAGCACCAGCCTTGCTGCAGTATTTTGCACCATCTGCAGCTTATGTAGGAGGGCCTTGTTGGCACCCACATACAGTCCGTTCCAATAGTCCAACCTAGATGTAATCAATGCTACCGCTACCGTTTTCCTTGCTGGTAGGGGGAGGAAGTCAAAGAATTTCCGAAGGCTTTTGATGATATTGAAACAGGAGCCAGCCACTTCACTGGTCTGTTGCTTGAAGGATAGTGCCTCGTCAATTTTAATTCCTAAATTTCGGGCACTCTTTATGGTGCTCGGCGGGGCTTCAGCATTAGGTGGCCAGCAGGTTTGGGGGGAGAACAGATTATTTTTCCCAAAGGGTAAAATTTCCGTCTTTGCAGTGTTGCATCTCAGGTGGTTTGTGTTCATCCACTCGAAAGTGGCCTTCAGACAATCTCTGAGGGAACGTTCAGCAATTGCCGCGTCCTCATCTAGGATTACAACTAGTTGAGTATCATCGGCGTAGGCTATTGAGCTGATAGCAAAAGAGGAGATAAGTTTCATTAGGGGGACCATATATAGGTTAAACAATATGGGGCTTAAGCTAGAGCCCTGAGGTACCCCAGATTGAACTTCTCTTGCCTCAGAGTAATGTGGACCTAGGAGAATAGTCTGTTTTCTTTGTCTGAGGAAGTTGGTAAACCATTTCAACACGGTGCCCCCTATGCCTGCACTACTCAGACGATGAAGTAGAATATCATGGGACACCGTGTCGAACGCCGCAGAGAGATCCAGTAGGATCAGGACGGCTCTTTTGCCCTGATCCAAAGCGGCCCTGATAGTTTCCGTTGAGAAAATAAGGGCAGATTCAGTTGAGTGGTGAGAGCGAAAACCTGCTTGATTGGGATGTAACAAATTGTTGTTCTCGAGATATGCTGTGAGTTGTTTGTTTACACATGTCTCTGTGAGTTTGCATAGTGCTGGAAGAAGTGATATGGGTCGGAGGTTTGATAGTGTCGTAGGGTCCTGAATAGTTTTTTTCTGAAGGGGTTTGACTACCGCGACCTTCCAGCATGCGGGGATATCTCCTGTTTGTAGGGAGGAGTTCAGGATTGAGTTTATAATTGGGTTGACCTCATCTTTTATAGCCTTGAGCAGTAGGGGTGGACAGGGGTCAAGAGGGGAGCCTGAGTTCAATTTAGAGATAGCTTGAGCAGACTCGGTAGAATTAATCAAAGTAAAATTATCCCATGTGGTAGTACAAGGTGAGTCTATTTGGATGGTAGGGTCAGCTGTATTTAATGCTGGTTGACTGATCTGTGGAAACTCTTTTGTAAAGTTTGTAATTTTCTGTTCGAAATATTCCGCTATTTTGTCGCAGAGGGCTTGGGACGGTGGAATTTCCTGTGATAGTATTTTGGGTTTTCTGAAGCCATTGACTATTTGGAATATTTCTTTTTGATTGTTGTTGGTCGATTCTATCAAGTTGGTGTAATAGTTAGTTTTCGCCAACTTGATGGAGGTATGGTAATTCCTCCTAACATTCTTATAGATTTCCCTATCTTCCTTTTTATAATGGCGGCGCCATTTTCTTTCCAGGAGTTTCACTTCTCTTAGCGTGGCTTTTAGGGATTTAGTGTACCAGGGGGCGGATTTTTTCCTTTGTATTTTGTTAGATTTGGCTCCTCCTGTTGTCAGTTTTTCCCCAATGGATTTCACCCAGTTGTTATAGTTTGCGTAATCAGTGCACACATTTCCCACTGGTGTTGGTTTTGCTGTCTGTACCCAGTTCATTAATTCCGGGTGCTCGATGATTTTTTTCCAGCAGGGGGTGGGATTTGTGGTGGTGGAAATTGACTTAGTTTCTTTATTGTTGTCTATTTTTAGATTAAAACTCATAAGTTTATGGTCTGACCATATTTGGGTCAGAGGAGGATCAACAGTTAGTGTATTGATATTCGAGCATATGCAATCTAATATATGCCCGGCATTATGAGTAGGCTCCTGAGTTAGAATCGTCAAGCCTAGTATGGTCAATATGTCTTTAAAGTAAACCGTGTTGGGGTCATTGGGGTTATCCAAATGTATATTTATATCTCCTAGTAGAGTGAAATTGGCCGAGCGTAGAATTAGGTTAGCGAGAGCTTCCCCAAAGCTGTCCAAGAAGCGGGTAGCTTGTCCGGGGGGTCGATATATTAATAGACCAGAAAAAGTGAAAGAGTCATGGGCTTGCAGACTGAAACTGAGGCATTCAGCTTCTTTTATTTCAGATATTTCCGCAGTGGTGCATTTAAAGGAGTCACGATAAATTATGGCTAATCCTCCTCCACGTTGATGAGGTCGGTCCAATCTCTGAATTAGAAAGCCCGAGGGGAGGGCATTAACTATATCGGGATTGGTCCAGTCTTTGAGCCACGTCTCAGTTACCATTAGGCAGTCGAGATCCATTTCAGTAATGAGGTCATATATATGTTGAGCGTTCTTGCACATGGAGCGTGCATTTATAAGTGCTCCCTTAAGGGTCCTCCCAGTATTTTTAAGGCGTTGTGTCGTGGAGGGTAATATGTGTTGCTTGCATTGTGGGCAAGAAAAGGGTTCAGTCCATTTTTCTACCACGATGGTTTGGGGACAGTTCAAAGAATGGGTGTTCAATGATAATAGGTAATCTTTAGTGGGTGACATGGGGGTAAATGGGACGTAATTTATGGCCCTAGGCCCGGACTTAGCGCGGACGGGCGCAGACGGGCGCAGACGGGCGCAGACGGGCGCAGACGGGCGCAGACGGGCAGGACTTTGGCTTGACTTCGGCGCCACTCCGGCGCCGCTGTTCGCGTCCGCTGCGCGGAGGTGTGCCTATCTCCTTTTGTAGTCTCGGCGCTGGGGACTAGAGCGCTGGGACTGGCTACTTACTCCAATATGGCCGCCACTGATCTAGTATAGCGTCAGGGTCTATGGCAATGTATCCGAGGGTCAGGGGAGTGCAGAGATGCTAGGTTCGCTATTAAAATACGGCGCTAAACAGAAATAACGGGAACTTTCGGATTTGTATTAAAAAGAGAATGCTGCGAGTGGCCTAACACCCGGCTTTCCGCCTCAGGTGTAAACACAAAGAACACAAGTCTCGCGAGTGCTCGCGATGCCTCCTTTTGTAGTCTCGGCGCTGGGGACTAGAGCGCTGGGACTGGCTACTTACTCCAATATGGCCGCCACTGATCTAGTATAGCGTCAGGGTCTATGGCAATGTATCCGAGGGTCAGGGGAGTGCAGAGATGCTAGGTTCGCTATTAAAATACGGCGCTAAACAGAAATAACGGGAACTTTCGGATTTGTATTAAAAAGAGAATGCTGCGAGTGGCCTAACACCCGGCTTTCCGCCTCAGGTGTAAACACAAAGAACACAAGTCTCGCGAGTGCTCGCGATGCCTCCTTTTGTAGTCTCGGCGCTGGGGACTAGAGCGCTGGGACTGGCTACTTACTCCAATATGGCCGCCACTGATCTAGTATAGCGTCAGGGTCTATGGCAATGTATCCGAGGGTCAGGGGAGTGCAGAGATGCTAGGTTCGCTATTAAAATACGGCGCTAAACAGAAATAACGGGAACTTTCGGATTTGTATTAAAAAGAGAATGCTGCGAGTGGCCTAACACCCGGCTTTCCGCCTCAGGTGTAAACACAAAGAACACAAGTCTCGCGAGTGCTCGCGATGCCTCCTTTTGTAGTCTCGGCGCTGGGGACTAGAGCGCTGGGACTGGCTACTTACTCCAATATGGCCGCCACTGATCTAGTATAGCGTCAGGGTCTATGGCAATGTATCCGAGGGTCAGGGGAGTGCAGAGATGCTAGGTTCGCTATTAAAATACGGCGCTAAACAGAAATAACGGGAACTTTCGGATTTGTATTAAAAAGAGAATGCTGCGAGTGGCCTAACACCCGGCTTTCCGCCTCAGGTGTAAACACAAAGAACACAAGTCTCGCGAGTGCTCGCGATGCCTCCTTTTGTAGTCTCGGCGCTGGGGACTAGAGCGCTGGGACTGGCTACTTACTCCAATATGGCCGCCACTGATCTAGTATAGCGTCAGGGTCTATGGCAATGTATCCGAGGGTCAGGGGAGTGCAGAGATGCTAGGTTCGCTATTAAAATACGGCGCTAAACAGAAATAACGGGAACTTTTGGATTTGTATTAAAAAGAGAATGCTGCGAGTGGCCTAACACCCGGCTTTCCGCCTCAGGTGTAAACACAAAGAACACAAGTCTCAAGACAAAGAAGAGATTTTGAATCATCTCCAAATGACCGTAGACCTCTTACAGGATCTAGGCTTTATCATAAATACAGAGAAATCTCTCATGGTCCTCCCTCCAGAACTGGAATTTCTTGGATTTCAAGTAAATACAATCCTTACCAACCTAATCCTCCCTCACAAAAAAGTTACAAAGCTAAAGAAACTTGTCTCTCTTATCTTATCAAAGGATCTTATTTGCCTGAAAGACCTGGCCAGGGTTTTAGGTCTGCTATCTTCTTCTATCCAGGCTATTTCTCCCAGTCCTCTCCACTACAGAGGCCTTCAGAGATTGAAAGCTCATGGGTTGAGAAAAGGTCTCTGGTACGAGGACTCAATTCCCCTATCGAAAGACACTCGAGATAATCTTTTCTGGTGGTTGAAGAACCTCCAGGCATGGAATGGGAAAGCTATTTTCGGGAACATCCCAGACTTTACTCTAGAATCGGATGCGAGCAACCAAGGGTGGGTTGCTCGCCTAAACAATTTAGAGACCGGCGGGAGATGGTCCTTAGAGGAACAATCCCTCCACATAAATTCTCTGGAAATGTTGGCAGCTCTGAACGCTCTTATGAGCTTCAAAGATCTTCTAAAGAATTCCAATATCCTAATCCGCCTAGACAATTTTTCAGCGGTTTCATATATTAATCGCCTAGGTGGCGCGAGATCAAAGAATCTCTCGGATATCCCCAAACGAATTTGGTCCCTTTGTTGGGATCAAAAGATTACCCTCAGAGCAGAATTCATTCCGGGGATTCAGAATTTAAGAGCAGATTGGAATTCCCGCTTCCTTCACGATTCCAGCGACTGGAAATTGAATCCAACCTTTTTTGCTCTAATACAAGAGTTATGGGGTCCGATTCAGATAGATCTTTTCGCAAGCAGATTGACTCATCAGGTTCAGAGATATTTCACTTGGAGACTGGACCCACTTGTATCAGGGGTAGATGCCTTTCTCCAATCTTGGGAGGGGTTCAGAGGTTATGCCTTCCCCCTTTCTCGGTGATTCAGAGACTCCTCTGGAAAGTGAGACTGGAGCACTACTCCATCATTCTAGTAACTCCCTTCTGGAAATCTCAGGTTTGGTTCCCAGGAGTTATGGAACTAACTGTAGATTTCCGCGCCTGATCCCTTCCTCTCTAGGGCTTCTGCTAGGTCCGGATGGAGAAGAACATCCTCTGGTTCTAGAGGGCAAGATGAACCTTCTTGTCTGGAGGATTTCAGGGGTTCAGACAGATATTCTGACCTTTCAGGAGAAGCTAAAAGCCTTCTGGAAGACTCATGGGCACCTGGAACCAGAAAAAGATACAAGGGTGCCTGGAGAAAATGGTCTTGTTGGTGCATGGAAAGGAGTTTGGATCCCGTACATAGCTCTTTAGAACAAATAGCTAACTATCTTGCTCAGCTTTGCGAATTAGGCCTCTCTTATAGAACCATCAACTGTTACAGGTCTGCAATCTCTTCAGGCCATGCCTTGTTTAATAATCTTGCTATTGGCAGCAACCCCTTAATTAAAAGGGTTATGAAAGGTATCCGATTGAAGAGACCTCCCAAGGCTCGTTACGAATCTCTTTGGAACGTTAACTTAATATTCAATCTCTTCATTTCCTGGCCAGTTAATGATTTACTTCACTTAAAAAGATCTCTATGAAATTAACAACTCTTTTGTGCCTGATCTCCTTCCGTAGGGTTTCTGATATTAAAGCTCTAGAAATTTTTAATAGATTCTACTCCTCCAATGGTGTTCACTTCGATATTTGGAAAAGAACTAAGACTATGTCCAAATCTATTTTCTATCCCTTTTTTCATGACTGTGAGAAGTTATGTGTTGTGAACTGTATGAAATGCTATGACAAAAAAATTGAAGGGTTTAGACCTCCTGGTTCTGATCAACTTATCCTTTCTTATGTTAGTCCTTTTAGACCTGTTTCTTCTGCCACCCTTGCCAGATGGGTCAGACTGAATATGTCTGAGGCCGGTGTTGATCTTTCCAGATTCGGTGCTCACTCCTCGAGAGGAGCAATGGCTAGCAAAGTATTTCTGGCTGGGGGATCCCTACCTGAAATACTTAAAAGCCGCAGATTGGTCTAATGCAGACACCTTCTCAAAATTCTATCTGAGACCAACTGAGCATGTTAGCAGTGTAGCTCTACATGGCATTAAACATGCATAATGGTAGCCTCCGGTCTTGTAATGAAATGGCGATTCTCCAATTTTCATGCAGAGAGAATCTTGATTTCATTAAAGACATACGGAGGCTAACATTATCCCACCCGCCTCTCCCTGAGGTTTTGGGTTTGGGAATATTTGTTTAAGTATATTTACCTATGTTGTTATTTTGATACATTGTTCTTGCAAATCTTTATATTTATCAAGAAGTTCTTTCTTTTTTCACTATACAGTTTTTGTTTTGATTTTTTCTCAGATAACAACGTCTAAGAAAAAGTGTAATTTATCGTTTCATTCCTGTGTCATCGCAGCCTAAGAGGAAGATTAGAGTGTACACAGTCCTGTTATCTTACTGTTAAAGTTCTACTTATTGTGATGTATTAACATTCTTTAAAGGGCTGCATGTTGTGCAGCAAATAAAAGTATTTGCATAATGTTAGCCTCCGTATGTCTTTAATGAAATCAAGATTCTCTCTGCATGAAAATTGGAGAATCGTCATTCTTTTATCACTCTGAACTCTGCAAGCTACCTATGAACTACACCTAAATATCACTTCATCTCTGTCAAGTCAACTTTTCCATGGAATAGACTCCAGTTTCATCCTAGATAGATTCACTTAAGCCTTTCTCATAAAACTTTATAGTGCATTTTCCGTTATGTATCCCTAACATTAACATTTCCTTTGCTGCCTTGGGAGTTTTGTGTTTATTTTACTGTTTGACACCTTTCTGGGAGCATCAGCCTTTGCTCTGTTTTTGGCAGGTTGGAGATTTGGCAAAAAGCAGGCAGTGCTGGAATCTACCCTCTGTGTTCCGGAGCCATTTCTCATGTCTCCTTTGAGGATGATGAATTGGCGTATTCCCTGATACGAACAAGCATTCCGCCATCTTTCAGTAGTCCATTGAACAGATGCTTAAGGTTGCTTGTAACTACGCCCTGTGATATCTTGATAACACTGCTGTGTCCATAAGTGATTGAGACTTGCATATGGACATAAGTTGATGGATTTCTAGCAGCCCACTTCTTAAACATAAAACATCAAAATAAATGTTTGGGGTTGTTTACAGACTTCCACAAAAATATTCCCCAGCACACGTCGAGTATAAGTAAAGTTTTCCAGTTAGTCAATGTACATTGTTAGCAATGCATATCAAATAAACAAGATTCTTTCTTCTTTCATATTGGATGTTTATTAGCATGGATCTCCCAACAGCCAACACGTGTTTCGTCGCACATAAGGAGGTATCCCGCGACTTCCTCAAGGCTATAACTCCTCAGTAGAAAACCTTCGATTTGCGGTGATACTTCCAACCCACAAAGGGTTTCTGTCCTAGCGGACGTCACAATCAAAGCTCCTATCGGTATCCCAACTTTCCTCGGTATGGCCCGTATTCAAAAGGCTCAGTTCCTGTTTTTCAGTATCTTTATCCAACGACGCCACTCGTGTCAAACCGAATACGGTGACACAACAAAAACTATCTGTTCTCCCATAAGGCGTGCACATCATCCAGTCCACATAGGCATGGAACGAGGAACATCAAGTCTCAAAGGTAACTATAGCCCTATCTGGTAAACCACTCCACTGGATTTAAGGGGATAATCCTGATTGGGGAACACTGCTCTCTGGATTTTTCTTGGGATGGGAGTCTTTAGAAAGCATTAGTTCTGCAAACACACATGCACCAGAAATGTATAAATGTACAATAAGTGTAAGAAGGGAGTAGTTGAGCTGGTAAAGCTGCGTGAGATTCGATCCAGCTCTTGTAATTTATGGAGAACAAGCACTGTCACCATACAAGCTTCATAATGATAGTCTATCACTCAGTCATTCTATTCAGCTATGTATTTAGGATTATTCTGGCCGGGATTCCTCTGTCTCTTACCTTCTGGCACAGGTGTTGAATCAGTGTTGTGTTTTCCACATTCTTTTCCCTTGAATTGGCCAAATGGCGTTTATTTCATAGAATATAAAGAATGTATAAAAATATAGACACTCAAAAGTGTGTTTTTCAAAAAGTCAACCTTTATTTCTATATATGTATATTCATTGCATCTCCTGGAATACATATATTTGTGAAGCATAGCCATAGTGCCTTTCGGGGAACCATTATCATCTGGTAATGCAGTGCAATTCCTGGTTTAATGGCCTGACCAAGCATCAGTCGGCGTCTAGCACAGACGGATATTCCTCAATCTAGGTTTAACAAATGTATGTATTCAAGAAGATTTAGCAAATATAAATATATGGAAAATACTGAATTAATGAAGGAAACACCTACAGTACTTATATTTTTCTATATTGTTAAATAAACTTTTTTTCCAATTAAACGCTGTACTTACTGCAAGATAGGTGCTCTCTGAAAAGAGTGCGTAAAACCACAATTGTTCCAATCGAGCCCTCAGACTGGAGGGAGCAGTTCTTGCACACAAGTGTTTTAAAATATTTGGGATCAAACACTGGTCGTAGTTAAGCGTGTGCACTGGAAAGCTATCACTCAGGTGATCAAAAGACAGGTGTTGACTCCTCAGGCCTAAGGTCGCAACAGTCTAGTTATCTTTATGTCAGCGAAGTAATTTGGTAAAACAGAAATACAATTATTTATTTCTTTACTTATCATTTATTTATTTACTCTGGTTACTGCTATGTGGTGTGTGACTGGTTCACTGGTGGGAAAGTGACGGAGGAAGGCGGAAGCTCTTTAGTGTTGGGCTGTGGGTGTGGGTAGGAGAAGCACCTCAAGGACCTTGAGGCCAGCCGCGCTGTTTGCGCTGAGGAGGCCTTGCCCATCATCGAGCCCATCAAGCCTGTTTACAAGTCCTACAACAGCCTCAAGGAGAGGTGAGGTCTGTGTGGCCACCCGCGTGACCCGCGCTGAGGCGGTGCAGTGTGCTGTTCCACCATTGAACCTGGTTTCTAGTCCAGTAAGCTCACAGAAGTGAAGTGCAGGTTGAGCGCTTAACTCTGCGTTTAACCCCCCTTCCTTTTTGGACCGCTATCAGATTCCTGCCTCGTTCTTCCTCTTGCCTCTCACTCTGCTGCCCCCGTACCGCCTCTAGGAAGGCCATTCCGTGAAGCTGCGAGCGAGGCTGACACTGGAACACCTGCAGGATGCTCTCTCTGGACTGCAGTGCCTTTTTACTTTGCTGCTTGTTTCTGCCATAGTAGCCCTTTGGACCAGCTGCCAACAAATTCCATTTGGGTTGTGGTGGCATGATATGTCTGGTGGCGAAAGGAGCAGGAAGGTGGAGGAAAGAATTAAGGAGGTGGGGGGCTCATCGAGCATGGTGTAAGCCCCCCATTAGAGGGGAGCAACGTGCGTGGCAGCGGAGGCGGCTGAGCTAGGTCTTGGTGCGGCTTGCGGCCTCGTGTACTCACCCCTATCCACTGCAACCTCGCCTTAGCTGTCTCAGACAACTGTCAAACCTCTGAAAAATAAGCCTCCTGGCAAGATCACTGTGGCTATACTCTTTCCCTCTCCAATGAGCTTTTCTTAAATAATTGGACCTAGCTTGGAGGGATTTCCTAGTGCGCTTGAATTTGTCAGTTAAATGACATATTTTTAGGTGGAGAAGGATCAAAATGACAGCAAGGATACTTCACTCTAGCCACCTAATTATGCCAAGGGCTTGCGTCAAAACTAAATCTAACCCTTTGAGGAACAGATCGACACACATTAATACGATCAAGGGAGAGAATCAGATCTTCTGTTTTGGGGCAAGAGAAAATGACCAAAGGTGATACGAACCTCAACTTGGAAATGCCCATTGGAAAAAGTGCAAGTAATCTTTCTGCCTATTCTCAGCCTCCAAGGATCCCTGCAGGGAAAAGTGGAGTAAAAACCCAAGACGTAGCACCCTGCCTTTTGAAAGAGGACATTACCCTTCTGTGCATAGATCTGGAGTTTAGTCGCAGGTGCAAGGCGCAAGAGAAGGATAATAATTGAAATGCTCTGTTTAAGCCTTCATTGACAACTGGCCTTCGACTTTTCTATCCAAATCTCCGATTCATTACACTGTTTGGAGATCATTTTATCCTCCATTCTAGCCCTTCTAGAAACTTTTGTAGTGGGGTCCGACTCTATTCAAGACACAGTTGTCATGATGCTGAAGGTACTAATTAGTACCAAAGAAGATAGGGAAAAGGGAAATCAAGCGAAATCAAGTGTTCCTTGCCAAGGGACAGCTAATGGGGCTACTCCTGAAGACAAGAATAACGTTTTGCCTCCTCGTGTCCCAAGTCTTTATTTTTGCTTGCAAGAAGGAAAGAACCTTCTTAAGGCACCTGGGAGTTTTCGTAAAATAGGTTCTAAGGTTGAAAGCCCCACCCACACTTTCGATAAGATATCTTTTCTATCTTTAAGACTAAATCTCTGCCAGAGTCAAGCGTGGTGGCTACCCCATCTAGGAAACGTCAAGCAAAAGGGGGGATAGCAATCCTCCAGACCAGTAAAACAAATTGGAACTATGAGAGTTTTAAGGATCCGGGATACCTCTTCTTAGCAATAACATTGTTCCCTTATGGCAGGTGGAATGTATCTGCCCCAATTTTAGTGGTGAATGCCTATATCCCGCCCCATGCCTCATATGTAAGGCTCCCCGTTTTCCGTTTTTACTGATTTTTACAGATAAATACAGTCAGAAAACATGAATTTTCTTGTCTGTATTTATTTTTAAATGTGGATAAAAACAGAAAGTGAGTTGGTTTTCGAGTAATTCTAAATACTGTCTGCCAGGCCAATAGATGCGTGGATTGATAGATAAGTGGGTTAGAAAAGAAAGGAATTTTAGTAATGAGGCTGTAACAGCAGTAGATATGCACAAGTTTGCTACAATTTGCATTTTTTCATATAAGTGCACTGATTTATCTTCTGCGGGTGCTCACAGCACTGAAACCTGGCAGACCTTCAAGCATGAGTGCATATTTAGGCCACACTGTTGTTCCCGGTCTTTAAATTCTAGGACAGTTCCAACCTCTCGTACTGGAAGTATTATTGTCCTCTACAAAAAGGGGGACCGTAATATTTCTGTAAGCTATCACCACATTGCCTTATTAGATGGGGTAGGTAAAGTCTTCTCCAAATGTCTGTTGGCACAGTTATACACCTGGGTGGACGACAATAAAATCATAACTCTGGAGCAAACAGGTTTTAGGATAAAACATGGAACAGTAGATAATTTAGCTGCCCTACACTTAATCAATGAGAAGTATGTGGTCACTAGAGGTTGTGTGGTAAATCCCAATTTTATAGATTTGTGAACAGCTTTCAATAAAATAGATCGCTCTGTGGTGTGGAAAAAGCTGATCGATCTCGACGTGTCAGGTACCTTACTGCATCTAATCTTCGCCCTCCATTCTATCACTCGGTGCAAGATACTATTAGGGGACGATCGTGGTCTTTCAAGGGTAATTCCATAGAAGAATGGCTTAAAACAGGGCTGACTCTATGCCTGCTGCTTTTTTTCTTTATATATCTTGGACCTGCCCTTTTCCCTTTCACAAAGTATAGGCTTATCAGGATTATTGGGGTACTGTCAGTCTCATGTCTCCTTTAAGAGGATAACATAGTGATATAAGAACTTATCCCTAAGATCAACTGGGGGCACTGCCAGATTATGCTGATGCACACTATTTGAAAATTAACACCACTAAAAGAAAAATACTCTGCTTCCATGGTAACAAAAAATCTAAATATGCCAATTTCCCCTGGCATTTGGGTTCTCAAACATTGGAAGTGTTGAAGACTTGTACCTTTTTAGGGAAAATAATGTGCAGCAATCTGAGAGACACTGATCATATTTTAAACAATGCTAGTAAAGTTCAGTCTCAGGCTAAGGGTCTGGGTGCATATTATGGAGCCACAGGTAGAAGACAGTTTTCCCACCTTTTAGCTGTCTATAGGGCTAAAATCCCTGCCACCCGGTTATATGCAGTGGGGTTTATAGATATTGCTTGATGGGTTTTTACAAAAATAAAATTATGGGGCAGGTCTTGAGATAACTCACTTCTTGTAACACCTCAATATCTATGGCAGCACTAGGGTTGGAAATGGGAGTTAAAAGTGGCTATGTCCAAGGTCTGTCGATATCGTTTGCTGAGCTGCTGTCTTGAGGAGAGTGAAGGGGTATGTAAGGCATTACATGAGAAATGAAATCTTTGTGGATAAGAAGGATAAGACTCTATTATACAGGAGTTTCAAGTATGCCGCAGCCCAACTTGGGCTGGACCACAGTTTAGTACTTTCACTCCTGCCTTTCAATTAAAGGACTATTTAAAAAAGCATTGCAGGCCTTAAGCTTTCGCTTGGAAAGAGAGGGTTGTGATAGGAAGAGGAGTTTAAAAAAATAAGAGCTACTATCTCAATAAAAAAGTACAACCATACATAACATAGAATATGCCCCATGGGGTCAGACATCTCTGGATATTGTTGTGTTTGGATTTGCTGCCTTTAAATGGTGTCACATCCAAATGGTATGGTACTTCTTAGGCTTGTAGTTTTTTCCAGAATGGTATTTAACACTTGAAGCATGTTTCATTTGTCTGTCCTGCTCGCATATTGCACCGCTGAAAATGGCTGAGACCTATTTTCCTGAAACTGTCGGCAAATATCATCTTTCGAAGTCTTACAGCTATTAATGACAATCCTAATAAATTGTATTTGTTGTTGAATGTTTAATGTTTTAACATATTTTCTAGATCTATATTGATCCTACTGTGAACACTGGGCTAGTGATGCTAATATTTATTAGTTATAAATAAATGTTATGATTTTTCCCGAAGGATTTTAAAGAAATAGAACGTAGTGTATTAGCTTGTATGAAATTGTTTTATGTGGACCTCTTTGGAGTTCCGAATCATGAATAAACAAACTTGAAACTTGAACTTGTAAGAATTGTTTTTATTAGTTATGACTGCATTGTTGCCAGCGTATATTTACAACAGTGTTGTCAGTACAATTCCTTGCTCACACTAAAGATATCTCAGAAGAAGGAAGAGCTGGTGGAGGGTATTCCACCCTACCTTAGTTTCAGAACAGTGTATTCATTATTCTAATAGAGCGATGACGAAACAGTAGCGTTTCCATATGCATGGTCTAACATTGACTTACAGGTTTGACGTAGTTAATATCCTGATTGAGTCTCATCATTTTACTACTGAGAGGAAATGGATTTCAAAGCTTAATCCTTGGTTCTCCATTCAGAACACCACCCAGGGTTGTGTAATGATTGTTATATTGCACCAAGTATTACAACATAATCTCAATGAATCAAATAATTGATATAACATTGACCGGTTGAATTGCTGCTTATTTTTTTGTTGCCCTTAGAACTATTAATGTAATAAGGAATTCAAGGTGTGTATCTGTCATGTTGTTTGACTAAACACATGAATAGCCACATTTCGACTGTGTAACTTGCATTCAAATAATATGTATACCTTATGTTCCCCTTTGCAGGCTACAATTGCTTCCCCTTCTCACCCACACAGAGGACTCCACTGTCCTGGGGCAGTTGAGTTGCACCTGGGAAATGGGGTTCAGCAAAAATAGTGCAGCTGCACTACAGGGAGGAGGGGTTCGGAACACTATATTTCTCTGTTGACTTTTGTGGCCTCACACAGCAGTGGGGTGGGGCATAGGGCACAACATGGCACTGCAGCTATTTTCAGACAAGCGCACCAGTTCTTCAATCACATCATCTGCAGCACAACCAGGAGGTGCAAAGTAGCAGCTGCTTTGCCTAGATTTACCCGTGCTCTCCATGCCACTGGAGTCAAGCTAGCCTGGCTGATGAGGGGTGAACCCCCGAAACCGGTCATAGGATACTTGTTTCCAGTCCAGGGAGGACCTGGCCTGGCAGTTTGGGCTGGACTGTTCCCATGATGCACAGGGTCAAGACTGATTTGCATATGGCTTGGTCCAAACTGGAATGGCATGGGGAGCAAAAAAACGATGGATTTAGGCCCAGATCTCTGTACTTGGGTGATTGTATGACGTTGTTTTGCATTCTGTTCATCAATTCTTTTTAGATTTATTTTTTAGCATATAATGTGCTGCCTATTTATGTGCTTGCTGTATCACAAATGCAGGTTCAAGTAAGATTGTGGACCTGCATGGTATTTTACCACAATATTGTATTTTAAACTTCACCCTACAAAAATATCTTCAAGGTATAAAGATGTGGAATTTTGAATACTAAATCTACGCTTATCATTATAGTTACCTTTATGATATTGTGGCAGTAGATGTGGGTGAGCTACTGAAGGCTTAAGCCAGATGCCTGGCTCGGCTCTACAGGTCCTCTTGGACACACAAGCCAAAAAGGAGCAAAAGGCTTCTTATGGCTTCTGCCACCCACACTGTTACATCATTCACCAAACACCCATGCTCCACCCTGCCATTTCTACAGAAATGGAGGTGCTGCCCATTGCTGTGGTCCTTTAGTGGATGGCCAGAGCGATGACGCCATGGGAGTGCTGTGAAAGGGCTCTGAGACGGATGTTATGCTAATCATTTGTCAAATAATTTGTTGAGAGACTGGTTGATTTGTAAATTCATTAACATTATCTCTTGAAGCACTTTCACAGCACTCTACAGTGTCTCAATAGCCAGCCCACACAAGCTGCCGCTCCCTAGCCCCAGAAGTAATGGCAACATTGCAAAAAGCCCAAATGCGTGAGCTGTGTGTGTATGTCTGCTACCGGCTTTGCACTTCATTTCTGCGGCGGCTCTGAGCGTCGCCCCACTGTAGAATGAAAAAGAAAACAATGGTATCGTTTTGTTGTTCACTGGCAGCCGATGCTGCAGAGTCTAGGGCGGGGCGGGGCCAGTCAATCCTCTGGTCACAGGCCAGGGACTCGCAGGAGAAGTGGAGGACACTTGTAAGTGTGCATGTCAGTTTGGCCGGCCAAACAGACATGCACACTTAGAATTTCTCAACCTAGCTGTATTGTACAGCCTGGTAGAGAAATGACACAGGCTCCCAGTCCCTTCATGAACACCTAACCATGCTGCTCAGACGGATGTATGATGTTACAACGCATGCTTTTACAACGCATGCTGTTACAACGAAATTTTTACAACGCAAATGCAGTGACAACGCAAGTCTTTACAACGCAAGTCTTTACATCGACTTGCACTAGATGGCGTGCTAACATTAAAAAAGTGTAATTTACTATTCTAACTCCAGTCCACGTAACAGTAGGGAAGGTGTTTGGATAGTAAACTACACTATTTTTAATGTTAGCACGCCATCTAGTTCAAGTCGATGTAAAGACTTGCGTTGTAATGGCATGTGTTGTCAATGCATTTCCGTTGTAACAGTTTCGTTGTAATGGCAGTGCGTTGTAAAAGTTGCGTTGTAAAGGTTGTTCCCCGCTCAGACCAATCCAGACGCTGCCCTCATGCTGTGAGAGTGGGGAGTCCGTGAGCTGTGCTGGCCCAAGGACTTTCGGAAGAGAGGTGAGCACCGAGCGGCCAGCAGACGGAGCGGCAGAAGTAGGTAAGTGGGTTTTTTTAATTTGCCCCAGCGATGTCCCACCACTTTATTTTGGCAGCAGCCGCTGCTGCTTCACTTGTGTCACACGAAAATCTGTAATTCTGTGCTGGACTGTCTCAGAACTTTGTTTTGTCAATGCGTCTGATTGCCATCAGCAAAGGTGTTCAGCCTCTCTCCAGTGTCTTTATTAAGTGGGGGGAAGCAGGTGGTATCAGCATTACAGTAGAGTATCCTGCATTCCCTAAACTTTAATACCTAATTTTGTTTAGAAAGACTTCTTGTTTCAGCGTGATTCAACATGTAATATGTGTTTTTATTTGATACATTGCATTGATGTGTTTGTTCAAAAAATTAAACACAACATTTTAATTGTTAATGTACCATGGGTCAGAGAGAGGAAATCCTGTCTGGTGAAGTAATTGCCCAATGTGAAACTAGGGAACATGGGCTGAATGCCAGCTTCCCTGCTCGACCACATTGTGTGATCCTAGGCAATTACTTTCGTTCACGGTGCCTTCATTTTCTTCAAACGCACATCTGAGATCACCTCGATATATATCAGTTCAGGGTGGGTTGCTCAACAAATTTCTCTTGTGTATATGGTTTAATACATTATATTGTTTATCTACAATAACAACATAGGACACAGAAAATGTACGAATGACAACTGACCTGCCTCTTGGTTCACTCATGGCAGCATCATCAGAGCACGTGGGTGGGGGTGATAATGAGTGTTTTTAAGTTCATGTTTAGAAACAAACACTTCTAATATATGCCACAGACTGTAGTGATATAATCTGATGTTCTAAAGTGAAATGCTTCTGCCTGTTAAAGAAATACATTGTTTTCAATCTGTATGTGTCTTAATCATCATATTTTTGCATGAATTTTGTAGCACGATTTACATGGCAAGTTTGTTAATATCTCTGTCATGTTTCGTCTCTGAGTCAAGTTAGACGGTTGGCTCTTCTGTGTGGTAGTCGATATTCTAGCTTCAATATTTTTGCAGGAGGAGATTTTAAAGATATTTTAAGATGCAAGAACCTGTACGTGTGATACATTACAGCAATGTCTGGGGAGTAAGTACATGGCTGACTGGACAGCGATAAATGCTCAACAGTCATTAAAAGGCAACTGGAACTGGGCACATCATCTTATACAACAATTCTGTCATAAAAAGTGTATGTCTTCTTTCCTTTCCTTTTACTCCGAACGAACAGAAAATGAAGCATTAGACTCAATCTCATACCGCAGTGTGCGACCTCTAGTGGCTTGGGACGGTAGCCTGTAAAAGGCCCAGAAGGGAAACACTTAACTTGAGAGGGACTGGTTTGGACATTTTTGTGTCTCCATCCAGGCATTAAAAATCCGCAAAGGAAGAACCAATTCAATTAACACCAAAGATTTTAGGTACTCCGCTTTTTTGTCAGCTTTCTGAACAAAATGATTTTAGGTTTGCTGGAAGACGCATATTAAAAGGCAACTTTTGCTACCAAGCAACTCAACAGCCTTCATGGAGACCAGTCTAAGTGCTATGAAAGGCATTTCGTTTTGTACCCTCGGCAGGGCCCTTGTTACTCCAGACTTCAAGGATCCTGAAGGAGAAGGACAAAGAAACAGGGCTCTATTGTCTTCCATTGGGCACACAGCCCCAGTCTGCACCGGGCACACCTAAAACGGCGACCCCAATGCAGACCCAGACTGTGGCTAGATTAGTGTCGCCCAGCCCCAAATGTACATTGGACACTATATGTACTTTTTGTGACTGCGTTGAAAATTACTTCTGGTATAAAAAGTTCATCTGTTGGGTCAATACAGCCTTATTTTGTTGAGCAAACCCCACATGAGAGTTTCAGCATTGACTTTCTTACAAAAAGGATTTTGGGAGAAAGTATATGTTCTCATTTCCAAGGGGCCGCAATATGTGCAACATATACTAGGTAGTCTTTCTGTCATTTTTAAGCACACACCCATAACTAAAAATATTACCAATAAACAGGGTCTGACTTGAAAATATTGCCACTTTTTTTAGAAATTATAATTATTTTTAAAATTGTTCATCTTTACAGTGATTTATACAGAATAGGAGCAAAGCTCTGCACAGGCTTGCAGTAGGTAGTTCAGAGGCTCGGCTCTGGAGCATTTCTACTCAGAATCTCCCATCCCTGTCAGAAACTCTACTTGTGAAACCCTCTGGTGGATAATTCGGATGGGCCACCACTTGACTGAGAGGTTCGGACTAAGTATAGGAATTTGGGTAGGGCGTGGAGAAGGGTCTATTGAGATGTCATTGTCTGGCGTTTATCTTGGATTCCTCCATAGGCTTGCAGGGATCTATTAAACAAGGGGCACAGACTCGAAGGCATGCAAGGAGTTGGGGATGTTATATTGATGATGTGTTGATGATTTGGACAGAGGGCAAGGCCCTATTAGGGGAACTTTGCACCTTATTGAACAGCAACCAATGCAATATTGTGTTCCCACATCAGTCCAGCCAGACAGAGATATTTTCTTCTCCTGCGCGCCTGCTGCTTATTGCCAATCCATGCCTGCTCAATCATGGCAAAGATCGACGAGTCAGGAGAGTCTGAAGGTCAAGCTAACACAATCATGAACACAAGGGGTGTAAGGTCTGAAGTGAAAAAGTAAGGATGAAAGGAACAAAGCTTATCAGGACTCATGGTTACCAGCCCCTCAACACTACCAATGTGCATTTTGTTATGTCTAAATAGACAATCTTCAGCCATCAACAGTACATAGAAACTGCAAGTGGCCCTAGAGGTCATGACATCATCATCCAGAGGGACATGCACAACCAAAGTTTGCTGGAGGAACCGGAAACCATGGAGGATTTCTCCAGCTCTGGTTTAATGATCATGAATCCTCTGGTGTTTGCAGGCTGTTCCTCTCGCGATAAACATAATGCACAAATCTTAAACTCTGTTTCCAGGATCCAAATTGAGATATACGAAGAAGGTCCCTGGGACTACTGAAGCTTGCTTCGAAGACTTCCCAGCACCATGGGTCACACTATGCCCAACTTCCTACCAACAATTTACCTTTGACGTATAAAGGAGCCACACTGTATCACTTGGTTGGTCCTTGCACGAGTCATTTTGACTAGGAAGCTATATGTCACTATCCGAGATCAAAATACAACACTCTTTGACACTTGTTTTCTGTTGTTGTCTTAGAGTTACTGCTACAGAATTAATTATTATCATAACACCCTGTTTAAAATATCCACAATGGGTTACAGTAGACACACTTAACTTCATCGTGTGATAAGTCTGCGAAATCCACAGTTTCAAATCCATTAATAATTCTACCAGGTGCCTTTGTACCATGTTTCCCCTACATTTTAACACAGTTCGACAAGGCTGTTTGGCATGGTCTATCACTGGTAGTTTTCACCTTGAAAATTATCCATCACTTGTGTTGTACTTTAAGAATACCTTCTCCGGCTGAGACTTGTTGTGACTCTGTTAATCCATACCAGTGTTCTTCTGGGCAGTTACAGTACTGCAGAGTGCGGACTTGTGGAATGTAGTGCTAAGACTCTGGTCTCCAGTGTAAGGATTGTGTCAGTTTGATTAAAATTTGAGGTCCATAGTACGCGGTTACACAAAACCCAGAACACTGCTGTACGTTGAAGACAAAATGAAGTTACTTTCACCAAATTACCACCTCCGACGGTTGTCCTCAGTTAGAATACAGAAGTGGCCACCAGCGAGGATGTATTCTCAAACCCGGAAGCATGAGCTTCTTCAGGGGGTTTGCAGTTTCATGGTCAAGAAAAAGGAACTCTCATTTTCTCCGGACGTATGTACACAGCAGGTCTAAGGAATGAGGATGAAGAGATGTTCATTGGTGCCTTGATGAAGCAAGAAGCTCTGTTCGTTCGCTCTGTGTACCTCCATTCCATCAAGAAATGAGAGGATTAAAAGGCAGACAACAGAAACAGAGCATCCTCCATCAGTAGGTCTGTGGTGTGAGAATGAAGAGGCGGTCTTCCTCCTTGCGGATCCATCTCATTAGTTTGCTAATGCCACTGACAGCTGAGGCTTTGTTCCCCAAGGGGCTATAACACATATAGAGCTCAAAGGCGTTGGTGACCTGTCGTGGAAAGTTGGGAAAAAGTCGTTATTTTCTCACAAACTCTGAAAAAGGCAAAAAATTTACATTTCACGTTATACTGGATGCTACCTAAAACATAACAGTCAAAAATAGTTCCCGTTGGAGGTCACTCCTCATTCATATGAGCCTACAAACATCAAATCACCTAACATACATTCACCCAGTCTTGAAAGAGCAGAGAACTCCACAGAATATTGAAATATTTATACCTCCAGATTTAATCTCCTTTAATCTCTGTTATCTCTCCTTTTTTATTATTGTATTCTTATGGATCTCATGTACCCGTTTGTATATTGATATTTATGCTCAATTTTAACAAATACATTGAAAAAGAAAAACAAGTTTTGTTAAATTTGGAGGTATAAATATGTCAATATTCCATGGTGTTCTCGGCTCTTTCAAGACTGGGTGAATGTATGTGAGGTAATTTGCTGTTTGTAGGCGGATCTGAACGATGAATGACCTCCAAGGGAACTATTTTTGACTGTTCGGTCTAGCACGGAGCCATGTCTCTTTGGTGTGTGGGGCTCCTCTCTTTGCATTTGATGTGCTACATAAAACAGCCAAATGCCTGCCATGTCCTTGTTTCAGATTAACTTGCTACTCTTAAATATAATTTCCCCTTAAAAAAAGATCACATTCTTGTTGAGAGCTTAGGCATGGCCTATGTTTATAGCACAGGACCAAACACAAGCACTTACTGTAGTTTGACATAAAGCACATTTACATGTCCAGCAATTCACTTAACCATCATCGGATCCAGTATACCCTTTTGTTATTGCATAAGTGAGATAAGGACCTCTGGAGCATCAAAACCATCTGAAGGCCACCGCCTCTACGACCTAGGCACATCTCAACTGAATGAACTGCTGACTCCTAACTGAGTGGTTTATCAGTGAGGCCTAATGCCTTTAATATTCCATTGACTAACTAGAGCAAATAACTCCACTCACCCAAATGTGTTCAAATTGAATAAAGCAAACACCTCAGCTAGAGCACATGCAAAATGGAATACAAATAAGAACGCTGCCACCACAGAGCAAGGTAGAACATCCACATGTACATATTTGTGTTCCCAACCAAAAATGAGCCTTCAGGGGAAAAGTTATGTCGGATTCAGAGAAAGCCATAAGAGATTTGAAATGCATTCACTGACTCCCAATCCCGCAGTATCCCATCAAAATGTACTTTATGCATTTGCACGCTACTTATCATGAAGGCCTTACTTACCCACACTCAGATGGGGAGAAGCAGGAAGAAAATGTCTGTCTGACTGATCTGAATCAGAACTATGCACTATCTGCCATTTTTTGTGAAGAGGACCCGTGTCACATAAAAATGAACTGCTTCCCGCTGGCAATTAGTTTTAAACTTACAAACTAAAACTTTCTGGCACTTAGTGATTTACAAAGAATATATGTAAACCTTCTTTCTACTAAGACAAAACCCATTGTAACGCTTTTCACTGAAAGACCCATCTGCCACGCTACAAAATAATTGTACTATTTTTGAGGGTGTGATTCATCTTGAAGATGAAAACCAATGTTGTAAATTCAGGTTAGGAGGCTCATTGCTGCGCTGGTGTGAGAGGAAATGCGCAGGACTATAGCTTAGTGGGGCATCGGATTGACTAATACCAATGACAAATATTACTTAAGAAGGTTGGACAGGAGGAGGAGCCTAGCGCGCAACCAAGATGCCCGCGTAGGTGCGAGGCTCCCGAGGACCTCCGCGACCTCCTATCACTATCCTGAACATATCCTGTCCCAGATGAGGGGACTGTGTTGGTGAGCCCGAGCTGAGGTGGCGCCCGTTTTCCGCTTCCAAATCGGACCTCGGACACCGACTTTAACACCGATTGAGGTTTGCGGCCTTCTCCTAGCCGAACCCCGGATTTGCGTTGTGGGGCGATCCAGTGACGAAGTGAATAACAGCGGCGGGCAGGGCTTGGTGGCTCGCGGAACCCGCACTTTCACTTTCGCTTTCGTACCCTCCTTGCTGTCTATGCGAGGTTGGGTCACGGGGCTTTGTGTGTTGGTGTGGCCTCGCTGGGGGACCCTGCCTGCCCGCCGGCTGTGATCCGCCCCGCAGATCTGGGGCGGCACCCCCCCGGAGCCCGTGGACCGGCTTGCCCGCCCTTCACGACGTGGCTGGTGCGATCGGGAGACTGGGACCATGGCCACGAAACAAGATGGCGATCGGGCAAAGGTAAAAAAGACCTGATCGTTACTCATCTCCAGCCACGGGGGCTGAGTAAATTCTTTGCTGTGGAGAGGGCCCACAGGGTTCCCGGGGGAAGGCCTAAGGTCGGAGCCGCTCCGAGACCTCTCATCGCCCGGATTTTTAATTTTCGGGACAGAGACGCTATCCTGCAATCCTCCAGACTACAGGGACCGATTAGACTTGATAATATGGACATTAATTTTTATCCTGATTTCACCCCTGCGGTCCAGAAGCAGAGACTGAGCTTCCTTGGTGTCAAGCGCCGTCGTCGGGACCTAAATCTCAAGTACGCCATGCTCTTCCCAGCTAAGCTGCGAGTGGAGGTGGAAGGTCGCACACACTTTTTTGATCGTCCCGAAGCGGCCGGGGACTGGCTGGATACTCTGTCTGGAGATCGGGATCGGGGTGGTGGGGGGGGAGCGGCCGGGGGAGAGGGCTCGCCGGATCAAGACTGAGGGACTAATATTAGGCCTCGCTCGGGACAAAAATGATGCCACTTTTGACTATACGTCGGATTGCTTAAGTTCCCCTCCTATGGAGGTTGTGTGGGGTCTCTTGGGGGTTCTCCCTCCTCCTCTGGGGGTCTAGTTAGTTTAACTATCTATGGGGCGACAGGCACACTGCACTTTGGGGGGGCTGTCTGGGCTCATGCAGGGGTGCAGGGAGGGGGGAGTTTTGTTGGGGTGGGTGGGCAGGGATGGGGCGTTGTTTGTTATTATCACAAGGCAACCCTTTTTTTGTGTAGGCTCTACTGTGCTCTCGGGGGGACGAATGATGGTTTTTGTGTATGATGGGGGGTAGGGAATTGACTTTGTTGTCTTGGAACGTCAATGGACTGGGGGACAGGATCAAACGAGGTGTGGTCCTACAGTATCTGAAGCGACTCTCGCCTGATGTGGTCTTCCTGCAGGAGACACACCTTATTGGCAATTCCTTCTGCGCCATGAATCGGCGTGGCTACCGCCTCGTGGCCCACTCGGGCTTCACGTCGGGCTCGAGGGGTGTGGGTATCATGGTAAAGAACTCGCTCCCGTTAGAAATTGATGAGGTGCTCCACGATGACAGGGGACGTTACACTGTCTTGGTGGGGAGAATGGAGGGCAAAGTGGTTGTCTTTGTGTCAGTGTACGTCCCACCGGGGTTGCAGTCAACCACCTTTGCAGATCTGGGGCGCCTCCTCCTTGGCCTTCCGGGGGGGCTTCTGGTGGTGGGGGGGGATTTCAACGCGGTGGTTTCTGGGACTGTGGATCGTCACCCCCCTAGGGACCTCCCCCGGGCACAGGCGTGGCTATCCGGCTTCTTGGATACACTGGGATTGGTGGACTGCTGGCGTTTAAAACATCCCACGCAGTTGCAATACACTTTCCACTCGGGGGCCCATGGTAGTCTCTCACGGCTTGATTATGTCCTTGTCCCGGCGGCCCATGTCGGGAGGGTGGGGGAGGTGCGCCATTTGGCACGGGGTATCTCGGACCACTCCCCGCTATTGTTGCATGTTGATGTCTTTCCGAGGGCTGAGAGCAGGGTGGTCCCAATCAATTCCTGGTACCTGCGCGACCCCACCATTCGCGCTGACTTGATTAAATCCCTCCAGCGCTATTTTGAGGAGAACGTGGGGTCAGTGCCTTCAGCTATCTCCCTGTGGGAGGCCTTCAAAACGGTACTTAGAGGGGAGGCCCTATCCCTTATTTCCCACGCCCGGAGGCGTGAGCGGGAGGAGGTGACCCGGGTGGAGGCTGAAATAGCGGAGCTGGAGGGTAATCTAGAAGATGGGGTGACGGACGCTGCACTACATGTCCTCCAGCTCAAGCAGGCGGCTTATAGGGCCCTCGTTACGGAGGCGGCCAGGGGCCTTAGTAGAGAGCAACAGGGGCGGCTGTATGATGTGGGTGATAAGGCTGGTAAACTGATAGCGTGGTTGGATAAAAAGGAAAGAGCGAATCGTGTGGTCCCGCTGATTGAGAAAACGAATGGTGTGTGTGTAACTGAGCCAGAAGAAATTGTCTCCTGCTTCGCGGAGTATTTCCGCGAGGTGTATTCCCCGGTCTCTTCTTGCTCGGAAGAGGATTCCCGTGCCCTGCTCAGAGATATCGCGCTGCCTTCCCTGTCCGGGGAGGACAGGGTGTCGCTGGACGCCGCTCCCACCTCCGACGAAATCGCCCTCGCCATACGCTCGGTCGCTTCTGGCAAGGCCATGGGCCCGAATGGTATCCCTATCGAGCTGTATAAGCTGCGACCGGATACATTGGCGCCTCACCTCCGCGCAATGTTCCTCGCGGCCCACTCGTTGGGCTCCCTCCCGCTTGACCAGCGTCTGGCTACAATCGTGGTGATTCACAAGGAAGGGAGACCTCGGGATCGGGTTACTTCTTATCGGCCTATCTCACTACTGAATGCGGAGCCCAAAATTCTCGCTAAGGTACTCGCCAATCGGCTGGTCGGTGTGGTGGGAGATCTGGTTCATCAGGACCAGTCTGGCTTCATTCCCCATCGCAATACAGCCCTTAATCTGCGGCGTTTGCATGGGGTGCTTGCGCGCGTCCCATTCATACAGGAACCGGCCATTTTGGCATCCTTAGACGCCACCATGGCGTTTGACACGCTTGAGTGGCCATACATCTGGGCGATGCTTGCTAAGTTCGGGTTTGGCCCAGGATTCATCAGTTGGGTCAAATTGTTGTATGCGGGCCCATTGGCACAGGTGGTCGTGAACGGAAGAGTATCGGCCCCGTTTGAGCTGGGCCGGGGCACGCGGCAGGGCTGTCCCCTGTCGCCGCTTCTTTTCGCGCTTGCCTTGGAGCCCCTGGCGGAGTGGCTGCGGTGGGAGCCTTCCATCCGTGGTCTCCGTTGGACCCCCGAGTATGAGGATCGCGTATCCCTATACGCTGATGACATCCTTCTGTACCTAGCCTCCCCACGCAAATCACTTATAGTCCTAGTTGATGTTTTACACTCGTTTGGTCGTAACTCCGGTCTCGTCATCAATTGGGCTAAATCGTGTGTGTATGTTCTCTCTGGGGAGGCTCCTATTCTCCCGCGGGGCTGTCCGATCCAGATCGCCCCGCTGGGATTTCGGTACCTGGGTGTCTTCATTACTCTGGACCCGGAGGCCCGGTATGAACGTAATCTGCTTCCCCCCCTCCAGCGTTTGCGGGTAGATGTCGCACGCTGGCGGCGCCTGCCGCTTTCGCCGCTCGGCCGGGCGGCACTGTTCAAAATGATGTCTCTGCCGCGTTTTCTGTACGCTCTGCAGAACACTATGGACTTGGTCCCGGCGCGCTACTTCCGTGAGGTGGAGAGTCTGCAGCGCCGCCTGTTCTGGGACGGGAGGCCGCGTATTGCTCTCGCTAAGCTGACGCTCCCATGGTTTGACGGGGGGATTGCCCTCCCGGATATTAAACGGTACTATTGGGCCTCCCAGCTCGCTGCCATTAACCATGGCCTCTACGGGCTCGCCTTAAACCCGGCATTTGAAATGGACAAGATGCTCCTGCCAGGTGGCGATTACAATCGAGCGCTCTACTCTAGCGCGCCCGACGCTCGTCTGACGGGCCCCACGCGTGTCATGGTGCAAGTCTGGCACGCGGCCAATGCAGCTATGGGGTGGAAGGACCGTTTGACCCGGGCGTCACCGTTATACGCGTCTGAGCGGTTGGGTTCCCTGTGGACCTCTAAGGGCTTCGAGAGGTGGGACATAATAAGTATCAGTAAAGTGGGGGATCTTTGGACGAGGGGAGGATTTAAAACGTTCGATATGCTGCAGACGGAATTCCAGTTGCAGGGCAGTGAATACTTCCGGTATTTGCAGGTCCGTCATGCGCTGGGCTCCGTCTTCACGGACGTTGCCTCCATCCCGGAATATTCCCCCCTGGAAGATAGAGTGCTGGATGGGCACGTCCCGGACAGCACGATCTCACTTATATACAAAAAGCTGATAAACGACCGCTCGGGCCTGTTGACTGCCCTTCGTGCGGCTTGGGTTGCCGACGGGCTGGAGTTGGACGACGAGGACTGGACCTCCGCGGTGGCCTCCCCGAAGGAGGTGGCCATACCGGCTCGCCTCCGCTTCGTCCAGCTCAAGATACTCCACCGGGTCTACATGACGGGGCCAAAGCTTCTGCGTATGGGCTATGCCGGAGATGGGTTATGTAAGCGTGGGTGTGGTGCTTTGGGGACCTTTATGCATATTTTGTGGGAGTGCCCGGAGGTAGAGGGGTTCTGGCGTGGTGTACATGAGGTGCTGCGTCTGGTTACGCATGTGGCGCTGTTGCCTGAAGCGAGGAGATGCCTGTTGAATGTGTGGGAACCGACTGATTACTCAGCGCCGCAGACGTGGTGGGTGACTCTGGGATATATGGTAGCCAAGCGTGATATTGCTCAACTGTGGGGATCCCAGAGGCCCCCGACGGTCTCGGCCTGGAAAGAACACATGGACTGGTGCATGTTTCGCGAAAAAGTGGTGTATGTGGCGAGGGGTAAGCCTGGGACATGGGTGAAAGTATGGGGCCCCTGGAACGCCTACCGAGGGGGTATCTGCGCGCCACCGCTGCTGCCTGATCCCTCGCCAGCCCCATCCCCTTAGCCGACTCATTCCCCCGCTGCCGGGCATTGGGTTCCCCCCAGTCCTCGCTTTGCTCTCTTCCCCCTCTTCACACTTCTGTGTATAGTTGGGATCCCCCCTCTTGGGGAGCACGTGCTGCTATTTTTGATTGTGGGTTGCCTTGTGGGTGTGGTTTTAATTTTTGTTGTTCTTAATTTAAAATGAAACCGCATAATGGGGCCTGGATGATGTGGTTTTTGACATTGTTATCTACTGAGAAATGCTCCTCATGTAATACCACGTGTTCCATGAATGTATGTCGTATGTTCCTACCATTGCTAGCGGCCGGCCGGAAGGTTGTGGGCCCATACTTGTATACTTTTAAGACCTGTAATAAACGGTTTCAAATAAAAAAAAATAATAATAAAAAAAAAAAGAAGGTTGGACAATTGTAAGTAGTTGGAGTTGTCATTATCTTCATCAAATGGTCGGTAACACCTTCACTAAGATCTCACACAGAGATTATGTGCAGATTTGAAGTTTGCATTGAGGAGATAATCAGTGCTCCAATAATCTAATGTCAGAAACATCCCTGTGCAAGAGGTTACAAACCCAGTGGAAATGAGGAATCAATAATTATGTCTGTAGTACACTCTGAGTATAGGGTACAGTCCATCTTTGCCCAACCCTGTAATTCACAAATTAGAAAACTGTGCTCCAGATTGAACTTGAAGCCGAATCTTGGCTACTGGACAGTTTTAGATAAAAGGATATGGCCGTACCACTTATTAGCGGCTCATCCAGACTTCTATAAAATTAGATCAATTGAGTTCCTTCTAATTTATAACCAATGTTGCAAGACTTTAAGGTTCATAAGAGCTTATCAGATCCACAAAGTAGGCTTTAGTAATATTTTGAAACTCAACATTTTTCTTGCCATTTCGATTTTGCTCTAAGAAGCATCTCATATAGATCACAAATAATAACATAAAAGATCATCCTGGGTCATGAGACCAATGGGATCATGTAAAGAAGAGAAAGTTTATAAATGGATTCTAAATTGACTCATTAATTTAGCATGGTAGTGAGAAGGGGAGAGGCAGATCCTTGCCTCTGGCAAATACACTGTGTACAGAGCAAATGCAGAAATCTAGCTCTAAAAGCTACCTATCTAGTAAGAGTCGGAATATACAGTTATGTCTGAGAAAGAAACTACTAGGGGGAGAACCATATAAATTAATATTTCATTTGTATATTCCTATAAGTGTCACAATCTGGTCTGGCTTCAGATGAAGGACCGTGTACTAATACTGTTCCTTTCACAACTTCTTTACATCCAGTCTTCTGGCTTAGAAAGCCACACCAATGCATTATGGTCATTGTAGTACAACAAATATATGTAGTGCAATTCCTGATAAGTATTTAACGTTTATTAGAGCTCTTCAAATATATCTATCAAAGCCATGTGTGAAAGCCGTTCAAATTGAAACATTTCACAAAATAATGTGAGTACCAGTTTAATAGCAGCCTCTCTGCATGGCATCACCTTTCCTGGTGCGCAGCCACATTTTGCCCCAGGAAGTCACAATGGGAAATACAAAAACAACAGAATGGGATATGCACACCATCAGGCCAGCAAATGCATCACAGGTGCACTTCACAGCTTTATTTCTAGTCTTGCTTTGGATTATGAACCATGTAGTTCTATAGTTAATTTTTATCAAGTCATTTGGGTCAGAAGCCTATGCCAGTGCATTATGATCATCACTGTAGTAGTAAAATTAATACAAGGCGTGCAATTTACGATACACAATTTACTCTTTTTGAAGCTCAGCAAAGGATCGTAGCAGAGCTGTTCTGAAAGCAATTCAAATTTCGACTTATCATAATGCCCCGGCATGGGTCACTGAGCCAAAAGGCTGGATGTAACGAAACTGTGAAAGATAATTTGTATGATCCTTAACCATATGGCCTACAATTCACGCAAGTCTAGAAAAAGAGAACGGCTATTTAAGCCACGAAGAGCACCTGTATGTGATAATGGTTGAAATGCTCCAGCGCACTGACAAGACTACATTGATGTTGAATGATGAATTCCATCCCATGCAAGAGACTTTCTTTAGTGATCCTGCTTAAGAGTCCCACAGCTTGAGGAATACTCACTGAAATCCCCACTGAATCAAAGAAAGTGATACTGATATTTACAAAGCGAGGAAGTAATAGTAAATGTTCTGAATCTCCCAAGTTATACAGGAAGATAGTTAGAACCGATGGAGAACTCCCACAGAGCTTGGAAAGTGAGGACACTTGATGTCCCAGAGGAACCTGGAGGTGAGGACCGGACAAGCATTTTGGTGACCTAGGTGGAGGAAGCTTTGGGTGTTCCCAACAAGGCACTCACAGAAGGAACTCAACAGTGTTTTCAGCTGTAGACTTAAAAAGTATCCTCATCTGAGAGGACTTCGAACAATACAATCATGTTTGCAAAATTAAGATTTGAGAGATGTAATACTAGAGGAAAGGCAAAGGGAAAAAACACAACTGTAACACAGTCTCATAAAACTCTTCCCCAGTGCTTTTTGAGCCACAAAGGCAAGGAGAAAATAACCTAAACCTGTATGAAAAGACTTTGTGGTCGAAGGGGACTAGTGAGAATATTTTCCCAGTTAAACTATCAGGAGTGGTAGATGGCAGGAGGTACCTGGTTTTGGACCTGAAAGAAGTAAGAGTCCCATAATTCGCACAAGAAAGTTCTCACAAGTGGCACATGTGACGGCCATCAAACAAAACTCCTCCAACTACACTTGAAGGAGCCCGAAGTAACGAGATGCAGATCTACTTGAAGTCTGTGTTACTTCAAGATAAGTAGCCTGATTGGATTCAAGCCGCTGGGAGCCACTCAATGGTACACACAGAGACTCACAGGTGGACTGAAGAATGTGATGAATACCCGCTGCTTCCTTCCATCCATCTTCTTCCCCTTTTTGACCTACCCTAATTTGTTCCCCTAACTTACCAGACTTACTCCAGTATTGAACCAATCCCTTTACTTTCATCCACACCCAAAAATGGAAATCAGCAAGACTCCAGGTATGGAAAGCTTAGAATGGACCGCCTCACCTCTTGCAGGAGGGATAGGAAACGGGAAAGAACCGCACTCATTTAGCTGAACGACAAGCAATCACAGAAAGAACGAAAATAAATAATGACTATGCATGTAACATGGTTGGCATAAATATATATCTACATTATATGTAAACTTGGTCCCCATCACGGTACTGCATTTCTGATGAAATATTTATTTTCGAAAGAGAAAAAATGTTTTGTAAAATAAATTCTGTCACCTGTAAAAGCATATCTATATACTACCTATAGCTGGCTGGTTTTGAAGAGAAGTACTACCAACAATCCATGTTAACGTTCAATAACTTTATATAGATTTTTAACATCCGTGCTAACCAAAAGGTAGTTTTCTTCCCATAGTAAATCATATATTGTTTCAGTAGACGTATGGAATCTCTGGCGTGAGAGGGTAAGATAACTACAAGGGGGAAGGAAGTGAAGTGGGGAGCTGAGGGTTTGATATTGGCCATGTTTAGAACACTAATTTGAACCAAACACAAACAATTATTAGTATTAACTTTGTAATTTTACAAATTGTAGTACACAGACACACACACACACACACATATATATTTTTGGACTATTGGATTAACTACAAACAAACAACATTTTGATGTTGGTGTAGCAAAATGATGCTAATAGAATTTGTTTATAATTTGTAAAGACTCATAGCATGCTTTGAGAGATACATATGTTAGAGAAGGTGTTGTTCTCGCAGGTAATGTAGCTAGATATTTATGCCAAAGAGATTACATCCATAGTCATTCTTTATTTTGCCCTTACTCAGATCTGTAAACGCGGACGATTCCACAAAACGCATGTTGGCTGGCTGTGCCATCAACTGTGATCTCTTGCCCTACATATGAATAGAATGACTGGTTGGCTGTGAAAATATTTGTGATCTAATGGCTATAACTGAGTGCAAGGACTCGAATAGAAGACACTAAACGTGGTGATAATCAAAGGAAATAGAAGAGGTGCAATTTAAAACAAATTATGCTCTGGAAAGTGAAACTATGTATAGCTGTTTGAAACTGATGAAAACAATTAATATAAAGCTGAGCTTTTAATGTTTTTGTGTCAAAAAACTGTTTTGCACTTTCGTAATATGAGAATAAATACATGTTTTTCATATGCAATTTGAACATTAGCAATTTTTGCTCCATGAAGTAAACCCCTTTCTTTTTGAGTGAATGGCTATATTCAACCACAGAAAGAACTTGAGGTCTACAATGACAGTGAGAATAGAGTGGTCCAGCAAAAACGAGGGAAATAAATGTTTTGTGTTGGAATCCTTCCTAGTTTCCCCACTTGAATTCTTACAAAAGTAAGAAAAGTTAATAAATGAGGTATAGTAGAGCTGGGATACGTGCCAGAAGTTTTTTATGAACTTAGAAAAATGAAGGTCCATGTACCAAAATGATATACATAATTTCTCCCTATACAGATGAGCGGCCAAAGTGTTGTGTAGAGAAGCAACATTCAGATGAAGACCCAACTCTGGATAAAGGGAAATATTGCAATATTAAATTCATGTTACAGTAGGTAAAAATAATTTACGGAGCACAAAAATACAACATAATAAATTTTAGAAACCAATGCAAAGGTGTATAGCTAGATATATAATTTTTAGATATTTATAAACATAGCAGACTTCATGGAATAGTAGTACATGTACTGTATTACGTTTTTTACCATTCCAAGATGGCTACTTCGTTTATAATCAATTCAGTGAATTGCACCACAGCATTCAGTGGCGGCTGGTCCATTAGGGGCGTTGGGGCAGCGCCCCACAAAAGAATCGGCCAGTGAACAGGATGGAATGTAAACAGACGAATTGACAGCTTACAATTCGTCTGTTTACATTTCCGGGCCGCCTGTGCGCTTCATTGCCGGTGAAAGTGCGCTGTGCGCATGTCACGCACAGCGCACGCAGGCAGAGACGAGCAGGAGTTAAAAAGATGGTCTGCGCATGTGAGAGAGGAGCAAAGCCCCTCACTCACATTCACAAACCATTAGGTTTGCTGCGCATGCCCTGTGTAGAGCAGGAGTTTGAAGATAGGCTCCTGCTCGGGCGGTGATGCGTTTTGCGCAAAGTCGCCCCATGCCCTATCAAATACCAGGAAAGTAAAGAAGGTTCAGCCGCCCGGCCCCCCAGTCTCCTCCTAATGGGCAAAAGAAAAGAGCGGGGAGAAGTTACTTCCACCATGTTGCAGAGCAGCAGACGTGATGCGACACGGGACCGGAGAAGATGGCTGGTAAGTTCTTTTATTATTGATTAAAAATAAATTAACTTCCCCCCCTACCCTCTCCAGTCATGCCGGCCGCGCCTGCTTATATTCTGTCCTTCTGTTTCTTCTATTGTATGTCACAAGGGCCCGCCCAGTCACTCTGAGCCCTACGGGAGGCCCCGACAGCTTCTCACGTGTGGGCCTGTGGGGCGATCCCCCGACCCGAGGGCCTGTCTCTTTTCCATATGGCGATGGTTTTACAAGCCAGGAGCTGGCAGCTCCCACCCCAGGCTGGCCCCACTGAGGAGCAGGCCGAGGTCCACGAGACCACAGCCAAACCCCACGCAGCTCACTTGTTTGCCGCAGACGGGGGCTGAGCTCACTTGGGCATCTGTGCAGCAGGGCCCGCCCAGGCATTCTCTCAGGCCAAGGTTCACAACAGGGGCTCATTACCTCAGGTCCCGGAGGCTCCCCTGTTCAGGCCAGGTGCAGGGCCGGCACCTAGGGCCTACAGGCTGCAGAGGTCCTCCCTCTGACCAGGAGCTCAACTGCCTCTTCAAAAGACAGGTCAAGCACTCAGCGACCTTCCATGCACAGGTCACGCTACCCCTCTCCACAGACCAGCTTGAGGCAGGCACCCCAGTCCATACTTTCCTGATCCTCTTTTGCAGCCCAGCAGGTCAGGTCACACCATGTCAGGGCCAGGCTGGGTCCTCTCCACTGCGTTCTTTCTTGTTTCTCCATATTTGCATGCAGGATCGCCGTTCAAAGGGTCAATCATCTGTCACCTGGCTTATAGTATTCGATCCCATGGCATCTACAGCTAACAGCTAATCAGGCCACCAGTCTCTTCAGGATGCTGCAGGATGTATTCAGTGGGGTGGGAGCACAATCGGAGCATGTTTACACAGCCATCTTGTTAGGCCACGCAGCCTTATAGTGCATAACATTGTCATTTTTGTTTTGACTTGGTGTATAATACTAATGTATACTAAGATTGTTATTTAAACATGTATATTACATTTATTTAATTTTTGTATTCATGAGTAACTCCCGCGAGTGAGTCAAGCACACAACCCCTTGCATGGAGTCTGAGGGGGCTGTAATTCCCATTTGTCGCTTACAAATGGCTTGTGAGATAGTATATTTTAAATTTTGTTGATAATAGCGTTTTACTACAATTTTGAATTAAGTATGACACTAGAGATTTTGTGAAACTAACAAAAATGTATTATGTATTGCACCATTAAAAACATACAATGATGTTTTTTAAGGTCCTGCGAGACACTCGCAAGCCCCTCGTGAGAGGTACCGGATAGCAACGACACACCCATGAAGCACATTATGATTGGTTCATACATTGCCATTACTTGAAAAATTAAGAATCCATCCTATGTGTCTCATTTGTGTTTTCGATTTTGGTGTGGGTACACCTTCCACTTTGGAAATCTATTTTTGGAAAACTTAGAATGTCTTTCTCTGACTCAGATAAGCAGACAGGAGCAGTTCCACCACGTCAAGCTGCTCAACCTGCCAAAGAAGCTCTCATTTGGCAATTTTTTAAAATGAGACAGGAGGGCATTCTCCTCCTTCACAGTATCGACCCACATGTAATGATACCGTGAAGGAGGCAGGACGCCATTCTAGAAAAACGTGGGCTTTCGTATCATGGTGATTGTATGAATACAAAGGGAGAACTTTTGTAGATGCTTGCAGTGACCTTACGTCTGATACCTGTTGACTGGATAAGATAAGATGAGGACCAGGGAGATTCTGAATATTTACTCTCTATGATTCCATCAGATGAATGAACCATTCATAGCCTCTCACTTGAGAAATTATTTGAAAGAAGATTGTCACTTTGCAATATCAGACGACTACAGGCTGGTCTGCCTGGAGTGGGACCAGACGAGGTTGCTCAGTGTTTGGCAAGAAGAGTTGGATTGGTTGGGTGTGTAGGCTCTGAGAACTGAAATCACTGTGGGGTTGTCACGCTTTCGATGGCACTTGTGGGTGCCTTTGAAATGTTGAAAAGTCTACATTTGGCGTTGGCTGGCTCATCTATTGGAGACTTGGAGGAGAAGGCGGGGGAGGCTGGGGGAGACCGGAGGCTTGGAAGGAGGGAGACAGACTGAGGGAGAGCAGAGGCTTGAGGGTGGAGAGGGAAGAGACTGAGAGGGAGCGGAGCCTTGGAGGTGGAAGAGAGAGAGAGAGGTTGAGACTTGAAGATGGAGAGAGAGAGAGACTGGAAGGAGAGTGGAGGCTTTTAGGTGGGGGAAGAGAGCGGCTGGGGGAGAGCAGAGTCTGAGGTGGATGAGAGAGGAGCTGTGGAGGAGTTGAAACTCAGAAGTGCATTGTTGACCTTCTTGCTTTCTCATGTTTGCTTGAAAGTGCACCATTTGCCCACTCTAAAAAAAGAGTTTTCTCAGGGTTGCTCTCTCGCCTCAGGGCACTCTTCCCGAGCTTTTACGCCTCACCACTTTCAAATGTTACCAGCCGCCACTGACAGCATTGGGTAGCAAACGCTGACTAAAGTGTCTGAAAAATGGATGCCACAAACAAATAAATCAACCTTTTTTTTTTGTACAATCAATTCATCATGCTTTGGTCTGCACTCAAGTACATCTGCAACAGCATACAGACACCTGATCCGCATATCACACAAACATCAAAACAACCTATGGCTCACATAGAAACTAAGGCTTTTCTTTCAATGGCGGAATAATGGCTTTCATGTAATCTTTATTTACAAAAGGTCTCCATGTTCTTTCTGTATTTGCACCTGCTCCTGTCCTAAACCCAAGAGCTCACATTAACTAAGGTTACACAGGTTCTTTCAAAACACAAGGCTTCAACGCAGGTGCCTCCGCAATCATCTTTCGCATGATCAATATGTTACTCTTCTCGCCGACTCTACACAGCCCCTTTATATAACAATTTCTTCAATGATTCTGTGAGGCCTGAATACCAAAGCATGAACTTGTTTTTAGCAAACTTCCAAAAACGACTGGAGCTGGTCTTTATTCCTGGAGAGATTCCATGCATGATGGCCTTCAATAGATGAGTTCTGGGTTCCACTCCTCCACGCATTAACAAGTAATACAAAGACTGCACTTCAGTAGAGTGAAAGGTGCACTTGTCTTTCAACAGTAATTTCTCGCTCCATATATAGCTAGCATTTTCTCTAATTCCATGTAGTGCTGAGAATCATTGGCCACAAATATTAAAATATCCTGGAATGCTGTTGCGCATAGAACCCTTTGGACCAAGTTGTAAATCCATTCCTAGAACATAAGAGGATGCAGATACCAGCCGAAATGGCAATCTCACATATCTAGATGCCCCCATCTGATGGTACAATCATGTAAGTGACCATAACTCCAGGATGCACTCCATCTGATGGTAATGCCATCCCTCAGTGGTTGGGAAATACTTAGATGATACCCACTTAAATCTTTAATTTTAGCTAATCAATGGCAATCCATATGAACGTTTTTGTTCACAGAGCACAAATCTTTGCAGATATGTAAATCATCACCAGGTTTTCCTTGCCTATGCCAACTGGGGAAACCCACAGAGAAGATTCAGCTTGCTCAATATTCTTGTCTTTTCACATTTGTTCTAAAGGGTCGGATAACTATCCTCTGATGATTCTGAGCGGTTCGATGCACACTTTAAGACAAATATGACAAAGCGGAATGCTATTTCTTTTAATAGATTTAATCATCGACAAGCCCATACAGCAAAACAGTGCAACGTCCAGCGAAGGACAAAATGCAAAAAGGTACTAAGTAGAGGACTATTATGGGGCGTAGAGGACCAGGAAGACGGTCACCCAGGCCCTCGTCATCAGCCGTCTGGACTACGGCAACTCCCTCTACGCCGGCACCACCGCCAAACTCCAGAAAAGACTTCAGCGGATCCAGAACGCCTCAGCACGACTCATCCTGGACATCCCCCGCCGCAGCCACATCTCCGGACACCTGAGAGACCTGCACTGGCTCCCGGTCAACAAAAGAATCACCTTCCGACTCCTCACCCACGCACACAAAGCCCTACACAACCAAGGACCAGGATACCTCAACAGCCGCCTCAACTTCTACCCTCCCAAACGCCAGCTTCGATCGACCGGCCACGCCCTCGCCACCGTCCCCCGCATCCGAAGAGCCACCACAGGGGGACGACCCTTCTCCTACCTCGCCGCCAAGACATGGAACTCCCTCCCGACTCACCTCCGCCTGACCCAGGACCACCTCGCCTTCAGGAAGCAACTCAAGACCTGGCTGTTCGAGCAGTAGCGGACCCCCCTCCCCAAGCGCCTTGAGACCCTCTGGATGAGTAGTGCGCTATATAAATGCTTTGATTGATTGATTGAGGAGGCCTGAGGAGAAAGCTCTGGGTGTGGCAGCCTGATCTAGTAGGTGAGTGGATGGAAGAGCTAATATTTCTGCACTCATGAGAATTATCCAGTGTGCTGTAGTAGGGACCTGCTGTTTGATTGGGTTCCAGGAGCCACCGTTGTGAGCAGCAACTTAATATTGGAGAGTAGTTCTTTCTCTCTACTGAAGTTTTATCCAGAGAGCGATGGGAGCTTTGTGTAATTGATGCTAACTCAAAGGCAAACAGGTGTAAGGCATACATGAGCTGACAAAGGTGTGGTGTTTAGTTTGGTCTGTGCTTGGGATACAGCAGGTTTGGCCTAAATACACAAAGCTGTGGCTGGCACTGGCTGCAGTAGTGGCAAAGTGTAACATTGCAGGAATTGAGAAAAGGATCTTGATTGGTGTTGGCAAGCAGAACACACAATGTATTCGAGTAGAGGTTGCCTGAAGAAATGGAGGAAGATTTGGGGGAATGGAGGAGAGGGGAATGAGCAAACACTGTTTCCCCACTAAGTGGACTTATCATTCACTACCTAATGCAAAACTAAATGTAAAACCAAGGTACGAAAGAAGATGCGTTGACATTGTATTTTGATATATTGTTGTTCAAATACACTGCAATAAAACGAATTTAAGAAAACGTTTTGCATCCCTGCTGTTCAGCACAAGCATGTTTCCTCAGGACTGTAGTACCTCAGCACTATTTGCTGGACGAGTTCCTTATTGTTAAAGTTTAAATATTTTAGGCAATCCTTAACTGCTTTAAAAATCTAGGTTTCTCTGACCATATAAAGAATTACTAGCATGCTTTAACAATAGATGGAACTGCTTGCTCCACAGCAGAAGGATTCATCCTTACCCATGCCAAGAGATTTTCACTGGGCCCTGTGTAGTAGATGTTCTTTAACGGATGTGAAGAACTGTGGGCTCGACTGTGCAAATACTGGTACAATCCCAGAAGCCTCTCCTTCTCTTCTTCGGTAACATATGGTGCCTCTATTTCAGGGCTGGTAAAACAAAAACGTAATCAAGTTATAATGATAGCCTCCACATTTTGAAACTCATGCAACCCATTTAGTTAGTCATTGCTTTCTCCCTGGTTGAATAACAGCTTGCTCAACAGAACCTTCCAATTATCACCATAAGAGTTACCCAGTGGCAAACGAACAGTTGAGTATAAATGCCCATTTAATATGATAACTCTTTATTGTGAATATACCCACTGTATTGAGACCATGTCCTGAATGATGGAATCTTTCACTCCTGAACAATTAAGTAGTGCAATAGTGAAGATGTATCTAAATCTAGCCACATCTCTTTGCATGCTTCATCAAAAGAGAAGACATGGGAGCTACTTCTTCACAGTCAATAGTTGACCTTCCAAGGTAATATCCTGCAAGAGACACAAAAATATAAAATATCCAATGCAAACACAAAACAATCATCCTTAGCTTCAAAGAGTTTAATTTAATGATAAAGCGCTGAGATGCATTGGTGACCGCTATAGCTTGGCCTACATTGAAAGTAAAACAAGTTGTCCAGGTGAACCACACAACTCTTTTAGGCATGAAATCACTTGATTTACAAGGTGCTTGAAAATGGCAGAAGCCTTCCTCAGGCCAGATGGCATAAACATTAAACGGGTAGAGGCCACCTGGGTTGAAGTGTACTGTTTTAACCATGGCACCAGATGTGAAGGCAATCTTTGCTGCACCTAACTTGTCTACCTGAGAGGGAGAACAGATGGGTAGCAACATTTTTTAGGACTTTCATTTATGCAACTCCAAAACGTGCTACGCCTTGTTGCTCATGACTGATCCCAATTACTGGGGATCTGGTTTAATTTAGCAGTTCTCTATGTCTTTACAAGCAGTTTCAAAAATTGCAAAATGCTGTGCTTCAAACTGAGTTTGGTCTCAGACACTGGTATGGCATTATGGAGGACTGGTAACATTCTCACTGTGTCCTAGCCGAGACATGAATTCACCTAACGGCATTGTGCTCCAAGCACCTTGCAATGTAGCCCCCTTTTGTGCCGTCACATTTTTGGTCCCTTCATGTCAGGACATCAACACTCCCTTCATTACAATTGAAACTCTTGGCATCCTAAACGTGTTCGTCACGCTTCACATTCTATTCAGATCTAGCTTTCTCATTAACCTTTTCCATCTTGGTTCATGATCGCCCAGATGATCACTGAAAAGTTCCTTCTATAGACACCCGTTTCCACCGGTGATAAGATTTACAGGATGCACTATATATGTTGAAGCCCTCACATGCATTAGCGTGTGAGTTCTGTAACATATGGTGTGTAGTAGTATGTAGAGGTGCTTCTGATTGGTTGTTCTCTGTGTGGCTACTTCACTGTGTTTTTATGTGGTGCTACATGTCAGGGTGAGACAACTTCAGACTCCTTGTTCCTTCACGATGACATGGGCAGCTTTCTTTGCTGGTAAGGTGACCACTACAGAGAAAAATCAATGATGTGGGTACCAACTTGTCAAGTCCAAGATCAATTAATAAATTCGTACACATCACTATACATCTGAAATAGCTGGTAATACCATAGATTAGCCGTGACATTGGCTTGGTATATACCAAGTAGGACAAATCCCACATGTAGCCTAAAATTTAAGGTTCTGTTTCAAATTGTCAACTACAAAACGACACCAACTCTTGCAAGACAGGTAAACCCACCAGTCAATCGTCTAGAAATTGAAATCCAATAGCCAATGAAACTATTGAGCCATCAAATAACACATACACTGACAACCTGTGTATGGATAACAAAAGTGCCTGGGTTGTCAATTTCCTCATATCTTAGTACTGTAGGCGGTAATTGAACGACCGTGCCTCATTGAGACATTCTGATCTAGATGTCATGGACTGTGTTTCTGTGCAAATACCAATCACTTAAGCATAGAAGCCACAGCCTCTGCATCTCTACCCCAGTTCCTGGAACCTATAATTACAAAAGTGAAAATGCTCTCTATATTTGTGTCAGTTGCATGGACCACCCACTTCTAGTGGCAATTATCATGTGCTCCTAAAGTCTTTCAAGGAAACAAATCAATCATCTTTGCCAGTCCACTCTGGCAACAAGACCCAGCATCTGTCCGCCTCGAGGAGTAGCGCCGGTTTGAAGAGGTCTCGGATCTCCATATAATCCTCGGGAAATCTAATCTGATCCCCATTGGATGACTAGCCAACGTGACGCATAGGGAGTTGCCACAGGTAGGGTTGCCATGGGTAGGAGAGGGAACATGTTATTTGGGGATAAGACTGGCAAATACAGCCCCAGTTTACTTAGATTTAAATATTGGGAGAGTGATCGAGGGAAGTAAAGGTTCCGTACGATTTGGCGTGAACGACCGCTCTCCTTAATGGGTCGAATAGCACTGGTGAAAATGATCATCCTACCTCGTTGCCTCTACACACAACAACACTCTATATATATGGTACCATGACATTAATGCAAAACATTAGATGCCATAGTGTCGGGCCTCTTATGGGGCAATCGATGTAAAAGAGTGAAACTAACAACACTGCAAAGAACATGGGCTAAGGGGGGGTTGGAGGTGCCTTGCTTGGAATTCTACTATATGGCTTCCCAACTACAACACGCAATACATTGGCTGGACAATAATGACAATTGGGAACGATGCCCGTTGGCGGGCACACATGAGAACCGCCCACTGCTAGAGATAACAATGCTTGGGCGGGGTGCCCACCCCTCAACCTCATACAGGGATGTGGAATTCCTATAGCTCGACGCCCAGGACATATTTTTAGGGCTCAAGGGCAACAACCCCCTGCAGCACAAACCATTTGGCTGCCAGTTTGCAGTACCACATTATGGATCAGGGAAGAGCACTGTCTGCTGTTACGTTAATATTTTTGTCCATATGTTAATGCTGTTCACACTTGTATTCATGGTTCATTACTTGAAAGTCTTTATTACTAGGGTGAGCGCTCTAAGTAAATGTTGAAAGCTCTGATTGCACTACTAACAGTGGTTCCAGTATAAAATTGTATACACACATTTTTAAAGGTTAGCAGTATGAGCCTATGTATAATGCTCTCAGAATGCTCTCTGGTTTGATGCAAATATTTGCAGAAGGTTGAAAGCAAGAATGATGAATCATTGCTTTATTAAAAAAAAAATCATAAAAAATGAAAGCAGGAAAAAAACATTTTGCTTTACTACTGTAAAATTTCAAGTACCATTTCTTTGCAGCATCATTTAGTAACATGTGTTGATCAATGCTAGTAGTTCCCAAAAATATTCATAATGGAAAATCAGTGTAACAAGTTTGAATAGGAATGTGGGAAACAAACATAAACAAGCATTGGCAAAGCCAGTAGGTCTGAAATTGGTGGTCAGCTTTTTAGTTTTGTGTGACTTGTTTTGGCACTGCTTCTTTAAAACCTTATTGGTATGAGAGCTGGAGGGCCCTCGCCATTATAACCAACATTGACAAAAGCAAAAAGTGTTTTTTGCTCATGGCAGTCTTTCAAGGCTTGATTATGTTCTGATGCCAGCGGCACAGGCGGGGAGGGTTGGGGAGGTACGACATTTGGCGCGGGGTGTTTCGGACCACTCCCCGCTCCTGCTGCACTTCGACATTGTCCCGAGGGGGGAGGGGAGGGTGGTCCCGGTCAATCCCTGGTACCTGCGTGACCCCACAATTCGCGCAGATTTGGTTAAATCTCTTGAGCGGTATTTTGAAGATAATGTGGGGTCTGTATCGTCTGCGGTCTCTCTGTGGGAGGCGTTTAAGACGGTAATCCGGGGGGAGGCCCTGTCCCTTATTTCCCATTCCCGAAGGCGCGGGCGGGAGGAGGTGACCCGTATTGAAACTGAGATAACTGAGTTGGAGGGTGATCTGGAATGTGGGGTGACGGATGACAAATTACATGCTCTCCGACTCAAGCAGGCGGACTATAAGGCCCTCGTCACGGAGGCAGCCAGGGGCCTCAGTAGAGAGCAGCAGGGGAGACTGTATGATGTGGGTGATAAGGCTGGTAAATTGATTGCGTGGCTGGATAAAAAGGAGAGAGCGAGTCGAGTTGTCCCGTCGATTGAGAAATTGGATGGTGTGTGTGTCACTGATCCGGGTTGAAATTGTTGATTGCTTCGCAGAATATTTCCGCGGGGTGTATTCCCCGGTATCTTCCCGCTCGGAAGAGGATTCCCATGCTCTGCTCAGGGACATTGCGCTGCCTTCCCTTTCGGAAGAGGATAAAGTGTCGTTGGACGCCGCCCCTACATCTGAGGAGATTGCCCTCACCATACGCTCAGTCGCTTCCGGCAAGGCCATGGGTCCTAATGGCCTTCCCATCGAATTGTACAAGCTGCGACCGGATACGCTGGCGCCACATCTCCGTGCTATGTTCCTCGCGGCCCGTTCGGCGGGTTCCCTCCCGCTGGACCAGCGTCTGGCCACTATCGTGGTTATTCATAAGGAGGGGAGGCCGCGGGATCGGGTCACGTCTTACAGGCCCATTTCTCTGTTGAATGCGGAGCCCAAAATTCTCGCCAAGGTGCTGGCTAATCGGCTGGTTAGCGTGGTGTGCGATCTGATTCACCAGGACCAGTCCGGCTTTATCCCTCATCGCAACACCGCGCTTAATCTGCGGCGTTTGCATGGGGTGCTCGCGCGGGTCCCGTTCATACGAGAGCCGGCCATTTTGGCGTCCTTGGACGCCACTATGGCGTTCGACACGCTTGAGTGGCCATATATTTGGGCGATGCTGGCGAAGTTTGGTTTTGGCCCGGGATTCATTGGTTGGGTGAAACTGTTATACTCCGGACCTCTGGCGCAGGTGGTGGTGAACGGTAGAGTTTCGGCTCCGTTTGAGCTGGGCAGGGGTACGCGGCAGGGCTGCCCGCTGTCGCCGCTCCTCTTCGCGCTTGCCTTGGAGCCCCTGGCGGAGTGGCTGCGGTGGGATCCTTCCATTCGTGGTCTCCGTTGGACCCCTGAGTATGAGGATCGCGTATCCCTTTACGCAGATGATATCCTTTTATACCTTGCTTCCCCGTGTAAATCACTGATTGTATTAGTGGATGTTTTGCATTCCTTTGGCCGCAATTCTGGCCTAGTCATCAACTGGGCTAAATCCTGTGTGCATGTCCTCTCCGGGGAGACTCCTATCCTACCGCGGGGCTGCCCTATCCAGGTCGCTCCGCAGGGATTTAAGTACCTGGGTATCTTTATTACCCTGGACGCTGAGGCCCGATATAAACAAAATTTGCTCCCCCCCCCTCCAGCGCCTGAAGGAGGACGTGGCGCGTTGGAGGCGCTTGCCGCTCTCATCGCTTGGCCGTGCGGCATTGTTTAAGATGATGTCGCTGCCACGTTTCCTATATGCTTTACAGAACACGATGGACGTTGTCCCGGCGCGCTACTTTCGCGAGGTGGAGAGTCTGCAGCGCCACCTATTCTGGGATGGGAGGCCGCGTATCGCCCTTGCGAAGCTGACACTCCCGTGGTATGACGGGGGTTCGCCCTCCCAGACATCAAACGGTACTACTGGGCCTCCCAGCTGGCCGCGATAAACCACGGCCTTTACGGGCCCGCTTTAAACCCGGCCTTTGAGATGGATAAGCTATTACTGCCGGGTGGTGACTTTAATCGGGCGCTTTATTCTCGATCGCTCGACGCGCGTCTGACGGGCCCTACGCGGGTCATGGTACGGGTGTGGCACGCGGCAAACTTGGCGATGGGGTGGAAGGATCGATTGACCCGGGCGACGCCACTGTATGCCTCTGAGCGGCTGGGCTCCCTGTGGACCTCGAAGGGCTTTGAGAAGTTGGACATTATAGGCATCAGCAGGGTGGGCGATCTCTGGACGAGGGGGGGATTCAAAACGTTCGATGTGCTGCAGACGGAATTCCAGTTGCAGGACAGGGAGTACTTTCGATATCTACAGGTCCGTCACGCGCTGGTCTCCGTATTCCCGGATGTTGCCTCCATCCCGGAGTACTCCCCTCTGGAAGATAGAGTGCTAGATGGGCATGTGCCGGATGGCACGATTTCCTTGATTTACAAAAAGCTCATCATTGATCGCTCGGGACTGTTGACTAGCCTTCGTGAGGCGTGGGTCGCCGATGGATTGGAGCTGGACGACGAGGACTGGGTGTCTGCGGTGGCCTCCCCGAAAGAGGTGGCCATACCGGCCCGCCTTCGCTTCGTCCAGCTCAAAATACTCCATAGGGTCTATGTTACGGGGCCGGGTCTGATGCGTATGGGATATTCCGTGGATGGGTTGTGTAAGCGTGGGTGTGGTTCATTAGGGACCTTCGTCCATATTTTGTGGGAATGTCCGGAGGTGGCGCGATTCTGGCGTGGTGTGCATGCGGTGTTGCAGGCGGTCACACATGTGCCGCTGCTTCCTGAGGCGAGGAGGTGTCTGCTAAATGTGTGGGAGCCGACTGATTACTCAGTGCCGCAGACGTGGTGGGTGACTCTGGGCTATATGGTAGCCAAGCGTGACATAGCGCAATTGTGGGGCTCCCAGAGGTCGCCAACAGTCTCGGCATGGAAGGACAACATGGATTGGTGTATGTTTCGGGAAAAAGTGGTGTATGTCGCGAGAGGTAAGCCTGGGAAATGGGTGAAAGTGTGGGGCCCCTGGAACTCCTACCGTGGCGGAATTTGTACCCCGCCGCTGACGCCTGATCTGGCACTGGCCCCGTCTCCCTAGTCTCCTTGTCTCCTGGGTTCTGGGTACTGAGTCCACTTTGTCTCCGCTCCGGCCTGTCCCCCCCCCGCTTTTCCTGTGGATCGGTAGGGTCCTCCCCAGGGGAGCTCATACTGCTGCTTCGACTTCTTGCTGCCTTGTGGATTTGTTTGTTATTTCTTACATAAAAATGGAACCGCCATCTGGGGGGTCCGGACGGTGTGGCCGCCAACGTTTTTTCTTTCCAACTCCTGTGATCTCTCTCACGCTGCAGCGTGTGTTTCCCATTTGTATTCTATGCTCTTATTGTTTGCTAGCGGCCGGCCCGAAGGTTGTAGGCCCATTTTTGTATCTCTTTTGACTTCTGTAATAAAGGTTTCAAAAAAAAAAAAAAAAAAAAAGTGTTTTTTGGTGTCAGAAAGCACACACTGCCACAGTAGTTACTGGCACTGAACAAAACTACTTTGTGTGCCGATTTGCTCCTTGTGAAAGAACAGAATGCTGTCACTCAGTGAAGCCAGCCGATACAGAGAAAGAGAGAGACAGAATTTTAATAAACACAAAAGGTTGCAGTCAACGCCAGACCACATTAGGGTGCCCAATTATTAAAGAAAGTCCCAAAAGTGCACCCATAGTATATGTCCTTGCCTTAGGTGCAGCTATACGGCTTTCGTGAATTCCAAAGAATTTACAGTAGTAGGACAAGAAATAGTACTCCTTGAAAATATTTGTGAGCTGCATTTTAGGTTGAGCACATATACATGTGTAGATTTGCTCACGCGAAAATCTGAGTGTTTGCAAGTTCACTTTCCCCTCCAACCACTTTTTTCCGAGCTCTGGAAGAAGGTTTACGTCTGCTATTGTCGGGAGTAAATTTATAACATTGCTCAGTATGGGAAAAGATTACAGAAGAGGTGTTGAAAACGCTTACAACATGCATGTTAGGTTTGCACAGACTCAAAATGACATTCTAACCCTGGAACTATTGCTTACCACTACCTTCAGCCCAGTATGTAGATCTGCGGAAACGTGGCAACATAAGGGGATTGCAAGTATTCAAACACTACTATGGTATGAGCCCTGGCATAATCAGAAAGGTTATATCAGAGCTCCTATATAATGAGATTGCTGCCATAATGTGTCGCTGCACTACATGGAACCAAAGGGACAAGTGAATTTTGTTAGAATACAAGTAGCTAAATGAAGCAACCTGCCCCATGGACAAGTAGATATTTTATTAAATTCCACACCCCTGCCCATATATCGTGCGTCATGTGGCCACGGTATGGGACACTGTTGTGTGACGTGTGGTACGACGGGCACATTTTGCACAGCATATGCCCGTGTGAACTTTGCGTCCTTTCGCCTGTATAGCTGTCTCTATGTCGGTGAGACGGCAGAAGGAGGAGGGCTGCGATACGCTAGGTGACTTGTATGTAGAGGGAAGATTCATCACACATGCAGAAGCAGAGGTTGCCTTTAACTTGGGGACAGGTCAATTCCTACAGTACGAAAAAATCTCGAGTGTGGCGATAGAGATCTGGCCAACATTCCCCAACGAACATCCTAAGACTAACACGCTGAAAGTGATGCTATACATGGCACAGGGCAGAAGACTGATATTGCACCTTTATAAAGCCATAAGGGAAGAACTGCTGGGAGGGAAGCTTCCGATAAAAGAAAAATGGCCCTGGTTCTTGGAGGAGCCTCAGGGAATGGGAGAAAATACATGAGGGGCCGCGAACAGTGAGCTTCAATGCACGCTTTAAACTCCTTCAATATAATATGGTCCACCAGATGTATCTCTGCCCTCGCACCATCCCTTTAATATATCCCGCTCGTGCTGATGAATGCCCAAGATGCAAAGAGAGTGCAGCAGACTTCCTACATACGGTCTCGGCCTGTCAGATGTTTCGCACCTACTGCTGCGACTTGCTGACATGTCTTCAAAGAGCCACGGGATGGACGATACTTGGGAAGGCTGTCAGATACTGTTAGGTTTACTACCCTCACCCAAGAGAAAGAAGTAGACGGTTTCTTATGCTGGGACTCGTGCTAGCAAAAAGGCGAATTGCTATAGCATGGCCCTGTCTTAGACCCCCACAGAGTGAAAGCTGGATGAGAGATATGCACGAATGGGCCACAGCGGAGAGGGTTTGAATGAAGTTTGTAAGAAGGGATTAATAAAATCGAGGATGACCTACAGGCATAGTCCCAAATGATTGCAGAGATAAAGGTGGACATGTCGAGCACCTCAGGTAGCAGAGAGGCCGATGCCGAGCCGCCTAGTGTCCATTAAGTAAGTGTGAAGAGTAACAGATGGGGAATACTACGTGACCTCAAAAGACCATGTGAATTGGTATAGAGCCCTCTTATTATTCTTGGATTCAGCACACGACACGGAGGAGGGGTGAGGTGGGAGGGGAGGTAGTTAACAGTTTTTTATGGCATAATAATGGGAAACATCCATTACCACGGGGGGAATTGCATCGCAATGCCTTTACATCGCGGGTATTACAAAGCAAGTCGTTACAACGACTAGCACTGGATGGCACTCTAACCTAAGGAATAGTATGATTTACTAGTCCAACACCGTCCCTACTGTACGTAGACTGGTGTTGGAATAGTAAATCATACTATTCCTAAGTCCAGCGCCCTCCAGCGCAAGTCGTTGTAAAAACTGCAATGTAACGTTCCGCAATCATTTTGATCGCGTTGTGACGTCACATATTCCATAATAATCGTTGGCAGTCTATGGCAGGGGGCGTGTTGTCCTAAATGCTATTAATAGGAGAAATGACAGTAATTTGGTTTTGGTGCACATGTCAAAACTTATGTAAAGCTTTAAAATGTCAATATAACTGTTAAAAAAAACAACAACAAAAAAACAAGACCTAGCATCGAGAAACTCAGAATCGCTGTGCCAAAACCTTAAGCATCTCAGTCCTACAGAAGATAAGCTCTATAAACCCCCCTACTTGTTCCCTGAGCTTTCCAATATGAGAAGGGGCAGGCTTTGTAACCTGTGCTAGTTCTTAAGGCCAATGGTTTCTTGGAGTAACAGTTTTGAGTACAGTGCAAGCCCAGAAACCATCCATTCCTAAAGGTCACAAGCTCTAAAAACTGAGCTACTACCTTGAGCACATTCATTCCCAGAGGTGACAAGCTCTGTGTACTGAGCCAATTCCCAGACCATTTCAGTCCTACAGACGTCACGCTTTGTTTCCTGTGCTTGTTCTCCGCACCTTACAGGCTTTGAATGCTTCTGTCAAGCCACTGCTTCCCTGTAATAATAGAGACCAAAACCTGATTTGAGCCACCACTGCCGGTGTTAAAATATGACAACATTTACACAACATGCACTTTTAATACCAGCAGCAGACTTCCGTGGTGAGCAGTAGCTTTACTACAGTGATCTAATGAGCAACTAGAGTGCTAACATTCAGAATTTATGGCAAATGTGTGACATATCTGAATACCTTCTTGATGGAATCAAAGTAAAAAACTGAAAGCATTTCCTACTGAGGAGACTGCAGTAAATGAGGAAATTAGGAAACTTCATAACAAATCTCCCAAGATGGCCACCAGAGACAAAAGAGCCCAAATGCAGCACAAGTATCACCCAGATGTAGCCCAATGACAGAAGTGTGCAAAACACTTTTTATTTTTTGTGTTTTTGCAGTTTTGCAGGTTTATATAGTGCAGACTTGTCAAGTATTGGAGTGCTTTACATGAGCATTGGTTACATCACACAAGAACAAATTCATTTTGGTTGTAGACATGAGATTAAGTGATTTGACCAGAATCACAGAATGTCGAGCTGAAGCAGAAACTCCAACCTGGTTCCCCAGTCGCAAAGTCTGCAGCTCTGGAAGTAACACCACATCCTCTCCCCTAAGTGCAACATTTAATCAAGTGGTCAACTGGATAAAAAAACATAAAGATAACAAATAATTTAAAAGTGCTTTGTCGCAATTTGAAAACTCAGAAAATATGTCATCATTTTAGTTTTTTAGAGCACTAACGATCATTTTGATGCAAATAAGACCCTCTCATATATGTAAATTCTAAAGGAAATGCTCTAGGAATTACAGTTTTGATTACATCAAGATGATGCCAGGCGTTCCACACTTTTGTAAAAAATATAGAATGTTAGCAATCTAGTTGCTCATGAGGATACTGTTGAGAGGCAGAGGCCAGGGGCACAGACTCTGAAAATTGAAGGCAGGTAGGAGGGTGCAGAGGCAACAATTTGACCACACTGGGCAGGCAGGAAGGGCAGTGGCAGCACAACAGACTATGGATGGAAGTGGAAAGGGGTGCAGGGGCAACAAACCAACAATACAGGACTGGCAAGAGAGGCTGTGGCAATATAATAGACCATTGTGGGCAGAAGGAAGAGGCAGTGGTAGTACATACATGCCAACAGACCCAATTCAGCCAGGAAACGTCCAATGTTTTTAAGCTCAAATGGGCTTTATTCAATCTGTCTCCTGTCTACAATCTTTTTCACATGTAACTCAAAGGGGAAAATCAATACCCCAGTTTTTTTTCCAAATCTCCCTCTTACCAAGTTCAAAATGTTCGCAAGTATGGTACATTGGATCATGGAAGGCAGGAGGAACTGGGGTAGGGACACGGATAACAGAGGACAGGAGGGACATGGAGAGGTGTACCAAACTGACCCTACAGGGCAGACATCAGGGTTTGCAGCAGCACAATACACCACACAGGGCATGCGGGACGGGAGTGCAGCACAACAATCCATAGAAAGCAATAGGGAGGGGACAGAACCATGAACATGGACAACAGAGAACAGAGGGGAAAGAGGCAATGGTTGCTAGCTGACCATAATGGACAGACTGGAGAGAAAGCTGCAGCATAACACACCATAAAGGGCAGGAGGGATGGATCAGGGGCATTACAATGGAACAGACAAGCCAGGAGGGAGGGAGTAGGGGTCTGCACATGGAAACAGAGGGCTGGGGGCAAGGGGGCAGGGCAGGAGCAGCAAGATGACCATGGAGGTCAGGCAGGATGGGTACTAGAAACAAGACACACCATGGAGAGCAACAATGAGACTATGATGGCATACACACAGACCATGGAGGGAAGGTGGGAGGGGGTCAGGGGCAGCTAGCTGACCACACAGGGAAGGTGGGAGGGGCCATGGCAGCACAGAAGACCATGCATGGCAAGCGGGAGGGTTAGTGGCAGCACAATCTCTATGATGGGCAAGAAGGAGGGTGCAGGGGCATGCACAAAGGACCATGGAGGATAGAAGGGAGGGGCAGGACCTGGGCACAGACAAGAGAGTTCAGAGGAAGGGGCCTCACAACAGACCGCACGGGGCAGGCAGGAGGGGCAGATGCAGCACAACAGACCAGGGAAGGCAGAAGGGTGTGGCAGTAAAATGGACCATGGAGGACAGGAGGAAGGGGATAGGGGCATGGCATGTGGACAGGCAGGGTGGAGGTGGCAGGGACAGGTTACAGTCATCTGACAATGCTAGGCAGGTGGGAGGGGAGTGGCAGCTCAACAGAACACTCAGAGTAGATAGGAGTGGCAGGTCCATGGAACATGGTGGGCAAAAAGGATGGAGCAGAGGCATGCACAAAGACATCGGAGGGCAGGGGGAAGGAGAATAGGGGCAGCAAGCTAAGCACAGAGGCTAAGCAGGAGGTCAATGATGGGCCATAGAATTGGGCAATGGAGGGCAGGAGGAGTGGATTGGTACATCATGCTAAATGGAGGGCAGTGGCAGCACATCAGACCATGCATGGCAGGAGGGAGGAGGCTAGGCCATGGTTTCAAACAACAGAGGATAGGGAGGAAGGGGATGGGGCAGCAAGCTAACTGTTCAGAGAAGGTAGGTATTAGGAACTTTATTGTTTTTAAAATGTGTGTCTGTGCGAACTACTTAAAATATGAACAAGTATGCAGCATAATCTCACTTTTATTGAGGTAGAAGGGGACGTTTGTGACTGTGACTCTGGGCTCACTTGGCAGAAACACCCCCTGACCCTCCACCCCATCGCAAAATGTAATGCCCGTGAAAAGGGTAGGTGGAAGCAGTGTTATATAGAACATAGTCCTGAGAGCACGATTGAAAATGAAAACTAGATATAGTATATGGTATAAACTATGCACCAAAAAGTGTGATATAAGATGAACTGGGCGTGAAATAGAATATGCAATACATTGTGTGCAATGACAGATTCATTGGAGAGCGCGAGATAGCACAGGCACTAGCGCGTGCTATGCGATATGCGCCTTGGAGTGTAATATGCACAGGGCAGTGTTGTGTAACCTAACTAGTCTCTAAAGTTTTAATATAAAATATGTGCTGGGGAGTGTAACGTTGCATATGCACTGTGACAAAGATATGGATCCCAGATTGTAATATGTATGGCATAGCGCTGTGCGTTATAACATAGGCATCGAGGAAGGCACGTTAGATGGGGCAATATAACCCGTGCGAAGGCAAGTGTGGCATGACATATTCACGGGGTGGTGTTACAGTGCACATGGGCTAGAGAGTGTCATAGCATACGCACTAGCTGGTGGAATACAACACAAAGGTGTGTGGCACTCGGCGGGCACTGGTGGGTGTAACACAGCATTGGGCTCAGCCAGGAGCACGCTGTGACTCTCAAGTGAGGTTTGTCTCCTTTCCAGAGAGTAAAATAAAAAGTATTACACGTCTGGTGGTGGATGTGTGTTTTATTAACCGTGAGGGGGGGTTTCTTGCATAGTTTGGTCGCATTTTTTGTCGAATCCCCTTTGAATGGCTTGGTGTGCGTGTGTATTAAATGTGCCCGTCAATAGCTACCCATGCTTGTATAAATAAACGACAAGGGTGTCTACTTGGAGAGTACCCACCGGCAGGGGCGCTGGGATTAGGCACGGTAGGGCGTCAGACACGTCAGAGCTTCACTAGCGGTGTAAATACATTCCACATGGATTCATTGTATGCAAAGTCGCCTTTTAATGAATATCACGCAAATCGTCATGGTTATAGGTACATACGGTTTGTCCATCATGTCCTAGGTGTTTCTATAAATATATATTTTTTTTAAATAGTAAAAAACAAAGGCCGGCCCCGGGGGATGTGGTCCCCGGGGCCATAAGTGGCCTGAGGAGGGGGGCAACGCAGCCCCCCTCCTCCGGTCCCCGGGGCCGATTAAGGCCTTGGAAGGGCCAAATTAATTTTTTTCAACAAAAAAAATTAGGGTGCAGGCCCTTGGGGATGGGGTGCCCTGGGCCAATTAATTAGAAAAAGAAGGGGGGCCACACAGTCCTCCTTCTTAAAAAAATAAAAGACCAGCATCACGCCGGAGGCCACGCCCCCTCCTTGCAGCACTCTGCAAATGCGCCCCCTGGCCAGTTGTAAGTTGGGGAATTAATGCCCCTTCAATACTGAGGGTCCCTGAGGGCCAACTAGCCCAACAGGTATCTCCAGTATGCGCCAGGGAGCTGCGTTGCAGACAGGTCTTCTGAGGCCATGCCACTTTTTACACCTCTATGCAACACAGCTCTGTGGCACTTACTGGAGGTGCCTAGTGGGCTAGTTTGACCCTAGGGACCCTTAGGATTCAAGGGGACTTAATCTCTCAACTTAGAACGGCCACAGGGCGCGTTTACACAGTGGTGAAGGGAGCGGACGGGGCCTGAGGTGACGTGTGCAAACACGCCCTATGGCGCGTTTTAAGTTGTGGAAATAATTCCCCTTCAATCCTGAGGGCCCCAGGGGGCTAACTAGCCCACCAGGTGCTTCCAGTAAGCACCACTGAGCTGCATTGCAGAGAGGTGGTCCAGGCCGTGCCACTTTTTACACCTCTCTGCAACGCAGCTCTGTGGCGCTTACTGGAGGTACCTAGTGGGCTAGTTGGACCCTAGGGACCCTCAGGATTCAAATGAACTTAATCTTCCAACTAAAAACGGCCACAGGGCGTGTTTACACAGTGGTGAAGGGAGGGGACGTGGCCTGAGTTAACGTGTGCAAACAAGCCCTGTGGCGAGTTTTAAGTTGGGGAAATAATTCCCCTTCAATCCTGAGGGACCCTGAGGGCCAACTAGCCCACCAGGTGCTTCCAGTAAGCGCCACTGCACTGCGTTGCAGAGAGGTGGTCTAGGTTGTGCCCCTTTTTATATCTCTCTGCAACGCAGCTCTGTGGCGCTTACTGGAGGTACCTAGTGGTCTAGCTGGACCCTAGGGACCCTCAGGATTCAAGGGGACTTAATCTCCCAACATTAAAATGGCCACAGGGCGTGTTTACACAGTGGGGAAGGGAGGCGACGGGGCCTGAGGTGACGTGTGCAAACACGCCCTGTGGCGCGTTTTAAGAGGTAGTTTTAATCCCCTGCCCTATTATATAGTAGGGGCTTACAGAGGAGGTCATGCTAATCACAGGGGGACCCCAACGCATAGTGTTCCCTAGTGTATGTAGGTGTTTTCACTGTATTCTGAGTGTCTTTTAACATAGCACTGGCTCTAGGACTGGTTAGTCAGACTCAGTTACCACCAGTATCCGTCTGAAAAAGTTGAGGGTACTGGATGATTTTGCAACAAGGCTTCTTTCTGCTCTTCTGTTTGTTCTTTCTGCACGTTATCCTTCTTCCTGCACTGTTCTTCGTCTTTGAGGACTTCTGTTGCTTCTTTCTGCATTTCTTTTTTTTTTTCTGTGCGTTTTTTCATCTTTCTTCACATGTCCTATCACCCTAAAATACAGACTACCATTCTCGAAACCATAGACACACCAATACTAGTAGAGCTACAATATTCTGTGCACTATGCATGCAGACCTCTAACCAGCTACATAGCTTTGATACAGTCTTTTAATTACTCAGTTAGTATCTATGCAGTCTAGGAATCCTTCTGTCTGTCCCATGCACTTCGCTATTCAACCACCCAGCACTATCTACGTATCCTATCACTCTGCCAATACCTATGCATTAATACATTTAGCATGCACTCTCTTTGCAGGCCTGAAATTACTCCAGTTATTAGTCATATACTTAAGGAATGGCCTAGCCACTAACACAAGTGCAGGTACAATATTTTGTACACTATGCATACAGACCTCTAACCAGCTACATACTATTGATACGCTCTTCTAAATAACCAGTTAGTACCTATGCAGTGTAGGAATCCTCCTGTCTGTCCCATGCATTTCTCCAATCACCCATCCAGCACTATCTACTTATCCTATCACTCCACCAATACCTAAGCACTTATAAATACACTATACACTCTGTTTGTAATTCTGTAATTATTCTAGTTACTAGTCATGAACTTATGGAATGGCCTAGCTACTAACACAAGTACATCTATAATATTTTGTGCACTATCCAAGCAGACCTCTAACTAGCTACATACTATTGATACACTCTTCTAAATACCCAGTTAGTACTCATGCAGTGTAGGAATCGTCCAGTCTGTCCTATACACTTCTTTAATCACTTATCTACCACTGTCTACTTATCCTATCACTCCACCATACGTAAGCACTTATAAATTAAGTGTTCACTCTGTTTGCAGCACTGTCATCATTCCAGTTACTAGTGGTATTCTTATAAAATGACCTAGGCACCAACACAAGTACACATAAAATATTCTGTGCATAATCCCTACAAATCTCTAGGCAGATACATACTATTGGTCCACTCCATTAAATACTGAAGTAGTACCCATGCAGCGTAGGATACCTCCTGTCAGTCTCATGCAATTCTTCAATCACCCATCCAGCACTATGTTCTTATTGTATCAGTCTGCCAATACCCAAGCACCGAGTGCTCACGAAAGCATATAAGTTTCTTACACTTCACGCAGTGTTGCTCGAGAAAGGCGAATTCTGGCCTAATGTCCATTGCAGGTGATCCTGAGGACGCTCCAGATGTACTTGCCACAGCAGGTGAGGGGTTCAAAGCAGCTCGCCTCATTTCCTCCCGAGCAAGATTGAGAAGATGTGTGGTCCGGAGATGCTTGTACATAGAAGCAGTGCCACAAGAGTATTTTTTTTCACTGCCTCTTGACAGGACTCGGTCACAAATTTTGCACGTCACCTTTCTCGCATTTACTTTCTTCTCTCCAGGTGGAAAAGTGAAGAATTTCCACACAACAGATTCCGGCCTCTGTGGACGTGGTGCCTCCTGCAAGAATTCTTCTTCAGAAGATACTTCCTCCGGCTGCTGCTGCTGTCCAGATGCCATTTTGTTTGATATCTTTTGAAAAACACCAAAAAAAAACAAGCAAAAAGGGTTCTTGTAGGAAAAGAGATGTCTCTATAAAGATGCTCCAACAAGAATGATTAAAATAGGTGGGGTCCTTCAATAGTTACAGTGGGAAATGTTATGAACCAATGAAATCTTTTTTTTTTTAGGTCACATGGGATCCGCACACTCTGCGCTCACGAAGCACGCACCCGACGTGACTTTGCAAAAATATATTTAAAAATAATATACGTTTATATAAGTACAAATATATTATTTTTATGAATATCTTAGATAGTCTCTTGCCCTAATATGTATATTAAACACACATACATATCATTTTAGAACATAAAAAAATTTCGCGGGAGTCGCGCACCCAGCGCACCCCAGCACGTATATGACGTCACGCGGGACCTGCCACCGCGCAAGCTTCGCGTACCGTAATGCGCATTTGTCGCGAATGCGCGGGAGAAGGAGTTGTGGACTGGTCGCATACCAATCACGGACATAACATAATATTAAATGTTTATGATGTAACTGAAAAACACGCAGCCATCGCACAACGTACCCGGATCCTTCATGACGTTTCTAAAATGGCGGCTAGAATCCGCGTACCCACCGTGATGTGTATGCTTTGGGTGCACGACTCCGGAAAAAAATTGGAATTTTGTTTTTTTTAAAGAAAATAATATAAATATATTAAAATAAAACAAAAAAATTAAACAATATTTCAGTTTTAATTAAAAAAAAAAATTGTTGCAAGTTTCAGAAAAATATATGTTATTTAATGAATAAAATATTTATAAATGAACAGTTAAAAAACTGTAGAAAATCAGTACAAAAAAAAGGTATAACTACTATTACACTTAAAAATTAGCATTTAAAAAACCTTTGAAATTCACTGAAAAAACCATAGGTTTCAGAGACGTTATAGTTAAAAATTAGCATTTAAAAAAGCTTAGAAATTCACAGAAATAAACATAGGTTTCAGGGGTGTTATAGTTAGCTGGACATTTCACTCGTACAAAACCATAGAAATTCCTCCGTTATAGTTAGTTCTGCTAACTATAACTCGCGCGCCCGCAATGCACTGCTGATGATGTCACATATTACATCATTCATGACATGGTCAGTGACATCACTGATGACATCTCAAATGACATCACTGATGATGTTGTAATTCATATAAATCGGACAAACATTCCACTGGTTAGCAGCTTATTACCAATAAGACATCAGATGCAAAACATTGACGAGAATGAGAGCATGGCTAAAAGTCAGCATTCAGAAACAGATACATCATGGTAAGGTGTTTATTTCTTGGTGGAATTCCCAGAAGCTGCTGGAATAAGTGATCATTTACTGGATCAGCCAATACCACTTTAAAGAGAACTCTCTCCATGTTTGATTTGTAAATAGTGAACATCCACTGTAGCCAATTGTTAGAAATGGTATTGCTGGTTGGCTGAGATATGCACCCAGACAGAGTCTTTCCATCAAAGTCAGGGAGCAGCAAGCAGCTGGGTAACAAGCAGAAAAGCAGTCTTTCCAGAAAATCAGTCCAGCTGAGTCCTTTAAGCAGCACAGCAGTCCTAACAGAGGTTTAATTCAAGATCTAGAAGTGTCTGATTTTAGGGGTCAGAGACCCAGTACTTATAATCAAAAGAGCTTTTGATGTAGGGGGTGACTTCAAAAGATCTCTCTGAAGTTCACAAGGATCCCTTTTAACCCACTCCAAAATACCAGGCTACTTGTGGGAGGTATATCAGCAATTTCTGTGTGGACAGAACACTACCCATTGAAGTGTGTTAGCACCTCCCATTCTTCCCTGCCCAGGAAGACCCATCAGAATACAGATGGATGTAGACGGGTGCTCAGAATGCAGATGAGCATCACCTGCCTGTGTTTGTGACTTTCTACAAGGAACGCACAAAGTGTAGCTGTCATCCAATCCAGACATATATTGGAGACAGCCTGGCAGGCACAAAGAGCAGTAAATACAGAGAAATGTCCCCTTTCTAAAAGTGATATTTCTAAAACAGTAATGTTAAATCCAACTTCGTCAGTAAGGACGATTTATCATTACCATTCAAATATATCAAACATGAAAAAGCTACTCCACTGAAAAGGAATTACAGCTTAGAAGTGTATTAAGGAATTCCCAATGTTGGCCTATGAAAGGGGTAGGCCTCACAGTAGTAAGAAACAAAATAGGCTGTTTATCACTACCAGGACATGTAAAACAAAAAGGTACATATCCTACCTTTTACTTACATAGCACCCTGTCCTTAGGGTTACTTAGGGCCTACCAATGGGGTGACTTATATGTAATAAAAGGGGAATGTAAGGCTTTGAAAGTAGTTTAAATGCCGAGTCGAAGTTGCAGTAAACTGCACACGCAAGCACTGCAGTGGCAGGCCTGAGGCAGGTTTGAAAGGCTGAAACCGGTCCTAGGATGCTTGTTTCCGGTCCAGGGAGGACCTGGCTTGGCCGTTTGGGCTGGACTGTTCCCATGAGGCACAGGGTCAAGACTGATTTGCATATGGCCAGGCCTAAACTGGGGTGGCATGGTGAGCAAAGGAATGATGGATTTAACCCAGATCTCGACTGGGGGTGAATGTTTTGTTTTGTTCTGCATTCCGTCTATCAATTGTGTGTCTTTTGCTTTCTCGCTCTAAGTGCGCCAGGCATGCCCAGACATGGCTCCTGGGCTGACTGTGCCACTGGAATCAAGCTATCCTGGCTGAAGAGGGGTGAAACCCCGAAACCGGTCCTAGGATGCTTGTTTACGGTTCAGGGAGGACATGGCTTGGCAGTTCAGGCTGGACTGTTCCCATGAGGCACAGGGTCAAGACTGATTTGCATATGGCCAGGTCTAAACTAGGGTGGCATGGTGAGCAAAAGAATGATGGATTTAACCCAGATCTCTTGACTGGGGGTGAATGTTTTGATTTGTTCTGCATTCCGTCCATCAATAGTGTGTCTTTTACTTCTGTGCTCAATCAGTGCTGCAGCCCACTAGTAGCATTTGAAGTACAGGCCCTGGGTATATGGTTCACCACTTTACAAGGGATTTACCACACCAGTACAACAAATATTTCTAATCAGGTATACACCAATGTCATCATGTTTAGGGAAGAAGCACATGCACTTTAGCACTGGTTAGAAGTGGTAAAATGCTCAGAGTCCTAAGGCCAACAGAAAGAATCAGCAAAAATGAGAGGCAAAACTCAAAAAGTTGGGGGAAAGACCACTCTAAGGATGACAGGTCTAACACCTATGTAGCTTTGAGACCTCATGGTCTAATCGACATGTAGGGAGAGAGACCAACCATTTATGAGAAACGTCCAGCAAACTATGGCAGTTATAGGATATGGTGGTTTAACTCTTTGAGAAAGGCTAGCTTTCACTGCAGGCACACAGTATGTCTGAAGTTTCAGTATTAAACCCTAGTCAGCCCAACCCTATATGGAGACCATCTAGGGCCCACTGAGCAGGTTCTTGTATTAACGTCTTATACTATCCACTGCCCAGTCGATTTGTGTTGGGGCAGCATGCCATCTATTTCACCACAAGTCCATCTTCCTATGGATATCATATACTGCACAAGAGGTCATTGACATAAATAGTGTATGGGGGTAGTCACTTGCTATTCGCAGCCCAACAAGCTAATCCTTTTCGGTATGCCAATCACCATCTACATACAGCGAGCCGATCTTGCACAGGCTGAAGAAGCTATGAAAGCACATATCATCTAATGCGAGTGATTTGACTTTTCTATAGATCACAGATGCAACCCCTGTGTAGTCAAGAGATCCATGTACGACAGCCACATATAATTCAATGCCCAGTGAATGCATACCAGATGCCATTTACTCCCAAGCAACTTGATTCTTGTATCAATGTCCGATGGAGAATAAATAAAGATCTTTTGACGGCAATGATCCAAGGACAGAAGCAATCCGTCAAGACATCACTACAGTTCCCAATATGATTGTCAAGTAATTATTGTGCTCTTAGACACCCCTATTTCAAGCATTACACATACTAGAGACTCTGAATCATAACAAGAACATATAGCTTAAGGCCTCTGGTCCGCACCCAGAAGATTCCAGAGCACACTGAAAAAGACTGTTCATGATGTGTTGCTTGATGGAGTTGATTCTCAGTTGTAGTTATTGCTCCAGTACCCAAAGAAGTGTGGAAATGCCTTGATTAGGGGCTCATCAATGGACATGTACAAATCAGAGTTCGACTCACATCAGATCACGAAGCTTGAGTGCGCACTGAGTCATTGTTTGCCTCTGCAAGACCAGATTTATAAGACCAGAGGTAATCACATGCTTAGAGTAGAAGTGTTATCTTGAAAGTATGTTAAATGGCCTTTTACTCCCTTCAAATCTAAACATGGCTTACTACCTTTGCTGGTAAGACTTTGATGCGTTGGCAGATAATGACCAGCTGACAGTGTTGTTTATAATAATACTGATCAATTCTACAGCGCACAAAAGAGACTGAAGTGCCTCCTGGTGCTCAAATATCAGAAGCTCTTATTAGCCCACTGAGGGGTATTCATATACTGAGCTTGACACCATTTTCCGACAGACCTGGTAAGGTCAAAGGTGTTTTTCAAGCAAATGGGTAGCTCTAAAACACACAGAGGAGGTTTCAGGGGGCGGCAGAAGTGTACGACCACGGAGAAGTGGGGCTTTGAATCCTTAGATGTCAGTAATCACTACCAACAGGAGTCGTCAAGTGAAGGATGCTGGTCTCTGTTCCTTCCATTTCCCGGTTTCAGTTTTGAGAGAGCCAGCACCTTCATCCTGGAATCTTTATTGTGCAGTCTGCTTATAGCAGGCGGAACTGTGGCACATGGTTCTTTATAGCCTTTAAGAAAGGATCTGTAGAATATCAAAGCAGGACCATGGAGACCATCACTAAAGAAGCTTATCTTCGTTTAGCACATTTTAAGGAAGACGCTTCTTATATCATATTATTCTATGGGCATATTTATGTGATACAATAATAGAAATATGTTACATTCATGGCTATAATATAGCAATATTTTGGTTAATTGTGAAAATGTACACCAACCAATGGAGAAGAATAGTTCTGATTGAGGAAACAGGAGAAATGTCTTCTAGCCTCAACCATATTCTAACATAAACTTCCCATGTATCTTCATCTTTAACGTTTTTTCAATGGGTGGGCATATTTCCACAATACCAAACACCAACAAAGAACACAGATGATGCTATTTAGAAGTCTCTATGAAACCTTTCACTTATTAGTCAAAGATGTTTGGAAAAATATCCTTAAAAAAATTCACATTTTCTCCTTTGTTACCAACCATCAGGGAAAACCCAAAAAAGCCCTCCTCAGAATGTTCAGAATCACTGCAACTAGGAATATTCATAGCTCATATGAATTTGCATAATTATTCCTACATTAGGTATATCTGTTTTTTGAGTCAAATCTGGATTGCAAACAATTAAAATTCTGCAGTAAAATAATTTGATAACAACCGGTTAGCTGGGACAGGCTCTACACCCCACTGGAACAATGTTTCATTGGGAAGAACTGCACCCATTCATTACGTATTCGGATTACTCGAACAAAATAATTGTGACGTGGACATGTTAATGTGGTACTATGGAAAAATTTTAAGCACTAGTAAATTCTCAGCCTCCCACTCTGAACATTTTAGCCATTTTTATTTTGAAAAACGCACTTCAGATAAATACGAAGGCCAATTTTTAGTGACAATGGTTTGTTTGTCATTTGTTTAAAGTTTATACGACACATGCGAGCCAGCCTTGTGGTGCTGGATTTCAACTAGCCTGACTATGAGACAACTAAATAAAATAATTAGATACACAAAGATAGCCATCCCAGAGTAAAAACATGGATGCCATACCAAATACCTTGGACCACCAATTATTCAAGGGTAGTGTACCATGTTAATTATTACTTTGCCAAAATTGGAAATTACTTACTAGCAAGTCTAGTCCATACACTATTTTTAAATTATATGATATGAAAAACGAATAACGTTTTGTAATCCCAATTCTATCCTTAAAATATGATTAATTAAAAAGCAATTAAATAAACTTTATTAAATTAATCCTTATCCTAGCTCTAAATTAAATTCATTATAAACCTTAATGTAACCCTAAAGTCAATACTAGCATTACACTTTAGTAAACACATTTCATTTTGATTCAATAGTATTATTTTAATACAAACTCTAAATGTAACAGAATTAATTTAACATTGTTCCCACTTGCACACAATGTACATTGATGGCTCTTTACATGATGTTAAAGTCTGGATGACTGTCGACTTGCCAACGACAGATCTGGAGACAGGCTGTGCGTAAAGACTAACAGGTTTGTTCATTAATGTCCATGCACAGATTTCACCCCTTCATGCCTATCCCATTATCATGAGTCATTTCCTTGCACTGTTAATTTTCACATTCGGGGTTGTCACTGTTTTCTTGCTTATGAGTCCCAGTTCATAACTCTCATATTCTTAGCTTGGGCTTCCTTGGGGTTAATGATTACCCTGCACTTGAATTGCAGTTCCACTCCTCCTAACCCAAAGGAATTGGGATCCTCCTCCTGGCTTCTCATTTTCTGTATTCCTCCAATTCCTGGCAGGCTCTACCATCTTTCTCCTGGAAGGAAATAGGACTTATGGTAAAGGACAAACAATTTCCCCCCCACCCTTCTCTTGTACTGGCCTGGAAAGAAGAAGGGCCTATGGTAAGGAAGGGTATTGCTGTGTAGGCAATCGCGATCTCTACCGATAGAAACATGGCTTTTATAGTCCCGGGCACAGCCCCCCCTCCCCTTCCATATTGCTAGGTAGAGGAACTTTTTGGCAAATTCCTGCCCCTCCTCTATTGTCCTGCTCTCATGAGACTCCACCCCTACAAAATTCCAGCCCTGCCCCTTTCTCCTCACCAACAGTCCAAGACTTTCTCAGCATTTTGATGCTTCCCCGCTGTGGGGATTATTACGCTCTCATTAACATGCCTGCTCTACCTTTGCAGGTAAGTATGTTTGCTCTCCTCCTTCTGGAACAGGAGTTCAGGTGAAAAATTAACATAGCTATTTTGTTTTGACATAACTAAGGGGCTCTTAAGCTGTCGGGCGGGGAAATTGAAACGCCTGACCTTAGGTCGGCGATTTCGAATGAACTATTACGATGCAACCACCCATAGGGCAGTCACAAGCCTCCATTTGTCATTGGAAGCTTGTGCGGCGGGTGGAAAAGGCCCACAGCACAAGCTTCCACTTACAATTGGAGACTTTGAAACATCCCTGCACCATGTGGCAGGCACCGTGCGGTGCCTGCCACACAGTGCAGGGACGTTGAGGGGGGCACCATAGGTGCCCCCCAGGCCCCAGAGCAGAGGTGCGGAGGGATGGGGGCCTTTCTAGGGGCCCCCAAAGACACTTTCCAACAGCAGTTCCATGTTGGAAAGGCCGACACTGAACTGCTGTCGGAAAGTGCCAGCATAATCCGGACAGCGGAGCTGAGGTTGGCTGCACCATAATTGTGGATTATGGATGGCTTCCAACGCACCAACGGGCCCCTTGAGCCCATCGGAATCACCACAGATGATCCCAAGGCCCAATGCCTCCGCCTGCAGCATCTTAATCCGGCGGGCGGACCACTGTGTGAGATGTTGGTGAGGCCGACACCCACTTGGCATCGGTGACGGACTCACCGACATCATAATTAGGCCATTAATGTTCTCGTTAGTTGATGGTAATCTACTATCCTCCCACTATACAGTGGCGGCTGGTGCATAGGGGCGAATGGGGCGTTGCCCCACTAGCCTCGAGACGAGGATCGGGGAGGAAGACAAGAAAGACACCACACGCAATGCAGCAGCCTCAAAAGAAGTGCTCACTGCCCCGTGCGTCGATCACAATAGACAATACAAATTACATTCTGTCTGACTCTGACTCTGTTTTGTTTTCTTCAAGGGACGGACGACGACGAGGTCACAGCAGGTCAAAGACCTCCTGCGCATGTGCTGGCCGGGACGAGGAAGCACATGCGGAAAGAGTGATGTCATCAAGAAGGGAGTGGCCAAAGAAAGCGGAAAATGCCTGGTTTCAAATGGGGCGCATATGCTGCGCCCCAGGCGTCTTCAGCATCGCGCCACTGATATCAATGGCAAGGGGCAGGGCAGTGGGTGGCCACAACCAGAGCACTCCCCTTGCCTTCGCGCTAGTCCCAGGCCTCCTGATTGGACAATGGGAGGCGGGAGCTTGTGCATTGCTCAGGACGGACACAGGCACCGGCCACAGTCACAGCACCGAACTGCAGAACACTCTCCCTCCAACCTTTCACACGCCACAGGCCCGGATGTGTTTCTTGAGCAGAGGTCGATGCCAATTGTTAAGTGGATCGTGCAAAATAAACAGTGCAGTGGGTGGCGCTCATGAACATTCATGAACGATGCAGGTTGTGTTGAAAAATGATTAATCGATTCGGCAGCTAGGAAAGCACAAGCAGAGTGACGCCAGGTAGGCACAAAATTAAATACTCCATGTTTCTGTAAAATATTATCTCAATAAAACCTTTTTGTGCTATTTTTATTATGTTTTTATAAGCAGGAAGGTGATAAAAATTGGTATTACGAACAACAGTTGAAACTTTCTTGGAATTATGGCTTTAAATGTAATCGCCGGTACCTGTTTGGGAGCTGTAACTTACCTGCACATTATGCAACAAACGGGTCATAAATGAATTGCCAGCACAGTCTCTCTCTACCTAATCACAGATTGCAGCATACAATCTCCCATGAAGGCCAATATTTCTCTCCACCGCCACCTCCAATTAAACTCCTGCTTCGCTGAGGGGCTGGCGGTGTTGATTGGATCATCATGTCATCCTCGAGCCTTGGGGAATGGCGATCCATAATTCAGCTGGAGTAAATTATCTTTCTTTATTTTCTGGGCTACCTATATAATAATCAATTGCAGAGTTGTCACTTGGCAAAAAGCGAGCTCGTTCCAGGCTTCCCTCCCTGCCTGGATTGGCTTCACATTGCAATCAGCGTGCTCCTCATGGGAATAGAAACATTTTCTTGTTTTTTACGGAAGTCCGTGGCACATTAATAAAGAGACATTTTAATACAATGCTTTCCTGTCAAGGCTGTAATAATATTCTTTCCGCCTAAAAAATGCTTACGGGGCGATGGGTAAAATTTGAGCCAAAGAGAATTCTAAAATGTTGGGTTCCTCTTGAGGGAAAGCGTCATAACATTAATGTAGAGGTGCTGTCAACACTCGAAACAACAGTATTGATGTGGCATAACATTCACAGTTTCAATTATGTTTTAACAGACATGGCATGCCTGCATGGGGAAAATTACAGCCTCAATGCCAAGCATGCCCTCTTCTCTCATTAAATTACGATTTATATGATTTACTTCCTCTGCGCTATTACATTCTCGCGCTAGTCAGGCTTTAATTAGAGTTTTGAGAGGAGGTGCGAATGTGAAAGATCGACTGTGGTGGTGACTGCAGTGCAGAAGTCTTAGAGTAGCGCGCGTGTACAGTACTTGCAGAAATTCCCGAATGTGGCTTGGGTGGTTTAATTTATAGATTTGTGTGCGCGCGGAGTTGAGCTTTGGCTGCCGAAAGGAGGCATCAGGCATTGTTTCTGTTTGGCATAAGTCAGTTGAACCCTCCCGAGCCCCCCTCCCACCACCGGGCACTCAACTCGGACCTCCACGCCTCACCACCTTCTAATGTCACCAGCCGCCCCTGCCACTATGGGTCCCCTTCCCAACCACAGAGGTTTCTGGCTTGGACACTTCTGCCTTTAGGGGTTATCTCATCCTTCTCACAACCACAACAACTATTTATATTTTAATACGGGATAGACACAAAACAGTTTAATTGGATATGTTAATACAATGCGACTTGGTTTCTATTAGCGGCAGTAGCTGAAAGATCACCAAATGGCTGGATAATCAATCAGGGGTCATATTTGATTCAACCTTCTTTGCAACAGTTAAAACTGCTAACTTTCCTCTTTCTTTATTATATCCAACATAAACCCAGACCCTCTTCTGACTACGATATCCTTAATTCAACTGACTCAGGCAGTTGTATTTTATAGATTATTTCACGGTGCTGTGGTGTAACTGAATATTCCCGAGCTATATTCGAAACAATAGTCTCTTGAGTAAATATTGTGGAATACCAAGTCATTAACAAAGGGCAGTTCACAATAGATACCTATCATATCACAGGGCTACAGTCCATTACAGAAAAAGGGAGAAAACTACAGAAAATTGGAATAAATAGTTCAATTTTAATTATTCTATAAAAAAAAATGATAGTCTCAAGTATATTGTGCCAATGTGCTGGAATCAGCTAGCTCCTCTGACGTTGTCAAAGGAGATTGCTATGCTCCAGGAAGTTTAAAAGTAGGCCAGAAGAATTATATTCGGATTAAAGAAAATAATCATATCTCTGCCCTTTTGCACTCACTATAAAGGAGCTTATAAAAATTATATCTTTAAGTGCGGTGCATACATTGATATAGGGCTTTTCTCTATATAATTATCAAACCAGTTTCACATTCTGTAGCACAACATGACCCTGTCTTCTGTTGCAGATCCAAAATGACTTATCCCAAAATGGCATCTTGAAAGCATTGGTGGTAAATTACACAGGGTATTGGGAGTACAGCATATGTACCAATATGTGTCTACCACATGGTACACAATGATTTTTCAAAGTTTTAACTTTAATCAGAAAACATATTTACTGAGCTTATTAGAAAACATTTCATTGTGTTCTTAGTTTACTATTGGTATCTCTTTCAAGCTGGACTCCTTGTAATTAAATGGTTTGTGATGTGTTATGTTTTTATCTTTACGACAATAGTTTTAATTTTATTATATCGTTTGTACTTTAGCGCCTTGAAACTGCATATTCTCTGGCACAATTTGCACAGCAACAAATATTTATACTTACACACAATTCAGAGTTTTTAAACCTTACTACTGACACATAATTAAATTTTAAGCTTTTTTCCAGATGTTTGGGCAACATGATGCTGTAACTCCGTAAATGCACAACAGTACTCTTGAAATAATGGCAGGAAAGTGAATTTCAGAAGAAAAGGGGCAAGGTGAAGGACAACCTCAATAGAGAACAGTACAAAAAGCCCAGTTCTCATACACCCTTTCTAAATCTTGAATCTGACAAAATGGCATCAGAAAAGGTAACCACTTATGATACGGTTTTCATCCAGGTAACTATTCCAACCCTCTACCCTTTAAGTCCAATCTCCATATGGAGGTGTGTGGAAAAGAGATTATTAAACCTCAAAGCAGCCATGTTACCAGCCAGGGTACAGCATTCAGTGTGCAATCCAGTGGTCACACACACTTCAAAGGAAGGGAGTCATTTTGATGCAGGAGTTTTAATGCCGGCAAACTCAATGCCGTGGGACTGCCTTGAAAGCCACCACGGGCCTGTCGTCTGTTAAGTAGCATCGGGTCCCATGGACCACCTTTTCAAAACCTAACAGTTCTTGACACGTTAACATGTCCCCCAACATTTCCCATCATTGCCCACTCACTGTACTGTAAATTGTCCCTTCACCACCCTGTCCCTACACCTCCCTTTCCCATCACAGGGTCTACCATGCTTCCCCAATGCACCTTTGTCCCATCAAACACCTCTCTCTTCCCTCAATATGATTGTATTGTTTTCCTTTCTATCACTGCCTCATGTTTCTCTTTCTCCTCTCTGCTCACAAGGTAAAGGAAGCTTTAAGCCTCCTCTATCCCTCACTTCCAATGCTCCCCGGCTCTCCTCCCATTACTGTGTGCCTTTCTCACAGCGGACTATGTGGCAGCTACACCCTAAAGACTTGCTTATATTGCAAGTCGTAGATAGAGTTGTCCAAACAACAATGCCAAGAATTCTCATTCCCACTGTACATGAGAAAACTATTTATTTTGCCTTCTTGAAATGCCCCTCTAAGGGATTTTATCACTGAGTCATAACACAATGGCTAGTACCTTTAATGACATATTTGTAGAGGTATCTATTTTCCACATTACATTTGCCTATTTAAAACATGAATGGGCAGCATAGTTTTCGTCGCCTTTCCTTTTTCAGGAAACACCTTCATATCGCAGTAAGTACACGTCCATAGTTGCCCACTTAGAGAAAGCAACCCTTAGATGTACTACTAGTTTTCAAACAAGTACTTGCATGCAGACAACATGAAATAATTACACATTTTCAAAGTTCTTTTTTTTTCGAGAATACATCTTACCATGTAAAGAGCCCAGAGCTCTTGGATTTGTAGATGAAGTGCCTAAGTTCTGGGATGCCCACCAAGGAGACACTGTAAAAGGGGCTCTGCAGTGCCTCTTGTAGAGGATTGTATGCCCCTCGCTTCTTCATGCGCTCCAGGAATCTCTGCTTGCAGTCCGAGACGGTGAAAAAGTCCTCCCGGTCCGTGGAGATCAGAAGCAGGCAGAGGTCAGTCTTTTGCTCGAGGTAGGAGATGTGGGCATGAAAGAAGCCACTGGAGTTGAACTTGGGCAGGCAGATGGGTGTCCAGGCCTCACCTTCCCGGAAAGATGTTGATGAGCTTATGAGGTTAAAGAGTAAATGAAGGTCAATGGGGTGAAGGAATTGGTCCTTTTTCCTCACCAAGGTAACCAGCTGATTCTTAGACAGTAAAATTGAGAAGACTAAGTTCTTGGCTTTGGCCTGCTGAAGGCTGGTGCTCACAACGTCCCTAATGCTGGCGGAAAGTGGAAGGCAACGCACGGCCCCCATCAAAAAGCTGGGGTCATGGGACATCAGATCCAGTAGGTTGTCCGTGATTCGCTCAGACCCTACCAAGAGTCGCCGGAGGTCATAATTCTGCTTCTGCTGGAAGATATGGTTCAGCTGTGTCCAAGTTAGCAGGCTGACAATCTGGTAGTAGATATAGAGGAGCTCCTGTGCAATCTCTTGCTCAGACTGCCGCGTACGAGCCACAGCCACCAGCACCAAAGGACTCCTGCGAACAAAGACGACCTTATACCCATCTGTTCCCAAAAGGGAAAAAAATGAAACATCAAATGAGCATTAACATAATAAAGATGTTAGATTAATAATGCAAAGATATCCATCTTAAGGCAAGACCAACAGTTACAACTCAAAGTTAAATTAAACAGCATCATGTGTAGTTCAAATAACAATACAACATGTGATAAGATTGCTGGCTCTTTGCTGTATAATTTTCACCCTTGATAGGAAACTAGGAGACTGCCCTTGAAGGTATCATGGCTGTAATTGGCTCCATTTTTCATTGACAGGAGCAGTTTGTCATAAATCTCTTGCATTGTTTTCCCTCGTGAAAGTAAAAATTCAAGCAAAAAGTGCTTAAAAATCCATCCAGAAGTAAGATATAAATAGTACTTATTTATCGGTGACAGAAATGCAGAATATTAAGTAAACAGTGCAAGGAAAAAGACAAGAGTTGTAAAGAAAGGTTGCTTGGAAAAAAAAAGGGCACAAACAGAAAATTCAAATACAATGAGACCTAATGAGCAGAAAAACAACAGAGGTAAGATGAGCATTGTTCAGACATCCCCCTTTGGGGAAAGAAAAAGGGATCAAAGGTGGGCCAATGATTTCCAATCTCCGAGACATTAACCCCTTCAGTGCCCATGACGAGCTGGACTCGTCATGGGCCGCGGTGGCGCTGTGCCCATGACGAGTCCAGCTCGTCATAGACCCCGCCCGCTAATACAACGGCCGGCACAGGGCGGGGAAAGGGGCGGGCACTGAAGGGGTTAAGATGGGAAGCAAATGTTTAGTGTCCAATGACATGTTGGGGTAACACATGTAGACAATTACAATCACATAGCACAATATCAGAATGTCACCTGCTGACCTTTGAAGCTTTCTAAAATACTGGGAGAGGTAGGGCAGGAAACCACCTATTGTTCTTCACTTACAACAGCGTGTATTGTAACTTATTAATGCCACATGGATTAGTCGTTAAAATGCACAGTCATGAATCACCACTTGGTTAGTCGTCATCCCTTCACCCTCACAAAGCGGGCAAAGCAGAAAATGAGCAGACAAGCCCTCACTCCTATACATTTCCCATCAGAAAGTTGTAGGTTATGGCCAACAAGAGACAGTAATAGTGTTGCATCTAGCCAAATGAGAGGAACTTACAGAATGTACCTTTAGTGATGAGGCAGCGTCCTACGTGAGGTGTGGTTTTTGTTTTGAAGAAGTGAGGAAGGAGGACCTAAGCTTTGGGAGTTAGGCAATATCTGGCTGTGGATGAGATGGTAGAGGGGACCATACTGTTAGTGAGATAAGGCTGGTTTGCAGATCATGGGAGTTAATATCCCTCTGCACACTATTGGTAACTCAGGGCATCAGGCTCAAGTTTGACAATGGAAAGAAAAATATGGTATCAAGTGGAAATAGTTTAACAATGGCTTCTATTTATGTTAAAAAGATGCTTGTTGACAAGAGTACTGTTGCCATTTGGAGCTTGCTTAACACCTAGGAATACACCCTCCACACACTCAATGTTTAGGCAGTTATCGTCATGTTATTTCATGTTCAATAAAAGGGGAAGACCTGTTAAAGATGCAGGGCCTTACAATGTGGACTCTTTTTAGGACCCGATTACGATGACGTTTGAAAACTGTCCCGAACAAATCGATTTCGGACTAGTTTACCTACTAATCAGGTCCTGTGAGTCCGGACGACCAGTTACGATGCTTTCCAACATCGTTCGGTCAGACTCACATTGACTTCAATGGGAGCCTGTGTTCTGAACGAGAACAATAGCTCCCATTGAAAAAAGGGGTTGTTGAGGACAACCTTGCACCCAGTGGCGGGCACCCAATGGTGCCTGCCACACTGTACATGGTTGGGTAGAGGGGTCCCTTGGGTACCCCACGGGCCACAATCAGACGCCTCCCGATGAAAGGGGGCCCGCAACGGTCCCCCAAAGACTAATTCCGGTAGCCATTTCATCACAGTCAAACCAAATCGGAATAGCTGTCTGAATCAGTGATCGTCATCGCTCATCCGGAAACTGTGTCCATAGAGCTGCATGATCTGGCTCAGAAAAACTAGGGTTCCGAATCGGACTCTGCAAAACGGTATCCCATCCAGAGCCCCTCCTGACAACATCGTAATCGGGCCCTAAATGTTGAATTTGACTTATGTTGTCGCAGTGAAGTTTCATCAGATGTTTTGTTGATGATCCTGTAGGGAGACTTTGCAGGAAGAGGATATGCTTTTGCTTTAAAAACATTAGACTAGTGACAGCTTCCCACTATCCAGATCATTCACCACAAAAAAGTCTTCAGGCCACCTATTGTTGTTATCTTGATGGAATATCAAGGATATGGGATCCAACCTTCAAGTCGGCGACCTCATAACCAGTATACCCAACTTGGAAAGTGCAATAGTAGGTTTAAGGAGATCCATCCGTTTTTATGGGCCTTGACACAAGACATTAAACTTCAAATCCCCCCAATTCTGCCTTTTGCCCTAAGAAGCATGGAGACTATGGGCTTGATATGCACCGTCTGTGATATGCTACCGCCTGAGATTGCAAAGCACAGCTATTTCTGCAGCCAGCACAGGTGTATTGGAAAAAAAAGACAGCTCATCCTCAATTTGAGTAAATTCAGAACAACTAAGCAAATAAAAATATTTTGTTCTAAAACATTTTAGAATTAAAGTGCTACTACAGTCCTCATGTTAAGAAATATTGAGTATATAATCAGAATAATCAGTCTGTCAATCGTAATTATTAGTGTTAAATTATCAAATGAATCACACTTTTGAAGATGTAAGTATACATTGAAATGCAAGATATACAACAGTATGCTGCATTTTTTATATGGTTATATTACATGTTTTAAAATACAGTTGTTGAAAATAAAAAAAACAATATTTATCAAAAAGCTTTGTGTCATTGTGTCAGATGGTAAAATATGAATGCCTTTGACCCCACATAGATCCCTTATTTGCAAGCAGGTGAAGATAGAGACAGAAAAAGACCAAGCCTGATGCAAAGTACTAGACAGAGATGATTGACAAAGTAGTAGATTTAGCAGATTAGTTGCCCCACATACAATTGGAGAAGTACAAGCTTCATTCCAAGCCGAACATGACAGGGGAATAATGGCCTACCATAAGGAAGATATGTCTTTTGGAGAAACTGGGTACAATTCAGAGTGGCAGATACTCCCAGAACACTAAAGCAGAGTTTAAGAAAGAAAATCCGGACGATGTCTCAAACGGAGAAGAGCATCATCAGTGAAATAACATAAAAAGTCATGGGTCAGACCTAAAATCAAGGAGAATAAAAACAAGACACCCCTTGTTCTTTGGTCAGTCCAATGGGTCAAGTGAAGTAGAAGAGGCGGAACCAGTAAAAAGTGTTTAAAAAACCATGTACGGCCATATCACTTGTTAGCAAAGGGTAGATAGTAACAGTCATATGCATGTACAAAAGAGAGAAATGTATATTCTATAGAACAAATTGACAATGAATAGGAGCACAGTGAATGCATTTCTGGATTCCCAAATACCATGATTCTGATCAACACCATTCGGGTTGTCAAATGGGTCACAAACTCCTCCTCGCACCTATGTGCATTGAAGAATATTCTCTAGGTGTGTCCAGAAGTTGACTTACTTAATTTACACCCTGTGAAAAACTGAAATCTTGAGGTACCAGGGTATGAGAGGTTACAGGGCTCCTACTGTAATAACTAGAGTAGTTTACATTGGTGTCCTAGGGTAACAGAAATATGGGGCCAACAATGAAACGGCCAAATAACTCCTTTTAGCACTTGATTCTAAATAGTAATGCAGCTGATCAGCCGAAAACTAACCTCATGTTGTGATGTAGTTTAGGGCATTCAGAATACAGGAAGACACTTCAGTAGCCATACTAATTGTCCAATCTTTCCTTAACCCAATAAAATAAAAGTATGAAAAAGTACTATACACATAACAATCACTAACGAAGAAAACCAGAATTCTCTAGCCCCTTACTGCTGAGAGATTCAATATCAAAGAACTTCAAAGGGCTTGCATGCTTAGTGCAACAAAGCAATTTAACTTGTGGGCCTAGGGACACATTTATCACATGCAATGTATTTGTGAAGCTGAAGTCCAAGACCTCAGAACATCACAGTCAACAGGTCTTGCAAAAGATCAGGTAAACAAATTCCTATCAACAGCTTGACAGTGGATGGGACCTTAGGTAGGATGCCGGGGAATGCCTAGAGTAGACGAAGACAACCTAGTAGTAAATACCAGCCCAAATACGTAATGGCTATCAACACTGATTAACCTCTTGGAACATTTCCAGTTACAGAAACAAGACTGTACAATGACAGATATCCTGAGCTTCTGCTAAACGCAAATGATCACACTCTTGTCCAAGACTTTTGGCTTGACCAGTGACAGATGAAATATTCATTACTCAATTGGTGCATATCTTTGTGTTGCCTTTTGTCAATGTTTCAAATCCAGTTTAAACAAGCTAGATTTTCCTGCATTCATCTTCAGTTTTCGTCTACAAATTATGAGAGCTACCATGATAATCCAATGCAGGGCCTTTTTAACTTGGCAAAAGGCACACTCATCCATGACATTTTATCTCCGTGCATAGACTAATCCCTTTCATTGCAGATCCCGCTACTACATAATTCATTACCTCTTTGTGTGACATTATCGTGCAATAAATATTTTATCTTAAATCAGCCATGATGCAGTCTTTAGAAGTCTGGATCCAGCTTAGCATTCAAATACTACTAAAGCAATCAACCATGCGTTCTAAAAGATCCCTTGGTGGCATGTTACTTATATAACAAAGAGGGTGTGAGCCATTGGAGTGGTGCGAGCTTTGTGGCACTCCACACTGCAGTGAAAAGAATGGTTAATTACAGGGCCATCAGCCCAAAAGGCCTTGAAACAGCCAGCCACGGGCCTCTCAAAACCATTGATGATCGTCTTTCAGCTTCCAATGCAACACTCCCTGAGCAAATGTGTCAACAACAAAGCAACCAAAATGAGTAACATAACTAAGCCTGTCATATTTGGGATGCAATGCAGGAAGCTCCTTTCACAAAGGCTGTTCAAAGGTTCAACTGTAGTTGGTTCTCCTTAGCTAATTTTGCAAGTGTGGACCAAGACCTAACCCTACTTCTTAAATACTATGACTTGGAGATATAGCTGCACCCGGCTGGGGGTTCTCACTGAGTCTCTCTGTAGAACAATTGAAACGAAGAGACAGGGTTAATACAAATAGGAAGCACCGAAGGTGCACGGTAAACACGCAATCTTGGAAAGATCCTCTTGCAATACAAGTGATGCTAAAACTCATTAGTGAGACATAATTTTACAGCCATTAGTTATAGGCAGGGAACTCGGTTTGGGTAAAGCAGACAGATGCTTAACATAATTAAATGCATCATTAAGGACATTTGGATAGGGGCATATAGCAGGCAAGACTCAGTAGAATGGTTGGCTCTGGCTCACCTTTAGCAATAATCAGGAATAATATTCTAGGAAATTGTAAGTATTCGACTGCAGACCTCCTAGTTTGACTTTGAATACTACAGGAGAAAACCCTTAAATCTACTACTTTGTGTTCATCACTAAACTTTGTCAGCTGTCTCTTTCTAACCAGACTGCTGTCTAAGGAATTACATTCAGAGAAAAATCACCAGGTAACAAATGTCACCTGGGTAGTAACTTTATTTAATTTAACCAATGGCAAGTGGAGTCACTGTAGGAGACATGTTACCCTTCTTGACCAGATAAATGCAAATCTAAGTCTCCAGTTTGTTTACAGATCCTACTAACGGTATACGGGCAACTGTAAGTGTTCTCACAGTGGGCGGATACCCAAACTATTGAACAAGTGGAGACTTTCTGGGGATCATCAAACAATACGATAAAGTGGAGATGCTGGCATCAGAACTCTGGTCACCTGCGCCATAGTCATTAACGAGGACAAAACTCTACAGTTCCCCCGAACTTTGAATTGCCACATGAGAATCCAATAGTTGAAGAAATTTGTCAGAGGTAATTCCATTTCAAGTTGTAGCCTCAATGGACTCGGCCACAACACCACCTTTGGTCACCTTGAATGAGAGAAGGTTAAGTACAATCTCAAGGACCTTAAGACCACTAGAAATAAATAAACCAATGTTCTGCTCGAGACAATGTGAACCCTGAGCACTTTATAACCCCTTTAAATCGAATGCACCACCAAAGGGTGCTATAAAACATGTGTTGTAGTGTAGTGTTCAGAGACACCCAGAAGACACAGACACAGGACTGGTCTGATTTTGTGGATTGTGCCACTAAGGCTTTGGAAGGTTGGTTAACTGGCAGCAAGGTGCAGGACTATACAGGATTGTACAACTTGATTATGAGGGAGCAGATCCTTTTTAAGTAATTGTCAGAACCAGCTTCTCCATCAACACCTGGTAGACTCAGATTTGACCTCTCCCCAAGAATTGGGAAAGAGGGCAGATAAATGGGTCAGGACCAGGATTAGGCCTAAAAATCAGGGTGGTGACCAAAGGAAAGATACCACCAAGCCTCAAGAGAAGGGTGGGGATAAAACAAAAGAGAAATCTTCCTCAGGGCCCCAAAACTCCACACAGGGTGGTGGGTCCCAAGCTCCCTCCTCTACCACAGTTAAAAAGCCTTACTGCCATGAGTGTAAAACTCCTGGGCATTGGAAAACTGACAGCAGTTGCCCAAAGGCTAAAAACAAAACTGTTCCTCCAATTACTCCTGTCACACCACCTATTACTGTCAGCAGTAATCCCCCAGGTGGTGGGAGTGCCCCCAAAAAATTGGTTGGGTTTTCTTGGGGAACACAGGGGGACCCTGGCTTAGCCAATTCCCCTACAGCAGCTACTCTTGTCTGTGATGGTGGCATGGGGTTTGCCAACTTCACTGCCTGTCCCAACACTTTGGGTAGGTACAGACAGGAGCCCTACATTAATGGTAGAAAAGCTGAGGCCTACAGAGACACTGGAGCTAGCATCACTATGGTGGCCCATAGGCTAGTTCCCTCTGAGCAGCTTTTGCCTGGTTTCTCATACCAGGTAACTAACATTGATGGCAAACAGAACAGTCATCCCATGGCAGAGGTATGTCTCAGCTGGGGAGGTGTCACTGGCCCTAAAAGGGTGGCAGGGTCTCCAACCTTGCCTGTAGACTGCTTATGGGGAATGACTTAGAACTCTCAGCTTGGGCTGGAGTTGAACAAGACACCCATTCTAAAATGGTAGGCCTTTAAAAAAAGGTAGTGGGGTTGTGCCAGCCACAACCCATGTCCAAGTAGATTTCCTCCCTGAAAAGGTTGGAAGGGCAGTGGTAGCCACAGCCCAGGCAAAGACAGACTTTCTTGTAGAGATTGGCAGAGCTGTGACAGTCACAGCTCAAACCCAAACTGAGTGCCTCCCTGAAAAGTTTGGCAGGACTGTAATGGTCTCAGTCCATACTCAGACTGACATAGGTGTAGTGAAGCCTGAAACTATGGATCACTCCACACAAACAGAGAGTAGTGGGGAGGAAGAAAAGTCTCCCATTCCCCAGATATTAGGAAACGGTCAGTCTCCTCAGGGATCTGACCTCACCCCTTGTGAAGGAACTGCCCCAGAGGTAGCCAGGCCTGGCCTGGCAGAGCCTCTGATGTCAGTGGCCCCTTCCAAGGTGGGACCCAGTCTGGTGCAGGTAGCCTGCCTCTCTCTACCCTGCCTCAGTCAGCCCAGGGCTGCAGAGGTCAGGGTGGCCAGTGGACCCCAAGAGGGCCCCTGTCCACAAGAACCCCCCATCAAAAGAATGAGGATTGCCTGGCTAGTAGCCCTAGCCAGGTGATGGTTAAAAACATTCCTGAGGGATCCCCTTTACAGGTAGTTAGGGACCTCCCTCAGAGGGATTCTGTTGGGCACAGGCAAACATGGGACCTTAGGGCCCCAAACCTGACCTGTCCCTCCAGTAAGCCCACAAAAGGGACCCAGCCTCCAGCTTTAGGTAGCCAGAGGCTGACCCTGAGAGCACAGTGCAACTCAGTTAAAGAAAGAAAGGCATCCATGGTGGAGGATGATTGGAGGAAGCTGAGGCCTCACTTTGAGGACACTCACTTTAGTACTCCATCTCAACACCAGCCTTTTACTTTGCAAAGACACACCAAAGGTAGAGATTCCCTATGGTGGAGACCCTATGATACCTTTAGGGTGAGGGATTGCTTAGTGGACCATGAGACAGGGGGTAACCATGCCAGTGCTGGTTCTTCCTTATATGGCCACTTAGGCAATAGAGGCTTACCTTGTCAAGGACAGCCTTATCTCCTTTCGTTTGGGGGGGGGGGGGTTGTGTAGGAAGGTGGATATCTGACTATGGTTACCCCCAACCTTTTGCCTAGTGTCTAGCTGGTTTTTCGACTTAGTTGGCCTGAGATCCTGCCATTCAGGGTCTCAGGCTGTCTGCTCTCTCTTTAAAATGGACTCCATGTACCCTAGGTACATACCCAATTGGTAAGGATCACTTTATTGGACCCTGTACAGTGTACCCTAGGTACCCAGGGCATAGGTGTACCCTAGGCCTCCCAGGGGCTGCAGCATGTATTATGCCACCCCTGGTCTGGCCTTCCAATCAGACACAACTGGCTGATCACTCAGCTGGGGCAAGGTCGTGTAATCACCCCTTGCTTAGGTGTAGTATTCCTATACCTACCTTATATATAGACACATGTGTACCTATCAGCCACTCCTATGGCAGGCCTTAACAATCCTGGAGGCAGAGTGCTTGGTAACATGTGAGATGGTGCTCTAGCATGAGCTGAGCCTGTCTGCAGCTTTCGGAACCATGTCCTTATAGCTGTTCTATGATATAGCCTACCATATACTCTTAAAGTGCCTTATAATCTTAAACGGTTATGGTAACTATGGTTTGGCTTTATCAAAACATGTCGTGTAAGGTGTCTAACACTTTGGAATAATACCCCCATACCATTTCTGGTAATGAGGATATTATTCCCCCCTTCTAGAGGGAGAGACATGTTAAAATCCTACTTTGCTGTTTAACTCTCACCAAAGCCTCAGCATCACAAAATGGATGCTGCTGCCACAGACACGAGTCTGACCTCCAGCTGCTAGGAGCCCTCCCAGCCAGGGAGGCCTGGACAATAGGTTTCCTGCTTGGGGAGGTGCTAGCACCTCCCCAGACAGACTTTAGTGTATTGGGGCAGGGAGGGCTGAAAGGAATGAGACATGCCTGGGGCACACCAGGTGCTCCATGCATAGTCCAGTTCAAACCGGTGCTGGGGCACTCCAGCCCCAGCTCTGGCGCGAAACTGGACAAAGGAAAGGGGGTGTAGCCACTCCCCTTCCTGGTCCCAGCCATAGGAGGGACCTTGCAGGTAGCCCAGCCCACTAGCCCAGTGTATTAGTAGCTAGTTGGGCCCTGCTAAATTGGATTATCCTGAACCTGCAACTTGAACAGAAACTCTGGACCTTCCACATTCGACAAAAGAAGAAGACTGAAGAATCTCCCTTGTGGCCAAGGAGTGGCCACCCTGTGCGAACAGGCACCATCAAGAGACTTACCCTTTGCTTTGCTGAAGTTCTACGAGGGACTGACTGCAGAGCCTGACCAGAGCCTTGACTTCCAGACTTCTCCGACCCTGATCCACATCCACAGCCGAGCTGAGATCCATGGAGGCGACGAGAGACGTGGGACCGGCTACCTGGGAAAAGTGGCGAGTATCTTCCATCGCAGCTTCTGAGGCACCCTCGAGGTTGTGCACCGGGGATTGAGAAGCCCCAACCCCAAGCACCATCTGCACCGAAGATCAGCCCCCCACACTCCACGAGTCCTGCGTGGGGCCCTTCTGCATTTTCCTGCTTGCCGCATCTGTCCGTTTGCTTGCCCGTTGGCTAGTAACCTTTGCGACGACACACCTTCAATTTTCCACTGCTGGTTTGGCTCCTCCAGACTGGCTCCTGCTCCTCTGTAAAAGAGAAGCACCCCAGACCTTCCTGTCTGCACCAGAAGCAAGTCCTCCATTCTTCGTGGGTTCCGCTTGCCAAGGCTTGGTGAGTCCTAGTTCGACTTCGACGCCGCCGACAGCACGAGCCTTCGTGGGACAGCTTGCCACCTGGTCCTGGTCGTCCTCGACGTCTCCTGGTACCCGTGGCTGCTGCGACAAGCTTCACCTCTTCACCTGCAATCTCCCGACATCGCCTGGTTCCTTCCTGGTTCCACGTGGTCACTGGCTAGTGACCCAGACTCTGTCCCTTCTGCTTGCAGGTATCCTTCCTTCTTGATCCCGGCCTTGGGATCCACCGGACACTCTTCACTGACTGCCTGTCAGCATCTTTCCTTCAGGCATCCATAGGAGTCGGCGACGAAACCCGACGCAAGTTCACACCTATGCACCCGCAGCCCGTGGGCTAGGTAACTTGGGTACTCCGGTGCTCATCAGGGTATTGACTATCCTAGTGTCTAGTTCTCAAGTCTCGACTTCCTAGTTACTCCAGAAGTGTCCTAAATCTTATTAATTCTAAACTGTACTATTTCTATCGATTATACACATTACGCGTGAGTGTTTCCACTCTGCACCTGAATCCCGTGGGCCTCCCACTTCCTAACCTTGGGTAGTATAGTGTAGCCCCAGCGATTCCCTTAGCCTAGGCCTATCCTATTTCCGTGACAGTGGTCCTTATACCACTTACTTAGTATATGGTTTGCGTGGCCCCTAGGGCCTAACTGTATTACTTACCTGTGTGACTTAATGTATGCTTGAATAAGACTGTGTTGTACTTACCTCGAATCGCATAAAGAGTGCTGAGAGTTTGACTAGAATAAATGCACTTTATTTTATATATATATCTGTTGTGGTGTCCTTTCATTTGGTATTCAAGGGATTACATATGGTATAACAGCTGGCTTCACATGCCATTCAGAGTTTAGCCTAAGACTGCTCTTGTCCATGCTCCACTAGGATAGCTGGTCTATAAGGTTGACTTTACAACCAATCACCATAAGGGTTGTTTGGACTGATACAAGGTGTACACTAGAATTAGTGACATCATATATCAGGCCAACTTCTCACATTCTAGACCTATTTGTAAATTGTAGGAGGAGGACTTCTACTAATGGGCTTTGGGGCTCTAAAAATATCAACTTTAATCAGCACGACTTCTTTCTTTCACATTTTGGCGACAAAACCTTTCGAGAGTCCCCAGTGACCACAAATCTTCCTCTGCTTCAGCAACCACACCCCACACCCCAGCTGGTCGAGCACCCTGTGCTGATTCCAGTCTCTCATCATTTGTCCAACTGATGTAATCTGAGATCGCAGAGCATCAACCCTTACAATACCATCTGCTGACTTCCGTATCCAAGGTGCTTAGTGATGTGTTGTGCAACCAACTGGCTCTGTGTTATCATGCTCTATAAGGCCAACATAATCCTCACCTGCTAAGCAACACCGTCAGCTTGCTGCTGATCTAAGACCAGAAGACGGTAAGTACAATCACCTTGACTTTCCTCCCTATGCTCACAACAGAAGGCTTGAAGCAGGTGTGTTGCAAATTTTGCTTCAGTAGCTTGTTAATGGATTTCCTTATCTTCCATTAACTGTTTTAGATTAAAAAAATAAAAAAATGAATGTGTCCTCATGTCACGCAACTGGTGCTCGTGTAAAGCGCTCTGATACCCGCCACCTTCGGGTCAAGTTCGCGCTATATAAAACTGTTAAAAAAAAAAAGCGACTGACAAATATTGCTTGCAGCAAACGTCTAGTCAGCTACTATTTTTGTCTGGAACATGACCTTTCCTAGCAATCCTATTTGATGTAGCCAAATTTATAATCCGTTCTGGGCAATTTCTGCTTTCTTTTTACCATCTGCAACTAGCGAGACACTCATTATGCAATGGCGTAATCACACTCCAGCAAAGGCTATCAAACAAAGTATTGCAGTGCCTATTTATTGTACTTGAGAGGAGAGTCAGAGTGATGATTTATCTCAAGTTCTATATCAGTATAGTTAGGGCAAAAGCCAAAGGTTTTGCCCAAGAGGTCAAGATAAAAATAATGCTGTTTCAGCGAAACAAAAGTTAAGATATGTTCTCTTAAGAATTACAAAGGAGCTCTCTTAAATGCTAAAATAAATGTGCAGAGAAGGTTTGATTGATCCGGTGGAATAATCTCACTAGGTCTTGCCTATTGCCCTTATGAGAAAAAAATCTGTCAATTTGAGACTGCGTGCCTCCGCAGCCCTTCAGATAAACAAATTCTGGTAGAATACCACCTAAAAATCCCCAAAATCCCAAATGTATTTGCAGCAACGGGAAAAGGTAAGTATTTTACTATGCCCAACCTTTGCACTGCATATCACCTGATTTAACTCACAGTTTTGAACATTTGCGTATTTGTTTTACCTCAGATTGCGCAGATTTTTAACTGAGCATGCAGATTGGTCTGTCTGTCTTCATGTTACAGAGGCTTATGGGTAACTTGTTCAGGAACCCAAAAAAGATTTCTGCTTTCCAGGATGACATTTTAGTATCTAGGACATACAACTTTTAAGGGTGGGATACAATTTGAACAGTCCCTTCTAAGAGCCATATGAGAAGAACCGACCGATACCCACTACCAGGGAACAATAATCTTACTTTCTGTGCTTATTTGAGTATTACTCTCAACTTGTTTATGGTTTCTACACAGTTACTTCATCAATGCTTGTTTTCATTAAAAAAAGTATAACATTTGAATAGACGCAGAAAATGATGCAGGATTTCTTAAAGTTTTTAGATAGGACTGTTAAAGCTCCAGCATTTGCTCTATTTAATGAAAACACAGATTGGTCCTGTTGGTGCCGGCAGTGTCATTTTTGGGGCAATTTCATTGCAGAAATCTGATGAGAAAGGTTGGGAAGACAATGATGTTGCCTTCGCTTCTAAAGCTTTGACTGAAGCAGAGAAAATATATTTTACTTGGACTGTGTTTTGGGGAAGGCACTTTACTATTAAACCTTAGTTTATTGGCTTCCTGAGAATAGTACAGGTTAGGCAACTTCCAGACGTATGTATGAAGGCAATTTCAACACAGAGTTCACCTAAGGCAAGGGCAACTCAAGAATTGATTGTCTGCCAGTATTACTAGGCAATTTGCTGGAACCGCACGAGCATGCCAGATTAAAACATTGTACAGTAGTGGCTGTTTCAGATACCGTGCCTCCAGCGAAGGAGGAAGTTAATGAGGAGGACTGGTAAAGCGGGGTGAGTTCTGACTGACAGTAAAACAAACCAGGATATTTATTGTAGGGGGGCAGTCAAGGATGAGCAGGCACTTGAGGGTACTCTGATTTTTAGAGGACACAAATATTTACCTCCTGAGAGGATAAGAGAGAAAACAATCAAGGTGACCCACAAAGGTCAGTCAGGAGACACATCTACCAAGAAGTTGGTCAGATCTTTGCTTTTGTGGCTTTACATGGATGATGGAATTTTTTGCTTTGTCAAGGATTGCGCACTTTGTTCCTGCTTAGATTGGTCTCTGAATTTGAAACGCAAACCCTTGAATACTGCACAGCCTTCCAATAGACTGTCGAAACTGGTTGGATTCAATTTATTAGGACCCTGCCATGGTGTGAAAGAAGAAGTGAAGAACAATAGTCTGCTAATTGACTACTACTCCAAGTGGCACTACAGAAGTTGTTTTATATAAGTTGTATTGGAGTTTTTTTAAGTAACGGTTTTATAGAGAAACCACCCATCATCTGTAATCTCTGAGAATGGAGTACAAGTTACCTCTTTATGGCAAGGATGTTACAAATGAGTTGCAGGACATAATTTGGAGTTACTATCTAACCCCACAATGCTCCCCAGGATTTGTTCTTTTTGAGCTGATTAGGAACTGTATTCCTTGTTGTTATCTAAACCTCAGTTAGCTATCTAAATATCATGCATGGAAAGTTCTGAGCAACGTGCATGAGAGAATTACTAAAAATGGTAAGTGCATGCAATAAAAAATTGAATATTGGTATGATACCAAACATGGGACTAGGGAGTCCAAGTTTAATGCTAGAGTTTGGATTAGGATCAATAATTATATTTGGTGGGAAAGGGCTTCCCCAAGTGTTTAAGTCTGAGTAATGTGTTAACCAGGTCGAGCTTTTCTGTTAAGTTAGATGGTGGGAGTTTGAACAGTTTGACCCATTGTGGGAAAGAATTATTCGGATCGGGGGGAAGCCTTTGCCGATGTCTGAGCAGACTTTGGTATTGGAAAGAACGCGCCTTGTTCCTCTTGAGAATCATGTTGTTCTTCTTCTGCATTACCTCGGAATTAACTGGAAAAGCAGGTAGACAAGGAGGTAAGAAAAAATTGCAGAATTGTCAAAATAGCTTGACATTTTTGTGTTAACATAAATATTTTACATTCCTGTTTCGTTTATACAGCAGAATTCACTTTCTATGCAAAAGAGGAAGATGTATTGTTCTTTGTGTCTTTCCCTTGTGCAAATGTCTTTTGCAGGGGGTCCTATGGTTTCATCTTCATCACTAAGTTTTCCATGAGTTTGTGCCCACATCCCACTTGCATACAAACACTGTTTTCTTTCTCAGTTTACAGTTAGGGGCCGATTTCGATGCCGGACGGACCTGAGTCTGTCCAACATCGTTCTGGGACTAGGACCGACCGACCGACCTCCTGTCGGCGGTCCCAAACCAGCAATTAAGATGCGACCAAACACTGTTCAGTCGCACTCCTATTCTTGACAATGGGAGTATGCATTCAGACGAAATGCATGCTCTCATTGTAAAGAGCTGAGGTGCAGGTCATCCCTGCACCACGTGGCAGGCACCTCAAGGTGTCTGCCACAGGGTGCAGGAATCAACAGGGGGGCACCATAGGTTCCTCAGCCGCCATCCAGATGCCTAGCACCCATAGGGGCCCTGCAGGGGGACCCCAAAGTCAGATTCCGACAGCCTTTCTGTGCTAGAAACGCCGGGACAGAAAGGCTGTTGGAATCCATCATCGTAATCCGTCTGGCAGAAACAGCCGTCCTTGGGATTACTGGCCCCTTTCCGAATGGCAGACAGGCTTTCTGAGCCCATTGAAAGCCATTCGGAAAGCCCGTTCCGAATCCGAACGGGACATTTTGATGCGGTCGGAACGGCTCTAACCGATGGTCGGAGCCGTTTCCAACCGCATCAAAATCGGCCCCTTAGTGTTGATTTAGGTTCTGAAACAGTTTATCTAATGTACAGCGCTTTGGGCCTCTAATAAAGCAATCAACTTTTACCTACATGGCCTCTTTGATACACAACTGGCTAATGTGCTTTCAAGTAAATTAATTTTACCTGCATGAATGGACCTGATTGCATTCTTTTCTGCTTCCAAGAAGGACACCAAAGCCATCATTACACCAATGGTGCTGGAGAGCGACTCCTCAGAGCCATAACGGGAATAGACCGGCTTGCCTGCTTCACTCAGTACAAAGACATGCTTCTGGTGCAGGCGCCAGGCCTCCATGGTCATATCCTCATCTTCCTTTTCCATTGAGAGGGCCGAGTGTCGACGTGAGTTTTGTGAAGGGAGCTTCAGCTCATTTTCAGAGCACTCCCACATCTCCTCCTCCATATCCATAGGTACGCCAGTAAGCTGGGTGCTCAGCTCACTGAAGTCCTTGCTGATCTGTCGCATGTTGGCGAAGTTTGCTCTCCTCTGTTCCCCTTCCTCAGACAGGTTCTCCACTGCTGAGCCTTCATCATCTGCAGTTAGGTCTTCATAGGATTTTGTGTGAGCGAACATGGTTCCATCCTGTCCAGCACCTACAATGCAAACAACATAGGGGAAATGTTTCAATTCACTAGTCAAATACACACAACAGAAAGTGAAAAGTTCGATGTGTGAAGGGAGTGAGAAAGGGAGAAAACAAAAAGGCAAACAAATAATCTGAACAAAAATACAAGGAGATTGGTGGAGTCCTGTGAACATATGTAAAAGAGACAAAGACAGAACAGGAAGATAATTTAAAAAGTCTCCCAGATGAAGAGGATACAACAGGAAGGAGTCTAAAGATTTGGGGCAACATAAAAATATGGAACAAAACAACTACATTGAAAACAAAGGCCAGACAAAAATAATTAATAGATGTGAAAATAGAGAGCTGTGGAACTGCAAAGCAAGAGAAAAAAAAGAGTGAGAGACAAAACAGAGAGGAAGTGGTGGTGCCAAGGTCTGTCCAGGTTAAAACGTCATCCACACCAAAACCTCCAGACTAGGCTCTTTGTGACCACATTATACACTATTTTATAAATACAAAATATTGGCTCCCAATTGATTGTGTCACCTCACATCATGTGATCACTTTGAACACTGAGCACTAATCTAACTTCACATGCCTGTCCAATCAAATTTTACTGTATACAGAATAAAACTGTATTTACGTACTAGGTTCTACTGCTTTATGATGTGCATTCAAATTTTTTTGAAATGCAGCAGGTCATAAAATGTGTCTTTCTGATAAATGAATCCATTTAGACCCATTGTTCTAATATAAAACGTTTACCGAGGTTTCTGTTAGGCATAGAGGGTGGCCTGTGCATTCTGTAATGCTTTTTTGGGAGACCTCACTGATGATGCTTTTTGCAGTTTCTTGCATTCGCTTGAGCAGTGCGTGAGAGGCGGAGTCATGCCAAGGAGGTGAGGTCCTCTTGCAGATGTGCACATCTTGCTTTCTTTTCCTCGTTATGCTGGCATGTTTTCAGTCAGTGAGATTATGGCTGTTCCAGTACCTATTCAGTGGTGAATGGGTGCCTGCTATCAGATAGAGGGAGTTTCTCGAGACTTGTAGGAGGATCTAAACACCCGTGTTGTGATTGGATGAGACAGACAAGCCTCTTACACCTTCAAGGAGGATGTCATGAGATGAGGAAGATTCACAGAGGATCTGATCATTATAGTTGTCCTCATTTCCTATGCAACATGGGTTAGAGAGGAACAGTTCACGTTTAGGGTTTGACTGCAGAGGCAGTCCTCTTGAGGTGCAGTTCGTAGTTGCAGTTATCAATTTCAGTGATTTACGGATGAGTTCCAGAGCGTTACCTTGCCTCGAGTTGGCGGAGTAACAAGCTTTGTGATGTCAGCGGTGGCCATCAAGAAGGGGCCCCTTCAAGATCTTTATTGAAGAATTACCATTGAGTGTGGAATGGCCAAGGAAGAGTATATTGTCACAACTATTATAAGCTACATGTAATTAATCAATCATAATGGTTCTCATGTGGCGTTCGTCTGGGTTATCAATGAGCGATACACAACTTGAAAGTTTCTGTGGCAGAGAAAGGTGGCCAGGATTGTAGTTTGAAAGTGTTGAGCATAGGTTGCTGCTGAGGTATACAGAGCACGAAGTTTGGTAGATGACTGTGACCCCTTTCTCCACGTCGATTTCTCCAGACACTGTCCTCGTCACGGTAGCCTTGCAAGATCAGGACATCATGGATGTTGACTAAAGGTCAGGAGGATCCAGGTTTCCGTAACGAGTATTGTGGTGTGGTCTGTACTTACACACGTGTAAAACGTCTCAATATGCATTGGATAGCAGAGGTTTTTGGGAGTGTTCGGAGTGCTTGCTGTGGATGGTGATGAGCTGGATGCTTATATGGTTACATGGATTACTGACTGACATGTGGTGTGCCAGTGTGTGTGAGCTGTGATGCAGCATGGTGAGGTGGGTAGAATACACCCCTAAAGGAGCACGGTTATGTTGCAAGTGGACTGAGGAGTAGGTGTCCTCGCCCGTGGCCCCTACCTTGGCCGAACAAGCCCAAATTGGAATTGTTCTCCTTTAGCCAAAGACAATTGGATGAGTGATGCTTTCAGAAAGACGGTTAGGAACTGGCACATGTAATCTCGGTGTAGAGGTTGGAGCAGCTTTATGATACTTCTCCAGCGTTTTCTTTCAAGGCTTCTTCCATGAGTAAGAATATGCAAGCAATTAGGACACATCAGATGGAGATGAAAAAAGTCCTAGACTCTGATGGCAGAAAAACAATCATGGGCATAAGCGATAGAACACTTACAGAACCTTTTCTCATAGTCCTCAAGATACATTCATACAAACCAAAAAAATGATGCCACGCGAAACATGGTTGGCAATTTCAAGAGATGGGTAGAATCAGGGACGCAAAAGCCTAGATCTCCTGTCTCTCAAAGAACATGGACGTTTCCAGAAGTTAACATTGTAATCTAAAAGCTGCACTAGTAATGGTAAAATTACTAAATAAGGGATTGGTTAGGTTTGATTGCACCACATGCAGTAGGGTCTACGGTTTACTGTTAGAAACTGACCCCAAGCACCTCATATTTACACAAATTCAGAACTCTTGTGCCAACTCTCCTAAAAAGAAATTCTTCTTGTGTTATATATGTGTAAATAAACACTCCCAGATCCTGCCAGCAAATGTTATTTATTAGAGTGTAAGTGAGAGCTATAGACCGAGGCAAGGGTGGTGCATTCTACAAAGGCTCACAGGAGTACCTTTGACCTAGGCGTATCTGAACTGATAAAAAGAGCAAGGGAATGCAACTCAGCCAATGAGAAACACGGCGAGTCAGCAGAAAGAGAAGCGAGAGAGTAAAAGTGAAATAACAGAGTGTGAGGAAAAAGGGCAATAGACAGAAAAAAGAGTGAGGAAGAAAGAGACATGAAAGCAAAGAATGAGAAAAACTCGACAAAACCCTGAAGCAGATGAAAGCGGAGAAAAACAAAAGGGAAACAAAGAAACAGTAAGAGAGAAAAGACAGAATGAAGACAGGGAAGGGACTAATTAAGAGGAATTAGTGAGAAAGGGCTAATTAATGTAACAGAGTGAGACAGCGAGTAAGAAATACAGAAGAGAAAGAGTGAGATCTGTGTACATATACCAGATTCTTTAATATTATGAAGGACACACTGCAGGGTCCTTTGGTCCATCATGCAAAATCGAGGCTAGGCTTCCAGTCCGGTGCATTTGATAAGGAACTCGAGCAAAGTAGCCTGCCTTGAACTAAGGAACTCCATCATCTCCATCATCCATGTTTAGATCTGTTGCAGTTTTGGTAAACATAGGTGCAGCCTTCGCTATCAGTTAAAGGGACAGAAATGTGATATTAACATTTTCTGTCCACTTTCAACTTCTAACTCTAAGGAGAAACATGCCTTTTAACTTTGTCCTACACTCAGAAAATTTAGCTAGTGTAATGATTTGACAATTTATTGATCCACAAATGCAACTTTCCTCTTCTTTCGCAGGGATATTGACAATGTGTAGTATTCCCAATTTGTATTTGCTATTTTCTTGACTATTGCTGTAACGTGCTCTATATTTTATTTCTCCAGGATTCGTAAGCTTGAAATTACTTTTAGTGTACATTTTGTGTTAGAATGTATTAAGTTGATTGTGTATGAAAATTCCAGTGAGATATATTGAGAGGCTGAGCTTCTGGTTGAACTGGCTCATCTGGGGTGGTTGCGTACAGTGGAATCAGAAATAAACTTGGAGTTCTAGGCTACGATTTCCCTTTTCGTTTGTGACTATTACAAAGTTTCAATGGCGACAAGTTAGTGAGCCACTTTTTCATTGCAAACCCACCCATGGGGCATATTCTTTATTACCTTGACAGTCATCTTGTATATTGACACTTGACAGGTTCAATCTGATTGGTGGATAGCATAATGCGGCGTATTTTCTCATATTTGTATAATTTTCTCCAAGTTTTTTTCTTTTGCCAGCAAAGGACACGGTGAAATGCTTGTTGCGTCAAAGAAAACTGACATATATATCAGTAGGTGTTTCCCCAAAAGAATCAGCGTCCACAGTGGAATGCATTTGTGTTTCAGCACACTCAACAAACCAGCAGTGTAGCTCATTGTGCAGTCCAACACAAGTTTAGAGCGCCACTGCATCATCTCCATGCCACAGGTCCCGGGAAAGACAATTAAATATACATTTCACCTGTGACACATGCTCTTCTGCATAGTGTGTTTGCTCAGCTTGCGTTTGACACGCACCTATTACTTGTAGGTGACACTTATTCACCACTGTCTTTTCAAAAGCCTATGGTCCCAGTAAAGGTTCATCGCCTAGGTGGAGACACACTCACCAATATTGGCATGTCACAGTAAAAAACTTATTGAAACCAAATTGGGAGCAATAGGTGCATTCAGATTGAAACCAAAAAGGAAGAGGTATCTAAGGTTACATTAGTTGGAGTTTGAAGGAAGAGTTATATTTAAACATCTGCCAGCTATTGCTTTAGGTGAAGATGAATTTCAAGATGAATATGAAGAGAAATTTAAAATCCGACTTCACCATAAGTTACAATTTTAAATAGTGATTACAGAGACACCAAACTTGAAGGAGTTCTCTTCCCATTCGGAAATTACTTTAATAAGATGTAATACGGTAGCTCCAATGTTATCCTAAGGGGGAAAATAGGCCCTGCAGTAGTAAAAAACTCATTTAAGAGTTTTTCTCTTACAGCACATGTAAGACTTCAAAGTACATGTTTAACATTTTAAATACACTGCACCCAGCCCTTGGGTTGTTCAGGGCCTACCTTAGGGGTGACTTATATTAATAAAAAACAAGCATTTACAATGCAATGGTCTCAGCATTGTAAAGTTAGAGCTATTGGCATTGCTCATGACATTATTTTTGTTTATGTTTTTGTTTTTAAAACATTTAAAGAAACGGCATTGTCATGAGCAATGCCAATAGCTCTAACTTTACCAATGCCGAGACCATTGCATTGTAAATGCTTGTTTCAAGTAGGGGTGCAAAGAAAAACGTATCAGATTTAGAAAAGAAGTTGCTTGCTTACTCCCCCAATGTGCACGCATTCCAAATATACAGTGACCTGCACATGAAGCATGGTTTGTGTTCTTTAAAACACCTGATCTATAGAAAACATACTGCCCCAAAGAGAAAACCGGTCTACAAATATGTACGAACAGCTTTGTAACGTGTGATTTAGCATAGTAAACGTAAGCTGCCAAAAGTAAGACATATAGGTAGAGTTGCAAGTCTTTTTCTTACAGACTCGCCTAGAGGATCACCCAATGGAGAAAACAGCGCTACATCAAACATGAATAAAGTGACACAAAATAATCGAATCATAGCAAAAAAGACTACATATCATGTCGAGTTTCTGAAAACATGAGCCACACGCAAATAAGAAAAAAAGATGCGCCCTTTATTCTAGTTAAAAAAAATACATTTATTTACACAGCAGAGGACGATTTTTAAAGAACGGAAGAAATCATACAGGTATAAAGAATTGTTCATTAAATTAGCCATAGATGCACTTTGTTATAACACAGTTTAATATGCCTGACCAATTCCCTTTGCTTAAGGGTATATGTAGTACGTTTTTTTTCTTGATGATGTCTGCCGTAGTGAGGGAGTGGTGGATCACTCCCTCGACCTAAAAAGGCAATTTAGTGAACACACATAATGTGAATAAAAGTTGCATTTAATTCCCCCGCAAGTGCCTCACGGTCAGTGTTTTACTATGTAGGAGAGGTCTGGAAATAAACCATTCTGCGCCCTTTGGTCATTTCGAAGTGGTCCTATTTCTAGGTTTGTGAAATGTCATCATTTTTGGTTCGCAGACTGTCCCCCCCCCCCCTACAACTACTTCAGAAGCAATGAAGAGCGGTGCACACTCCGCTGATCCTTATTATGGGGGGGGGGGGGGGTTACATTCGAAGAATCCAGTGGGTTTGCACAAATCTTAATCAAGCATCGGCTGCCGGCTCGCCATGAACTCAAGGGAGGTGCTGCCTCGGTGGGGGGTGTCCTGTCCCTCATGCACTGTGTGCACCGGAGGGAAGGCCTGTCCGTCCTACCTCCCCTCCCCCCCCCCCAATATCAGCCGGAGGTTCGTGCAGCCTGGAGGCCAGCAGGGGGAGGGACGGGCCCCTGAGGGCTGGAGGAGGGATCCACTCAGAAGTGCAGGATCACACGTGGTGAAAGGGAGCATCGGCAAACTTGTGACCTGCAGCTCCTGGAATGTACCCGCGCGTCTGAGGGGTGGCGTCACCCAGCCTGAGGGCACCTGAGACTGCCCGACTCCCTGGCAGGCCTGTTTTCAAAGGCATGTAGGGGTGGGGCAGAGTCAGTCACAAGCCCCGGGAGCTTAACACGTGCCCAAGCTGGCAGCCTTCCTTGGGCGAGCTAAACATGGAACCTACTCTGCTCCAGCCCCACTAGCCCCGCAGCGGCACCAGCATGTAACCGGCTCTGCAGCACAGGGAGAGAGAAATAAAGTAAGATCGGAGGAGGGTACCGGCGCTCAGGAAAGGGCAGAAAGACTCAGGCCCCATAGGCATCGGATTATGGCTGCGCTCAGGGTTTCTGGGCAGGAGGATATACAGCTCGAGGCTCAGTAAATATCTGTTCTGAATCCCGCAGGACAGCTCAGTCTAGCAGGCCTTGACGTGTTTTGTGTAGTAAGGTCCGCCCCTACAGTGTGACTCGCCCGAGGTTAATCTCGGGCCAGCCATACCTGTGTTCACTCAGCGCCCTGCCAGCTCACGCCGCCTCTCCATCCCGTCTGCCTGCTCTCCTAATCCACACCTAGGACCGGAGATTAACGCTCCCTGCAGGCCCGAGCTGTGGGGGGTATTCCCATTCACTCAGGGAGGTTTAGATTGAATGCAGGCTCAGTCTTGATATGTTTGGTGTCTGGGGGCTGGGAGCCAATCACTCTAACGCCTTTGAGGTGCATACAATTCCAGGTGACCTTCGTCCTGTGTGGAAAAACCCACACGTCTTAGAGTTGCGACTCTGATTTACACACATTTAGCTTTTTGTAGATGCTTGAATTTTCGGGCGTGCTCCTGTAGTCACCGATGTAGGAGGTCTGAAGAACTGGAAGAACTGTGGGCAGAGAATCAGAGGGAGAGGACGAGCACGCCACCGCCTTTCTCCGAGGCGAAGCAGAAATGCCTCGGAGAAACGCAGTGGCGTTTTCGGATTCGGGGGCGTGTCTTTCTTTTTCTCTCCTCTTGCCTGGAGGAGATAATTAGAAAAGTAACGAAAAAATACGCCCCCGAATCCGAAAAGGACGGGGCCTGTTCGGAGTGACAAAGCCTCTTCTCCAATGGCTGGCCAGCATTCAAGAGGCCAGCCAATGGAGAAGAGGGGAGAAGAGGGGCGGGTTCAAGCCCCTCTTCTCCAAAACATTAAATCTCCGACTTCCGCGGCAGACCGGACGGTCCTCGACCTAAAAAGGTTTGGGCCGGGCAAAAGGTTTATTTTAACAGATCAACATGGCAGTAAACGACTGCACACACAGGCTGTAAAATAGCAGGTCTGAGATGTTTAGAGGGCTACTTAAGTGGGTGACACAATCAGTGCTACAAGCCCACTAGTGGTATTTAATTTACAGGCCCTGGGCACATGTAGTGCACTTTACCAGGGACTACTAAGCAAATTAAATATGCCAATTGGTTATAAGCAAATGTTACCATGTTTTAGGGAACAAGCACAAACATTTTAGCATTGATTAGAAGAGGTAAAGTGTACAGAGTCCTACGGTTGGATAATTGACCTAGCATTTCCGGCCATCAAGATTTGGCCCAAATGGATGGTTGACTACCGAAGATCAGGACCTCAGTTTTATCACCATTGAGTGTGTGGTAGTTATTTACCATACAGATGGCCACTGCCTGCATGCAGTTCTTAAATTTGGTGGCCGATGCCTCTATGTCCTTTATGATAGACACCATCATTTGTGTGTTGTATGCGTAGGACAAGAAAACCTATAAGTTGAACAATGTGGAAATCAGGGAAGAACCCTGAGGAACTCCACATGGGGTAGCTATGAGCTCTGCATAGAACTGATCCACAACCAGTGTTTGTGACCTATCCATCAGAAAGGATTACTTAGGCTTCAGGGTCAATTCAGCGACCCCAATTTCCCACAAGTGGCCAACAAGCCAGGTGGGGAAGATGGTATCAAAGACTGTGGATAGATCCAGAAATATCAGCACCACAGCCTGTCCGGCATCCATCATGGACAGGATGCTATTGACCGCTGATAAAAATGCGGTCTTGGTCCCACGGTTACTCCTGAATCCAAACTAAGAAACATCCAACAGATGTTGTTCCAGATAGGTCATCAGCTGGATGTTCAGGTGTTTCTCCAAGATCTTAGTGGGTATAGGCAGCAGAGAAATGGGCTGATAGTTTTTTTTTTTTTTTAATCAGAAGGGTCTAGGTTGAGCTTTTTAAGGAGAGGCTTAACAACTGCTTTTTTCCAATTTTTGGGGTAACAGCCAGAAGTAATAGTGTAATAGCCTTATTAAGAGTTGATGTGAGGTGAAGAATAATAATATCAGCTTCCAGCTGTATCGCTTTAGGCGAGCACGGTTCCAGCTGGGAGCCTGATTTCACGCAGAGAAGATACTTCTCAGTCAATTAATAAGTCAAGGGGGAGAAAGAAGAGTCCAGGCTCTCGCTAATGCTCTTGGACTGTGAGGAGCCAGGGGTTGCACAGATATCCATTTGAGCAGAAATAGAGGGCTCAGAGTGGAGACAATACAACATTGTATAAATATCAGAAATTTTGGTATGGAACAAATTTGCCATATGATTACAGAAGGCTTGAGAGCTCTCAGTACTGGGGAAGCTGTGGGTGTGGATAAGAGGTTAATCAACTTAAAATGATCTCTAGAGGAGTTGGCTGATGCAAGCTTATTATCACAGTAGAGAGATTTCTCTTGCCTAATGGCCGCTTAGTATTCTGCCAGGATGGCCTTATAACTGGTTCTTTAGTGCGGTTCATAGCGTTTATGCCAGGTACGTTCTTGGCAGCGGCGGGCTTGTCTATGTATTCTAAGTCTTTCAGAAAACCAAGGAGAGGTTGGCTTTTTCCTCAGTTTGTAGGATTCGTTAAGCAGGGCCAGAGAGTGAATGGCTGAAATGAGCCATGTAGAAAACTCGATCACTGACAATTCTGTATTATCGTGGTCTGTCCAATTACAGTCCTTCAAAGCCCGGGAAAATGATGCCTTTCCAATTCCTTTTGAGAACCTTTATTACTTCCCCAGGGGCAATCTTGTATGTGGTGGACAAAGAGAGGGAAAAGGGAACAGCATAGTGATCAGACCAAATGAGGGGAAGGAGCCTGAGACCCGGAGATGGTAGTCATTGGAAAAAATGCAGTCAAGGAAATGGCCTGCTTCGTGGGTAGAAGTCCTTACTAATGGCGAGAGTTTACAGTATAACATCGTGTCTTTAAAGGCCTGAGAGTCTTTACACAACTCACTGTCCAGATGGAAGTTAAAGTCTCCCAAAAGGGTGAAGTTTAGTCTCCCAAGATCGGGTTCTATTAAGTGAGCAAACTCCGAAGTAAAAACAGACCTAGGCCCAGAAAGCCGATAAACAAGAATCCCTGCAAATGATTCAGTCAGGCAGACTTTTAGAGAGAGGTATAATGCTTCACAAGGTGACGTAAAGTTGTGTAATGGCTCCATGAAATATGTATACAAGGTTTCATATAGAATTGCCAGTCCCCCCGCCCCCTACTCTGTCAGTTCGATCGAGTAATGGTACAGGCTGGAGGAAAGGCATCCGCCAAGTCAGGGCCAGAGGAGTACTTAGCCCAGGTCTCAGTGACAAAGATCTAGTCCGGCTCATGGGTAGTGATAAAAGTGGCCACCTCAATTCCTGCACAGACAAAGTGAGAAAGGATATGGGGTCTTGGATAGGGACGATAATGCTACAGAAACTGAGATGTGAGGCAGGGAGGTGAGAAATCTACACAAAACATGTAGGATACACATGTTAGCTTTTCTGGGAGCCAAGAAAACTAAACAGGTCTTATATCACTTAGTTATGAAATGCCTAATGGACACCGTCATGGTGAGATATACAGAATAAACAGCGACTAGCAGAAGAAACATGACACAGGGATGTATAGATGTGGGGTGGCAGGGAGTACAGCACCCAGTGCTGATTGAAGTTGGGCACACCACTATGGGAGTCTGGCATTACGAGGGTATGGAGAATCCTCCCCTCCATATTAAGTCCTCAATTAATGCAGTATACCAGTATACTTATTTATTGTTATGAGGGTTCAAGAGGAGTTATTGAAGATTGGAGAAGTCAGAAATTGCTGGGTGGATCTTCGCAATTTACAATTAAACATGACTGCTGTGATGGGGAGAGAGTGGGAAGGATAGTTACAGAGGTTCCTAAAGAAGACTTCAGAGCATGGTAGACTTATCCAAACATCAAGCATTGCAGCGGCACACCATGACATCCAAGCAGCGAGACACCCGTGGCCCACCAAAAGGTAGGACAAAGGCAGACAAGTTCATGCACAACTTACTGAGAATATGGTAGGTGAAGCAATTAGGATACTTAATTAGAAGTGGCCTTAAGAGTGATCCCAAACACTCATACTTAAGGCAACACAACATTGGCATTGTTGCCCTACAAATACCACATGTAACTGAAGCAGAAAAGGTCAAAATGTAATTGAACATGTATTCCACATTCGTGATGGGAGTAACAACATGGGTCACACCAGGGGTACCATTTCAACACATTAAACAAAGGCAGCTCTAGATGAACGATTTGTACTAACATACGGCCTGATTGTTGGGAAAGATATATGTATTGTAAATATTTATTTACTGAATGCTGATACCAAATATTTTTCTGGTCTGTTCGGACACCGTTGTGCAATATCTTGATGCATCCATGTTATTCATGGAGGGATATGAATTGTTTATTAGTTGGGGAATGTCAAAACATCCTTGCAAAAAGGCCATGGGGCAAGCAGGAGCTACTGGACCCAAATGTGGTCAACTCTGACACTAATTTAAAGTCAACAGCTTTCCAGCACTACCGCGCTAACTTAAGCAACAAGTGCCCCTGGGCCTGAGACCAGTCTTACCCACACCAGCAGGCGTGAAGAGTCTGGAGCTCCTGAGAGCCCCTTGTCCACAGGCACTAAGCAGCCGGTGCAGCTAATTTCAGGTGAGTCGGCCACACGCAGTCCAGACGACTACACTCAATTGGTACAGAGTCTCTCAAATGTGCTCTCGAAGCGACTGGAGGCTTTCTACGGCTTCTGTTGCAAGGTAATTGTATGGTTCTTCTCCCGGAGGGGTTGGATGGGACGGTCTGGTCTTTGGTCCTTTGTCTGGGTGATGGAGCACAGATGCTCCCTCAGCGTCCCCACTTTTTCAACAGGCGATGGCAGATCAGATCTCAGTACCCGATGATCCCGGTTACCCCCCTGGAAAAATGTTTCACTGGGTCTCACAGCACAGGGATGGCCTAATGCCCAACCGGCACAGTGACATTTTCACGGCGGCCCATCCTGGCATACGGCGTTGCCATCTGATACCGCACAAGGCTACGGCCATTATTTCCAGCGGCTGGCATTTCTGGCATATGGAGTCGCCACCTCAACACTACAAACTGGCTTTGGCCCGATCGACGCAGCACAAGACACGGCTCAATTCACAGGGGTCCTCTCCTGGCATACTGAAGTTACCGACTCTGTCCTGCATACGGGCAATGACCCAATCGGTGCAGCAGCTGTTTCCTCACACAGGGTGTTCTCTCGACAGGCCTCTGCACTGGACCTCAATCCCTTAAACGGTCTCCTGTTCTTCACAGGGTACACTTGTCTTGGCAAGCAGACAGGCGCTGGTGCTCCATGGCATGTGGTCTTGGAATCCCTGGTTGATGGCCTCTCACCCAGCAGGGAGAACTGCAGGCCTTGGCCCCAGTCCTGGTCATAGGCAGAAGTCGTACAGAGCCTCCCCTCCTCACACAGCCCATCTGGATGCTTGCCAGATTACAATTTTTGGCGTCTCGCACTCCACTTTTTATAGTCCATTCCCAGACACCAAATGTGATTTAGGGTGTGGGTCTTTTTATGTTGGGATTCTACTCCTCTGCTCCCTCACGAAAAGCAGTCCATCACAGCAGGAGTGTCTCCAAGGTTGATAACGCCACAACACAGGTCATTGGTGTGACTGAAGTTCACACCTGGATATCAGCCACAGTGATATGTGCATCAAAAGATTAGCCCAAGGCTCCGGCTCTCAGCCCTACTCTTTATGACTCTCTTTTCAGCCCCATCTCCTCTTCCTGAGATGTGCCCTCGCATTTTCCTGTGACCTCTCACTGAATCAATGAGCACCTTTTGAAGTTTACAGGGAAAGCCTGGTCTTCCTTCCCCACTGTGTCCCACCCAGCTTATAGGAATGCAGCAATTCACAAATCTCTCTGGGGAAATCTCTCCACCTCCTGTTCATGTTTCACCATACAGGTCTGGGCCTCCCAAAATGGAACCCAGGGCCCTCCATGTATTGTGCCATCCACAAGCACACACACACCCAGTGCATGTATACAATCTACACACACTGCACAGCACTGTATCCGTCATGTACTGGATTACTCCCAGGCACAGATATATCCAGCACATATATGTGATGTGCATGCACTGCACAGCACTGTATCCTTCATATACTGTACCACTCATAGGCACACATACATCCAGCACATGCATTTAGCATGCATGAGCTGAACAGCACTACATCCTCCATGTACTAAGCCACTCATAGGCACATATACACCTAGCACATGCATTTACCATGCACTCACTGTTCAGTACTGCATTATCCCTGAATTGTAACCTTCCGAGGCACACATACACCCAGCCGAAATACACCACTTCTGCGCTGCATAGCACTTCACTCCAAACAGATGTCGGCCAAGGGTGAGTTAAACCCACAGCACCAGTCTACTCCTAGTGATCATTATACAGTATGCTGCCACCACAGCGCTCATGCTGCCTAACTCCTGTTGAAGGCGGTAGCCTTCTACCACTATGAGGTAAGCACTTTGGGCGCACCTCCCGGTCCAACAAAACCTCAATCTGTGAGACAGGCCTCGGTCATGGAGCACACATGTGATTCATATTTGCCTATGACAAAAAAAAAAATCAGCATTAGGGAGCCAGACATCAGTACAGTTGGGCACTCAGGGCAGGGGTGTACGTATATCACCATGTAGAGGACTTTTCCGTCCCAACAGGGAAAAATTAAGGAATCCTACCAAGGCCCAATCCAAATGAAGTATGGCTGACTAACTATGGGAAGGGATGTTTAGAGTGGACATAGTGGATACCTGTTAGCCCAGAAATCTTCTGTTTTTTAGCTATACAAGAAATCCCTAGTAGGCTGGATCACATCCTGGTGACATAGGAAGACTATTTCAATACGAAGACATAAAATACTTGGGAAGGTACTTGTTTGATGTTTTTTCTTTTTTACAGGCACTTAACACAGGAGGATATTGCCATCCAAGCAAAGCCACATGGCACCTACATTCAGAGGCACTACAAGATAGTGTGTTTTCAAGCAATATCAGGGAAGTGATCAAGCAATATTTTGAGAGCAAGAAACACTGGGATCTTTCCACTTTCGATGAGACAGGCAGTCATCGCTATGATTCCTATGCAGAATACATAGCCTTCTGAGCAGGAATCAGATCACCCACAATTCATAATCAAAATATTGAATAGGGCCCTGGCAAACAGAATTGCAAAGATGGTAGAAACCCTGATGCATCTTAACAATGTGGTTTTAGACTGACCAGAACCTACAACAACTGGCATATCCTGCACTAATTGGCATTGGCAGAAGGACACTACGCACTCGTGGTGACAGCTGTAGAGAAAGTTTTTGACTCCACTGGATGTGCCAATTACAAGTAATAGAGAAAATAATATATGGATCTGGATTCTTAGGTTGTGTAAAGTCACTGTACTGACAACCAATGTCAACAGTGAAGACTGATCATGATGACCAGGCAGCTGGAGGGTGGAGAGAAGGACAAGACATGGTTGTACCCTTTCACCTTTAGTGTTTGTACTCATGGTCGATCCATTGGCTTTTACACTTAGATTAGTGTTGTGGGATTAGGGCATCATCTTGGAAACAGCCACTTGATATAGGGTCTACACGCAGATGATACAGTTATTGATGAGCAAGCCTGACAGACCTGCACCACTGCTTTGGTAGAATTAGAAAGATTTATCAGGGTTGCTCTGTGTATTATACCGTTTTTATATAAGATTAAATAACTTTTTTTAACTAAAGGATGAGCAATGAGCTGGACAATATAATATTGTGTCTGTTGTTATACTACTGGGTTCTGAGCCCTACTCCCCACACTACCTTCTTGAGAATGCTTTGAATGCTTGCCCTGACTACCTTGAGTCAAGTGTGGGCAAGGTGTGCTTAGGCCAATTTGCAGAGATATAGTAGGACAGGTCCCAGGAAACCAGTGCCGCATGACCTCAACCGACACAATTGGGATCCAGTATCTCTGTGCCTTCGGTTGTCTGCCAGGGTGGGATACTGGAAAGTATTCCTCGCGAAAACAGTTTTCCTTCTGCAGTATTTTTATATAGTATAGGATTTCATGTTAATACTTCTCTTTTAGAAACTGGACAGAATATTGGTACCCCAGTACGAGCTGGAAAGCACAGGAGACTGAAGCTGTGCTGGGAAACGGGGAGATTGGGACTGCCAGACTTGGACACATTTTATATAGTGATGCAACTAAACACACAGTTTAATGATTGGATAAAGATTACAGTCAGAAGACTTAACTGCTAGAAGGAGCTCATGGGCAGATTACCTAGCAAGAGCTACTCATGATGTGAGGTAACGTACCCTCACGGTACCCCTATACAATACGGCAAGCTGGGAAATCACGGGTAGAGAACGTTGAGGAAGATCATGAAAAAGCCCTCTTTTGTTCCAGGCATGGATCTGTACAGGCCTGCACCCATTCAGTTGGATAGACCCACACATGGCAATGGCACAATGAAGAGAGGGTGTTAGGGCAGGTGATTTATACCCTAATAACAGAATTATTACTTTGACAGAGGTGCAAGTTAGCAATGGAGTGGGACCCGGTCAGTTCTTGCAGTATACCATACTAAAACCAACGCGTAAAAAACATATGGCCTGAGTTCCAAGAGGCTCCACAGACAACCTGGGGTGCACCTGAACTTAGCGTGAGGAGGCAAAGGTGTTCCTAATCTCTATAGAGCACTGACAAGTGATTAGGAATAGGAGTGGAGTGCCCTTACTGGTCTGAGCACAGTGAGAGGAAGACTGTCCTGAACCCATCACATACAAGGAGTGGAGAATGGCATGCATAGATGTCAAGAAAATCTTGAATATCGCAAAGCTCAAGCTAGTGCAATTGAATTATCTACGTAAAACATACCTTACTCCATTGAAATTTGGTTGTATTTGCCTGGGCGGACCAGTGGCGTAACAAAACGTGAGGGGTCCCCAGCAAGATATGCTGAAGGGGCCCCTCACACTCACATCAGTAGGGGCCGACGGGGCTCCCTCCAGTATGGGTAAGCCTGCCCCCCCCCCCGCACCGTGGGAGCTGCGGGGGTCCTTTGAAACACCCATGGGGCGGACCCACAGTCTGCCCAAGATGCAGGAAGGTAAGTGCAGACTTTCTTCAACAGGATTTGTCCAGATGTAGAGGGGTTATGGAAGATGGTGCTGGCAGAATGGCATCCTGTAGGTATGCCTATACGCACAGTTAAGCAGTGTCCGTTGGGTGTGGTCTCCGCACAGAAGAAATGAAAAATGTGCTGCTATGGGAAGAGAAGTTCTTAAAAGATGGATAGTAATTCACTGGTTAAGACCACAGAGCCCACAGCTGCAGGAATGGGCTAAAGATATGACTGAGTGGGCATTGCAGAAGAGGGGGAATGTAAAAAACAAGAGCAGATGAGAATTTAGCAAGAGACTTGATAGACTGGGCAGCAATGTCATTATGTAGGCTGAATGATCTGCCAGACACAAGACTGCTCTGAGCGGGAGAGTTTCATTGCAAGAGGTGCACGGGTTAATAAACACAGACTGGGAAAGGATACTACTAGAACTGCTAGGACCAGATGATGCCTGACAAGACCACACCCAAGGGATCAGTGGTGTACAGGGCAGAGACTGTTGCCTGAAGAGAATGACAGGTTTCAAATATACCAAGGTGCTGGTAAAAAAGTCATAGTAACAGGGAGCTCAGAGTTTTGCTTCAGGCTCTGAGGTGCTGCTGAGCTGGCACGGTACACAAGCATGCAATTAATTGTTGCAAGATGTGGCACAAATATGTCAAAATGCTCTTCACGCATGCCTGGATGAGACACAAATATGGCACTGAGCAGCTCAGATGTGTCAGGGTGCTACTCAGTCACACCAGGTTGCATCTCAAAAATGCCAGAATGCACCCGATAGGCTGCTGAAAGATGCTGAAATGCTTCAGAATGTGCCATATACTTCTTTAAATTAAACATGTTGCTATCTGTTTTAGTCACAAAACGGACTTATATAATAGGATTGTTGCTTTAAAAAAGTGCACCATATAAAATCCCAATAAAATAAAAAATATCACAGTTGTGAGTATACGCAAGTTAGTTTACTAAAGTATGAAATTATATATATGTATGTCTTTGTGCACTGGCACATCGAACATTGGAATAAAATGTTAATATTCAGTGAATATTCATATACAATTATTACGAATAAATAGGACTGTACCCGCACTGAACTTTTAGTAAATGGCGGTGGACGTTTGGGCCAATTCACCAAGGTATGTAGGAGTGTGTAAAGAGTGCTCCTGTAGTATTACTTTGTGTCCTCAAAAATGCTTTTGTGAATCATCTCCAAAGAAATTAACTTGTATCAAATGTTGCTGTTTCAAACTAACTTTCCATGCATAGTATCTGCCTCAGTATTCCCCTCTTTCCTCCGTATTTGCCAATGGCAGACCCTTTTAAAGAACAGCCGTAACGCCCACTTAATAACCAGTCCCTTGTAAAGATTTATTATCTGCATCATTTAATGTTCTCACAATTCAGGCCCCATATCCAACCATGTCTCCGCTGTCACTTATCAACACAAATTTAGGAGCAATCGGCTGACATCACCCTGTGCTGTAAGGTGACCTGGTGGATATTAGTCACGGACAGAAATGGATGGGTGGGTCACCTTGGTACTAGTGTCAACCAAAAAGCAGTGCTCTGTTGGGCGCGGATGAGCACAGTGCTACAGTTTTGTTTGTTTTGTTTTTCAAAGAAAACTAGGGCTCTGCTAGATTTAAGTGCACTGATCCACAAAGAGTAGGCATCATGGGTATTCCTATCATTTCATTATTGAGCAAGCAATTAGTTACTTCTTTTCACAATTTCCACAAGCTGGTGAAAGATCAAGGCATGTGTCAATCCATTCATGCCATCTTTTAATATTAAAGCATATGCCCGCCTCAACAGTATGCCTAGTAGTATTCACGGGAAGCAGTGGGTGCGGTCAAGTGCTGGTGCAACTACGTTCCTGTCTAACACCCTCCTCATGAAAGGATTCCCCCAAGGAGTGAAAAACACTGTTCTCTGTACCTGGTTCGGTGCCCTGGGCCAGTGCTGGGGTGGGGCTCTCCGACCTCTCTGAAAACCGCGCCTCCACCGGAGCCAATGAGCAATCAGACAACGCGGAAGACATCTTCTTTTGGACATCGGCAGCCATTTCAGCAAGACGGTTCCAATGTGAAGGCCCTGTACAAAAGTCAGAAAATACTCTATGTGAAGAGGTCAAAGGGCTTTGGAATGTCCAAACGCATCTCATAAACTTGCATACACATATTTACTATTGTTGGCCCGGCAGGCAGTAGAGTTTGGCACTTACTGTCGCTATCGAGGAGGAAGGGCTAAAACTCACAAGTATTTAGGCAGAAAAGTGCTTATTCTTAACTAGTGCCATTTAAAATAGCACAACTCTATAATGAGTGGCATCCAGGGTCTCATAAAACACACAATACATAAATATTCTAGTAAATATGTGTCCCTTTTATCGATAGCTGCAAAATGGGGGACGAAAGCAAAACAACTGATGATGTCACGCATAGGTTAGCATGGTGTTCCTCAATGAACATCGGAATAATGGAAAAATAACAGGCTACGGCTTTCAAGACAGGAGTTGGATGTAGAATCCGTAAGCAAGTTTTGGGTAATTGGACTAAATTAGTATTCCTGTATTACATCTGTGCGCTGTACTAATAGCAATCATTATTATGCAGTATCTAAAAACACAATCTGGGCAACTTTGTAGACACTCACTTGATTTAAACAGATGTCTGGATTACTAAACAGTTTAACATAGTGCTATAGAGATTCTCCTTCATGTCACCTTTAAAAATGGCCTGAGGTTGGTATCAAACAAGTCATTTTTGCAACAGAGTGCCCTTCCCACTGACTTGATTGGGATCTTAGCTTCAAGAGTAGTCTGCAGCACAGATTATAAAGAGTATACTCTGGCCTCAAAAGGCAAAGAAATGAACACCCTCTTTATCCTACTTTACATACTCCGTATCCCCACACCTATATTTGAAAATACACATATCCCAGACAGTTTCCAAGGACCCCCTCCCTCTTTTTGTCAGTGGGCCACAAAGACCCCACATGGAAGGAGAGGACAGTTCATTATCAGCATCCTTTAGTGAACTCTAGGCAGGTTAGATCAAGGTACATCCTACAAGATGAACGCTGGAAATGGGGTGGAATATACAAGAACTATGGAAGGCCTATTTTTAAATAAAATAGTTTTATGATGAGATCAAGAGGGAAATTCCATGAGATGCACTTTGAATAGTAATGGTTTGCTGCTGAATCCAGCTCAGTTGCACTTTTTTGATAGTATTCCAAAGTATTTATTGTTGTAATAGTTTGTTCCTAAATCTAGCACAGCCGCGCTTAATTCAAAGTATACCAAAGTATTTATTGAATACTATAGTGATATAACTACATTTGAGTGTTTTTTTCCATGGCACATTCATACTTTTTTGGAGCAAGTAAGGATCTATTGTGATGATGAAATAACGATTATTAATATTGTGTGTTATGGTAAGCCCTATGTATCTGCTTGATAAAAAATAAGAATATACAAGAACTAGAGTTTGCACAAAGTGTATATGGTGACAACGGGTGGGAGGTTATCGTCCCAGTTGCTGGATGATTTCAGTATCAAAAGAACCCATTTCAGATGTGCAGTGTTTGCAGTGGTACAGAACAGTCCTTTTGCGCAAAGTAAACACCAAATATCCAATACCGCTTCAATAACTCGAATAAATCTTGCAAATTATGTGAAAAACTATGGAAAACTACTTTACATGTAATGTTGATAAAGCAATGCGTATGTCCAATGTTTCATATAAGCCTTTACCTTTCAATATGGAAAATGGAACTGGAATTGTAATCATAATGGAAAGGATTTGAATATTATGTATGTGCATAAAACCCCAATAAAATATGTTTAAAAAAAAAAGAAATAAGACATTACCTTTCAGATATCGACAAATATTTTTGCTGGATAAACTCAAAGTGATCCTTTGAATTATGAAGACCTAGTGGAATAGGCAGAAATGTTAATGCGAAAAATTGACCCCTCTGTTAATACCAGACCTCCCCGAAGGGACTTGGGGCATACTTACGCATAGACGGTGGGTGTGGGGTTCCTTTCTCTGTTTCTGCAACTGTTGTTTACTAATGTGATACCTACTTGACCATAACAAAAAAGAAAATATATATGGAAGATGTAATTGCGTAAGGATGTACTTGGCCAGATAGTTGTGATACTGTTTATGAGTGCTGACTTAAAATCAATTAAGAGATTACATTTTAAGAAAAGTTGAAGAGAGAATATATATATATATATATATATATATATATATATATATATATATATATATATATATCAAAGCTCAAATCCCCTCCAGTCGCAAAGGAAATAGGCACTCACGGGAGACGTTTAGAAGATAGTTTATTCCGATAAACCAAACAGACGCGTTTCGGCGGATTGCCTTCCTCGGTGTTTGATCGCACACCGGGAGGACGCCATTTTAAGTGCACGCGAAAGCTGTCATCATGAAAACAACAATCATAGAAAGCGGACTTGCACATCAACTAAATAAGCGTCCGCCATTGTTAAATTTGCAATAATAACATTTTCAAATAGTAAATACACAACAATATACAACATTTGATTGTTGAATACGTTTTGAAAACAAATTATATACATGCTCGCACGTACTTGGCCATTTAACAAAATTACGCCATAGATTGGCTACGGCTCCTATGCAACGTTGCTATACACAGATTCTACAATTGATTTAAAGAATCCGTCATCAATGCACGAACAAGGCTGTAAAGAATTGTTACTCAGGTGATATTCAAACTGCGAGATGGTGCATTGTAACGTGAGTATCACGGGTCCCAGTACGAGTAGGAAAATGGACATTAAAACCTTATCCTATGCGTGGTAGGTATTTCACCATATTCAGCCATGTATTGGCTGTCATTGCCACCTCATCACAAATAATTATTAGGGTACCCAGTAAAAGTCACATTATCTAACTGCTCATAACGCCGTGTATCGGCTTTGGTGCAACATACTAAATGCAATTTCTAAAACCTTGTCGTCATGTAATATCTATATATTACATTTATCAGGTTAGTTGGTTGGAGATAACTCAACTATCAATATATTGATAGTTGAGTTTTAGAAATTGCATTTACTCACGTTACAATGCACCATCTCGCAGTTTGAATATCACCTGAGTAACAATTCTTTACAGCCTTGTTCGTGCATTGATGACGGATTCTTTAAATCAATTGTAGAATCTGTGTATAGCAACGTTGCATAGGAGCCGTAGCCAATCTATGGCGTAATTTTGTTAAATGGCCAAGTACGTGCGAGCATGTATATAATTTGTTTTCAAAACGTATTCAACAATCAAATGTTGTATATTGTTGTGTATTTACTATTTGAAAATGTTATTATTGCAAATTTAGCAATGGCGGACGCTTATTTAGTTGATGTGCAAGTCCGCTTTCTATGATTGTTGTTTTCATGATGACAGCTTTCGCGTGCACTTAAAATGGCGTCCTCCCGGTGTGCGATCAAACACCGAGGAAGGCAATCCGCCGAAACGCGTCTGTTTGGTTTATCGGAATAAACTATCTTCTAAACGTCTCCCGTGAGTGCCTATTTCCTTTGCGACTGGAGGGGATTTGAGCTTTGATTATTTGTGGATTGCATCGCCACATTGAGGGCACCCACCCGCGAGTGTATTCCCGCATTTGAAAGGGTGCAAGCCGAGCTGCCATATATATATATATATATATATATATATTACATATTTACAGAGTATGATCATCTCGCCGTTGCTGGGGTTTTTGCAATGCTCATTCAGCCAGGCCTGCAGGGTGCAGGTGCACTCCCGGACAGTGTCCAGAGCTGGTGCTGGCCATATGGGTAGAAGGCTGGGTGGTGGTGGGCGAAGGCGGCATGCAGTAGTCTGCAGGTAGATCTTGCGCTGCACAGGGGTATCAAGCCAGGTTATAGACATCTTGCCCTGAGATGAGTCCACAACTTTTCCTGCAGAACAGTCTTGAGAGGCAATCTGTTCTCCAGAGCATTTTGCACACTGGCCCTTACAAGTTGGTTCGTCTTCTCAACTATGGCATTCGCTTGAGGGGCATACAGAGCGGTGCGAAAGTGAGAAATTGATAAAATACCAAGAAAATCCTTCATCTACTGAAGAGGTCTTCAAACTTTTTAATGCCGAGACCCTCTTGTCAAATTATTTTAGGCGTAAGAACCCCCTTCTGATAAGACTTTCTAGAACCTTGTACTCCTCATCATCGACAAATATCAACAATCATAAACGCCCTAAATTCCCACAGCAAATACATTTTACAGTGGGGAAATAATATTAAACAGTGTTAGGCAAACCAAATGCCAGTAAGCGTGGGGGTGTAGTCAAAAGGTGTAGCTAAATATAAAGGGCCTCATTTATGAGGAATTGGCGTAGGGCAGCGCTGTAAGTCTTCTTGCTGTGCTGCCCTATGCCAAATGATTGTTTTAGGTCTTTCACAATCAATAATAATGGGCAGTGTAATGAAAAATAAATTTAAATAGTTCGTACTTAGCGGAAAATGCACTGAAGGACATTATGAATAGGCCTGGACGGTAAATTCCGTTCCGCTCGCGGAATTTGGGTAATTTCGTGTTCCGCGGAGAACACGGAATTGCCAAAAATGCAGCGATACGCGACTTTGCGGAAGTTTTTGCTTGTTTGCGCTTTCAAAATGCGTGTTCGTGAGATATTTCCCCCCCGAGCACGCAAACAGCGTTCGCAAACAGGAAAAAAGCATTGCAAATGGGCAGAACAAGCAAGTCCGCGTGTTCGCGGAACCTTGTGTGGTCGCGGAGATTTTTTACTGTTTCGCGGAGCTTTGCCTAGCGCAATTACGCAAATTCCACCCACCTCTAATTATGAAACCTTTATTAGTTAATGCACTGCAGAGGTCTATGTGTAACCAGAGAGCCACAGAATCAAATCTTGATTGGTGCATTGGATAACAGCGACGTGTATTTTTACTGCTACGAGGTCACAGGCCATGACAGAAAACACTGTGAATATGTAAGTCATTATTTTATACTTGCATTACACACAATGTAAGAGAGTGCTGCAAAGCGTACAAATAGTTTTACAATAAAATAGTGCTTCCAAAATGTAGATTTTAGTAATACCAGAGCATAAGTAATGCCATTTGTTTTCTTACATAACTGTCCCTTCAACACCTCTTCAGGAGTACTAAGGGCAGTGTACATGCAGTCAAAATTAAAAGCAAGCACTTCACAGCCCAGTTGTTAACTCTTTGCACTATCACTCAAAAAAACAAATCTTTGTCATCACAAAGCTTGGAGTGATTTGAACAATTAAAGCCAGAACTGGCTCCCAAGCACCATTTACAGATTAACTGATAGGCACATTTGCATTTCCTTCAGGCAAGCAGGTACTCTGGCATGCAGGCTTTTCCAGCACTAGAGACTCAGTTGATAAAACTTTAGCTCATGACGATCTAAATTAGCCATCCCAGGTCAGCTGTCTATTTCCAAAATGAAAGCAAATGTTTTTTATTGCAGTCACAAGTGAAGCTGGGGAATGCGCAACCCCCTTCTCAGGACTCCAGGGCCCCCCTGGGCGTCGCGCCCCACAGATTGAAGACCTCTGATCTAATGCAAGGTAAATTGGACACCATTATCCGTAATTATTGTTTTGGGGATTCCATCACATGCAAAAACATCTTTCAGAAATTCCACAACAGTCATAATGTTAATTGAGTGCACACAACTTGACGTCACCCACTTAGCGGTGTAGTCCACCAGAACAATGACAAACCTCTTAGATGGCAACAAATCAAAAGGTCCTACCAGATCCAATCCTAATTTACACCAAGGTTCATCCGGCACAGGAATGGGGGACAGGGAGCTGTTCTCACTACCCTAGATTTGTCATTGCCCACACATTGCAACAGTCTTTCGCCACCTCCTCAACTTTATTGTCAAGGCCCGGCCACCAGTAGTACTCTCTTATACTAGCCGTTGGAAGGTTCTTACCCAGATGTTTTTCATGAGCCAAGTTGCTTAACTTCACAACCAACCCAGCCAGTGGAATAATCCTGTAATTTCTGTACAAATCGCCTTCAACAATACTCAATTCCTCTCTGACACTCCAGAAAGCCTTAACTCCCTCTGAACAATCACACAAGTTAAGCCACCCTTCAAGCACGTATCGAGACACTAACTGGTGAACAGCATCTCTTTCTGCCTCCAACCACCATTCATCCTTATCAAGGGAAGACTCCTAGACCCCACAAAACAGGAAACTTGTCATCTGATGCACAGTCTTTCTCTTGCTATGACCTGGAGAGAAAATCTGCTAGGATATTCTTCTTCCCAGGAAAATATACTACCTGGAAATTAAACTCCATAAAACTTTCCACCCAAAGTTTGATGCGAAGAGTAGTGTTCTTAACCATTCTACAGGCGAACATCTGTACCAAAGGCATGTGATCACTCCTGAGAACAAAGGCAGACTCCACAGATAGTACTTGAAATGGCCGAGGCAGAAGCCAATGCCTCACGATCCACCAACCACAGAGTTTCGGTCCTCCGCACCCTTAAGAGAGTGGGAGGCAAATGCCACCACTCTTTCTTCACCATCAGCCCCCAAGCCTTTCATACTAGCATCCATTGTGAGCAGGGTCTTACGTTTAACTTTGAAATGACCTAAAGTAGGCATGCTTCCAATCTCTCTTTCACCACCCCGAAGGCTCCTTCACACTCTGAGAACCATTCAAAATGCGTACCCATCTTCAACGGTAATCTTAAGGGTTGAACCACACTTGCAAAATTGGGGATACATTTTTAGTAATATTCTGCAAGACCAAGGAACGACCTTACTTGATCCTTGTCACTAGGCGTCGGTACCAATATGATGGGCTCTGCCAAATGCAAATTTGGTCTAATCCCATCCTCGTCGCCACTTGACACAAAGTGAACAGGCACATGTAATTTTCAAGTCTTTATTGGCATCCCCCTCCAGCCAGTATAATTACAGCTTCATAGTCTCGTCTCTCAATACAACTGTCACCAGGTGGAATCAACGGATGACCAGGTAACTTAAATGGACCTTGACGTAACAGGAATAGGCCACAACAATATCAAAGAAAGAAGTGACTCAAACAGATGGACTCACAAAAGAACAAAAATATATATGGTTTTCTCAGTAACTGTCACATAATCACATAACTAATACATGTGGAGCAACATGTAAGATGTGGTCTTATTCCAAAGGTCCTTCTCGTAACAGAGCTAGTTATTGATGATGTTGTGGCATCTAATTGGTATTGGTGTGCCTCACTCAGTTTTCAGTTCTGCATCCAGGTACATTTTTTTACTGATACACAGGACCCTGTTTTGTGGAGAAGCAGCGGGTGTGTAGATTTTTATGGGGAATGCTGATAGAGCTCGAGCTCCTCGTTAGTCCATGAAACCCTGGCCTCCACTGGCCGCAACACCCGGCATCTATAGCCGACCTGGGTGCCCCCGGAGAGCAGGAGACACGGGAACAACAGCAAACACAGGGAGGATCCGGATTTGTGCTGTCAGCCTCGGGGACAAGCAGAGACAAGCTCACACCCAACATGGTGGCTCCGTAGTTGGGCTTGGACTGCGGAGCTTGCTGAACAGGCACATGGAGCGGGCGCAGTCCTAGCGGTGATCTCGACAACGGTGCTCCTGGATGGAGTGGCAGCCACGTGGGTGCCCTCCACTTCCCCTCTGCATTTTCATCAGAGGGGGCCCAGTCTTGGCTCGTGGAGATGCCGCGTGAAGGAGGCTGGGCCCTCCCTGATTCTCGGCCAAAGCTGCTTTCCAGTGCTCTCATGATCTAAAGCACAGGCCCTTGTGGACTTGGGCCAGCCCTGGGAAAGCATAGTTTGCCACTGCGGCAGTCGTGGAGTCCGCTCTCACAGAGAATAAGGCTGTGGTGCGGATTCTGTGATGCAGCCTTTGGTATTGGCCACAGACGTTGTGGCACAGGAACGGAGGACCAACGGAGAAGAAGGGGCAGGGTCAACCTGCTGCCCCGACACAGCTGCTTTGAGGAGGACTGACGGACACTTCTTTGTGCTATGGCCCAGTTGGTAAGCCACCATCCCAACAAGCGTGGAGGACATCTGGACATCACCAGCTCGGGCATCCCTCCAGACCTAAGATCACCATCCATGAATGCAACAACACCCTGAAGGCCGGGCTGAAAGCAAGAACCGCAGCAATGGCGAGAAGATCATGCTGTGTAAATATGTAATATATATTTGTCCAACCCTAATCGCTTCAACTTTTCTTATAATGGAACATTGAGTGAATTTGCATCTTATATATATATGTAACTCTAACCACTAATATCTGAAGTAGACTTATGTACTTACTACTATTCTTATGTTAATTTAGAGTTTATCTGTTTGAATCTTTTATGCAATACATGTACTCTCAAGTCAGTATGTAATGTAACGTGTTCTATTATAAAGCGCTCTATCACCTTCGGATAAAGTTTGCGCTATATAAAAACGCATAAATAAATCGTGTTTGTAAAAAACATGATATATATATACACACACACATACATACACATATATACATGAAAAGTTTATACTCATCTGTAAAATACGTACATTATCGTAGTTTTTCGTCGTAAAGGCATGCATGGTGAAGGCATATGAGTAATTAACTGGTAAGTCTAATCCAAATATTATATATATATATATATATCACGCAAATCTCTCTCCTCACAGAAAGAAATGAAATGAGCCGCACTCACCACGGTAAGAAGAAGATTTCAATAATTCATTTTGCAATGCTGGCAGTTCTAATGCATTTCGGTCACGTTTGACCTTTTTCAAAGATAAGCCAGGACATCATAGAAATCACAAAACGCACCAACCAAGTGATTGCTGATTTTATAGTTCTTGCCCCCTGGTGGACGCCTCGATGGGTTGAACTCAAGCATGATGGTACTTGTGGTTCATTTTGGTTTACAAGCGGATTTTACCTCCAGTAGGTGATGCCGATTAACTTGCTTTTGATTACCGTGGCTCCATTGCATGTCCTTTTAAACATGCAGGAGTCCTGACCAAAGTCCAGTCCTTGGCGGCGCCATATGCCCCGTATTTATATATATATCTCCACCCAAAAACCCATACCCACCCAAAACAATTAAAATACCCTTGCCAACTAAAATTCCACACCCACCCTAAATGTTGAATGTTTTGAGGTGATCCGTCAAGCGGGGGCAGAGAAAAAGGGGGGGGGGGCAAAACATGTTTTCTCTCATGCATTTTTCCATAGGGATTTTGAACACAACTACAGCCCAAACCGCTGAACGGAATAACACTAATTTGGCAGAAAGCTATAAGTTGGTCCAGAAAGGGTGCTTTTTGTGATCTGGTGAAAATCCGTTCAGTAGTTTTAGAGATATTTAAGTTTAAAAAAATATAGATATCTGGGTACACGGATCCTAGCAGTGGACTTGTGGATCCTGCTGAAATTTGATTGGCTGACATTACTTCAACCAGGAAGTATTGGCAGCCATATTGGAACTCGGCTTGAAGCCGAGTCCATAAAAAATGTAAAAAATAAAGAAAAGGAGGCAGGAATACCCTAACCTCCCAGATATGGTGGGGGGCCAACAGGGACCCTGCGGGGCATTAAAAGCATTTTTTTATTTAATTTTGATGTGAATTCGCGAGTGGACCTACCAATCCGCAGTAAAATGTTTTTAAAAAAATGACAGCACGGGCAGCCCCGCTTCCTTACTAATTGGTCCCCGGGTGGGCCAGGTCCCGGGAGCATTTTAATAAAGGAGGGGGGTGCACAACGCCCCTCCTGGGGCTCATTGATGCCCTAGGGACCACCACCTCCCTGGGCTTCTTTTACAAAAAATGCAGGGGAGGCCCATATGGCCCCCCACGCTGCCCCAGGAACCACCCCAAGGCTTATTTATTTATTAATGGGGGGGACTTTCAGACTCCCCCCCCCCGTCCCGAGGACCACCACCTCCCCGGGGCTTTAAAATTAAAGAATGCGAGGAGGCCGCACAAAACCACCTCCCAAGCCCTGGGGGCACCACCTCCACGGGGCAAATTCTAACAAAGAATGGGGGGCCACGCCCCCCCCTCCGGAAGCCATATTTGGCCCTGGGGACCGACACCCCCCAGGGACGGCTCCTAATATGTCCTGGGGTACCCACCCCCAGGACATAGCTTTAGCGCTCCCGCCAAGCCATACAAACTGTACTGGCTTTCAGCAAGCAGAGCACAATTGCTTTTACAGAGAGGAAGATTCATGTTAGGGGTGCTACCAGGGCACCCACAATTGAGGTTGGGCCCCGGGGAATGGGGTCCCCAGGGCCTAAATCGGCCAAAGATGGGGTCCACATGGCCCTCCTCCCATTATTATTATCTTTTTTAATAAAATAATTTTTTTTAAAAGATTCCTGGCCCCGGGGGAAGGGTCCCCGGGGCCGAAATCAGCCCCCCTCCCCCATTTTAAATAGACCTGACCCGGGCAATGGGATCTCCGGGGCCGGGATTGGCCCAGTGAAGGAGAGCCATGTGGCCCCCCCCTCCCCTAATAAATAAAAAAATGCTTTTAAAAAGACCAGAAATAACAAAAAAAATAAACAAAAAAAAGACCTGAGGCCCCCCCGCTCTTTCACCACCACTTTGCAAACACGCCTCCTGGCGCACAACTGGTTGTGGGATTTAGTCCCCTTGGCGGCAGAGGGTCCTTGGGGGCCAACAAGCCCTCCTGTTATCTTTAGTAAGTCCCACAGAGAGCTGTTGCTGAGAGGACTTCGGAGGCCATGCCCCCTTGCTCCAACACTCTGCAAACCCGCCTCCCGCGCATTGCTGGTAGTGGGATGACGTCCTCTTGGATGCTGAGGGTTCTTGGGGGACCAGAAACCATCTTTTTACGGACATACCAGGATTCCTGAGAGCTAGTCGGAGGCTCCGCCCCTTTTCTCCACCACTCTGCAAATGCCACTACTAGTTAAAAAAATCATACAAATTCACTTGAAAAAAACAAAAGTTACAGGGACATTAAAGTTAGGAAATAGAATTTGAAAAACCTTAGAAATTTGCTTAAAAAACCAAGGTTACAGGGTCATTAAATTTAGGAAATAAAATTTTAAAAACTTCAACATCTACTGAGAAAAACAAAGGTTACAGGGACTTTATAGTTAGGCTCAGATTTCACTTGTACAAAACCAGTGAAAATCCGCAGTTATAGTTACCTAAGCTAACTATATCTTACGTCCCTGCAATCACTGCTTAATGACCTTACATATTCCATCAATCATGAAATCGTTTTGGAAATATTAAGAGAAATCCAAATTTGTATATATAGGGACGCAGATCACCCACCGATCCAGCAGTCCCCTTGTTGAAATCTGATTGGCTGCCAACCCTTCAACCAGGAAGGGTTGGCAGCCATCTTGGGACTCGACTTGAGCTGAGTCCCACAAAAACATAAAAAATAAAGAAAGGGGGGCAGTAGGGATACCCTGACCCCCTAGGACTGGTGGAGAGTTCAAACAAGGAGCCTCCTGGGGGTTAGAAAAATTTTTGGGGGGTCAATTTTGCCACAAACTTGTGGGTGGATCTGCAGATTTGCAGCACAATTGGAAAAAAAAGAAGCTTGGGCTACTGCGCTACTTTTGAAGGAAGCCCCTGGGTGGGCCAAATCCAGCGGGCACTGCTTTTTAATTATACGGGGGTGCCCATGAGGCACCCCGCACTACGGGGACTGCCACCTCCCCGGGGTAAACAATAGTATAATAATGTGGGGTGCCCACATGGCCCCCCACAGACCTGAGGACCGCCACCTCCCCAGGGCAAACAATTGTAACTTGATGTGGGGGGGGCTAAACATCCACTGCAGTCCCTGGGGCCCCAGCCTCCCCAGGGTTTTATTTTCTTTGAATGCAGGGGGGCTATGCGGACCCACGCACAGTCCCGGGGACCGCCATCTCCCTGGGGCTTTCTTTGAAATCAATGCGGGTGGCGTGCACGGAGCCCCCCCCACCCCCCGCAGCCCCGAGGATAGCCACCTCCCGGGCTCTTTTCTGTAACTTAATGCGGGGGCACGCGGACTACCCTGCAGTTCCAGGGACCGCCACCTCCCCGGGGCACTTTAAAAATATGGATGTAGGCGGGTCCGCCTGGCTTGCACGCCCCCTGGAGACCACTACCTCCCTGGGGCCAAATCCAAGAAAGGAGGGGGCCGCGTGATCCCCTTTCTAGAGCCATAGATGGCCGAGGGGACCCCACCCAGCAGGGTCGGCTCCTGCTATGACCCAGGGTGCCCACTTCCGGGACATAGCTGTTTGCTTTGACTTGGCGGGAGCTCTACCGCTACCGCCAAGCCACAGTAAATGCTCCACTTCCAGCAAGCGAGAGTTCAGAAATGCTCTCGCTTGCTGGAAGCAGAACAGAATTATTTTCAGACACAGGGAGCTCCAAGTTAAGCAGCTCCCTCTCTCTGAAAGCAATGCCGGCTCCTGCAGGATGCGGGGAGCCGACAGGGATCGCAGGGGACTTCAGGCTCCTCCAGCTGTACAAATTCAAAGTGGGTGCCATGGAGGCACCCAGGACTAGTGGCCAGGCCCCGGCGGATAGGGTCCATTGGGCCGAAATTGCACCCATAGTGATTAATTTTAGAGATCCGGAGGTTGTTAATTATCTCTTAAAGAGTCTAAATTATGTGTCCCAAAAAAAGAGGGCAGTCAGGCCCATCCTCTTGGTTTCCTTTTATAAACCTGTACCTCTCCCTACAAATAATTGTACAAAATGCTCAGAAAGTTCCAAGACCTCATTCTAATACGCAGTTTCAGATCAATGTTCCTGTGAGTAATTGATTCGAGCTAATGAACAGATTGGATATGATAGACTGACTGGCTCCCCAGGACAGGCTGAAAGAAAATAATTGTGAGCTGAAAATTGCTACTGAACTTGAATTACAGACACAGGAGCCCATCAAACCGTGGAAGCAATGGAGCCATCTGTAGATCCAGAATCTCTAGCAGCATCAAAAGACATAATCTTATTTCCTGGAACATTGCTGGTGCACGCTCTAAGGTCACAAACCCAGATTGGATTGGGTTTGTGAGTTCATCAGATATTATTTTTGCCAAGAAATGTGGACGATAGGGATATTTCATATCGATGGCTATTATGCTTTTGTTCAGCCAGCCCCCCGTTGCCGGCAGGAAAGGCGAAGGGTGGCCTTGCTACTTTTATACCTGTCCAAATCGCTACTCTCCAAGCCTCAATAGTATGGTCTTCCCCTCTCTTTATGGTAACTTTTTTAATCTTTCCTCATTGATCCTGACATTTTATTGGTAAAATGTTATTATAATATTTTAAATCAGTGTGTGAGTAATGTGATAGATCAGGTTGACAGCTTCCTGGCAGATTTTCCATTTGAAAATTAAATGTACGGTTGTTTTAATTTGAGTAAGAGATTTTAATATCTCCTCCTGTCATCTCAGTGGTAAGCGCATCTGTGGTTTTATGAAGCAAAAAATGGAAATACAACATATTTTAAGCAAACAGTGTATGAGGAGGCACTAAACACTCTTCTATTGAAGTATAAGAAAACAAGTTACTTACCTGTAACTACAGTTATCCAGTATTGGTATCTTTCATAGATTCACATGCCTGAATCATTCCCCGTCGCCGAGGTGGGAGTCCCACGGTAAATCACAAAAGCAGTGCCATAAGTAAATAACAGTAGTATGCTAAAGGAAAAAGGCCTAGGGCCTAAATCTTAGAAGCCTATCTATATCATTAGGATTAAAAGAACCAAAAGTTAATTCCAACCAATCAGCTACCAGCACCCTCTAGAACACTCTCAGCTGAGTCAGTTCCCCTCAGATTTTCACCGCACGTCGTGTGGAAGGGAGTCTTCCTGAGTGCCTACTCAGTTCTACACTTCATCTCTACAGGATGTCTGACAAGAAAGATCTCTTTAAACCCTGGAAGACCTGTGATAAGAAGAGGGTCCATGTTGATGACCAGCATAAGGAATGCATTTATTGCCTTTATCTTAAGCATGTTGCGAAGGATTGTAGGATCTGCCGTACTTGCCCTACTAAGACTCTTAGGGATAGAGAGGCAAGACTGCTTTTATGGCTTGAATCTTCCTCAGCTGAGGATGATGACAGAGCCTCAACTTCTAGCAAAAGAGCTAGATCCCATGACAGCTCTTCAAGTGAGGGAAGAAAACATCATAAAACTTCCCATGATGTATCTGACCCTTCACAGAGGTCACCTAAACTTTCCTCTGGGTCAACGCTGTCTCCACCCTCTACTTCAGTCAAGGAATCTAAGAGGCTGTCCACTTCAAAAACCGTGAGTAAAAGCCAGGTTAAATCTCTTACTTTGACTCCATCGTCGACAATTTCTGTGACTTCTTCTGCCCCATCGTCGACTGTTACTGTCTCGACGACGGCCATTACTTTGCCTATTGTGTCGACAAAAAGCCTGTTCTGGAAGAACCGTCGACAAGAAAGTCGTCGACGAAGTCTCCGTCGACGTCGAGCCCATCGACGAAGGTTCCATCGACGAAGCCTCCACCGTCGACGAAGGTACTGTTATCTGTGAAGTCTACGTCTGCTGTGTCGACGATGTCATCGTCGACGACTGTCCCGTCGACGACTGCATCAGCGAAGACCCCTTCGACGACGATCCCGTCGACAACGTGTCCGTCGACGATGATCCCGTCGACAATGATCCTGACGACGACGAAGAGCTCGTCAACGAAGAACCTGTCGACGAAGAGCTCGTCGACAAAGAGCCCGTCGAAGAGGAGCCCATCGACGATGATCCCGTTGACGACGAAGAGCCCTATTAGAATGGCACTTGTAATTAGGAAACGACACGAAGAGCTATACATATGATCTTGTTGTGTTACTCCACTTGCCTTTGAAATTGAGGGTTTTTTCTGTAATAATTAGTTTGATTAGTGCATTGTAATATTTTTTTTATTATTTGACTTTCATGGCTTATGCCGAATAAAGATTTGAAGTGATTGAGTGCAATGCAGTACCCCAGTGGCTAGATACTTTGTGGATATAAAATCGAGAGGGCTACAGGGTTATTTGATTGAGGTGAAGAACACCTTTGACAGATTCTTGTTCACAAGATTCTGTCTTGAGATGATGCATCATTCCCCAAGTCACTTGCATGCCACCAGAATGTACCAAGGTGCTGTCTAAATGGACAGGTAACGCAGACAACTACGCATGTTTTACTGTTTTGTAGATCTTATAATGATATTAGGTCATTGACATTGTGCCCCCCTCTTTCTATCTCAAGGTATTATCTATCATGAGGTGGCACTTCGCTTTTTGAAAAACCTCTCAAACGTACCTAAATGTTGCGTCATTCTTGATTATATCAAAATCCCCCTTTGTAGAGGACATCCCTTAACCTACTGGGATGATTTGCGTTTTGAGGAAATCCATGATGACCTTTGAGGACTTTTCACATGGGTTTTTACAACCAAAAGATATAGGTTGAATTCAAATGAGAACCTCGGACATTATTGTAGAAATTTTATAAAAGGGTGATGGACATGCGAGTTGATTCATTCAATTTGTCGATTTGCCAGCCTATATCCTCTGATTAGTTCTTGAATGCGTAAATAAGTATGTTTTTAGACAAGTAATGTGTATTTTATATTTTTACTGAATGCTTTCAATTATGAAATTATGATCTTTTTATTGTTCTTTTATGGATGTGTTCATAAATCTGATTAAATAATTGAATTGAGTGCAATGCAGTACCCAAGTGTAATAAACTGGGTGTCATCAAAGTTCCTTTCACAGAAGATTAGAGTTGAGGGGTGCCAGTTCCACGCATACAGATCATCAAAACTACATCGAGAGTATTATTACACAGGGTATAATACTTCTAAAGGTATCAATACTGCACGGAGTGTCATAATCAAAGGCCAGTACCCTTCCTTAAAGTTAGCAACTCCCACCCAGAATATCTGAGCCCGTGCTGTCTGCGTGCCATCAATACTCTTATGCAGAGTATCAGAACCCATGCGGTGAGAGTCGTAGCAACACTGTCATCCAGAGTATCAGAACTCATACGGTCAGCATAGTAGCAATACTCAGAACCCAGAGTATCAGAACCAAATGTGTCAATACCCCCCGGACGAGTTATCAATACCTGATCCAGAGCATAATAAACCAAGGCATTAGTAGCCCCTGGAAGCAACTCAAGTAGCTTGCCCAGAGTATCCATGACTATTGAAGTGCCTTCCCAGTGTGTTTTTGTGGTTTGAGTGTCTGCCATTTATTGCAGTATTATACTTCTACTTGTATTTTGTACTCTTTTGTAACATGCACACGTCACTTTTCTTCTTGTAAGGTATCGTTTGCTACCTCTTGTATTGTATTTGCTTTTGATACATGCACAATTGTCACCATTGCCTCATGTAAGGTAACATTTGTTCTTGTGTTTTGAGTGTCTGCCATTTATTGCAGTATTATACCTATACTTGTACTTTGTACGCCTTTGTAACATGCACACGTGTCACTTTTTCCTCTTGTAACGTATCGTTTGCTACCTCTTGTATTTTGTTTGCTCTTGATACATGCACAATTGTCACTATTGCCTCATGTAACGTAACGTTTGCTTTTGTAACATGCTCACTTGTAATTTTCTCCTCATGTATCATTACTGTTCCTATTGTGAAGCGCTCTGACACCTTCGGGTAGAGTCCGCGCTATATAAAAACGCATTAAATAAATAAATCAAATCAAAATCCTGGGGTCCCGTCACATGGTAAAATACATATCAACTACCCTAGAGTATCAGAAACCTGGGTATCAATGAAAACGCACTACACAGAGACTCAAAACCTAGGATGTCTGTCAGTACCCTTTACCGAGGAAATCAGCACCTCGCCTACAAGTATTAGAACCCTGACTCGTAATAACCAGCAGTTTCATAAAGCACGGATGTTGCCCGCAGTATCGATCTCAGTGGACCCGCCCCTGAGAGCCAGGGTATCCGGTTCCCCGTGCACAGGGCATCTGTGTCCCCCCGCATCCTGTCACAGTATCAGTGCTCTCTCCCTGCAGGCAACCGTGTATCCGCATCTGCAAATTCAGGGGCACGGGATGTTTACTCTGCACGCTCCTCCATCTACAAACACACGCCATCCTTCTCTGCCCATGAGGAATACATAATATCGCCCTGCCCCCTCCCATGCTTCTCTGTGGCCCCTCCCACACACGGGCTGTCAAATGCAGGAAGGAGCTCCTCGCCACTGACCTTCCCCTCCGCTTCCTGGAGGGACCTTCTCGAGTTTGGGGGTACTCGGGGTGAGGGTCTCAGGCTTAGCGCGCGCCGCCTGAGCACTGCTGCGGCAGCGCCTGGCACCGTGCGGTGGGGTTGGAGGGGGTCGACGAAGACTACAGGAACCGGCGGCGCAGTGTCAGGAAGCAGTCCCTCCTCTCAGAGGTCTTCCTTCCCACCTAATCTCTTATGCAGGCTCCCTCTCCCCGCCTGCTTCCAGCAAGGAAAGCACCCGTTAGGTAGCTGTCATCTCAAAGGTCAGCGCTTTGGCAAAACTGCATTATGGGGATTGGAGTTTTTCTGTGATCGTATTATGCAACGTCCCTGCCTATTCTTTGCGAGTCCTGTGGGGAAAAAACTATTTACACGGGACAAAGCCGTCTCTGCTGGCCTTATTTTACACATTTAACCAAGAATTGAAACAGACAGGCGGTGGTAGCTGGGTGTGCATCTTTCATGGGAAATTACGGTCTTCCCTAATTGTCTAGTACCAGTACTAGAAACTACTTAAACACATGGAACGATTTGGGAACACATTACTAAAACCAAAAATTACCAGTGCTTTAAACGGAAATATTGAAGTGCAGGTACTCACTCTTTAGAATACATGCTTGCTCCTCAGAAGTACTGGTACTCTCCCTATAAATATATTGCAACAGTGCTGACAAGTGCAGGTACTCTCTCTTTCAAATTGAAGAAGTGCAGGTACTCAGTACCGAACATTACCTGACAATTTACAGCACTGATAATCACTGAATTAACCACCAACACTAAATTCAGAGTACTATTCGCCACAAGGTGCCACAACGTCTCATCAGGGATAATAAGCGCTATAAACACCAATATAATACTATTTAGTTTTGTTGTTTCCAAGCAAAAGCGCCGAACCCTCACTCAGTCAACAGTAATACTGTCAGTCAAGTCTTCTGTTCCTCAGCAGTAATATTGTCTTGACCCAAGCAACTTTCTAAATTCCTTTCTAAAAGAGACAAGAAATGCTAGCACGTGCGTAAATTGTTCATTTTGCAAACGCTGCTGATTTGGAAATGCACAAAGTATATTTATCAATAATGTTTCCGATGTCACTGCAGAACAGAGTGAAATTATTGTGCGTTCATGTAAACACATTATTCAAAATATAGCTTAGTTTGAATCACTGCGGAATTGGGAAAACAATTTCTCCAGGAACGCATAATAAATCACAAAAGGAAGAGTCTCACAGTGAACTGATACTTTTTTTTTTTTTTTAACTCTGCCACAAAGAAATTGGCAACAAGGAAAAACGTGACAGTACATCTGTTGAGGCTTATTGAATGGGTCACACAAGGGCTAATTTTAATATATTTCGTATGGGGTTAAGGCACCTGCTGCAGAGATCTTTGTGTGCCCAGAAAGTTTGAGGGGGTAATGGTAAGATAACTTTGGTCATTAATGCACTTGCTGGAGGGATCTGTGTTTTGTATAGTCACAGTTTTTACTAATAAAGTAGGTTAGCAGGTTAATGTGCCTGCTGCAAAGCACATCATTTAACATGGAGATAACAGATTTTATGTAGACAGGTATGTGGGTTAATAAAATCTTATTAGTAGAGACAAACCACAGCTGCTTTATGCTTTAAATCCTGACTTTGTGTTTCTCCTAACTTTGCACTCTTAACATACAATACCTTCCTGCAGGGCTTTAAGTGGGTTAAAAAAAAACTGCGGGGGGCGTTGTCTCAAATGGGCGTGTCTTAAACCACGTAAGCGAAAAATCTGTGTTTAGCATAGTGTGTCACCTGGCTGGTAATTTGCTGCACTGTCATTGAATCCAGCTATATATACAACAAGTAACATTACACCTACAACAAGCCAAAACTATTGACTTTGTCAATGGTTGTTAGTTTCATAAGCAACAACTATGACTTCGTTGAATATAATATGACTGTCCTTCAGTTCTGAAATGATGAGACTATGAACGAACTTTAACAAGTCTCTTCGAAGTTACCTCAAAGGCAGTAGAAGGGTGGTACTGCTGCAGAGTTAAGATTTTTTTTTCCACCCGGAGGGTGATGGCAAATATGGAGAGCCTGATGGGACCCGTCTCAACACCTGCTTTTTAGAACTGCCGGTATTCAGCACTGGCGGGACCCGGCCCTCTTAAAGCCCTGCCTTCCTACAAGGACGATATGGGCCTCCTGCACCTTGTGACCCCCATTGTCTTACGTAACATTTTCTGTACATTGATTTACATACTTGGACCTCAGACTGTGAAAACCCCCTTTATTAAACTGACATCAGACTAAAACATCTCTCCATAAAGCTGCTGTCAACTGGTACTATCACATTATTTTTTTTTTTTTTTTTTTTTTTAAACCTTTATTACAAAGTTCAAGAGATATACAAGTATGGGCCTACAACCTTCAGGCCGGCCGCTAGTAGACAGTGAGACCATAAAACACATTTATAAACACAAGCGGCAAGCAGTAAAAGTCCCACAGATCAAAAATATCATTTGCGGCTACATTTCCCAAACATCCCAAATGGCGGTTTCATTTTAAATGAAAAACGAAAAACAAACCCACAAGGCGGCAAAAATCTAGGCAACATTATGTGCTCCCCTCGGGAGGGCCCTACCAACCTACGAGAATAGGAAGGGGGGGAAGGGCAGGGGCAGAGACAAAGTGGTCACGATAACACAGAATCAAGGGAATGTGCAGACTAGGGAGACAGGGCCGCCGCCAAGTCGGGCGTCAGTGGCGGGGTACAGATCCCGCCGCGATAGGAGTTCCAGGGGCCCCACACCTTTACCCATTTCCCAGGCTTGCCTCTCGCCACATACACAACCTTTTCTCGGAACATACACCAATCCATATTTTCCTTCCGTACCGAAATCGTGGGTGACCTCTGGGAGCGCCACAATTGTGCTATGTCACGCTTGGCCACCATATATCCCAATGTCACCCACCACGTTTGCGTCACCGTGTAATCAGTCGGCTCCCACACATTCAACAAACACCTCCTAGCCTTGGGGAACAGCGCAACATGCGTGACCGCTTGCAACACCGCATGCACACCACGCCAGAATCGAGTCACCTCCGGACATTCCCACAAAATGTGGAAGAAGGTCCCTAACAAGCCACACCCACGCTTACACATCCCATCCACCACATATCCCATACGCATCAGGCCCGGTCCCGTAACGTAGACCCTGTGGAGTATTTTGAGCTGGACGAAACGAAGGCGGGCCGGTATGGCCACCTCTTTCGGGGAGGCCACCGCAGATACCCAATCCTCGTCGTCCAGCTCCAATCCATCAGCGACCCATGCCTCACGAAGGGCGGCCAGCAGTCCCGAGCGATCGTTGATGAGCTTTTTATAGATCAATGAGATAGTGCCATCCGGTACATGCCCGTCTAGCACTCTATCTTCCAAAGGGGAGCACTCCGGGATGGACGCGACCTCCGGGAACACGGAACACAACGCGTGACGAACCTGTACATACCGGAAGTACTCCCTGTCATGCAACTGGTATTCCGCTTTCAGCACATCAAACGTTTTAAATCCCCCCTTCGTCCAAAGATCGCCCACCCTGCTGATGCCAATCGTGTCCCACTTCTCGAAGCCTTTCGTCGTTGCTGATGCCAATCGTGTCCCACTTCTCGAAGCCTTTCGTCGTCCACAAACAACCCAGTCGCTCAGAAGCATACAATGGCGTCGCCCGGGTCAACCGATCCTTCCACCCCATCGCCGAGTTTGCCGCATGCCACACCCGTACCGCGACCCGTGTCGGACCCGTCAAACGTGCGTCGAGCGATCTAGAGTAGAGCGCACGATTGTAGTCGCCACCCGGCAACAACAATTTGTCCATTTCAAAAGCCGGATTAAGGGCGGGCCCATAAAGCCCGTGGTTTATCGCAGCCAGCTGGGAGGCCCAGTAATAACGTTTGATGTCGGGGAGGGCGACCCCCCCATCGTACCACGGGAGCGTCAGCTTCGCGAGGGCGATCCGCGGCCTCCCATCCCAAAACAGTTGGCGTTGCAGACCCTCCACCTCTCGAAAGTAACTAGCCGGAACAACATCCATCGTGTTTTGTAAGGCATATAAAAACCGTGGCAATGACATCATCTTAAACAGCGCCGCCCGGCCGAGCGGCGAGAGCGGCAAGCGCCTCCAACGCGCCACATCCGCCTTCAAACGTTGGAGGGGGGGGAGTAGGTTCTGTGTGTATCGGGCCGCAGAGTCCAGGGTAATAAAAATACCCAGATACTTGAATCCCTGTTGAGCAACCTGGATAGGACAACCCCGCGGGAGGATAGGAGCCTCCCCTGAGAGGACATATACACAGGACTTAGCCCAGTTGATGACTAGGCCTGAGTTCCGGCCAAAGGAATAGAGCACATCCACTAACACAATCAATGATTCACGCGGGGAAGCAAGATACAAAAGAATATCGTCCGCATAGAGAGAGACTCGATCCTCATACTCAGGAGTCCATCGAAGACCACGAATCGAAGGGTGCCACCGCAGCCACTCCGCCAGGGGCTCCAAGGCGAGAGCAAAGAGGAGAGGCGACAGCGGGCAACCCTGTCGCGTGCCCCTGCCCAATTCAAAAGGAGCCGATACTCTACCATTCACCACCACCTGCGCTAGCAGTCCGGAATACAACAATTTCACCCAGCCAATGAATCCCGGGCCAAACCCAAACTTCTCCAGCGTCGCCCAGATATATGGCCACTCAAGCGTGTCGAACGCCATAGTGGCGTCCAGGGACGCCAAAATGGCTGGCTCACGTATGAACGGAACCCTCGAGAGCACCCCATGCAGACGCCGCAGGTTAAGCGCGGTGTTGCGATGAGGGATAAAACTGGACTGGTCCTGATGGATCAGATCGCACACCACGCTGACCAGCCGATTAGCCAGCACCTTGGCCAGAATTTTCGGTTCCGCATTCAAAAGCGAAATGGGCCTATAAGACGTGACCCGATCACGCGGCCTCCCCTCCTTGTGAATAACCACAATAGTGGCTAGACGCTGGTCCAGCGGGAGGGAACCCGCCGCCCGGGCCGCGAGGAACATATCACGAAGATGCGGCGCCAATGTATCCGGCCGCAATTTGTACAATTCAATGGGAAGGCCATTAGGACCCATGGCCTTGCCAGAGGCGACTGAACGTATGGCCAGGGCGATCTCCTCAGATGTCGGAGTCTCGTCCATCAACGATTTATCCTCCTCCGAAAGGGAAGGCAACGCAATATCTTTAAGCAGGTCGCGGGAATCCTCTTCCGAGCGAGAAGATACCGGGGAATACACCCCGCGGAAATACTCTGCGAAGCAATCAACAATTTCCACCGGATCAGTAACACACACACCATCCACTCTCTCAACCAGCGGAACAACTCGACTCGCTCTCTCCTTTTTATCCAGCCACGCAATCAGTTTTCCAGCCTTATCACCCATATCATACAGTCGCCCCTGTTGCTCCCTACTCAGGCCCCTGGCCGCTTCGGTGACTAGGGCCTTGTAGTCCGCTTGTTTGATTCTGAGAGCATGCAGTTTGTCGTCCGTGACACCACAATCCAGGTCACCCTCCAACTCAGTTATCTCAGACTCGATACGGGTCACCTCCTCCCGCTCACACCTCTTGGAATGGGAAATAAGGGACAGGGCTTCCCCCCGGAGTACCGTTTTGAACGCCTCCCACAGAGAAACAGCAGACGACACCGATCCCACATTATCTCCAAAATATTGCTCAAGGGATTTAATCAAATCTGCACGAATTGCGGGATTATGCAGGTACCAGGGGTTGATCGGGACCACCCTCCCCTCCATCCCCGGGACAATATCAAAGTGTAACAAGAGCGGGGAGTGGTCTGAAATACCCCGAGCAAGATGTCGCACCTCCCCGACCCTCCCCGCCTGTGCCGCTGGCATCAGAACATAATCAAGTCTCGAAAGACTACCACGAGCCCCGGAATGAAAGGTGTATTGTACCTGCGCAGGGTATTTTAGCCGCCAACAATCCACCAGACCCAGGGTATCTAAGAGGCCAGACAACCAAGTTTGGGCCTGGGGGAGATCCCTGGGTGGGTGACGATCCTCAGTTCCGGAGACCACAGCATTAAAATCCCCTCCAACCACTAGAATCCCCTCCGGCAGCCCAAGAAGAAGGCGCCCCAAATCAGCAAAAGTAGTCGTCTGCAACCCCGGCGGGACATAAACAGAAACCAAAACAACCACTTTACCCTCCCATCTACCCACCAGAGCCGTATATCGCCCCCTGTCATCATGGAGCACCTCGTCAACCTCCAACGGGAGCGAGGTTTTAACCATAATGCCCACACCCCTCGAACCAGAGGTGAAGCCCGAATGAGCCACAAGGCGATAGCCCCGCCTATTCATAGCGCAGAAGGAATTACCAATAAGGTGTGTTTCCTGCAAGAACACAATATCAGGTGAAATCCGTTTTAAAAACTGCAGGACCACCCCCCGTTTTATCCTGTCCCCCAGTCCGTTAACATTCCAGGAAAGAAGTCTCAGTCCCCTACCCCCCATCACAGCCAAAACCAATCAGTCCCCTCCCAGAGAGCACCTTGAATATAACACAACAATATGTCTGCCTTGTGGTACAAACAAACAATACCCAACCCCAACCCAACATTCCAAACAAAACTCCCCCCTCCCTGCACCCCTGCATGAGCCCAAACAGCCCCCCCAACTTGCAGTGTGCCTGTCGCCCCTGCATGGACTAAACTACAAAGACCCCCTAGAGGAGGAAAGAGAACCCCCTCGAGACACACCACAACCTCCAAGGGAGGGGGAGCAAGGCACGACAGTCAAGAAACCCTGAGCACAGCCGAAAAGGGGCATCATCAGGAATTAGCCCCAGTGTCAATACCTCAGGCCCGATCCAGTGGGCACTCTCCTCCCGCGGCCCCCATACCCTCTCGATCATGTCCCCTAGGCAAAGTATCCAACCAGTCCCCGGCCGTCTCCGGACGGTCAAAGAAATGAGAGCGACCCTCGGACTCCACACGCAGCCTGGCCGGGAAAAGCATGGCGTATTTCAAGTTCATATCTCGGAGCCGCCGCTTGACGCCCATGAAACCCAGCCTCTGCTTCTGGACCGCTTGCGTAAAGTCAGGATAGAAGTTCACCTCCACGTTCTCCAGCTTAAGCGGCCCCTGCACTCTAGAAGCTTGTAAAATCGCATCCCTGTCCCGAAAGTTGAAGATACGGGCAATAAGAGGCCGCGGGGGAGCTCCGACCTTCGGCTTGCCACCAGGAACTCTATGGGCCCTCTCCACCGCAAAGAATTTACTCAAACCTCGAGGCTGCAGACGATTAGAAATCAGATCCTCCACAAAGAGATCCGCTGCCGAATCCTCCTGTCCCTCAGGCACCCCGATAATGCGAACGTTGTTCCTCCGGGCCCTACTCTCGGAATCCTCCAGTCGCCGATCCGTGAGCGCACTGGCCTGCGGGAGCCGACGTACCTCCGTCTGGAGGGCCGCCACCTCAGTCGTGAGGCCCGACGCGGTATGGGCCAAAGAGTCAACCCTATCATTTGTCTTGGAAAGATCTGCCCTAACAAGGTTAACATCGATGAGAACCGCGTCGAGTTTGTGCGCCAGGGTATCAAATTGTTGACCCACCGAGGTCTTCATCTCCGCTATGGCGCCCATGACGTCCTGCAAAGTCAGATCCGTCGGCAAATCCGGGGCATCCGCGGGGCACTCAGGAGACTTATGCGACCCGCCGGGAGACCCTTTCGGTAGGGTGTAGCGATCCATAATGTTGGCTTGAGTTGCAGCGCCACGCCGGGCCGATTTGGCCTTCAGCCTCTCTCCATCCTGCTTCGTCGCCATCGTCCTGTATCCCGTAAACCCACGAGTCCTGCCGCGGAGAGCGAACAATCGAGGCTAAGGACCCCAGAGGTCACCTCAGGAAGGCGGAGCAGGTCCCCGCAGGGCAGGCAGGGTCCCCCAGCGAGGCAACCACCACACAAAGAAGCGCCGTGATCCCACTTGCGATAATGGCAAGGGGGCTCAAAAGCGAAAGTGAAAGTGTGGGGTACGCGGCTCGCCAGGCTCGTCCCGCCGTTGTTATTCACTTCTCCACTGGATCACCCCCCAACTCAAGTCCGGGGTCAGGAGAGGAGCAGGCCGCAAACTTCAATCGATGCCCATCACGGCACACGGGGTCCGATTCAAAAACGGAAAACGGGCACCACCTCGGCTCAGGTTCACCAACACAGTCCCCTCAACCGAATCAGGATGAAGACAGGATAGATGTAGGAGGTCGCAGAGGTCCTCGGGAGCCTCGCACCTACGCGGCCATCTTGGTTACGCGCTAGGCTCCTCCCTACTATCACATTATTAACCATATCACAATTCCTATGCCAATTACCCCTGACTGTGACCCCATGCCAGGAATATGACAGACTTTGACATCTCAGTATGAATATGATGTCACACTGTGACGTGGTTTCAATAACTAGATGTCAACCTGTGTCATATCATAAACCATAAGCCAGATTGTAACATTAGTTTAGGCAGACCTCAGGCTGAAAACCTACAACAAGTCCAGTCTGCGCAAATGTGGAAAGTGATAGCTGTGCACATAGCAACCCAGAAGAAAACCAACCAGAAACAGAACATTGATGTAAGAAATGGTAAGCCCGCTTATAGAGCTCAAAGAAGCCCGGACGAACAGAGAAGGAGTGCAATTACAGGAGGAATTTGATCTCCTTTGGAGCTACAGCGGTGCAGCAATGTTGCAGCTCCAAGATGGTGGCGGATTAGCAGCGGTTCCCTGCGACAGGGTGCACGCGTCAAGAGGCTGCGAATCCCTATTCACCTTCTGTAACCATGAGCAAGGTCGCACGGAAGAAGGACCAGGAGATGGAGGGCCCATTGGCGGGGGACAACGCTGAATTCTTGCCTGACAGTGGCAGTCCCGCTCAGCCACCTGAACCTATTCTACAGGCCATAACGGTCACCCAAAAAGTGTTAGAAACCAAAATAGACACCCTGGGAGCAGACCTGGAACTCCTGAGGGATGATCATTACGCATAGTAGAGCGTGTTACCATGGCAGAAAGCGATCCAGCCGATGTACCTTCAGTCCTGGCATCGGTGAACAAGAAGCTGGCCAGTATGGAGGCTAAGGTCTGCACGCTTAAACTTTAGGCTGAAGACGCCAAAAAGCAGTCACTCTGAAACAACATAAGGGTGCTAGACCTGTCTGAGAGAATCGAAGGAACCAACATGGTGGCCTACCTGGAGGCGTGGAATCGAGAGAAAGTGGTGCCGGAGGGTTTATCCTCCTTTGTGTGCCCCGGAGCTGGCCCACAGTGTACCAACCTAACCTCTGCTTCTGGGGGCACCGCCTCCGCCTGTCGTGGCCTGACTCCTGTACTATTGATAGGGCTGGATTATTGACTACCTGATTATCTCCAAGAATCCTCTCAGGTCACCAGGATCTTTTTATCTGCTAAATAGTGTAGAGGGGAGGAAATCCAATTATTAGTACATATTCACCCAAATCAAATCTCATTTAGGAAGGACCACTGACTCAGAATCTAAAATTTATAAGATTTTATTCCAACCAAAAATAACTGCACATACAAACACCTTAGTATAAGGTGTAGAAGATAAATGGGCACTAAAACAAATGCAAGTCTGCGCAGGAGTCTCATACGACTCAGAACAAAAAGAATAACAAGCTCAAGAAGCATAAGAAATGCAATGGTCAATCCAATATCTACATTAGGAATCATTAGCCTAAAAGAAAACAGTTAGTCTTTCCCTACTCTATCTCTAAAGTGACATCCCTGCTTAGCATTTCCCATCCCAGGCAAGAGAATATAAGGTGTCAGAAGTGAAGACTTCCTAAGAAGTACATTCTCTTAGTCAGAGCTCTTTCAAAGATGCTCCTTCTAGCTCCCCATCTAAACCTCAACTGCTCCACCCACGGGGCACTGTCCCTAACACAAAATCCCCAAAACGTAGAAGACGCCCTTCGGCACACCTCTTCGGTTAGGTCTTCTTCCAGTACTTTTCCAGCGAAACTTGTCTCTCATCCAACAACGGTTAGCTTGACCTTGGGTCCCAGGCACCTTCTCCGCTGAAAGTATCATCCTCACATTCCAATGTACTCCCCTCTTAGCTTCTCGTACCATCCTAACTTCTAAAACAAAGCGCTAGTCTCACTAACAAACTAAATGTCCTTGCACCTGCAACAGAAACATGGGAACGAAAGACTTTTCTCTTCTCTAAGATTTCCATTCTCCTGCATCCCAAAGCCTTTACCAAGGGAAATCATTTTCGACCTACAACGTTCAGCTAACATAAGAAAATGAACAGGCCTTTCTCTTCAAACGTATATGCGATCAGGCCTTTACACTGTTAAACACATTACTGAATCACATTCTAAGCTTTAGTTCATCACTTTTATACGTACTTGCACGTGTAACTTTAACATGACACACGTTTAACCTAATACATTGCATTACGTAAAACTAATCATTACGCTTTTACTAAAATACATTCACGATAATCTGCAACGTTATTTGTCACGAAAAGCATGGTTACATTTCCCAATCACCTCTATGTTAAATGAGTCTAGTAATACATTTCTATGACACCCTTAACCTACATCGATTAATATGCGGGTGCTGACTAACAGTGAATATGGTGCACCCCTACAAATTTCAGAATAACATGACACTCTATCAGTTCCCCCCTTTGATGACAAATGTCATCACACCATTAACTCCCTTGGAGAAAGAACCGACCTAAACAGTACTTGTTGCCATCCTCCCCTGTCGGAACCTCTCCATATTCTTGATATTCTGATACTGACTGTCCTGCAGTCTAGCCATTCGCACTTAACTCGCTCTGAGAGCTCTTTCAATTCTGTTTCCTCTGTACCACTTGTAGGCTCTGATGAGACCCCACAAGCAGATCACAAAAAACACAACAATGATGAAGGGTTTTAGCACAAACCCAAGGAAACCTTTTCCCAAATTCGCAAACCATCTTCCCACACAACCAAATCCTTTACCAACCTTTTCCCACACACCTTCTTCAGTCAAGTCCTCAATCTCTTGATGAATCGTGGTAATGTTATCTATATATCTCTCCAGGTCCTTGCTATTGTCTGGAATATACGTACAACATTCCTGAACTTTCAATAATTTACAGACTCCGCCCTCTTTTGCCAATAATACGATTCTGCAAAACCATCGTCCTTATCGATAACATCTCTCCATCCACCAGTATCAATGACCTCGCGATCTTCATTGACAACTCATCAACCACAGTTGACAACCTTCTTATCTTCACATCATTCAGAATCACACCCACACTTGGTATCATCGCTCCAAAAACATCACCAATCACTGCTCTCGCACTCACAGCTCTCCGTACTTTAGAATGATGTCCAGTTTCCAAAAACTCCAAATCTTCCGCATGATAGATTTTCGGAAAAATGGTAGCTAAATAACATGTACCATATCAATTCGCAGGCAACCTCACATAGGCATTTCTTCCACACACATAATACAACGTTGGAATCACTTGCACCGAACCTTGCAAAAAGTTCTTAGCAGAATCTTCCATTGTAAAGGTATGGTCACACGTACTTTGTCCTACCGAAACCTTTTCATAGTAGGTCTGAGGACGTCTCACACACAACTTCCCCTTTTGCACCTGGTCCAATGCTATGGAACCATAACTCCCCTTAGATCTGTGTAATCTCTCCTCGTCAGTCCAATCTACTGGACTATCTCCTGTATTTCGTGTCTGTGTTCGTTTTCTATATCTATCTTCTACTTGACCTACAAACTTCTTTTCTGTATCTGACAATGAACATGTCAAATTATGTTGGTGAGCATAAGCCGTATCCAATTCCAAAGACGGCATGAAGTACTTCCGGAGTCTGTCCTCTGACTTGTAATAATCATACTTATTCAAATGCTTGTAAGCTGGAACTTCGGGAAGTACTGCATCGTAATTGGAAAAGAAATACTCAAACTGTCTTCTCTCATAAAAGATACTAAGCAACAAACTACAAGAAATTCCATACGTTAGTGGAAGGTAACTGCATGCACACATAGCAATCTTTCACATCCATAGCATCCACATATTCATACAACAGTTTTGCATAAGCATTAAGCTTAAAATCACTTCTAGATATATCTATGTGAAATCTATGACTCTCTTTGAGTAGCAAAGCTCTTTTAGCTCCTATAGTAACCCCCTTTGGCTAGAAGTGGTGGATGTAGGTGTCCCCTGTACCTCTCCCTCCTGCTCATGTGAAACGATATATGAGACTACAACTATTCCAACTATATAAACTATCACCAATCCTAAGAGTGTACCTATCACTAATTTAGCTCTACGGTGAGTATTTCCAGCATCTGCCGTCTTTGCAAAGTTCTCAAAGTTCTTGGCTCTACAGCAACAAGTGAGAGTCTCTTTCTCCTCCAAATATCGCTTGTCAACCAGTTCAAACGACACTTCAAAAGCTGGAAATCCCCTTACAATTTTCAGTTCCTTGTTTACACAGTCCACAAAAAGACTTCCCTAGCCCTCTTTTGTCGACTTGACGGAAAGTCCCTAAATGTATTCTTCTTCCACTCGGGCCTAGGTTATCTTCTTCTTTGGACTTTTATATACAGCAAGGTTTTTACCTTCAGTCCAGGATAAGATCAGCTCCCAAAATCTCCAAGACACCTTGCAAAAGTTCAAGACGAAGCACCACTAACTCTTGATGCGGTGGTACAATACCAAAAGTTGGAAAAACCAGCGTCTTCAACATCAGTTCACGAATCTTGCTCAGAAGTGGTGGATTTGGAATATTGAGAGTCAGTATTCCTTCGATTTCCACCCCTGGAACCAGTAACAGCACGACTACTTTCAGGTTCGGTGAATCGCTGACCAGCGTCAAGGAACTCAGCCTCCCCGTGCTCAATACACCTGGCACCAGTCACAGCGTATGTCCACTCTTGTTCTCCTGGACCTCCTAAGGTTAGCTCGAGCTCGCTCTTCGTCACTTAGTTCAGATTCAGACGTTTCAGAAACTGGGGCAAGATCTCTTTCAGGTGCCAATCTCAAGTTCAGCCGCCTCTGACTCACGGGCCAAACTCTTTCTGCTTCTGTGGCACTTCTGCTGTCCCTTCGAGTATCCTGTGCACTACTTCCTTCTTCAGCAGAATTTGACTCTACTCCACCCACAGCGACACTTTCTCCGTCTGAGTCAAATTCGGGGCTTCGATTTGCACAACCCCTTTCATTTCAATCTAGTGCACAACCAACTCCAACAGCAACCCTCACAGCTTGGCTCTCAGGTGACCCTGCCACCTCAGTTGCATTTTCATTTACGAGAGGGGCTGTATCTTCCAAGGGTGCTGGAACTCTGTGGGTATGGGAGACATGCACCCAGTTCATCAGTCCTCCACACTTCACTGCCGTGTTCGTGACCAGTATTACCTGGTACGGGCCACGCCAACGAACATCCAGGCAACTCTTCCTCACGTGTTTACGCACAAGCACCCAGTCTCCCGGGCACAAGTCGTGGCACAGGTCACTTGCGGCTGGAACAGTTGCTGCTTGCACCTGCTGGGACACAGAACGGACTACGTCAGCCAGTCCCTTACAGTAGTCGAGAATCAAGTCATCAGTGATGTTAATCAAAGCAGTGGCAGGTATTGCTGGTACTCGCATTGCCCTCCCCATTAAGATCTCATGTGGTGACAACCCCGTTCTCCTATCAGGAACACTACGAAGGCTCATGAGGGCCAAGGGCAGTGCGTCAGGCCATTACAGGGAGGTCGAAGAACACACTTTCGCCATCCGCGCTTTCAAAGTCCCATTAACTTGTTCCACAATCCCAGAAGCCTCTGGTCGGTAACTGCAATGCAATCTCTGATCCACATTCAAGGCAGCACAGAGCAATTTCATGATTTCGCTATGGAAGTGTGTCCCTCTGTCTGACTCCAAAGAGGTCGGAAAACTGAACCTCGGGATAAGCTCCTTCAACAACAGCTTAGCTACAGAGAGTGTGTCACACCTACGTGTTGGGTAAGCCTCCACCCATCTTGAAAAGACACATACCACCACTAAGATGTACCTCAACCCATTACACTTCGGCATCTCAATAAAGTCCAACTGCATCCTATTGAAAGGCCCTCCTGACCTTCCAATGTGACTTAAAGTCACGGCAGTTCTTTTTCCTGCATTCATCTGCTGACATGTAACACACCTCTGGCATACAGCTTCGGCGACCGCACAAAACTTCGGATTGTACCATGTCTGTCTGAACACTCGCTCCATCGCATCTCTGCCAAGGTGTACTGCACCATATATCAGTCTTGCCATTGGACTCGACAGACATTCCGGCAGCACAGCTCGTCCATCACTCGAAACCCAGACATCCACATCTCCCTTCTCACATCCCAATCTTATCCAGCCATCCCTTTTTTGATAAGGAACCTCATCCTGCAATCGTTTTAGCTCCTCCCATGTATCGGCCATGGCTAACATCATGCTGAGATCAGTTCTTTCTTGGCTTTCTCCAGTGTACCCTCCCGTAAATATGCATCCTTGTTCTGCACAGAATTGGGCAACTTCGTCAGCATAGTTGTTACCTAAAGACACAAAATCACTCCCTTTAGAGTGGGCAGAACATTTGACAACTGCAATTTCTTTCGGACATTGTAATGCTTCCAACAACTGTCTCACATATTCCCCATTTCTGATGGGCGAACCTGAAGATGTCATAAACCCTCTCTGTGACCATAACTGTCCGAAATCATGAACAACACCAAACCCGTACTGACTGTCGGTATAAATCTTTATCCGAATCTGATGAGCAGCCAAACAGGCACGGGTCAACGCAATGATTTCAGCTACCTGTGCGGAGTGTACTCCCTCTAAACAAGCAGCTTCAACCACCCCTGTGATGGTACATACAGCAAATGCTGCTCTCAATCAACCAACATTGTCTCTTAGACATGAACCGTCCACAAAGAAAATGTCATCAGGGTCAGGAAGCGGTTCATCAACAATGTCTGGTCTCGGTTTGGTGCATAATTCAGTCACATCGAGAAAATCATGATCCTCACAATCTTCACCATCTGCATTTGGAATAGGCATCAATGTTGCCAGATTTAAAACAGAACACCTCTTCAAAGTTACATTTTCTGCAGCAAGTATGACTTGCTCGTAATGTGTCAGCCTGTTGTTCATGAGGTGCTGTGTTTTAGTCCTTGTCATCAACAGTTCAACAGAGTGTGGCATATAAACTGTGAGTGGATGTCCCATTACAATACTCTCACATCTTTCAATACTGACACCTGTTGCAGCAACCGATTTAAGACATCCGGGCAACACAGAAGATACTGGATCTAAAGTAGCTGAAAAGTAGGCAACTGGTCTACGGACACCTCCATGATTCTGAGTCAGGACTGACAATGCACAACCTTCTCTCTCGCAACAGAACAATGTGAATGCCTTGTTGTAGTCCGGCATCCCCAAAGCGGGAGCGCGACACAGGGCTTCTCTCAGCCTCAAAAATGACATCAAACAGTCGTTGTCCCATGGTAGCGGATCACTCACATCCTTGTTCGTCAGCCGTTGCAAAGGCTTCGCTTCAAAGGAGAAGTTGGGAATCCATTGGTGACAGTAACCAACCATCCCCAAGAACATTCTGACTTCTCTTTGAGTGGTGGGCACAGGCATATTCATAATTGCCTCAATACGATCTGGTGACAACTTCCTCTTGCCCTCCTCAATTCTGTGACCCAAATACTGCACTTCACTCAGACAGTACTACAATTTGTTCGGAGACACCTTGTGTCCATTCTCTGCCAAATGATTCAGTAAAGCAATGGTATCAATCCTGCAAGCGTCTTCAGTTTCTGAAGCAACGAGCAAGTCGTCAATGTATTGCACCAGCACAGAGTTCTGCGGCAACACGAGACTTTCAAGATTCTTCTTCAGGATCTGATTAAAGATCGATAGACTCTCTGTGTACCCCTGTGGGATACGACACCACGTTAACATACGGTTCTCCAGCCGGAAAGCAAAAAGAAATTGGCTTTCCTCAAGGAGTGGAATCAAGAAGAATGCTTGACACAAGTCGATCACTGTAAACCACTCAGCTTCACATGGGATTTGAAACAGGATCCCAGATGGTTTCGGTACCACCGGACAACATGGAACAACTATCTCATTGATTTTTCGCAGGTCTTGCACAATCCTGAATTTCCCACTCGGTTTCTGTAGTCCCATGATAGGTGAATTACATGGGCTACCCATGATCTCTTTCAGAATTCCCTGCTTGATCATAGACTCAATTACAGGTTTGATCCCTGCAAATGTCTCAGGTGACAAATTGTACTGGGGTGTCCTAGGAAATTCTACATTCGGCTTGACCTGTATCTTCACTGGCTCTACACCTTTAACCAATCCGATCTCTTCTCCACTCAGGTCCCACACATCAATTGACACACAATGCCTCTAATCAAGTGGAAGCTCCTCCACTGTCAGCGCCGGGTACATTTCTATACACACGTGCTGATTTGCAACCTTAAAGGTCGCATCATCATCCTTTGCCTGTACTTCAACTCCCTTCGGTGTGCAACAGATGGTGCAATTCAGCTTGCACAACAGATCTCTTCCTAACAGGCAAACTGGACTCGAGTCGCACACCACGAACTGGTGTCGATCTTTGAAGGTTCCTATTCTCACAGGAATTGGCTCTGTCAGTGGGCTAGTCAGTTTCTTATTTGCTACGCCAACAACTTGGATCGATTGCCCTGAGAGGGGTAGGTTAGGGACTACTGCTGATCTTACAGTAGACCGGATAGCACCAGTGTCAACCAAAAAAGTGGTAGGGTGACCATCAATATCTGCTTCTACAAATGGTCCCCTCTGGTCTACCTCCAAGACTGCTCCAAGCATGCAGTCTTCCTCCCCTCTCAGGCACCGTCATGCCAACGGGTCTGGATCAAACTCCACGCACCCTTCGAACAAGGGCATCTGTTGGTAATTTCAAACTCCTTGCTGAACATTTTGGACCCTAGGTGGCTGAGGAACTTGTACCTGCGGACTGCTAATCCCCCCTTTCACCATCCTAGGTCTAGTCACAGTGGGAACCATTTCAGGTACAGGGACCTGAGCTATCTCTACTTCTTGCTGCACCTGATTCATCTGATTCAAGGGACACTCGCTGTGAGAAAGTGGCTCTGTATATACTGTTCCCAAATAGGTACAGGGTGTACAGAGTCCACAGTCCCCAGAGGCTTGGCAGAGGCTAAAGTTAGATATAACCTTACTCTCTAAAGTGGTAGCTTGGTCGAGCAGTAAGGCAGTATCAGATGACAGTGTAAAGCATTTGTTGTACACACTCAGTCAGCAAATGGTCTCACACACTCAATAACTGAACTCTAGGCCAATGGTTTATATATAAAAAAAATATATGCTTGTTTTATTTTAGAACCAACAATTGGAATTAAAATATACTTTCTCAGAAGGAGATGCTTTATATAAATACTTTTGCAATATGCAATTGACTTTTGTAAACAGTTACAAGGGGTTGCAATAGGCAACACTATTTTAAACACAATAATGCATTGAGTTCAATGGAAGTTTCATGTTATTTGCCACAGATTACTTTTAGGATTACTTTTGGAATTCTAGGGCTGGATCCTAGATTCAGTCCTGGGTCAGTACTTGGAATCAAGTGATAAAAGTCGACTTAATTACTGTGATGATTTTTAGACAATATTTTGCTATTTTAAAAGTTGACACTTAAAAAATATTTCATAGAAAAGAGTCAATGATTGGCAGAAAATTCAAGTTACAGGTATAGCATGTTCTTGTTACTTTTCTAATCCAGTACTGGGTACCTAGACTCAGTACTGGGACCTTTATCCAAAACAGGTAAGTAATTACGTTTTCAGATATTATACGATTTTTGTAGAATATTTAAAGATTGCAGAAATTTCACAGAAAAACAGTCAATGATTTCCTATGGGAGAAAATTGGGTTACTGGTAAGTACAGTTGTAAGTATTTTTCAGAGTTAGTGCTAGGCACCAAGATCCAGCACTGGGAGCTCACCTAAGAGCAGGTGAGTATTTTCGTTTTCGTTACTCGGCTGATTTTTGGTGAATATTTTAAGATTTGAAAAATTCACATTTAGAAGAAATTTCAGGAAAAAGCCAGTCAATGTTACCCTATGAGGAAAATACAGTTATCGGTTTAATGGTAAGTACTCGACTGGCAGAGTTGAGGTTCTGGGCATAGACTCAGGGGTCCCCCAGGGTCAGGTAGGTACAGTTGGTTCACCCTCAGCATCTTTAGGGCGGCCGAGTGCAGAGAGAGTTAGGCCCAATGTTATCCTATGAGGGATAGGGGGGCCTTGGTTGGTGGCTTCTGACTAGCAAGCCACGCGGCTGTGGGAGCTGGGCTCCTGGTCACTCACTCAGGGCAAGTGGGGAAGTAGGTAGGTGTAGAGGTTGCACTGCCAGTGCCACTCGGGCGGCTGGGTGCAGGGTGCTTTTGAGCCTTCGGGCACTCAATTGATTTCAATGGGAAATCTCCGGTTTAGAAAAAGGCTGCAAGCTCGGGGACAAGGATTCTTCAGGTGCCACCACCACTTCGAGAGGTAAGTTGGGTAGTTGGAGGATAGGTAGGTACCCCGGGATTGGGCACAGGGGGCCGCGGGGCGCCGCGTGCAGGGGTGCCTTTTGATGTCGGGAAATCTTACCCTCTGATGATCGCGGTAGGGGGGGCACCTTGTTCTGAGGCTGCAGGCTTCTTCAGGAGTGTCGAGGGAGGTCCTTGGGTGCCGGACTCGGGGTCACAGTCGCCGTGGGGTCGTCCTCGTGGTCTTTGTTCACTCCGGCACTGGCCAGGCTTGGCTGGTGCAGAGTGTGCTGGGTTTGCGGTTCCGGGCTGCTGCCAGGGATTAAAAGTAGGTTTTGAGTAGAGCCTCTACTCATGGGAGTCCCAGGGGCTTAGAGCCAAAAGGTAGCCAGATCCTCCGGGGTTTGTGAGGTTGCTGGCCGCAAGAGATGCCGGGTTGGAGCAGGAGCAGGTTCGAGGGTCGACAGGCCGGTAGGGCTGGGGCCAAAGCAGTTGGTGTCTTCCTCTTCTTAGCATCTGCAGGGCAGGTCTTCTTTCTTCTTGCTCTTCTTTTTATTCTTGGAATTTGGGGAAGGAAGGTTCAGGGTGCCCCTAAACACTAGATTTAGGGGCGTTACATGTAGGTGAAGGGCAGGGGCTAATGGGTCCCTGTCCTGGGGTGGGTACACCCCCTATCCTGCCCCTCTCCTGTGGGAGGGGGGCAGGAGCCTAGTCCGGATTGGGCAGGGCTTCCCATCTTCAAGATGGCGAGAGCCCGGAGATGTGCTTCACCTCGCCTCCCCCACCTGAGGGGTGGGGTTGGCAGGCTGGCACATCCCCTGTCCTTATTTGGGGTTTCCGGCCAAGCTTCCCGCCAGAGTGGGGGGTTGCAGTGGCCTGGGGAAGCTCACAGAGGCGGCATGCCTTTGAAGCTTCCCCCTGCCCATCCTGGGGGAGGAGATTTAGCACCTCGCCCAGGATGTGCATTGTTGCAGACCCAGGAGAGCAGGGGCTCTCCTACCCAGGAGTCCAGCAACATGTCTGCTGTGTGGCAGCCTAGGCAGCCTCAGAACAGACGTGGATTGTAGGTTTAGGTTTCAGGGGGCCTCTCTAAGATGCCCTCTGTGGCGCTTGGTACATTAAATCCCACACTGGCATCAGTGTGGATTTAATGTGCTGAGCAGTTTGATACCAAACTTCTCAGTCTTCAGTGCTGCCATTATGGTGCTGTGGAGTTCGTGTTTGACAAGCTCCCAGCACCATATACTCTTAGATGGCAGCACTGCACTTACAGGACCCAGGAATGGACCTGGGTACTGTAGGGGCACAGGGCTCTTGCCTCTGTGCCCACACCACTGGCATAGGGCACCCAGCTAGAGGGGTGGCTGATGTATACCAGGGCAGTTAGGTTGTGGGCATGGCACACAGGGATGTGTGCCATGTCGACTCTCTGTTTTGTCTTGTATCCAGATACTCAGCTTGTGTGTGTGTGTTAGGGTACAGGGCCTCTAAGGGTGGCACAATGAGTGCTGCAGCCCTTAGAGGCCTTCCCTGGTCACAAGGCCCTGGGTACCTAGGGTACCATTTACCAGGGGATGACATGTGGCCAGGGTTTGCCAATTTGGGTTTTGGCTGTTAGGCAGTTTTTAGGGAAGGAACACAGGCCCTGGGCACCTGATTGGCAGGAGCCCAGGCACAACAAGGAAAAGTGCATCAGCTATTAGGCAAAAAAGGGGGGGGGGGTTACTGCAACAGAAACCCACTTTCTTACACTCGCGTTTTCAGTGTCCCACCTGGTGACAAAGATGACACGCAGTGGTCTTTTTCATTGTCGCCACATCCATTCCTGTCCTAGGATCAACTGACTTTGGTCTTCCCTGACCTTGGACATTCTGATTTCTTCCTTGGTTATTTCCCTGCTTCCTTCCTAACGTCCCTCCATTAGGCTGTCCCTGAGCCGTTTGCATCTGAACAAGCATCAATTTGTCCTTCAACTTCCTGTGCTTCGATTCTATCTCATCACTACAGTACCTGGCATACCGCAAAATCTCATCCATCGGCTTGTTCTGCTAACAAATCAAATGTTGCTGTATCATGAGACTAACACAAACTTCAAAACAAACTGTCCCATGTCTTTTGCATCCAAAACATCTAATCCACTGTACTGCTTAAAGGCCTGCAAGAGTCTTTCATAAAACTCATGCACTGTCTCCTTTGGCTTTTGCACTGTCCGATCTATCTTGACCCAATCAATATCCTGAGGTGAAACTTTTGACTTCAGCCACGTAATCACCTGTTCAAACTTCTTCATGACGATGGGTGACGGACCATTCGAGATAGGATCCCTGTCGGGCTCTGAAGTTGGCCACTCAACAGCGATCTTACATGCCAACCATAAATCGCTCAGAACCACAATGTCAAACAATGTGTTCAAATCAATCCGCAACACCTTCGAGATTTTGACAAACCGATCAACCTGCTTGTACCACTCGACAGGCCTTTCCCTCAAGCGGGGAATATCGTTCGTAAATGCAGCCAAATCACCCCTACTCCAAGGCACATGCACGTATCCTTCATTCTGTACCTCCCGTAAAGGGAAATTTCCTACATCCATCATCCCCCCTCCTGGAGTTGGCGTCTCTCCTATCGTTCTTCTAGAACTCTTTTTTTTGGACCACCTTTCTTCCCACTTGTTAAGCATGACCCATGCACGCATTGCTATAATCAAATCCTTGATATGGGTCCTCAATCCCATGACCCTCTTCTCTTCCAATTCTTGGGCGCTATACTGCAATCTATGGCTTCCCTGCAAAGATTTCGTTTTAGACAGATCCACGTCATACTTCCTAGCCAAATCTGACAACTTCTCATGTGCAGTTCTTGCCTTGCGAGTCACATCCTTCGCTACAAATAGCAACTCGTCTTGCTCGTACATGTACGTTCTTTCAAGAGGCAAATTTCCACTTATTATCTCATCTACTTCTGCTTTCAACCTTACAACATCCAACATTCTCCCTTTCAAGGCTCTCTCCAGTATTTCTCGACATGCTGCCCCATTTCGTTCATCATGCTCGCATTCCTATTCTCGAGGTTTATTCTCTTCTGTCATATTCCTAGAGACTGGTTGGTTTCCTGAATTGCCTCGCTCCTCACTCTCTACCATTCTTTCACCCTGATTCCTTGCAGGAGGTACCCACATCCTCAGGTCCGACCTTGACTCGGCCAAAGACCTTGGTCTTGCTGATCTCACATCCACCTGTCCCCTAGAGGAGTCTGCCGTAGCTGGCAATGGCGTACTCCATTCAATAGGTTTTGGAGTCTGCTCCATTCCACTCACTGTTCCATTTCCATCTACCACACTCCTCGATCCTACAGCTGACTGTACTGAACTCCCAACCCTCTCTTGATCCGGGTCGTAAACTGAGACAATAGGTCCAATGGTAACCGGTACCTTTAGAGCATCCGGTAACCTCACACCTCTCCCAACCTCTGTGCTTGCTACAGACTGATTTTTCATGCCCTCAGTTCCTGTCGCGATCTTCCCTTCTACTCTCACCTCAGACTGAGTCTGTAATCCACTAGTCCCTTCTGCTGGAGCCGACTTCCCTTCATAGGAACCTGGATGTTACGGAGGTGGTCTCTCAGACAATAACCTCTCTACTAGACTGTCATCTGTATCACTGTCGTCGTCATCCACACTCTTTGACTTAGCACTGTCTGTCTTCTCCAGTAGTGGGTACAACCTGTCCCCCTCTATAGTTTGTACTCTCTGCCTCTTTTCTAGTGCGTCCCACCTCGCCTCCTGAAATGCCTTAATTGACTTCTTCACCCTTTCTTGACTTCGGTCTCTCTGCTTGTCATGTGCTGCTCTAATCCATGCATGCAATGCCTCAAACTGAGTCGGTCTTGGGAAAGGTCGCAATGAAGACATTACAGATTTCAATTGATACAACACTTGCAACCTGAAGGAGCCATATCGTGGGAAAGCTAGATCTCCCTCGCTTTGGGTCATTTTATGCCAATTCTCAAGCCAAATTATAGTATGCAACCCCACATTTCTGGCCATATAATGCGCCGGAGTATCCTCGGGAGGGGCTTCTTCTCACCCACGAGTAACCACATGTTTGTCACCTCTACATAATTCTCGGAAAACCTTAAAACATTTCATGATGAACAGATTTTCGCTCGCGCACAATGTTTTCGTTCACTTCCTGATGTCAAATCCACCAATAGCAGCGCGACTCACACCAACCGACCTATCGCAGCGCGACACCTTCTGACGTCACTTTCCTCTGCTCGCAGCAGTTCCCCTCCTTCACAAGTCACGTCTCACCCTTGCATTCGTCCCATTCACATGCTGAAGTAACCGTTTGTCCCAAACAAGTCACTTCTCTGACTGTCCGTCCACAGTCTCTCGAAATTGTCGACCTCAACTGGCAACTGTCTGTCCGCGAACGACCGGACAGCCGCCTCAACTGATAGGTTTCAATTACTCAAATTCCACGTACAACAACCCACGACCAGCGTCGGTTCCTCACGTACTCACACATTCGCACCCCCTATCTCGGTCCGGGTAATCAATGACGTCTCACGATCCCCTTTTGGTGGTCAACAAATTCTACCTTGGGTGTCTTCTACACCACAATCACTTAAGCTACTAGTCGAGCCTAAGATTTTCCCGGGCTGTGCGCGCTCACAGCCTGATCTCACAATCACTCAACACTCACTCCAACTCTGCAAGACATCACACAATCAAATCAACACCGCAATCTACAAACATCTCACCCTATTCATACTCTCACCTCCACGAACTGCTGCTTTCCGCCGCCCCGCTACTCTCCATCAATCTCCATCAACCGCTGCTCACCATCCGATGAGTCACCATCACTTGACTTATATGGGCCTCTAGAATCTCTTATCCTGATCTAGATCTCCCTTCACTATCATAGATAACCATCCTACTCTGCTACCAACTGATAGGGTTGGATTCTTGACTACCTGATTATCTCCGAGAATCCTCCGAGGTCGCCAGGATCTTTTTATCTGCTAAATAGTGTAGAGGGGAGGAAATCCAATTATTAGTACATATTCACCCAAATCAAATCTCATTTAGGAAGGACCACTGACTCCGAATCTAAAATTTATAAGATTTTATTACAACCAAAATTAACTGCACATACAAACACCTTAGTACAAAGTGTAGAAGATAAATGGGCACTAAAACAAACGCAAGTCTGCGCAGGTGTCTCATACGACTCAGAACAAAAAGAATAACAAGCTCAAGAAGCATAAGAAATGCAATGGTCAATCCAATATCTACATTAGGAATCATTAGCCTAAAAGAAAACAGTTAGTCTTTCCCTACTCTATCTCTAAAGTGACATCCCTGCTTAGCATTTCCCACCCCAGGCAAGAGAATATAAGGTGTCAAAAGTGAAGACTTCCTAAGAAGTACATTCTCTTAGTCAGAGCTCGTTCTAAGATGCACCTTCTAGCTCCCCATCTAAACCTCAACTGCTCCACCCACGGGGCACTGTCCCTAATACAAAATCCCCAAAACGTAGAACATGCCCTTCGGCACACCTCTTCGGCCAGGTCTTCTTCCAGTACTTTTCCAGCGAAACTTGTCTCTGATCCAACGACGGTTAGCTTGACCTTGAGTCCCAGGCACCTTCTCCACTGATAGTATCATCCTCACATTCCAATGTACTCCTCTGTTGGCTTCTCGTACCATCCTAACTCCTAAAACAAAGCGCTAGTCTCACTAACGAGCTAAATGTCCTTGCACCTGCAACAGAAACATGGGAACGAAAAACTTTTCTCTTCTCTAAGATTTCCATTCTCCTGCAACCCAAAGCCTTTACCAAGGGAAATCATTTTCGACCTACAACGTTCAGCTAACATAAGAAAATGAACAGGCCTTTCTCTTCAAACGTATATGCGATCAGTCCTTTACACTGTTAAACACATTACTGAATCACACTCTAAGCATTAGTTCATCACTTTTATACATACTTGCACATGTAACTTTAACATGACACACGTTTAACCTAATACATTGCATTACGTAAAACTAATCATTATGCTTTTACTAAAATATATTCACGATAATCTGCAACGTTATTTGTCACGAAAAGCATGGTTACATTTCTAATCACCTCTATGTTAAATGATTCTAGTAATACATTTCTATGACACCCTTAACCTACATCGATTAATATGCGGGTGCTGACTAACAGTGAATATGGTGCACCCCTACAAATTTCAGAATAACATGACGCTCTATTACTATAAAGACCGAGACTACATTTTGGCTCAGGCTCGACTCAGGGAGACCTTTCCGTCAAGAACAGTGTGGTGATAATGTTCCCAAATTTCCCACAAGAGGCTCAAGGCCAAAGATCTACGTTCCAGGAAGCTAAGAGCAAACTTCGACAAATGGGAATCCCCTATGCAATGCTGGGCCCTGCCAGGCTCAGAGTGGTAATGCCAGACGGAACAATTGTAGTTGTAATTGCATTTATATAGCGCTTACTACCGCTGACAAGGCGTCAAAGTGCTTTTTTGGTGAGTAGCACGCTACTCTAGAACCCAAAAAGGATTAGTGGTGAATGAGTATAGGGAAATATGAAATTAATTTGAGCGGTCCACATGTTAATCTGTTATTTGCATTGAAAAGGATAGTGGAGCGATAGAAGAGGGAAAGGTCTAGAAAGTTTTTTGGGTTTTTTTTGGAGCTCATAGCAGTAGTTGGAGGTTTGGGGTGAGTAAAGGGGAGGTGGAGGGGGGGAAGAGTAGAAAGGCTTGTTTGGGAGATCTGAATTGTAAAAGAGGTATGACAAGATGTAAGGAGGGGTAGAGGGGGAAGAGTCTAGAAAGGGTTATTTTGGGGATCATAGTAGTAGAATGGAGTTTGGGATTAGTGAGAGAGTGGAGGTAGAGCATATATTGAGAGAGGTATAGGGTGAGAAATAGTGTAGTGCATTAGATAGAGTAGTAGAATGAGATTTGAGATGAGTGAGAGTGGAGGTAGAGGATATATGGAGTGAGGTATAGGGTGAGATATAGGATAGTGCATTTGAGATGCTGAACTAGAAACAAAGTAATAAATATAAAGATACCTAAGTAGATGGAAGGTATATATGTATAAGGAAGTTAATATATGTTGATTTAAGTTGTATTTAATAAACTCAGACTTTCAAATGTAGCTGTACTATAAGTTCATTTATTTGTTTTTATTATTTTTTTTGTAATTCAATTGTGTGAGAAAGTGCCCTCTTTCTTGCATGGTATGCCCCCACTTTTTGCTAAATTGCTGAATGTACTTTGACTGAGTGTACCCTGGACTCCTGCCAATCAGGTGCCCAGGGCCTATGTTCCTTCCTTAAAACACACAAACTCCAAATTGGCAAACCCTGGCCACATGTCAGCCCCTGGTAAATGGTACCCTAGGTACCCAGGGCCTTGTGACCAGGGAAGACCCCTAAGGGCTGCAGCACTCATTGTGCCACCCTTAGGGGCCCTGTACCCTTACACACACACACTGCCTTTGCAGGCTGAGTGTCTGGGTGCAGGACAAAATGAAGAGTCGACATGGCCCACATCTGTGTGCCATGCCCAACACCTACACTGCCAAGGCATATGTCAGTCACCCCTCTGGCTGGGTGCCTTATGCCCATGGTGTGGGCACAGGAGCAGGAGCCCTGTGCCCCTACAGTACCCAGGTCCATTCCCGGGCACTGTAAGTGCAGTGTTGCCACTTAAGAGTACATGGTGCTGAGAGCTCGTCAAACACGAGCTCCACAGCACCATAATGGCAACACTAAAGACTGGGAAGTTTGATATCAAACTTCTCAGCACATTAAACCCACACTGATGCCAGTGTGGGATTTAATGTACCAAGCACCCCAGAGGGCATCTTAGAGATGCCCCCTTACAACTAACCTACGATCCACGTCTGCTCTGAGGCTGCCCAGGCTGCCACACAGCAGACACGTTGCTGGACCCCTGGGTGGGAGAGCCCCTGCTCTCCCGGGCCTGCAACAATGCACATCCTGGGTGAGGTGATAGATCTCCTCCCCCAGGATGAGCAAAGGGAAGCTTCAAAGGCCTGCCGCCTCTAGGAGTTTCCCCAGGCCACTGCAACCCCCCACTCTGGCGGGAAGCTTGGCCGGAAACCCCATGCAAGGACAGTGGATGTGCCAGCCTGCCCACCCCACCCCTCAGGTGGGGGAGGCGAGGTGAAGCACATCTCCAGGCTCTCGCCATCTTGAAGATGGGAGGCCCTACCCTATCAGGATTAGGCTACTGCCCCCCTCCCACAGGAGAGAGGCAGGATAGGGGGTTACCCACCCCAGGACAAGGACCCATTGGTCCCTGGCCTTCACCTACCTGCAACGCCCCTAAATCTAGTATTTGGGGCACCCTGAACCTTCCTTCCCCAGATTCCAGATTCCGAAACTACAAGAAGAGCGAGAAGAAAAGAAGACCTGCCCTGCAGCTGCGAAGGAGAGGGAGACACCAACTGCTTTGGCCCCAGCCCTACCGGCCTGTCGACCTCGAACTTGCTCCTGCTCCAATCCCGGCATCTCTTGTGGCCAGAAACCTCAGAAACCCCGGAGGACCTGGCTACCTTTGAACTCTGATCCCCTGGGACTCCCATGAGTAGAGGCTCTACTCAGAACCTACCTTTCACCCCTGGCAGCAGCCCGGAACCGCGATCCCAGCCCACTCTGCACCCGCCAAGCCTGGCCGGTGCCGGAGTGAACTAATCCCACGAGGACGACCCCACGGCGACTGTGACCCCGAGTCCGGCACCCAAGGACCCCCCTCGACTATCCTGAAGAAGCCTGCAGCCTCAGAACAGAGTGCCACCCCAACCACGGTCAACAGAGGGTAAGAATTCCGACATCAAAAGGCACCCTTGCACCCGGCGCCCCACGGCCCTCTGTGCCCAATCCCGGGGTACCTACCTATCCTCCAACTACCCAACTTACCCCTCGAAGTGGTGGTGGCACCTGAAGTGTCCTCGTCCCCGAGCCTGCAGTCTTTTTCCAAACCGGAGATTTCCCATAGAAATCAATTGAGCGCCCGACGGCTCAAAAGCACCCTGCACCCAGCCGCCGAGTGGCCCTGGCAGTGAAAACTCTACTCTAACCTACTTCCCCACTTGCCCTGAGTAAGTGACCAGGAGCCCAGCTCCCACAGCCGCGTGGCTTGCCCGACAGCAGCCACCAACCCAGGCCCCCCATCCCTCATAGGATAACATTGGGCCTAACTCTCTCTGCACCCGGCCGCCCTAGAGCCGCTGAGGGTGAAACAACTATACCTACCTGACCCTGGGAGACCCCTGAGTCTGTGCCCAGAACCTCAACATCGCCAGTCGAGTACTTACCCTTAAACCGCAAACTCTATTTTCCTAATAGGGTAACATTGGCTGGCTTTTTCCTGAAATTTATTCTAAGTTTGGACTTTTCAAATCTTCAAATAATCACCAAAAATCAGCCGAGTGACAAAAACGAATTTACTCACCTGATCTTAGGTGAGATCCCAGTGCTGGATCTTGGTGCCCAGCACTGACTCTGAAAAGTACCCACAACTATACTTACCTTTAACTCATTTTTCTTCCGTAGGAAACCATTGACTGTTTTTCTGTGAAATTTCTTCGAAGTGTTGATTTCTGCAATTTCTAAATATTCGTAAAAAATCGTATAACATCTGAAAACGTAATTACTTACCTGTTTTGGATACAGGTCCCAGTACTGAGTCTAGGCACCCAGTACTGGATTACAATAGTAATGATAACCTACAGTACCTGTAACCTACATTTCCTTCCATAGGGAATCATTGATTGTTTGCTCTGAAATATTTTCTAAGTGCTAACTTTTGAAATAGCTAAATATTAGTTAAAAATCATTACAGTACCAAAGTCGACTTTCAACAGCTGATTCTGAGAACTGACCCAGGACTGGATCTAGGATCCAGGCCTGGAATTACAAAAGTAATCTAAAAAGTAATCTGTTGCATATAACTTGAATTTTTCATTGAGCTCAATGTATTGTGTTTAGAAATAGAGTTGCCTACTGCAACTACTTGTAACTGTTTACTAAAAAGTCTATTGCATATACAAAAGTATTTTTATGAAACATCTCCTATCGAGAAAGTATATTTTAATTCCAAGTGTTGGTTCTAAAATAAAACAAGCATATATTTTTTTTTATACAAACCATTGGCCTAGAGTTCAGTTATTGAGTGTGTGGAACTATTTGCTGACTGAGTGTGTACAACAAATGCTTTACACTGTCCTCTGATACTGCCTTACTGCTCGACCAGGCTACCACTTTGGAGAGTAAGGTTATATCTAACTTTAACCTCTGTTAAACCCTTGGGGTCTGTGGACTCTGTACACCCTGTACCTATTAAGGAACAGTATATACAGAGCCACTTTCTCACATTGGTGGATCAGCGGTGGGATACAAACTTGCATTTGTTGGACTACTTGGTTACCATCTGACCACACAACAGAACTCTTAAAAATTGCCTTTAGAATTCTGATTGGTCTTTCCAAAATTACTAAAAGTCTTGCTAGGGCCTTGCTTAAGTCCCATTAGAATTTTAGAAAAATAAAAGTCACTATAGTCAGGGTAGAGGGTTAGAACTGTCAGGTTAGAATGTCTCAAACAAACCCAGCTATTAGTGATAATAATAATGCTGGAGCAGAGTTTTCATTAAGAAAATTCAGGGGCTTTTGAAGCTCTAGTATGTCTATGCGTTTTATTAAATATTAATAAATAACAATTAATTATTTGTCTTGTGTAAGTGTGTATTCATTAATCAATTCGTTTGTTTTAACATAAGAGAAAGTTACACAAGGGTTAGCATGTGTGTGCTGTTTTTGTTTCCTAAAAAATAACGTGCAAGTTTTCATGTTTAAACGTTGCTGTGTGCTGTTTATTTTGAGCACAAAACGCTGTTTGAATTAATGCTTTTTTATGTTGCTAAAGCTAGATAAATGCATACACATAAGGGTATTAGTGGGGTTAACACTGTTTAATCATTATGCTGTAGTAACGTTGTTTTTATTTCTTTTAATTGAGATGGTCTATTGTGGCCTATGGAGGCCTAATCCATGATGGCTAATTTTGAAGCCTGGCCTCGAGTGAATATGTGAAAGACGTGACGAGGGAGACCCCTGCTGGAAATGGTCTTGAGGGTGACTGACCATGGTCCTTCTATGAAACTTTCCATGAGGACAGCAGCAGTTTTGGGTGTTCTCCAAGAAAAGTGAAAGTGTCCTTGGCAATCTCGAAAGACAAAGGAGCCGTAGAGGAAAACTCTGAACTGTGGCTCGATGGCCGAGGAGAAGCCGGATAAAATGTGATACATGTTTTATTTTCTTGGTTCCTGTTCCGTAGTCTTCGCTATGTGTATTTTTCCTGAGCGGAGGTTCACAAATGTTGCAATGTTGCATCCTTTCCTTCTCGCTCTGCTCAGTGATTAAGCGTATTCTTGCGAACTTAATGTGAGTTTCCATTGTATTTTTCACTATAAAAACTGTTAGTTTAGGGAGGGATCTCCCCACTCTTTTGCCACCCTTTTGCCACTTGCCATTTTACCTTTGCTGCGTGAAGCTGTGTTGCTGAGGACCGTGCTGAGGACTTTGTCCTGAGAGACTTTATCGAGAGACTTGTCCTGACCCGTTCTGACACTTAGTTAGAATAGGTAACTATGAGAAATGATTTATTCTGATTGATTTACTTTGACTAATTTTAGATAAAGCAATATAACTTTTAAACATGGTGTTGAATTTCCTTTCTTGTCAATTATTGTGTACATTTTGATCATTATTGAATAGTTTGTATAGAGTATGTTTAAGGATAACCACTATAATCAGGTCCTATCGTCCTAGATATAGATGCAGGGTGTTTAGGTATTTTCTTTCCACAGGTTTATTGCTGGTAGAGTATTTGAGCGTATGTTAGTGAAATGGGCCCTAGCGTATGATGAATGTATGTGCGTGTAACTGTGTGATTACTCTATCCGTGGTAGTGGGCATATTTTAGATACCCTGATCTCTATCAATTTCTCTGGTAGCAGAGGATGGTTATAGATGGTTGTCTTGATCTGATAAGATTGCTTGTACATTAGCTTATTGATTATTGATTTTATTTTGTCAATATTGGTATATGTACTAATATTATATGTTGAAGTCGTCATGTTGAGTTATATGTAGTGCTTCTGGAACTTGGAAGCTGTTGTAGCAGTTCCGTAGTAGGGCAGAGGGAAGTATATGCTGCTCTCGGGAAAGACGGGATTGTAAGGAATAACGTGTGACAATTGGAGTTGCGCGTTCACATTGTCTGGGTTCGGAATCAGTGACATCGTCGTATGTTACTATTAGATATATTTCTGGTATGTAAGGAGTGTGTATCGTAAGTGAAGGTTATCTTTGAAACTCTGGTCTTAAGTCCCAGGGATCCGTAAAGGATTTCCGTTAAAGCTTATCGCGGGAGGAGTAATAGGTATTCTCTGAGCTTGTTTGAAGAACTGGGCGAAGTTGCTTAGTTAATGTGTGTTATAATTCTGTAAAGGGACAGATTGTGCGCTGCTTCCCGGGAAACAGGATTCTGTGTGCATGTACTATATTTTTTCTTGCATGAATGTGCGTGAATGTTTGTACATTTAGTTGATTGTAAGACTCTTTGGATAAGTCCTAGAGGAAACAGTTAATGAATGTATGTTAGTAGGGCAGAGTAGAAGAAGTGCTACTGTGTCAATGAAAGGTTTCTTATGAAATAGACTCTTTTTTACTATCCTGTGGTTAGCGAAGCAGACAATGGAGATGTTTTTATGTTGTAACTAATAGATTTTGTAGAAATTTTGACACGAAGTCTACTGAGAGATTTTGTAAAGGAGGGGTAGACGAGAGACAGAAGACAGAGACAAACTGCAGCGACTGTTGACGTCAGAAAGTCCGCGCTCTGATTGGATAGTGGATCAGATAGGGTTCGCGCTAGGATTGGTGCGTTAGTGTGAGTCGCGCAGGGATTGGAAGAGCTGTTTAGTGACGTAGACGCTCCAGGATTGGTGCGTTAGTGTGAGTCGCGCTGCTATTGGTTGAAAAGTTCGTATTGTATATTTATAATACGGAAAGAGTAGAGAGTTTTTAGTAAGCGCTAAAATGTATTATCAAGAGGAGAAAAAGGAAAAAACGTTCTTTGGGAAAGTTAAAAGGTGGTTTACCAAGGATAAAGAGGTTAAAACGAGAGAGGGTGAGTTGCTACCTCCAGCGAAAACACCTGCATCCTTCATGGTTGCGAAATATGGATTACATACTTGTATATGGTTGCAGAATTGGGTTAGGTATACTAAAGAAGATGGTGTTCTAGCATTTCCAGAACATGGTTCATTTAATTTGGCCGTGTTGAGAAATCTACGGGAAAAGATGGTACGTCTGGACCCGAAGCCGAGACCTACGCAGTTCGAGGCTTTAGTGGAATGGGAAGAGGAAGTTCATGAGCGAGAAAAGCAAAGGTCTGGAGGGTATTACAGGAACATGTTTGGGAGGAGACATGATCGTGAAACACATCATGATCGGATGAAAAGATGGCGAGATGTTAATATGACGGAGGGATTATATCCAATGAGAACAGTTGAAGTTTCTGCTCCTTCTGTAGAAAGGGTTCCTGAGTCAGATATGAGAAGATATGGAGAGTATGAGGATGAGGTCTTAAATGACATGATTTACAAGAGACCACCTCCATATAGACCAGAACCAGATGAGAGTACACCAGTTGTTTCTCCGATAAGAGATACAGTCTGTATTATTGAGAAAGAAAAAGTGACACCTGAATCACAAAGTAGTAGTAGTTCTTTCAGGGAGAGAGAAAATCAAAGTAGTGAGGAAAATGCCAGAAAATTAGCAAAAACGACAACAGAACTGACTGAGAAAATTAGGGAGTTGACGAAGAATCTGGAAGCTGTTACGGTGCCTGTAACTATAGGTCCAGTTATGCCTGTGTTTGACAAACAGAGAGCAGGTGAGAATGGACTAGTGATTCCATATGTTGGGAATAATCTGACAAATTCAGTTGGTCCTTCAGGAGATTCAGATAAAAGAGCAGAAAGAAGTGACCTGAGACAAACAAGACATGACACATGTAGTGAACTATTGGATACTAGTGAACCTAGTTGTTCAGGGATGCCAATTTTAGAACCGCAGAAAAAAGTGGTTCCAGTGAGAAAAACTGCTGAAATAACAGTTGATGATTTAAATGATTGGATGAAGGTTCTTCAGAAAAAGGATAAGGATTCACAAGTTATTGATGTGGTTAAGTTACGTATAGAATTAGAAGAGCTTGTGACAGGAACAGTTCCAACAGAAATCCTGAAGAGTCATCATGATGGTGAATTAATGTTTATGTGTAAAAGCATAACATGGAGAGCAAGAAATACTCATGATAGACTAAGAGCGATAGCAAATGAGCAAGGAGTTGACATTGATAAAGTAAAGGTTTTGCAGAAAACTTACAGGATGGATTTCACAGAGAAAGACATAGAAAATTTGAATACTTCTGGTAGAACAGGACAGATTAAAGAAATGGTGGCATTATTGCGAAGATGGGGTGATGTAGAAAAGTGGAAGGATAGGTGGTATAAGAAAAGAGAGGAATCTGAAGATAGAACAACTTATTCAGCATTTCCAGTGAGAGAAAAGGAGAAACCAGTGGAGCATTATCCCATGAGAGAAATACCTGGAGGAGGATATGTACATGTTCCATGGACCAGACAGGATATTTTATCATTTACGAATGATTTCCCTCGATTGAGAGAAAAGCCCGTCGAGTGGTATAGGCAGGTAGATAGGTTTGTGAAATTGTCAAAAGTGCTGTGGGTTGACCTGAATAGTCTGTTTGATATAATTGTTCCAGCAGATTTGTGGACTGAGTGTAAAATAGTTGTGAGTTGGCCTACTGAGGAATATCCAAGAGATTCAAGAACAGGGGCACCAGATCCAGAAGTAATGAGGAAGTATGATCAGGTGATGGTATACCTGAAGAGTAAAGTTCCTCCAAAAGAGACAGACTGGGTTAAGATAGATCGAACACAACAGGAAGCAAAAGAATCAGTTCATGCTTTTTACGAAAGGTTGATACTGGCTTTTAAACAATTCAGTGGAGATGAACACCTGGGTGACAAGGATTTGAGTCATTTTGTATACAGATTTGTATATGGTTTAAGACCTGAAATTGGTGAGAGAATTCGTGAGCACACGGTGGATTGGCAGAGTAAGAAAGTAGATGAGATTCTGAGACATGCAAAATACTTCAGTGATGAAATTGAAGCAAAACAAAGAAAGCTGAAAGAGAAAGCAATGTGGGCACAGGTGAAAGTTGCAGAAAGACAGGAAGCACAGTTAGTGGAACAGGCGAATAATCCAGGAAATAATGCAGGAAATAGACCCAGATATGTAGGAAAGGGGAAAGGAAGTCTTGAGGAAGCAAAGAAAAAGTTCCCTTGTCACAACTGTGGCCAGCTGGGACATTGGAGATCTGAATGTCCTAATCCACCATTAGTGAATAATGAGGGTAAATCCTTAAATCAACAGGTGCAGAATGAAGGGAATAACCAGCAGCAACAGCAACAGAAAGTTGTGAGACAGCAGAGTCAGGAGCCAAAACCGCCCTTGCCGCAGAATAGAGGGGTACAAAAGTACAATCAGGACTCGGGATTCTTCAATGATGAGCAGGTAAACAAACCAAGACGTTCTAACAAAGTACAACAGTACTTGTTAAAGAGTGAAGGGAGTGAGTCTGAGGGTGATTATTGACGGTGCCGAAGAGAGGAGGAAGAGTGCATACTTGGTGCAACTCTAGAAATAGACCAGGCAGGACCATTTGTGGATGGGAAAATAAATGAGGAAAGTGTTACTTTTTTGGTAGACACAGGTGCGACAAGATCAACTGTCAGGTCAACAGATGTTAGAAATCTTCCTCTCTCGGATGAAGCAATCCAAGTAGTTGGTGTAGCCAATACACAAATCAGAACACGTCTTACTGAACCAGTAAGAGAACAGATAGGGAAATTTTCAGACATGCACAGATTTATTGTCTGTGACACGAGTCCAGTGAACTTGTTAGGTAGGGACCTATTGTGTAAAATGAATTGCACAATTTTTTGTACACCAGATGGAATAGCTTTTGAGACACCAGATGATGATGTTTTCTATCGAATGACTCTAGAAAATAGAGAAAGTGAGTTAATTGGTGCATTTGCTGTGTTTAATCCGGAGGATTTGCCTCAAGAGCTGAGAGACACAGTGAAAAGAGCAGTTTGGGATTTTACAGGAGAGGATGTGGGATTGATGAATAATGTAGATCCAGTGAAAATTGCAGTGAAAGAGGGAATTACATATCCTAACATTCCTCAGTACAAAATGACACCAGAAATAATTGAAGGGATAACTCCTATAATTGAGAAAATGATTCAGCAAGGAGTTCTGAGAGAATTACTGAGTAGTCCGTGTAATTCACCGATAATGGGACTGAAAAAGCCCAATGGCAAATTTAGGATCGTGCAAGATCTGAGAAAAGTTAATCAAATTGTGGTGGCATGTTGTCCTATTGTGCCAAATCCATCAGTGATTCTGTATCAAATTCCACATGATGCTGAGTGGTATACAGTGATTGATTTGTGTCATGCGTTCTTTTCAATTCCATTGCATCATGACAGCCAGCCGATTTTTGCATTTAGGTTTGGCCAGCGTATCTTAGCATGGTGTCGAATCCCACAGGGGTATACAGAGAGTCCTTCGATATTCAATCAGTTATTGAAAAAATCGTTGGAGAGTTTGATTATGCCTGAAAACTCAGTGTTAGTGCAGTACATTGATGACCTACTTGTGGCATCAAAGACACGTGAAGCTTGTGAAGTAGATACCATAGCTTTACTGAATCATCTGGCAGATGGAGGGTTAAAGGTATCTCCAGCCAAATTGCAGTTTTGCAAGAAAGAGGTTCATTATCTTGGACACAATATTGAAAAAGGTCTGAGAAAAGTGACTACTGACAGGATCAGAATAATCAGAGAAATGAAAGCTCCAAAAACCCAGAGAGAAGTGAGAATGTTCCTGGGTATGGTGGGATATTGTCGTCAGTGGATAATTAATTTTTCCCTGATAGCAAAGCCATTGATTAAATTGACAAAAAGTGAAATGACAGATCCATTGAATCTGGATGAAGAACAATTGGCAGCATTTGAAGAGCTCAAAAGTAAAATGTGTGAGGCTCCAGCTTTGGGTATGCCTGACTACGAAAAAGAGTTCGAATTGTACTGCAGTGAGAGAAATGGATGTGCACTTTCAGTGTTAATCCAGAAACATGGACAATTGAGAAGGCCTATTGCATACTTCTCATCGACACTTGACCCTGTAGCTGTGGGTTTACCAGGTTGTTTAAAATCTGTGGCTGCAACATGCAGAAGTCTGGAACAAAGTGAGGGAATCATAATGGGATATCCTGTAAGGGTATTCGTACCTCACAATGTGGCAATTCTTTTGACAAGAAGCAGAACTCAGTACATGTCACATAGTCGGTTGACTAAGTACGAAAAAGTGATACTGGGTGCATCAAATGTGACTCTTGAGAGATGTGTGAATGTGAATCCAGCGACACTCTTGCCGGATATTGAAAATGTGGGTATAAAGATGGAAGATGATCATGATTGTTTGGATGTGCTTGAGTATTGTACAAAACCGAGACCAGACATAAGGGATATTCCCTTACCTGAGAATGACCATGTGTTGTTTGTGGATGGATCATGCTTGAGGAATGATGATGGTGTGCTATGTGCAGCATATGCGGTGTGCAAAGTTTCAGAGGTCATGGAAGCATCACCATTGAAAGGAGTGAAATCTGCGCAAGTTGCTGAATTAATAGCATTGACAAAAGCTTGTGAGATTGGGAAAGACTTGAGGACGACTGTGTTGACTGATAGTCAGTATGGATTTGGAGTGGTGCATGATTTTGGCCAACTTTGGCTACAAAGAGGTTTCTTGACATCGAGTGGAACTCCGATAAAGAATGCTGAAATGATTGGAAAATTGCTTGAGGCGATACAGCTGCCTAAGGAGTTAGCAGTTGTAAAATGTGCTGCCCATGGTCCAGGGGAGGATTTTATAACGATTGGAAATAGGTATGCAAATGATGTTGCACAGTATTGTGCCAAGACCAATCAGTCCATTAACAGGGAAAGAGAGAGGGAAATGTCTTTTCTTTCTGTGATGTTTACTAATGTCCTAGAGACCTGGGATGAAGTGAAGCAGTTACAAGATGAGGCAGGAGATGAAGAGAAACAAGATTGGATTAAGGCAGGATGTGCTCCAAGAGAAACAGACCATGTTTGGGTCTACAGAGATGGCAGACCAGTGATGCCTAACTCCATTTTGTCGTCAATGGCAAGGATGTATCATGGCCAGGGACATTTGGGAAGAGACGCGATGGTTAGGTCGTTTAAACAGACCTGGTACAATGCAAAGTTCAGGACAATTGCAGAGAGCATCTGTCAAAGGTGTTTAGTTTGTCAGCAATTTAACACTGGGAAAAAGACAGTGGTGAGTCTGGGAACAATAGGCAGAGAAGGAGGTCCTTTTACAAGAATGCAGATTGATTTCATTGAAATGCCCCAAGTGAACAGACTGAGGTATGTTCTAGTGGTAGTCTGTTTGTTTTCAAGGTAGGTGGAAGCTTACCCGACTAGAAGAAATGATGGATTGACAGTGGCAAAGTTACTGTTGAGGGAGTTGATTCCTAGGTACGGGTTTCCAGTTACAGTTGAGTCTGATAGAGGTAGACACTTTCAGAATGAGCTCATGGGTTTGATTTGTGAAGCATTGAAAATACAGCAGAAGCTACATTGTGCATACCGACCAGAGGCTTCTGGTGTGGTTGAGCAGATTAATGGCACAATCAAGAATAGGATTGGGAAGATGTGCTTAGCCACTGGCATGAAATGGCCAGATGTTTTGCCTTTAGTTCTGATGACAATGAGATCTACTCCAGATAGAACTACTGGTTTGAGCCCGCATGAAATAATCATGGGACGTGCTATGCGCCATGCATTCGTGCCTGTCAATAAGTTGGTGTCAATAACTGATGACATGATTTTGGATTACTGTAAAGGCCTGGCTGACGCAGTTCATTCTGTGTTTCACCAGGTTGGAGAAGAAGCTACCACACTTGAGAAGAAGCAAGCCCATGATCTGAGTCCAGGAGACTGGGTGAGGATTAAGGTACACAGAAGAAGAAATTGCTTGATTCCAAGGTGGGGAAGGCCGAGACAAGTTATTCTGACTACAACGACTGCAGTAAAGTGTGCTGGAGTGAAGCACTGGGTACATGCAAGTCATACTCTGAGAGTTCCGAACCCAAAAGAAGGGACTGGTAAAGAGTATTTTGAAGAGTCAGATTCCAGTGATGATGAAGATACTGATGATACGGAATCAGTGAGAAAAGAAGCAGAGAGAGCTTCAAGAGAATCACTGCGAGTATCAGAGAGAAAATCAGATTCTGTAAAAGAGCCTGAGGTTTCAAACAGCAGGGAAGGAAAAAGAAAAGAAAAAAGAAATCACCCAGAGACTACTCCTGAATCAGAAGAGGAGGAGATTGAAGAACCACTTGAGATTATACTTGAAGAAGTAGGGTCAGAAGAAGATAGAGAGGGACAGATTGCGGAAGACCCCCGAGGAGGTGTAGGGAACATTCATGAGGAGCTAGGTGAAGGGACAAGTAGACAGCAAGAAGATTGCGTGTCGGAGACCCGAGGAGGGACAGAAGTAGGGAAGTCTCAAAAAGTGGTGAAAGAATCTGTGGAAGAAAAGAAAACTGCTAAGAAACGAAAGCAAAAGGCAATTGAAACAGAATCGGATGATGAAAATGAACAAACAGAGGGTCGAGTACTGAGAAAGAGAACCTCGATTGGAGAAAAGAGTGTTAAAGAATTAAGGCCGAAAAAGGTTGTGAAAGGAGATCGTTGGCCTAACAACCGAGTTAAAAGGGTGAGATACAGAGTAATAAGAGCAAATTCATCGAAAGCTGAACAAGTAAATGAAATATCAAGTCAAACTTCAAAGGCTGAAGGAGAAGAATCAAGGAGATCAAAGGAACCAGTAGAAATAAAAAGAGTTAAAATACCCAACCAAAAGTACAGATCACCGGAATGGTCTTATGTGACACTGTCTGAAGAAGGAAAAGAAGAAACAGTGACTCGAGATAATCCGGAAGTGGTCTTGAGAGAAGTGGTTGAGGAAGATACTGGTGAAATTCTGAAAGTACTCTTGACTGACATTGGAGAAGAGTCGAGTACTGAGGATCTTGACGTTGGAGATCTAATACAATTTGATGTTGAAGAAATTGAAGTGAAGAATGACAAGTATCCAAACTGAGTAAAAGAAGGATTCACTTGGATCAAGTGAACGAAGAGATCATTTGGATAAACTGAAAGCTGAAGAATTGCTGAAGAATTGAAGAAGTCCAAACAGTAGTGGAGTAGTACAGGCTAAACTAAAATGGCTAACATAGAGGATAATAGAAATAGATGTGCCTTCTTTAAGAGGTGGTGTAGAATGTGCTGCTGTTGTACTGGATTATTAATGCTTCTATGGGGTGTTTTAGTTTTATTAGTCACTTTTAGAGTAGAGTTTGGAATGAATATAGAGAATGTGACAAATGTAGAGAAGAATTCACAAAAAGTAGTTCCAATTAGAAGTAGTAGTTACATACACAAAGATAGGTCAATTAATAATTTTTCTAGTAATGTTTTTTCTAAACTGTTATATGAATATGTGAAGACAATGGAAGTAAGGGATTGCTACGTCTGTATGCAATTACCTGCATCTGTTTCAGAGGGTGTTACTTATCACCATTTACCAGCTACATATGGTATTTCTTGTAGTATTTTAAGTAGTGTTTTTTATTTGTTAGGGAAAGTAGATTATAAGATGTCTAACAGAGATAGTATTTTTGGGCATTTGCCAATGAACAAAGAGCTGAATCCAGCTAAAGAAGCTAACACTTTTGGTGAGATTTTTATTGAAGAAAAGGGATTAACATTAGATTACATTTTTAAGAATAATTTAACTTGCAGTTTGAAAGAAGAGGAGAGAGCTTTCCTAGATATGGTAGAAGAAAGGAGAGTGAACATGCATGAGAAAGGGGGAAAATATGAAGTGAGTGAGACAATTTGGGACATTGAGATGGGAAAAGAGTTGAAGAATGGGGCTAGTCCAACTTTAGCTCTAGATGCGCCGCAGAAGGGTAAACTTTGCATTACCAGAAGGAAATCCCATTATGATACATATTTTGTGGGAACTAGTGAGTGCCATGATACATACTTCATTGCGACAGGTTGGGGTTTCAGAGGTGGAGAAGATACGATTTTTCCAGGAGTGTACTATGTTTGTGGGAACAAGGCTTATTACAAGTTGCCTGACCATTGGTATGGCACGTGTTATGTGGGCCTGGTTTTTCCTAAGATTTTTCATACAGATAAAATAAGAGATGTAGAAAATATTAACTTATTAACACGTTTTAAGAGAGAAACTTGGTCTGAAATTGTGGGTGACATTTTTGGGGTTTTGATTCCAGCAGTGGGAATTTCTTTAAATGCTTATGGAATTCGGAAACTGTCCACAGTGGTTGATCGCTTATCGACGAATACCGCAGGAGGGTTTCTTTTAGTGAATACGGAATTAAGTGCCGTACGTGCCATGTCAATGCAAAATCGACTTGCACTTGATATTTTATTGGCCAAGGAGGGTGGAGTTTGTGGAATATTGAAAGTTCAACATTGTTGTACTTACATTCCTGACGAAAGTAAAGACCTGAAGGTCTATATCAGAAATATTACTGATTTGCATGAAGAATTAGTACCACTTGAAGCTGGGAGTTTGTGGACTAAAATAGCTAATAAAATGATAGCTGTTAAGGATTTTATTGCAAAGATAGGTAGTACTATTATAGGTAGAATATTGTTTCCCTTGTCTTGTATAATTGTGGCTTTATTAATAATAAGATTGGTGTGTGTGTGTTGTAAAAACAGGGGAGGGAAAAAGAAATTGAATAAGGAAAAGAAAAATAAGAAGTTGAAAAGAGAACCTCAAGAAATTGAACTAGAAGAATTGAGGGAGAGTGTTTACTTAGAGACAAAGAGAGATGATGAAAGAGTGACTGGTGTTTAATGTTGTGTAAGGGGAAAAGACATTTCTGATTTCTCCTAAAATGGGACTAAATTTTCACTAATTTTCACAAATTTTTTTTTTGGGTTTATTTGGTGATAAAATCACCAAAGGGGGGATTGCTGGAGCAGAGTTTTCATTAAGAAAATTCAGGGGCTTTTGAAGCTCTAGTATGTCTATGCGTTTTATTAAATATTAATAAATAACAATTAATTATTTGTCTTGTGTAAGTGTGTATTCATTAATCAATTCGTTTGTTTTAACATAAGAGAAAGTTACACAAGGGTTAGCATGTGTGTGCTGTTTTTGTTTCCTAAAAAATAACGTGCAAGTTTTCATGTTTAAACGTTGCTGTGTGCTGTTTATTTTGAGCACAAAACGCTGTTTGAATTAATGCTTTTTTATGTTGCAAAAGCTAGATAAATGCATACACATAAGGGTATTAGTGGGGTTAACACTGTTTAATCATTATGCTGTAGTAACGTTGTTTTTATTTCTTTTAATTGAGATGGTCTATTGTGGCCTATGGAGGCCTAATCCATGATGGCTAATTTTGAAGCCTGGCCTCGAGTGAATATGTGAAAGACGTGACGAGGGAGACCCCTGCTGGAAATGGTCTTGAGGGTGACTGACCATGGTCCTTCTATGAAACTTTCCATGAGGACAGCAGCAGTTTTGGGTGTTCTCCAAGAAAAGTGAAAGTGTCCTTGGCAATCTCGAAAGACAAAGGAGCCGTAGAGGAAAACTCTGAACTGTGGCTCGATGGCCGAGGAGAAGCCGGATAAAATGTGATACATGTTTTATTTTCTTGGTTCCTGTTCCGTAGTCTTCGCTATGTGTATTTTTCCTGAGCGGAGGTTCACAAATGTTGCAATGTTGCATCCTTTCCTTCTCGCTCTGCTCAGTGATTAAGCGTATTCTTGCGAACTTAATGTGAGTTTCCATTGTATTTTTCACTATAAAAACTGTTAGTTTAGGGAGGGATCTCCCCACTCTTTTGCCACCCTTTTGCCACTTGCCATTTTACCTTTGCTGCGTGAAGCTGTGTTGCTGAGGACCGTGCTGAGGACTTTGTCCTGAGAGACTTTATCGAGAGACTTGTCCTGACCCGTTCTGACACTTAGTTAGAATAGGTAACTATGAGAAATGATTTATTCTGATTGATTTACTTTGACTAATTTTAGATAAAGCAATATAACTTTTAAACATGGTGTTGAATTTCCTTTCTTGTCAATTATTGTGTACATTTTGATCATTATTGAATAGTTTGTATAGAGTATGTTTAAGGATAACCACTATAATCAGGTCCTATCGTCCTAGATATAGATGCAGGGTGTTTAGGTATTTTCTTTCCACAGGTTTATTGCTGGTAGAGTATTTGAGCGTATGTTAGTGAAATGGGCCCTAGCGTATGATGAATGTATGTGCGTGTAACTGTGTGATTACTCTATCCGTGGTAGTGGGCATATTTTAGATACCCTGATCTCTATCAATAACATGGACCTGGTGGAGGAGCTCGACCTCACACCTTACTTACACTTGTCTTTCAAGGAATTGAGGTCCTTATGCAAACTTAAAAATTTACAAATGGGCCTGCATCCAACCAAACTAGGGCTCCAGGAGCTCTTGGCTGAGTATGCTAAGGACCACCCATCTGAACATGGTGATGGCCAGTCAGATGAGGAAAGGGAAGCAGAGGAGGTTGACAACAACCCCCCCCCCCCCCATGCTATTCCCTAGGGAGGAGAGGGCAACCATACCCTCCAATCCAAGGATTAGCATCTGGGCACCTAGAGACTACACAGGTGGCTCTGGTCCCAGAGAGAACACTGGGGGACCCCCCAGTGAAGAGGACAGCCTTGTGAGGCTGGCCAAAAGATTAGAGCTAGAGTCCAGGCTCCTGGCTCTAGAAAAAGAAAGGAGAGAGATGGGTTTAGCACCCATCAATGGTGGCAGCAATAATAAAAATAAAGATAGGGAGGAATCTTCTGACCTTAAAATCCCCAAAGGGATTGTCCCTAAATTTGAGGAAGGTGATGATATCACCAAATGGTTCACAGCCTTTGAGAGGGCTTGTGATATCAGAAAAGTAAAGAAACCTCTCTGGGGGGCACTCCTGTGGTAACTGTTCTCTGGTAACTGCAGAGACAGGCTTCTGACCATTTCTGGGCCAGAGGCAGGATCCTATGACCTCATGAAGAAAGCTCTGATTGAGGGATTTGGATTCACCACTGAGGAGTATAGAATCAGATTCAGGGGGGCTCAAAACCGAGACCCAGTCCTGGATTGATTTTGTAGATTTCTCAGTGAAGACACTGGATGGTTGGTTAGCTGGACATGGTGTGCAGGATTTTACTGGATTGTACAATTTATTCATGAAGGAACATATTTTGAGTAACTGCACAAATGAAAAGTTGCATCAGCATTTGGTAGACCTAGGTCTAATTTCTCCCCAAGAATTGGGAAAGAAGGCAGACCACTGGGTCAAGACTAGGGTGACAAAGACAACCACTGGGGGTGACCAAAAGAAAGTGGTCCCAAAACCTCCCCAGGGGAAAGGTGGTGAGAATCCCCAAGATAAAATGTTTGAGTCTTCCAAAGGGCCCCAAAAACCTGTTCAGGTGGGTGGGACCCAAACTACTCCCTATGTGCCCCAACCATATAGGGGGAAGAACTTTGATCCCTTAAAGGCCTGGTGTAATACCTGCAAGAAGCAAGGACACTTAACTGTAGCTTGCCCCCAAAACAAAGCCCCTAAGGCACCCAGTACAGCTACTCCTGGGGCAGCAAGCATACAAATGGGATCAGATGTGTACCCTGAGCAAATCTGGGAACACACTGAAGCAAGTCTAGTCTCCTTGGGAGAAGTGGAGTTTGCCACTGTAGCTGTGTGGCCACCCAACTTAAAGAAATACTTACAGTACCCCTGGGTGAATGGAACTAGGGTAGAAGCTCTGAGGGATACAGGTGCCAGTGTCACTATGGTGAAAGACACACTGGTTTCCCCTGAGCAATACTTGATTGGGAAGTCTTACCCAGTCACCAACGCTGACAGTGTCACCACTAGTCATCCCATGGCCATGGTAACATTAGGCTGGGGGGGGGGGGTTACTGGCCTGAAGCAGGTAGTGGTCTCTCCAAAGTTGCCAGCTGCCTGTCTGCTTGGAAATGATCTGGAAACCTCAGCCTGGGCTGAGGTTGAACTAAAGGCCCATGCAGCCATGCTGGGCATCCCTGAATTGGTGTGTGTGCAAACCAGAGCACAGAGCAAGAGGAAGGGTGAAAAAGTGGTCTGGCGCCTGGAATAATGGCCCAGCCAACCAAGAGAAAAGGAAAGAAGACTGGGGAACCAGCTTCTACACAGCAAACCATTCAGGACCCCTCTCCCCAGGGAGAGGATTTGGATACCCCTGAGGAAACTGAGTCCATGGAGCTTGACCCTTACCAGGTTGAACTCTTGGGCCCAGGGGGACCCTCTAGGGAAGAGCTGTGCCAGGGTCAGCGAGACTGTCCCACTCTTGCAAGCCTGAGGCAGCAAGCTGTTTCAGAAGCAAGGGGAGATGTCAGTGGTACTCACAGAGCTTATTGGGAAGAGGGATTACTGTATGCTGAGGCAAGAAACCCCACTCCTGGAGCCACCAGGAGGGTGGTAGTGCCACAGAAGTACAGGGAGTTCCTCCTAACTTTGGCTCATGACATCCCCCTAGCTGGACATCTGGGGCAATCCAAAACTTGGGAAAGGCTAGTGAGTCACTTCTACTGGCCCCAGATGCACCAAAAGGTGAAGGAGTTTGTCAGCTCCTGTGTCACCTGTCAGGCCAGTGGCAAGACAGGTGGCCACCCAAAGGCCCCCCTCATTCCACTACCAGTGGTGAGGGTCCCCTTTGAAAGGGAAGGAGTGGACATTGTGGGTCCACTTGAGCCACCCACAGCCTCAGGGAACACATTTATTCTAGTGGTAGTGGATCATGCCACTAGGTACACTGAAGCAATTCCCCTTAGGACTACTACAGCTCCTGCAGTAGCCAAGGCCCTCCTGGGTGTCTTCACCAGGGTGGGTTTTCCTAAGGAGGTGGTTTCAGACAGAGGTTCCAACTTCATGTCTGCTTACCTAACACACATGTGGAAGGAGTGTTGGGTGCAGTATAAGTTTACTACCCCCTACCACCCACAAACCAATGGCCTTGTTAAGAGATTCAACAAGACATTGAAAGGGATGATCATGGGGCTCCCTGAAAAACTCAAAAGGAGATGGGATGTCCTGTTACCATGCCTGCTTTTCGCTTACAGAGAAGTGCCACAGAAGGGAGTAGGTTTCTCACCCTTTGAACTTATGTTTGGTCATCCTGTAAGGGGACCACTTTGTCTTGTAAAGAGGGCTGGGAAAGGCTTCTTCAAGAACCCAAACAAGACATAGTGGACTATGTGCTTGGCCTAAGGTCCAGAATGGCCGAGTACATGGAAAAAGCATCCAAGAACCTTGAGGCCAGCCAGGAGCTCCAGAAGCACTGGTATGACCAAAAAGCTGCACTGGTTGAATTTCAACCTGGGCAACAGGTGTGGGTTTTGGAGCCAGTGGCACCAAGGGCTCTCCAAGATAAATGGAGTGGCCCTTACCCTATCCTAGAAAGAAAGAGTGAGGTCACCTATCTAGTAGACCTGGGCACTAGCAGGACACCCAAAAGGGTCATCCATGTGAACCGCCTCAAGCTCTACAATGACAGGGCTGACATCACCATGCTCATGGTGACTGATGAGGAGCAGGAAGCAGAGAGTGAACCTCTCCCTGACCTCCTCTTTTACAGCCCAAAGGATGGGTCAGTGGATGGTGTGATCTTATCAGACACCCTCTCTGCCCAACAGCAAACTGACTGCAAGCAAGTCTTGCAGCAGTATGCTAGCCTCTTCTCCCTGACCCCTGGTCTGACAAACTGGTGTACCCATGATGTGGACACTGGTGACAATGCACCTGTCAAAAACACAATCTATCGACAGTCAGACTAAGTCAAGGAGAGCATCAAAGCTGAGGTCAGCAAGATGCTGGAGTTAGGGGTCATTGAACCCTCTGAGAGCCCCTGGGCCAGCCCAGTGGTTCTAGTCCCCAAACCTCATCAACAGGGTGAAAAGAGAGAGATGAGGTTCTGTGTGGACTATAGAGGGCTCAACTCTGTCACCAAGACAGATGCTCACCCTATCCCAAGAGCGGATGAACTGATAGATAAATTAGGGGCTGCCCAATTCCTCAGTACCTTTGACTTAACTGCAGGGTACTGGCAGATTGGCATGGCCCCAGGAGCAAAAGAGAAGACAGCATTCTCCACCCCTGATGGGCATTATCAGTTTACTGTGATGCCCTTTGGCTTAAAGAATGCCCCTGCCACTTTCCAGAGGCTGGTGAACCATGTCCTGGCTGGGCTGGAGTCCTTTAGTGCAGCTTATCTTGATGATATTGCTGTCTTTAGCTCCACCTGGCAGGATCACCTGATCCACCTCGGAAACGTTTTAGAGGCTCTGCACAATGCAGGCCTCACTATCAAGTCATCCAAATGCCAGATAGGGCAGGGCATTGTGGTGTACTTGGCCCACCTTGTAGGTGGAGGCCAGGTACAGCCCTTACAACCTAAGATCCAGGCCATCATGGACTGGGTAGCTCCAACAACCCAGACCCAAGTATGGGCATTCCTTGGCTTGACTGGATACTACAGGAGGTTTGTGAAGGAGTATGGGTCCATTGTGACCCCCCTCACAGAACTCACCTCCAAGAAAATGCCCAAGAAAGTGAACTGGACAGTTAGTTGCCAAAAGGCTTTTGACACCCTGAAAGAAGCAATGTACTCAGCACCAATTCTAAAAGCTCCAGATTATGCCAAGCAGTTCATAGTGCAGACTGATGCCTCTGAGCTAGGGATAGGAGCGGCCCTATCCCAGACCAATGATGAAGGACAAGACCAACCTGTTGCTTTTATAAGCAGGAGGCTACTCCCCAGAGAGCAGCGTTGGAGTGCCATTGAGAGGGAGGCCTTTGCTGTGGTTTGGTCCCTGAAGAAGTTGAGGCCATACCTGTTTGGTACTCACTTCCTGGTTCAAACTGACTACAGACCTCTCAGATGGCTAATGCAGATGAAAGGGGAAAATCCAAAGCTATTAAGGTGGTCCATCTCCCTACAGGGAATGGACTTTGAAGTGGAACATAGACCAGGGACTGCCCATGCCAATGCAGATGGACTTGCCAAGTTCTTCCACTTAGACAATGAAGACTCCATAGGACAAGGTTAGTCTCATCACCTTTCCTTTGGGGGGGGGGGGGTTGTGTGAGAAAGTGCCCTCTTTCTTGCATGGTATGCCCCCACTTTTTGCTAAATTGCTGAATGTACTTTGACTGAGTGTACCCTGGGCTCCTGCCAATCAGGTGCCCAGGGCCTATGTTCCTTCCTTAAAACACACAAACTCCAAATTGGCAAACCCTGGCCACATGTCAGCCCCTGGTAAATGGTACCCTAGGTACCCAGGGCCTTGTGACCAGGGAAGACCCCTAAGGGCTGCAGCACTCATTGTGCCACCCTTAGGGGCCCTGTAACCTTACACACACACACTGCCTTTGCAGGCTGAGTGTCTGGGTGCAGGACAAAATGAAGAGTCGACATGGCCCACATCTGTGTGCCATGCCCAACACCTACACTGCCAAGGCATATGTCAGTCACCCCTCTGGCTGGGTGCCTTATGCCCATGGTGTGGGCACAGGAGCCCTGTGCCCCTACAGTACCCAGGTCCATTCCCGGGCACTGTAAGTGCAGTGCTGCCATTTAAGAGTACATGGTGCCGAGAGCTCGTCAAACACGAGCTCCACAGCACCATAATGGCAACACTAAAGACTGGGAAGTTTGGTATCAAACTTCTCAGCACATTAAACCCACACTGATGCCAGTGTGGGATTTAATGTACCAAGCACCCCAGAGGGCATCTTAGAGATGCCCCCTTACAACTAACCTACGATCCAGGTCTGCTCTGAGGCTGCCCAGGCTGCCACACAGCAGACACGTTGCTGGACCCCTCGGTGGGAGAGCCCCTGCTCTCCCGGGCCTGCAACAATGCACATCCTGGGTGAGGTGATAGATCTCCTCCCCCAGGATGAGCAAAGGGAAGCTTCAAAGGCCTGCCGCCTCTAGGAGTTTCCCCAGGCCACTGCAACCCCCCACTCTGGCGGGAAGCTTGGCCGGAAACCCCATACAAGGACAGGGGATGTGCCATCCTGCCCACCCCACCCCTCAGGTGGGGGAGGCGAGGTGAAGCACATCTCCGGGCTCTCGCCATCTTGAAGATGGGAGGCCCTACCCTATCAGGATTAGGCTACTGCCCCCCTCCCACAGGAGAGAGGCAGGATAGGGGGTGTTCCCACCCCAGGACAAGGACCCATTGGTCCCTGGCCTTCACCTACCTGTAACGACCCTAATTCTAGTATTTAGGGGCACCCTGAACCTTCCTTCCCCAGATTCCAGATTCCGAAACTACAAGAAGAGCGAGAAGAAAAGAAGACCTGCCCTGCAGCTGTGAAGGAGAGGGAGACACCAACTGCTTTGGCCCCAGCCCTACCGGCCTGTCGACCTCGAACTTGCTCCTGCTCCAAACCCGGCATCTCTTGTGGCCAGCAACCTCAGAAACCCCGGAGGACCTGGCTACCTTTGAACTCTGATCCCCTGGGACTCCCATGAGTAGAGGCTCTACTCAGAACCTACCTTTCACCCCTGGCAGCAGCCCGGAACCGCGATCCCAGCCCACTCTGCACCCGCCAAGCCTGGCCGGTGCCGGAGTGAACTAAACCCACGAGGACGACCCCACGGCGACTGTGACCCCGAGTCCGGCACCCAAGGACCCCCCTTGACTATCCTGAAGAAGCCTGCAGCCTCAGAACAGAGTGCCACCCCAACCACGATCAACAGAGGGTAAGATTTCCGACATCAAAAGGCACCCCTGCACCCGGCGCCCCACGGCCCTCTGTGCCCAATCCCGGGGTACCTACCTATCCTCCAACTGCCCAACTTACCCCTCGAAGTGGTGGTGGCACCTGAAGAGTCCTCGTCCCCGAGCCTGCAGTCTTTTTCCAAACCAGAGATTTCCCATAGAAATCAATTGAGCGCCTGACGGCTCAAAAGCACCCTGCACCCAGCCGCCCGAGTTGTTGTAAATTGAAGCCACGATGTGATTAAGCATTTACTAAAGACATGAATTCTCCTTCTCTAGAACACGTCTCTTTCGTTATGTTGACTAAAGTCTGGACTCCATTTTGTATTGTCATGTCTCCACGTGCTCAACACGAGAAGAGTCCTATCTTCGTGTTAGTTGCTCTTGTGATCTGCCTAGTAACAGTCTATAAATAGTTCCTTTGTCCGCCTGGCGCATGCCCAGGCTTGACCACATCTGTTATCAGTTAGTCCTTGCTTGACCATGTTTTCGCGGGCTCAAGGAGTATGTCAGCTCCGCCCACATATTGATCTTGTATCGAAAATGTCCATAAAAGGTAACATTCCTTGCCTCATGTTGTATCCACCCACTTATGAGCCCCTCTGTTGTGTATAAAAGGGGACCGTGTACGCAAGTTCTTTGTGCTACTCTATGCAATACTGAAGGGTGTTGTATGGATTGTAGGACCACCCTTAAGGGTTAATAAACTTTGTCTTTGTACTTTGCAGTTTCCGTGCCAACTTCCTTATAGATTCCATTGCAGGAGAGCGAACCCTTGTGTCCTGCGGGCCTAGCTGGGGCCTGTATTCATCAATTGGCGCCCAACGTGGGGCTCATCGGCGACTCGGATGCTCGAAGGATTGGTCGCGCCGAAGGTGAGGAATTTGGCCGGGGATGTGATCACTGCCAGAGGCACTTTAGTCCTGGCATCCCGAGGTTTTTCTTCCTTCCCTTCCGAGCTGACCATCTGGGTGGCGCCGGTCCTCGACTGAGACCTCTTCTGTCGGTCCTGCCGTGACAGCCGTTTGGGCGAATTTTGGAGCTTGGCAGTTGGAATCTGGACTCTTGATTGGTAAGAACCGTTGTACGGTACTTGCTCCGAGTTTTTTGAAGCCTGGTTTGGCTATTTGAGTTTGATTTGTGATGACCGGTCATATCTTGTATTGGTTATTGTGAGAATATATGCGTTGCAACACATATAGGCAGGTAATGTGGAGATATTTCTCCGGAACTGTGTAACTTTGAAAGGCACAACGTTTTAAGTGCCATTTTTGATAATACTGCATATTTTGCATTATTTTTGAGCATGCCTGCTTTTAGCGCACTCCGTAAGTGGTGCTGCTGCTTTGGAAACCGGTTAAACCTCGAGGAATCTGCTCCAGCCCCCCCTGAGGGGACTCCTAATAGGGATATGTATGTGAAGCATGGTCTTTCCTCCATAATGTACAGCACAGTATGGAGGAAATATACCAGAAAGGATCCTGAGTTACGGTGGCCGTTGTATGGGTCGTTTGATATGCGTAAGATTGAGTATGTGGAACAGTGTATGTGTAAGCGGCGTGCTCGGCAAGACATGTTTGAATGTGTGCGATTATGGGTGAAGGAAGTGCGTGAGCGAGAGAAACGTGAGAAAGCGCTGTTTGATAAAGAGCAACGGAAGAATGATCATGTGAGAGCACAGGAAGCAAAGCGTCGGGAGGAGCGAGAACAGACGGAGAGGCAAGAGAAAGAGCGTAGGTTGCAAGTCTCGGGTCAATATGCTGTTCGTCAGTCACTTTATCCTGTCCTTAATAATCATGACGATGATTTTTATTTATTAGATCGTTCTCCGCCTCCTTATGCCGGCGCGTCTGCCCCGAGGCCACAAGATTCTGGATCGGGTTCGGGTAAGGTAGACACGCGGTCCATGTTATCGACTGAGCGAATGGGTGAGCTTCGGCAAGCTTCCTATCGTGCACTTAAGGGCAAGTTATCCCTTGCTGAGTTGTTGAATTCCTGGGAGTTGTGGCAGGATAGAGAAAAGTTGTATTTTTTGGGCCACTTTTCTGAGGAAGTGATTGCTGCTTTCCGGAAATATTCCAGTGTCTTTGAGCCTGACGATGTGGAATTAGATGCTAAAGCATTGCGTAATGGTGTTTTCTCTCCCTCTAAGGCGCCTGATGCGGTTCGGCGGCTGTTTGCGTTGCGGGACGCGGTGAGGGACCTTAAAGAGAAAGCACGCCAACAAGCTGAAGAGGAGAAGCAGTCGGATTCGCATACCGGAGATGGCCACTCATCCACCTCTCAGTCAGATAAGAGCGACCTAGTGCATGCTAAACCAATGCGAGAGGCGGCGCCTTTGTATGTTCCTCCTAAAGGAGCGGGGACTAGCTCGGATATTACCTCCGCCGATGCTAAGGGATATTTTGTGTATAATTGGGTTTATACTCCTTGGCACAGGGCTGACGTCATGGCATTAAAGAATGCGTTGCCTGATCCCCGCAAGAATCCAGCGGTCTTTTACGAAGAAGTCGAGGGGGCCTTGAATTCTTGTACTATGACCTTAGCAGATATAGATTTGTTCTTTGGGCTTATTTTACCACCAGATATGTGGCGATCTGTGCGGAAGGTGGACGATGTTGCCGCTTTTAAGGCTCGGTGGTCTAAGCTTGAGTATGAGGATAGGGAGAGGAAGCCCGCGCAGAAACCACCTCAGCTTATCTTAGATCTCCCTGCTGCTATTCTGACTAAGTTGAAGACAATCATTCCCCCTAAAAAGATTGACTGGAATATGCTAGCCTCGTGTAAGCAGAAAGTTGATGAATCAGTTGCAGATTTCTTTACGCGCTTTGAGGAGACGTTTCATGATTTTAGTGGTCAGTCACTTACGGATGATACGGGTCGACACCTCTTTGCTGATAAATATGTGGCGAATTTACTGCCGGCGATCGCAGCCCGCCTAAAAGCAAGTGAAAGTTCTTGGTCCACTGCGACCCCGACAGCCCTCCTGACTATAGCTCAGTACTATGAGCGCCAGGAGCAAGAAGCGAAGGGGCAGGAGGAGAAGAAATCGAAGGATTTAAAAACGAAGGTGATGTTAGCGCAAGTATATGGTCCGCCCCGCCGGGGTGTCAATAGAGGTAGGGGAGGATTTTATGGTCCTCCCTCGGGCCGATCTGATTTGAACAGGAATCAATGTGCGCATTGTAAGCAATCGGGACACTGGGCCAGAGATTGCCCGGCGTTGCATGCTTAGCGTCAGGGTCACAATCAGGGTGGCCCGAGAGGTAGAGGGGGTTTCTCGAATCTTAGAGGGAATTCTAACGATCACGCTCGTTTTGACCCTGCCGGGCAGCAACGAGATAGGCCTAATGTTTTCGATCGACAAAACCAGTATCAAGTGTCGGGGATTGACCGTTCTGGGTACCATGATTCTCAGCATGCATAGGAATGCGTTGGATGGGGGTTAGAATCAGTTGAGGTGCCGGTTGATCAGAAGGGTCCTTACGTATCAGCTGAGGTTTTGGGTTCTACTGATCAGTTCCTAGTGGATACAGGAGCGACTCGTAGTGCGCTGTCTAAACAATTGGTTCCGAGGGCTCCCCCATCTGGCTTAATGGTTACATCGGTAGGGTTTGATGGTACACTCTCCCGAAGCCCTCTTTCGCGGCCCCTCACATTTCAGGTTGATTCTTTTTCTGCACCCTGTCCGTTTCTGCTTGCCCCGAACACGCCGGACAACATTATGGGCCTTGATATGTTAAAGCACTTCAGAGCTACGATCCGCTGCTCCCCTGCTGGAGTGCGGGTGATATTAAATGACAATTACCCCCGGTCTGAACGGATGTGTGTGGTTGCAGAAGATGCTGTGTTAGCTACCCTCCCTTGTGCTTTGTGGGCCACTTCGGATACTGATGTGGGACAGATGGTGATTCCGCCTGTTCACATTAGTGTCCAGGAGGGGGCGGTGTTACCACGCCTTCCACAGTATCGTATTTCGCAGGAGGGGGAAGAGGTTCTTATACAGATTGTGCAGGATTTGATTAAGGTGGGTGGAAGTAGTGGAGGAAGTTCCCTACAACGTCTGTAATAGCCCGATTCTACCCATTTTGAAAAAGGATACGGATGCTAAAGTCTATCGGTTTATAATTGACTTGAGAGAAGTGAACAAGATCGTGATACCTCAGTACCGAGTGGTTTCTGATATCACGACGTTGCTTACTTTGGTCCCGCCTACGGCGACCACGTTTTCAGTTATTGATTTGAAAAATGCCTTCTTTTCAATTCCTATTCATCCCGATAGTCGATACCTTTTTGGTTTTACTCTAAATAATAGGTCTTACCGATTTTGTAGAATCCCTCAGGGCTACACGGAAAGCCCTAGCATTTACAGTCAAGCTTTGAAAAGACAATTGGACTCCTTTGTTCTGCCCGAGGGTGTCGCCCTCATTCAATATGTCGATGACATCTTGCTGGCGGCCGACACTCCGGAGTTGTGTGAAACGAGTACGTTGTCTTTGCTTTCCTTTTTGGCATCCCACAATCACAAAGTATCACGGAAAAAGTTACAGTTCTGTAGACCAAAGGTGACTTATCTGGGTCACCTTTTGTCTAAGGAGGGGCGTGCACTCACACCAGATCGTGTCCAAGTAATTCTGGACACGCCGACGCCGTCCACGCAGAAGGACGTGCGTGCATTTTTGGGTCTTGTTTCGTTTTGTAGGCAATGGATACTAGGGTTTTCACACATAGCTAAGCCATTGTTAGCCCTTTTGACAAAAGACACACCTATTCCGCTTCCTTGGACGAATGAGTGTGACACTGCCTTCCAGAAATTGCGACAGGCCCTCTGTTCAGCACCAGTGTTAGGGACTCCTGATTATACCAAACCTTTTTCGCTGTATGTGCATGAGAAAGATGGATGTGCATTATCAGTTTTAGTGCAGATGCACGGCGACAAGCAGCGCCCTTGTGCATATTTTTCGGCTGTACTTGATCCTGTTGCCCGAGCATTGCCTGGTTATTTTCGCTCGGTTGCGGCGACAGCTGTGTCAATACGCCAAAGCGAGGGAATTGTGTTATCTCATAAGCTGTTGGTATTAGTCCCCCATGCTGTTGATGCCCTGCTTAATCAGACAAAGACGCAGCATTTGACCAGTGCCCGTTTAACGGGATATGAGCTGACGCTTTTGGCTCCTCATATTACGTTAAAGAGGTGCGTAACGTTAAATCCGGCCACATTGTTGCCATACCCCGAGACTCAGTCTGAAGCACCGAAAGCACATGATTGTATTCTTGTGACTGAGGAACAAACAAAGGGTCGTATTGATCTCCAGGATACGCCCTTTCCAGATGTAGATGGAGAACTGTGGGTGGACGGGTCATGCCTGAAGCTACCAGATGGTACGACTTCAGCAGCGTATGCAATTACCACATTGCAAACAATAGTGGAGACAGCACGCATACCACAGAAATCAGCTCAAGCAGCGGAACTGATAGCATTAACACGAGCATGGGAGCTCAGTACAGGATTGTGTGTGAATGTTTATACAGATCGCCGGTATGCCTTCGGAGTAGCGCACGATTTCGGCCTGCTCTGGAAGGAGAGAGGGTTTTTAACGTCACATGGAGTACAAATAATGCATGGGGAGTTAGTTCGTAATCTTTTAACTGCATTGACATATCCGAAGAAAATTGCCATCGTTAAATGTAGCGCCCATAGGAAAGTAGTCGATAAAGTTGGAGAAGGGAATGCGTTAGCAGACCGGGTGGCACGGGAGACTGCGATGCAGCCCGGTGCTACTGCCATGTATGTAGTGAAGTCGCAAGTAGAAAGATGGCACGATGCGAAGGAAGAAGTGCGAGAAATACAGAGGACCGCTTCTGATAAAGAACGGGAGCAATGGTCCAGTGAGGGAGAATTGGATGATGAGGGTTGCTGGAGAAATAAGCAGATGGATAGATGGAAATTACCCACGGCTTTTGTACAACCTATGGTTCAGATGGCACATGGGCTAGCACATGTTGGAGCTCCCGCAATTGTAAAATTGCTTACCCAAGTCTGGGAGCATCCAGAGATTGCTAGCACGGCAAAGAGAGTGGTGCAGACCTGTATGATCTGCCTGAGGTACAACCCAGGAAAGGGTACTCAAACTCCAGCAGGAGGATTTGTAATGCCTACTGCACCCTTTGAGGTTTTGCAGATGGATTACATCCAGCTTGAGCGCTGTAACAATTTGAAGTATGTTCTAGTAGTGGTTTGTGCCTTTAGCAAATGGGTTGAGGCATACCCTACGAAAGACAATACTGCAATGACTACCGCCAAGATGCTGTTGAAGGAGTTCTTCCCTCGATATGGCGTTTGTAGACTTCTGTGGAGTGATAACGGACCCCACTTTATAGCGGATGTTATAAAGTATGTTTTGAAGGGTCTGGGTATCACCCAGAAGTTCCACGCAGTGTTTCACCCTCAATCTGCGGGACTAGTCGAGAAGTATAATGGTACACTGAAGCTCAAGATCGCTAAAATCCAAGCTTCGACGTCTTTGACTTGGCCAGATGCTTTACCGCTGGCGTTATTGTCAATTAGATCGGTACCGCACTCTCGAACCGGTCTTACACCGTACGAGATTGTCTTTGGACGCCCAATGAATATTTGGGGTCCACCAAAACCTAAGACTGTGTATGATGTACCTTGTGTAATGATGAATGATTATCTGGCGCAGTTAACGGATAACTTGGTTTCTATTCATCAACAGGTCCGGGAGGCGCTCCCTGATCGGTCCACCGGTGAAGGACATAGTCTCCGGCCTGGCGACTATGTCATGGTAAAAATCTTTGACAGGACGAACAGCTTGGAGCCGAGATGGGTTGGTCCTGAGCAAGTCCTACTTGCAACGAGGACGGCTGTGCGAGTTTCCAACAGAAAGAATTGGATCCATTCCCTGCACTGCCGCAAAGTACCGCCTGGATTGGTGGAGTCTGCTGTATTGACCGATCAACGAGAAATTCTGGCTGCAGAGAAAGGCCGTGCTGGGGAACCGAACGACACTGAGGAGCTCTTTCCGGACCACGCGACTCCTGGAGGAAAGCGATATCATCTCAGGCCAAGGAAGTGAATTCTTCAGTATCGGGACATGTTGTCAGAACGGCCCTTGGGTTAGTGAAACGGAGAGCCAATGAGGCAAGGGGGGGGGATCAGCCCTGCATTAGTGTAGCGACACCCGTCTTGGCCCGTTGGTGAAGAAATCGACCGCTGCCCAAGGGGAAGAGTTCTGACAAACCTTTTAGTTTCAGGAAGATATTGATTCTTTATTCTGACATGGAGAAAAAGAAAATCCTTTGTGCAACAGGTTTTATGCTCACAGTAGCTATTGTTGGGATAACCACATGGTTTGTGGAGGATGTGACTCCTGCTCGAGAGTTACTTGTGTTGACCACTCCAGTGCCTGAGGAGCACTACTTCTATACCCTTCCGTATCAAGAATTGAAGCATCGTCAGTCTTATTTGAATAACACTTTCATCCAGATGTTGCATCATACCCACGTTGCCACGAATGCTACGAATTGTTGGATATGTGGTATGATGCCAGCTCATCAGAAGAAAGGAGGAACGCCATTCATACCTCTTCCTTTCTCTCATAATGGCTCTTGTAGAGCATGGTACACTTTGCTTTTTGCCACCCGGAAACCCACAGTGGGACGATTACTCTTCAGACTCAATAAAGAATGTCATCAGGATAAAGATGGATATCCGCAAGCGAATGGGACAATTTGGGAATGGGAAGAGTATCGACCAGACAATGAATCGATTCCTTATATTTTCACGAACACCAGAGACACTGTGGGAAAAGACAGATTTGTGATTCAAGTGGCACAAGCTCAAGCGGACCTGTGTGTCCAGAGTGTGGGTTATATTCCTGTTGGTGTTAGTGATTGCATTACCATATTAAACATCGACGGGTCGAATAACAGTACTTTCTTAGCATCCCATAATACATACTTCGTATGTGGAAATAAAGGTTATTACCGTTTGCCAGCCGGTTGGTCTGGAGTATGTTATGTAGCATTTCTATTGCCTCCTGTATTTTTGGCACCTGCATCCTATCATAAGGATTTGAAGTTGTTAAATAATGTGACTGTAAATAGGTATAAACGTACTCTATCAATTGATGATGTGGATCAGACTGACACCAGTCTGCAGAAGTACATTGATTTTAATTTAGGATTGTTTTTCTTCGTTGGAGCTGCCCTAAATAGTAGGAAAGTTCGAAGGTTAACAAGAGTGGTAGAGGCTGTGACAAACCAAACCGCTGCTGCTCTTGGGAATCTTACGGAAGAATTGCAGATTACTAGAATTGTTGCATTGCAGAATCGTATGGTGTTAGATGTTATGTTAGCTGACCGAGGTGGAGCTTGTAAAATTATCGGAAGTAGTTGCTGTGTGTTTATCCCTGACCACACGCCGTCAGTCTATAATGCAATCAACAGGTTGCATAAAATTGCAGCTGAAATCCATACAGAAAACGGCACTTGGTCCTTTTCTGGATGGTTTTGGGCATTGATCACTGCTTGGGGTTGGAAGGTTTTAACTGGTCTCTGTATAATTGTAGCAGTTCTGTTTTCTTGTTGCATCTGTGTCCAATGTGGTCCCTTGCTCTGTTCCTTATGTGTATCATTCTGTATTCCCGATAAGAAAGCTATTGCCAATGTCACTTATCAGAAACGCTTAGCTAAAGAAGTAGAAGAAATGATGACAATTGACATATACGATGATTATCCTAACAAACCGGATGTCTTCAGTAAATGCTGAAAGGGTCGTCTGTTGTAAATTGAAGCCACGATGTGATTAAGCATTTACTAAAGACATGAATTCTCCTTCTCTAGAACACGTCTCTTTCGTTATGTTGACTAAAGTCTGGACTCCATTTTGTATTGTCATGTCTCCACGTGCTCAACACGAGAAGAGTCCTATCTTCGTGTTAGTTGCTCTTGTGATCTGCCTAGTAACAGTCTATAAATAGTTCCTTTGTCCGCCTGGCGCATGCCCAGGCTTGACCACATCTGTTATCAGTTAGTCCTTGCTTGACCATGTTTTCGCGGGCTCAAGGAGTATGTCAGCTCCGCCCACATATTGATCTTGTATCGAAAATGTCCATAAAAGGTAACATTCCTTGCCTCATGTTGTATCCACCCACTTATGAGCCCCTCTGTTGTGTATAAAAGGGGACCGTGTACGCAAGTTCTTTGTGCTACTCTATGCAATACTGAAGGGTGTTGTATGGATTGTAGGACCACCCTTAAGGGTTAACAAACTTTGTCTTTGTACTTTGCAGTTTCCGTGCCAACTTCCTTATAGATTCCATTGCAGGAGAGCGAACCCTTGTGTCCTGCGGGCCTAGCTGGGGCCTGTATTCATCAGAGTGGCCCTGGCAGTGAAAACTCTACTCTAACCTACTTCCCCACTTGCCCTGAGTAAGTGACCAGGAGCCCAGCTCCCACAGCCGCGTGGCTTGCCCGACAGCAGCCACCAACCCAGGCCCCCCTATCCCTCATAGGATAACATTGGGCCTAACTCTCTCTGCACTCGGCCGCCCTAAAGATGCTGAGGGTGAACCTGACCCTGGGAGACCCCTGAGTCTGTGCCCAGAACCTCAACATCGCCAGTCGAGTACTTACCCTTAAACCGCAAACTCTATTTTCCTCATAGGGTAACATTGGCTGGCTTTTTCCTGAAATTTCTTCTAAGTGTGGACTTTTCAAATCTTCAAATAATCACCAAAAATCAGCCGAGTGACAACAACGAATTTACTCACCTGCTCTTAGGTGAGCTCCCAGTGCTGGATCTTGGTGCCCAGCACTGACTCTGAAAAGTACCCACAACTATACTTACCTTTAACTCATTTTTCTTCCGTAGGAAACCATTGACTGTTTTTCTGTGAAATTTCTTCTAAGTGTTGATTTCTGCAATTTCTAAATATTCGTCAAAAATCGTATAACATCTGAAAACGTAATTACTTACCTGTTTTGAATACAGGTCCCAGTACTGAGTCTAGGCACCCAGTACTGGATTACAAAAGTAATGATAACCTACTGTACCTGTAACCTACATTTCCTTCCATAGGGAATCATTGATTGTTTGCTCTGAAATATTTTCTAAGTGCTAACTTTTGAAATAGCTAAATATTAGTTAAAAATCATTACAGTACCAAAGTCGACTTTCAACAGCTGATTCTGAGAACTGACCCAGGACTGGATCTAGGATCCAGGCCTGGAATTACAAAAGTAATCTAAAAAGTAATCTGTTGCATATAACTTGAATTTATCATTGAGCTCAATGTATTGTGTTTAGAAATAGAGTTGCCTACTGCAACTGCTTGTAACTGTTTACTAAAAAGTCTATTGCATATACAAAAGTATTTTTATGAAACATCTCCTATCGAGAAAGTATATTTTAATTCTAAGTGTTGGTTCTAAAATAAAACAAGCATATATTTTTTTTTATACAAACCATTGGCCTAGAGTTCAGTTATTGAGTGTGTGGAACTATTTGCTGACTGAGTGTGTACAACAAATGCTTTACACTGTCCTCTGATACTGCCTTACTGCTCGACCAGGCTACCACTTTGGAGAGTAAGGTTATATCTAACTTTAACCTCTGTTAAACCCTTGGGGGTCTGTGGACTCTGTACACCCTGTACCTATTAAGGAACAGTATATACAGAGCCACTTTCTCACATTGGTGGATCAGCGGTGGGATACAAACTTGCATTTGTTGGACTACTTGGTTACCATCTGACCACACAACAGAACTCTTAAAAATTGCCTTTAGAATTCTGATTGGTCTTTCCAAAATTACTAAAAGTCTTGCTAGGGCCTTGCTTAAGTCCCATTAGAATTTTAGAAAAATAAAAGTCACTATAGTCAGGGTAGAGGGTTAGAACTGTCAGGTTAGAATGTCTCAAACAAACCCAGCTATTAGTGATAATAATAACATGGACCTGGTGGAGGAGCTCGACCTCACACCTTACTTACACTTGTCTTTCAAGGAATTGAGGTCCTTATGCAAACTTAAAAATTTACAAATGGGCCTGCATCCAACCAAACTAGGGCTCCAGGAGCTCTTGGCTGAGTATGCTAAGGACCACCCATCTGAACATGGTGATGGCCAGTCAGATGAGGAAAGGGAAGCAGAGGAGGTTGACAACAACCCCCCCATGCTATTCCCTAGGGAGGAGAGGGCAACCATACCCTCCAATCCAAGGATTAGCATCTGGGCACCTAGAGACTACACAGGTGGCTCTGGTCCCAGAGAGAACACTGGGGGACCCCCCAGTGAAGAGGACAGCCTTGTGAGGCTGGCCAAAAGATTAGAGCTAGAGTCCAGGCTCCTGGCTCTAGAAAAAGAAAGGAGAGAGATGGGTTTAGCACCCATCAATGGTGGCAGCAATAATAAAAAATAAGGATAGGGAGGAAACTTCTGACCTTAAAATCCCCAAAGGGATTGTCCCTAAATTTGAGGAAGGTGATGATATCACCAAATGGTTCACAGCCTTTGAGAGGGCTTGTGATATCAGAAAAGTAAAGAAACCTCTCTGGGGGGCACTCCTGTGGTAACTGTTCTCTGGTAACTGCAGAGACAGGCTTCTGACCCTTTCTGGGCCAGAGGCAGGATCCTATGACCTCATGAAGAAAGCTCTGATTGAGGGATTTGGATTCACCACTGAGGAGTATAGAATTAGATTCAGGGGGGCTCACAAAACCCAGACCCAGTCCTGGATTGATTTTGTAGATTTCTCAGTGAAGACACTGGATGGTTGGTTAGCTGGACATGGTGTGCAGGATTTTACTGGATTGTACAATTTATTCATGAAGGAACATATTTTGAGTAACTGCACAAATGAAAAGTTGCTTCAGCATTTGGTAGACCTAGGTCTAATTTCTCCCCAAGAATTGGGAAAGAAGGCAGACCACTGGGTCAAGACTAGGGTGACAAAGACAACCACTGGGGGTGACCAAAAGAAAGTGGTCCCAAAACCTCCCCAGGGGAAGGGTGGTGAGAATCCCCAAGATAAAAAGTTTGAGTCTTCCAAAGGGCCCCAAAAACCTGTTCAGGTGGGTGGGACCCAAACTACTCCCTATGTGCCCCAACCATATAGGGGGACGAACTTTGATCCCTTAAAGGCCTGGTGTAATACCTGTAAAAAGCAAGGACACTTAACTGTAGCTTGCCCCCAAAACAAAGCCCATAAGGCACCCAGTACAGCTACTCCTGGGGCAGCAAGCATACAAATGGGATCAGATGTGTACCCTGAGCAAATCTGGGAACACACTGAAGCAAGTCTAGTCTCCTTGGGAGAAGTGGAGTTTGCCACTGTAGCTGTGTGGCCACCCAACTTAAAGAAATACTTACAGTACCCCTGGGTGAATGGAACTAGGGTAGAAGCTCTGAGGGATACAGGTGCCAGTGTCACTATGGTGAAAGACACACTGGTTTCCCCTGAGCAATACTTGATTGGGAAGTCTTACCCAGTCACCAACGCTGACAGTGTCACCACTAGTCATCCCATGGCCATGGTAACATTAGGCTGGGGGGGGGGGGGTTACTGGCCTGAAGCAGGTAGTGGTCTCTCCAAAGTTGCCAGCTGCCTGTCTGCTTGGAAATGATCTGGAAACCTCAGCCTGGGCTGAGGTTGAACTAAAGGCCCATGCAGCCATGCTGGGCATCCCTGAATTGGTGTGTGTGCAAACCAGAGCACAGAGCAAGAGGAAGGGTGGAAAAGTGGTCTGGCGCCTGGAATAATGGCCCAGCCAACCAAGAGAAAAGGAAAGAAGACTGGGGAACCAGCTTCTACACAGCAAACCATTCAGGACCCCTCTCCCCAGGATTTGGATACCCCTGAGGAAACTGAGTCCATGGAGCTTGACCCTTACCAGGTTGAACTCTTGGGCCCAGGGGGACCCTCTAGGGAAGAGCTGTGCCAGGGTCAGCGAGACTGTCCCACTCTTGCAAGCCTGAGGCAGCAAGCTGTTTCAGAAGCAAGGGGAGATGTCAGTGGTACTCACAGAGCTTATTGGGAAGAGGGATTACTGTATGCTGAGGCAAGAAACCCCACTCCTGGAGCCACCAGGAGGGTGGTAGTGCCACAGAAGTACAGGGAGTTCCTCCTAACTTTGCCTCATGACATCCCCCTAGCTGGACATCTGGGGCAATCCAAAACTTGGGAAAGGCTAGTGAGTCACTTCTACTGGCCCCAGATGCACCAAAAGGTGAAGGAGTTTGTCAGCTCCTGTGTCACCTGTCAGGCCAGTGGCACGACAGGTGGCCACCCAAAGGCCCCCCTCATTCCACTACCAGTGGTGAGGGTCCCCTTTGAAAGGGAAGGAGTGGACATTGTGGGTCCACTTGAGCCACCCACAGCCTCAGGGAACACATTTATTCTAGTGGTAGTGGATCATGCCACTAGGTACACTAAAGCAATTCCCCTTAGGACTACTACAGCTCCTGCAGTAGCCAAGGCCCTCCTGGGTGTCTTCACCAGGGTGGGTTTTCCTAAGGAGGTGGTTTCAGACAGAGGTTCCAACTTCATGTCTGCTTACCTAACACACATGTGGAAGGAGTGTTGGGTGCAGTATAAGTTTACTACCCCCTACCACCCACAAACCAATGGCCTTGTTAAGAGATTCAACAAGACATTGAAAGGTATGATCATGGGGCTCCCTGAAAAACTCAAAAGGAGATGGGATGTCCTGTTACCATGCCTGCTTTTCGCTTACAGAGAAGTGCCACAGAAGGGAGTAGGTTTCTCACCCTTTGAACTTATGTTTGGTCATCCTGTAAGGGGACCACTTTGTCTTGTAAAAGAGGGCTGGGAGAGGCTTCTTCAAGAACCCAAACAAGACATAGTGGACTATGTGCTTGGCCTAAGGTCCAGAATGGCCGAGTACATGGAAAAAGCATCCAAGAACCTTGAGGCATCCAGGAGCTCCAGAAGCACTGGTATGACCAAAAAGCTGCACTGGTTGAATTTCAACCTGGGCAACAGGTGTGGGTTTTGGAGCCAGTGGCACCAAGGGCTCTCCAAGATAAATGGAGTGGCCCTTACCCTATCCTAGAAAGAAAGAGTGAGGTCACCTATCTAGTAGACCTGGGCACTAGCAGGACACCCAAAAGGGTCATCCATGTGAACCGCCTCAAGCTCTACAATGACAGGGCTGACATCACCATGCTGATGGTGACTGATGAGGAGCAGGAAGCAGAGAGTGAACCTCTCCCTGACCTCCTCTTTTACAGCCCAAAGGATGGGTCAGTGGATGGTGTGATCAGACACCCTCTCTGCCCAACAGCAAACTGACTGCAAGCAAGTCTTGCAGCAGTATGCTAGCCTCTTCTCCCTGACCCCTGGTCTGACAAACTGGTGTACCCATGATGTGGACACTGGTGACAATGCACCTGTCAAAAACACAATCTATCGACAGTCAGACTAAGTCAAGGAGAGCATCAAAGCTGAGGTCAGCAAGATGCTGGAGTTAGGGGTCATTGAACCCTCTGAGAGCCCCTGGGCCAGCCCAGTGGTTCTAGTCCCCAAACCTCATCAACAGGGTGAAAAGAGAGAGATGAGGTTCTGTGTGGACTATAGAGGGCTCAACTCTGTCACCAAGACAGATGCTCACCCTATCCCAAGAGCAGATGAACTGATAGATAAATTAGGGGCTGCCCAATTCCTCAGTACCTTTGACTTAACTGCAGGGTACTGGCAGATTGGCATGGCCCCAGGAGCAAAAGAGAAGACAGCATTCTCCACCCCTGATGGGCATTATCAGTTTACTGTGATGCCCTTTGGCTTAAAGAATGCCCCTGCCACTTTCCAGAGGCTGGTGAACCATGTCCTGGCTGGGCTGGAGTCCTTTAGTGCAGCTTATCTTGATGATATTGCTGTCTTTAGCTCCACCTGGCAGGATCACCTGATCCACCTCGGAAAAGTTTTAGAGGCTCTGCACAATGCAGGCCTCACTATCAAGTCATCCAAATGCCAGATAGGGCAGGGCATTGTGGTGTACTTGGCCCACCTTGTAGGTGGAGGCCAGGTACAGCCCTTACAACCTAAGATCCAGGCCATCATGGACTGGGTAGCTCCAACAACCCAGACCCAAGTATGGGCATTCCTTGGCTTGACTGGATACTACAGGAGGTTTGTGAAGGAGTATGGGTCCATTGTGACCCCCCTCACAGAACTCACCTCCAAGAAAATGCCCAAGAAAGTGAACTGGACAGTTAGTTGCCAAAAGGCTTTTGACACCCTGAAAGAAGCAATGTACTCAGCACCAATTCTAAAAGCTCCAGATTATGCCAAGCAGTTCATAGTGCAGACTGATGCCTCTGAGCTAGGGATAGGAGCGGTCCTATCCCAGACCAATGATGAAGGACAAGACCAACCTGTTGCTTTTATAAGCAGGAGGCTACTCCCCAGAGAGCAGCGTTGGAGTGCCATTGAGAGGGAGGCCTTTGCTGTGGTTTGGTCCCTGAAGAAGTTGAGGCCATACCTGTTTGGTACTCACTTCCTGGTTCAAACTGACCACAGACCTCTCAGATGGCTAATGCAGATGAAAGGGGAAAATCCAAAGCTATTAAGGTGGTCCATCTCCCTACAGGGAATGGACTTTGAAGTGGAACATAGACCAGGGACTGCCCATGCCAATGCAGATGGACTTGCCAGGTTCTTCCACTTAGACAATGAAGACTCCATAGGACAAGGTTAGTCTCATCACCTTTCGTTTGGGGGGGGGGGGGGTTGTGTGAGAAAGTGCCCTCTTTCTTGCATGGTATGCCCCCACTTTTTGCTAAATTGCTGAATGTACTTTGACTGAGTGTACCCTGGGCTCCTGCAAATCAGGTGCCCAGGGCCTATGTTCCTTCCTTAAAACACACAAACTCCAAATTGGCAAACCCTGGCCACATGTCAGCCCCTGGTAAATGGTACCCTAGGTACCCAGGGCCTTGTGACCAGGGAAGACCCCTAAGGGCTGCAGCACTCATTGTGCCACCCTTAGGGGCCCTGTAACCTTACACACACACACTGCCTTTGCAGGCTGAGTGTCTGGGTGCAGGACAAAATGAAGAGTCGACATGGCCCACATCTGTGTGCCATGCCCAACACCTACACTGCCAAGGCATATGTCAGTCACCCCTCTGGCTGGGTGCCTTATGCCCATGGTGTGGGCACAGGAGCCCTGTGCCCCTACAGTACCCAGGTCCATTCCCGGGCACTGTAAGTGCAGTGCTGCCATTTAAGAGTACATGGTGCCGAGAGCTCGTCAAACACGAGCTCCACAGCACCATAATGGCAACACTAAAGACTGGGAAGTTTGGTATCAAACTTCTCAGCACATTAAACCCACACTGATGCCAGTGTGGGATTTAATGTACCAAGTACCCCAGAGGGCATCTTAGAGATGCCCCCTTACAACTAACCTACGATCCACGTCTTCTGTGAGGCTGCCCAGGCTGCCACACAGCAGACACGTTGCTGGACCCCTCGGTGGGAGAGCCCCTGCTCTCCCGGGCCTGCAACAATGCACATCCTGGGTGAGGTGATAGATCTCCTCCCCCAGGATGAGCAAAGGGAAGCTTCAAAGGCCTGCCGCCTCTAGGAGTTTCCCCAGGCCACTGCAACCCCCCACTCTGGCGGGAAGCTTGGCCGGAAACCCCATACAAGGACAGGGGATGTGCCAGTCTGCCCACCCCACCCCTCAGGTGGGGGAGGCGAGGTGAAGCACATCTCCGGGCTCTCGCCATCTTGAAGATGGGAGGCCCTACCCTATCAGGATTAGGCTACTGCCCCCCTCCCACAGGAGAGAGGCAGGATAGGGGGTGTACCCACCCCAGGACAAGGACCCATTGGTCCCTGGCCTTCACCTACCTGTAACGCCCCTAAATCTAGTATTTAGGGGCACCCTGAACCTTCCTTCCCCAGATTCCAGATTCCGAAACTACAAGAAGAGCGAGAAGAAAAGAAGACCTGCCCTGCAGCTGCGAAGGAGAGGGAGACACCAACTGCTTTGGCCCCAGCCCTACCGGCCTGTCGACCTTGAACTTGCTCCTGCTCCAAACCCGGCATCTCTTGTGGCCAGCAACCTCAGAAACCCCGGAGGACCTGGCTACCTTTGAACTCTGATCTCCTGGGACTCCCATGAGTAGAGGCTCTACTCAGAACCTACCTTTCACCCCTGGCAGCAGCCCGGAACCGCGATCCCAGCCCACTCTGCACCCGCCAAGCCTGGCCGGTGCCGGAGTGAACTAAACCCACGAGGACGACCCCACGGCGACTGTGACCCCGAGTCCGTCACCCAAGGACCCCCCTCGACTATCCTGAAGAAGCCTGCAGCCTCAGAACAGAGTGCCACCCCAACCGCGATCAACAGAGGGTAAGATTTCCGACATCAAAAGGCACCCCTGCACCCGGCGCCCCACAGCCCTCTGTGCCCAATGCCGGGGTACCTACCTATCCTCCAACTACCCAACTTACCCCTCGAAGTGGTGGTGGCACCTGAAGAGTCCTCGTCCCCGAGCCTGCAGTCTTTTTCCAAACCGGAGATTTCCCATAGAAATCAATTGAGCGCCCAACGGCTCAAAAGCACCCTGCACCCAGCCGCCCGAGTGGCCCTGGCAGTGAAAACTCTACTCTAACCTACTTTCCCACTTGCCCTGAGTAAGTGACCAGGAGCCCAGCACCCACAGCCGCGTGGCTTGCCCGACAGCAGCCACCAACCCAGGCCCCCCTATCCCTCATAGGATAACATTGGGCCTATCTCTCTCTGCACCCGGCCGCCCTAGAGCCGCTGAGGGTGAAACAACTATACCTACCTGACCCTGGGAGACCCCTGAGTCTGTGCCCAGAACCTCAACATCGCCAGTCGAGTACTTACCCTTAAACCGCAAACTCTATTTTCCTCATAGGGTAACATTGGCTGGCTTTTTCCTGAAATTTCTTCTAAGTGTGGACTTTTCAAATCTTCAAATAATCACCAAAAATCAGCCGAGTGACAACAACGAATTTACTCACCTACTCTTACGTGAGCTCCCAGTGCTGGATCTTGGTACCCAGCACTGACTCTGAAAAGTACCCACAACTATACTTACCTTTAACTCATTTTTCTTCCATAGGAAACCGTTGACTGTTTTTCTGTGAAATTTCTTCTAAGTGTTGATTTCTGCAATTTCTAAATATTCGTCAAAAATCGTATAACATCTGAAAACGTAATTACTTACCTGTTTTGGATACAGGTCCCAGTACTGAGTCTAGGCACCCAGTACTGGATTACAAAAGTAACGATAACCTACTGTACCTGTAACCTACATTTTCTTCCATAGGGAATCATTGATTGTTTGCTCTGAAATATTTTCTAAGTGCTAACTTTTGAAATAGCTAAATATTAGTTAAAAATCATTACAGTACCAAAGTCGACTTTCAACAGCTGATTCTGAGAACTGACCCAGGACTGGATCTAGGATCCAGGCCTGGAATTACAAAAGTAATCTAAAAAGTAATCTGTTGCATATAACTTGAATTTATCATTGAGCTCAATGTATTGTGTTTAGAAATAGAGTTGCCTACTGCAACTACTTGTAACTGTTTACTAAAAAGTCTATTGCATATTCAAAAGTATTTTTATGAAACATCTCCTATCGAGAAAGTATATTTTAATTCCAAGTGTTGGTTCTAAAATAAAACAAGCATATATTTTGTTTTTATACAAACCATTGGCCTAGAGTTCAGTTATTTAGTGTGTGGAACTATTTGCTGACTGAGTGTGTACAACAAATGCTTTACACTGTCCTCTGATACTGCCTTACTGCTCGACCAGGCTACCACTTTGGAGAGTAAGGTTATATCTAACTTTAACCTCTGTTAAACCCTTGGGGTCTGTGGACTCTGTACACCCTGTACCTATTAAGGAACAGTATATACAGAGCCACTTTCTCACAAATAGTGAAGAAATTGTAGGTAAATAGTTATGATAAAAGATTTACTTATTTATGCAGTCACCTATAATCTTGGTAACTAGATTCGTCCCCCTCATGACCAAATTGATACACCCTGATCAGGAGGGATATATTCCCAGCCGTAACACAGTCAAGGGCAAAAACTGCAGTAAGCTGAGTCCACTAAAGCAAACTGAAATCACGTGGTTTTCGACACTGTGAAACACAATTCAGCACATTTCCAAAAATACATGATGCCATTTTGAAAGTACAAATACATTTTCTAAATTAATGTGCATTCTATAGTGAGATTACATATTGATTAATCACATATAAACATGGCTGTTCAACTAATTGAGCATGTTTTCACATGAAATCACCTCCAAACTGTAGCATTCTGATCAGGCCTTATGTTTTCATCTTGCTTGCGCCACAATCTGCGTGCCATTTTAGAAATCATATCTGCAGCCTTTTGTCATATAATAATGCATACATTTTATAGGTGAAATCTGAGCTCCATCATTGACGCCTCTTGGCATTGTTGGAGGGCAGCGATTATGATCACTAGGATGCAGCAGTGTTTGCTGTAGATATAGAAAAGGCCTTTGACACTCCAGCCTACGCTACTCCGCTCTACGCTATTCCACTTTATTTCACCCCACTGTACACTACTCCACTCTATGCCACTCCAGTGTACTCTCCTCCACTCTACAAAACTCCACTGCATTCTATGCCTCTCTACTCGTCTCTACTCCACTCTATTCCTGTACACTCCACTGTCCAAATTTGCAGTTGACTCTATGCCCTTACACTCTATTGTACAACACTCTACGATAATTTCCAACACTGTACTACAAAGCACAACACTGTACTACAAAGCACTCCACTGTATATAACTCCACTCTATAAAAGTCTATCGTACTTCATGGTGCTCTACAACATTCTATTCCACGTTATCCCTGTACACTCCACTGTCCAACTCTATACTCCACTCTATTTCACTGTACAACACATTTCTATGCGACACAGCATTCCACTCTACTGTACGAGACCCACCTCCAATTTATGAATTTACTACTGTTGAATATATTCAATGAAAAAAACAAAGGTTAAAGCTTAGTTATAGTTAAGAAAACATATTTTCCCTATACAAACCCAGTTTCAAACTACACAAAGTTTAAAAATTCCAAAGTTATAGTTATAACTTTCATTTACAATTTATCCACCACCTTCAAAGCATTATAAGTAGCGGACCTCGCTACACAATTTCACCTCACTAACCAGACAACACTAACTATAACTCGCCACTCTACCATGCCATACGACGAATTTGCAAATATCATATATGTTTATACAACCACCCTCAGTCTCCCACAATCACTTTCAGACCTCTCTGAGACTCACCAACCCACTCACAGACCCACCCAAACACTCATGCATCACTCACAGAGCCACACAGACACTCATGTTCCCAGTCAAAGAACTACTCAGACATCAGAAGTCATGCACCCACTCACTCACCCGGTCAAATGCTCATGCATCCACTCAGACCAACTCAGACACTTATGCACCCACTCTCTCTCTCACTCAGAGGTTCATGCACCCACTCACAGACCCACTTAGAGACTCATCCACCCACTCACAGACCCATGCAGACACTCATGCACCCACTCACAGATCCACTCATATTCTTATGCACCCACTCACAGACCAAGTCAGACACCCATGCACCCACTAACAGACCCACTCAGAGACTCATGCACCCACTCACACACTCACTCAGAGACGCATTCTCTCACCCACTCAGAGGTTCATGCACCCACTAACAAACCCACTTAGACATTCACGCACCCAGTCACACACCCACTCAGAGGCTTACACACCCACTCACAGACCCACTTAGACACTCATGCACCCACTCAGAGACTCACACACCCACTCACAGACCTTCTCAGAGACTCATGTACTCACTCACAGATCCACTCAGGGGCTAATGCACCCATTCATAGACCCACTCATACACTTGTGCACCCACTTAGAGACACACTGAGACACTCACGCAATCAGTCACAGACCCACTCAGACAGTCATGCATCCTCTCACTCACCCAGTCAAATGTTCATGCACCCACTCAGATCTACTCAGAGACTTATGAACCCACTCTGTCACTGATTCAGAGACTCATGCACCCACTCACAGATGGATTCACACAGCCACTCACTTAATATATGTTAAAAGTAGTATCACTTATTAGTAGTACACCAAGGGCCTCATGTAGGTAAATAAATTTTACCGGTTCTTAAATACCGAGCCGTACCGAATCGGTAAATTAGAATCGGTAAGTTATATGTAGGTAAAAATTCGGTAACTGTTACCGATTCGGTAACATTCGGTAATCACGAATCGGAATTCACCGAATCGGTAAATACCGAGGTGGTATTTACCGAATCGGAAAATACCGAGGTGGTATTTACCGAATCGGAAAATACCGAGGTGGAATTTACCGAATCGGAAAATACCGAATCGGAATGTACGGATTCGGTAAATAAAATCACATGACTTGACGAAACCGCTAATCCTGTGCAACGACAGCCCACCCAACCAGGAAGTGCCCACACCCAGGCAGGTGTACATAATTAGCCGAAGTGGCCACACCCAGGCAGGTGTACATAATTAGCCGACCCTGGAGAGGCTTGGAGTGCAGAGGAGAGGCAGGGAGCCGTTGCATGTGCGAGCGGGTAAACAAACAGCATGTCCAGCCAGAGAACACAGAAAGACGGAGGGGAAAGGAGGAGGAAGCTGAAATTTAGCCCCAAGGAACTCCAGGTGCTGGTGGAGGAGGTGGTGAAGCAGCACCAGAAGCTGTTTGGAAGGCAATCCCTGCAAGTGCCTGAGGCGGAAAAGCGCAACATATGGCTGGCCATCCAGGCGCAGGTCAATGCTGTGGGAGTGACCCACAGGGACATTGAGGTCCTCAAAAAGCGCTGGTATGACCTGAGGATTGTAACCAAGAGGAAGATGGGCGACATCCAGAAGGAGGCCAGCCAGACCGGAGGTGGAACCAACAGGGCACCTGCCCTCACCGAACTGGAGGAGCTGGTGGCGGCCACAATCCAGCAGGAGAGCGTCGTGGGTCTTGGGGACGCCGACAGCTCTGCCAGAGCCGCAACACACCAAGGTAAGACGAAAGCACAGCAATGTAGCCCCCCCCACCCCTATCCCACATCCCCCATTGTGAAACGAGAATCACACTGCAGTCCACACGTGTCAGTGCAGACAGGCAATGCATTCCGGGAGATGTAGTCAGGGCAACACTAACCATGCCGTAAATGTTACAGGGCAACAAGGCATGTCACGCACTCGAGGCACAAGGAGACAGAGGACATATTGGAATGTGAAATGTGTTATTGTGACGCTTGCAATGCAGCCCTTCGGGGACACTGAGCCAATGTTGTATTTCTGTCCACAGATGTGACATCATGCAGGACAGGGCATGCTGCAGGAGAGACGGCACACCGGCCACAAGTATCACCTCTAGCCAGCACAAGTTCAGACCAGGGAGCAGGCCCACTGGCAGCCGCACCACCAACACAGCCAGCCTCGCCGCACCCAGAGCCAGCATCACCACAACCAGAGCCAGCATCACCACAACCAGAGCCAGCATCGCCACTCATGTTCGAATCACCGGCCACATCTCCGCTTGCAGGTGTGAGAATGAGGAGGCGTCCAGCAGCCAGGCTACGAGCCTTAGACACCTCGTCAGACGACAGCATGGGCCCAGAAGACCGCACCGGGCCCCAGGAAGGGAGCCATGCCACTGTGCCCCACATCTCACAGGCAGCACAGACGGGAGCAAGAGGGCGCCGCAGGTCGCGTGTCCAGAGTCCACCAGCACCCACTGACGGCCATGGTGTCTTCTTGGGTCTCGAGGGCCAAATGTTGAAGCAACAGCGCCTGCAATCAAAGGCAGTCATGTCAGTCCAGAGGCACATGCGGGTGATGAGGACAACATTAGTCAACATGGACAGTAACATTGGCGGCATGGCTGCGGGCATTCGGGACATGTCCCAGTCGATCCAGCAGTTGTGCAGCAAATTAGATGCTGACATCGAAGCACGGCGCCGGGAACGCCAGAGAAGGGACACTACCAGCAGGGCACTCAACCGTCTGGCAACTGCGACTTCTCTACTGTGCCGGCGCTCTGTGACGATGCAGGAGGGCCTAACACAGTGCTGCAGCGACCTGTCTCGGGGGATGGTGCAGGTGACAAGTGCACTAGGGGTGCTATTGACTAGTCAGGCGTCGACAACTGCTGCAGGGGATGCTGCGGAGAGCATCGACACCAGCAGCAGCATCACACCCCCCGTCCCAGAAGCACGCAGGAGCAGCAGGCGGCTTGGGGTTGGCTCTAGTGAGGATGCACAGGCCGTGCAATCCACCACTGCAGCGCGTATGCGCAAACATTGATGTAGCCCTGCTAAGTCACTTCCCATTGGGTGACGTAACCCTGGACATACTCCTTGTATAGATGGTATATTGCCTGATTGGCCTGTTCATGTGTTCATGGCGTGGTGCCACATTAAAACTACGTCAGGACTTCTCACAACTCGCTGTGTCCCCTCACTTACTCAGAAATAGTTGCATGTGATCTCTGCCCGTCTCTCTCTCCCATCGATTGCAGTTGGCACTCTAGCTGCGTTGCCCTCTGGCTGGCCTGACTCATCCTCGTTGTCCTCAAAATATGTTAGTTCCACATCTGTACCTTTTTTCGTGGCAAGGTTGTGCAGCATTGCACAAGTGGCAATAATCTTGCAGCAGGTGATGGGTTTGTACTGGCGTGCGCCTCCGCTCTTGTGCAGGCAGCGGAACCTGCTCTTCAGTAGTCCAAACGTGCGCTCCACCACATTGCGTGTTGTTTTATGTGCCACGTTGTATCGTCTCTCACTCTGGGTTGCTGGGTGTAGGTAGGGAGTGAGGATGAATGACCGGCATGCATATGCACTGTCGCCTGGATGAGTAAAAGGGAACCATCAGTAACATGCCTCTATACACTATGATTTGCAGGTTTCAAGGGGCGTCACTGTTACTTACCTAGCAGGTATCCCTCTCCGAATTCTCCGGCACTCAGTCGTGTGTAGATCCCACTATTCTGGAAGATGTAAGAGTCGTGGGTGCTCCCAGGAAACTTTGCAACAATATCTGTGATGATGTTCCCTGCATCACAGATCACCTGCACATTGATGGAGTGGGTGGACTTCCTGTTCCTGTAGATGTGCTCTGTATCAGCTGGTGGACAGATTGGGATGTGTGTACCATCAATACAGCCGATGACATGGGGGAACTGTGCCATGTGATAAAAGTCTGTTTTTGTTTTCTGCAGTGCAGCCTGTGTGTTTGGGAAGCTTATGTAGTGGTGCATTCTCTGCATCATGGCATCCAGGAACTTCCTGAAGAAACGTGACAGGCAACTCTGGGATACCCCACCCACCGCAGCTATCACCACCTGATAACTGCCGGATGCCAACAGATGTAGGCTGCAGAGCACCTGCACATGTGGGGGTATGGCGTGCGCCCTTCTTATTGGCTGGTCCAGGAGTGGGTGAAGGTCCCTGATTAAGTCCATGATGGTTTCGGGGTGTAGCCTGTACCTCTCATGTATCTCTGCATCAGTCAGCTGGAATAGTGTGATGCGCTGTCTGTAGATTTGTTCCTCCCGTCGCCACACCCTCAGTCCTGCTGCCTGTAGACGTAGGCGCCTTGCAATGACGTACATGGCGGCCATGTTGTCCACGCTGTTGCATTTTGGGTTTGCCTATATGCATTGTTGATGGTTACCACCTGCTTTCAATCCGTGTTAATTACCGACTCTTATTTACCGATTTTCCTGGATTTCTTAATTACCGAGTGCTCCTACATGTCATTTTCAATTTTACCACTTCATATTTACCACTTCATGTTTACCGAATCGTTAATTATGTATTCGGTAACTCTGATTCGGTATTTTAGAATTCGGTAAATATGAATCGGTATTTACCGCCTCATATTTACCGAAAAGTGGTTTTTGGACTCCTACATCTCACTTGTCTGAATACCGGTCGGTAACGGCATATTTACCGAAAATCGGCGGTTACCGACCGGTATTTGGCTACCTACATGAGGCCCTAAGTCTACTAATTGAATTTTGTAGTACCATAGTATACATGTTTACCAATCATAAACTCTTAGAAAATACACTCACTGGATGATGTCATCAGTGATGTGTTTTGAGATGTCATCAGTGATGTAGAGAGAGAGTGTGTGTGTTTTTTTTAAATGCTTGCTTTGCAACTGATATTCATGCTTAAGTACTGAGCCACCTTAGATGTCACAGTCCATTCCATGGACCTCAAGTGATTAATATCATTTGGTTCCAGCATGCCCAAATGAGCTTTGATTTTGGCACTACCCTATTTAGGCTTATTTTCCACTTTAGGTGGTTTGGGACCTCAATCTAGTTGCCGTGGTCTGCTGGGATCTGGTTCGTTGCCTGTGTATTCATTTTGGTAAGGGATCCTATGACTCCTCCCCATCCTGGCGGTCACTCCAAAAATGGTGAGCAGTGGATGTGGGTGGTTACTGTGGAGTGACAGTGGTAGAACAAGGTGAAGATGAACTCCAGATGGAGGCCCTTCATCCTATAAACAATTGCACGCTACCTAGGCCATCGTGCCAGTGTCCCACGTGTGGATGGAAAGACATTCCAATTGATGTACAGTAGTTTGCCAACAACCTGCCTCTTAATATCAAGTATTTCATTTTACAAAAGTATATAAACCAATACCAATTGCATCACAACACCTTGAGCCCGCAGATTCTACACTTTTGAATCTATTCAGTGTTGTCTTGTGTTTCATGCCACATAGCTCTGGTTTACTATTGTCTGCCTTTTCTTTTCTGCTCAGTACTGAAAAATAAAGAGCTAGACCTTTGCTGAACATGTGCTGCTTAGTAAAGTTACTTGAGAATGTCCTAATGCAGCATTTGCTAATCCAAAGATTTTAAATTAGGCTGGTCTAAAAAATGGATTACCAATCATAAAGTTTGTAATACATTGTTATTTTTTTTCCACTGCAGGCACACTTGGCAATATTATTGCAGGAATGTTGGGAATGTTTCTCACCTTTGGAAACCCCCAGTTTGTTGCTTTTTAACCTTTGGTATTTGGACCACTGCTGTGGTGTGAGCCTTTCCTGCCATCTGTCACCCACTGAATGCTCTGTTAAAACTGGATTACGTGAACTATAGTGCCTAGTTCTTAGCACAAGGCCAAGAGCTCGTTGTCACATACAATCCTCCCTTCTCCCTAGCAAAGGCTTTTGTTATCCATATTTCTCCACACTGTTGCTAGAGAAATCTGAAGTGTGGTGCCCTCTGAGAGGATAGGAGTTTAGTTAACTTAGTTGACTCCTTATTGTGTTAAGTTTGACTCTTTTCCAATGAGGGGATTGTGCCAATAAAGTCAAACTGTTTTATGTTTCTTCCTAATGCAATTTCTATTTATTGCATTCTAAACCACTGTGAGACTCACAACTTGAAAAGTTAAATCAGGTCCTTTCCTCTCAAAACCTGTAAACATCACATGTTGGGTACCACAAGGATCATGCATGCTTATCCTTATGTTTTTAGTGCCTATATTGCACTTTTATTCTAAGTTTAGATACCATCAACAGGTGTGCAGACAATACACAGTCCTGTGTATAGATTGAGGATGATTCTTAGAACCTTCCTGACTTGTTTCATTGCCTACACTTAATGGAGCACTGAAGATTGACAATTCATACTTTTTAACTCTGTCACACCAGTTTTTATCTGTTTTAACTGCTATATTTTATCTTTTGTTATATTTTATCTGTCTAACTCTCTCTGAAGATTTTATAGGGTTTCCATTTTGCAGTAGGTAACATATCTCTTTGCCAGGCATCTCGCATTTTGTCTTTATTGACTTTCGCCTACTTCTTTCCTTAAGGAGTTGGTTGTAGTTGATAGCTCTCCCCTGAGGCTTGCTTTGCCTGAGGCGCACACCCATCAACTCAAAAGGGTTGCAGTATGCTTAGATTCCCAGCCGCCTAGTCCTCCTTTAGGCTTAATGGCTCTATCCGGGTGCCATCTTGGGGCAGGAGGATATTTCCTTGCTGGAACCTCTCTAGCTGTTCACCTATTGGGGATTATAAAAATAGGAGCTCAGAGCCTCTGCCTAAGGCACGTCTGCTTAGGCTCGAGAGGGACCGGGGCGGACACTGTGCGTTTACCACCCAGGATTTTGCTCAACCCTCCGAACTACCCTATTGTTTCTATTGCCAGTCAGCTCACACAGGAACGTGGTCCCTCCCACTGGATGTGGAAATTGAAAGTACTCTTACATGCTATAATATTTTCAATCATCATCTGTGCAATTCTGGATCAGGACCGGCGTCTCAGATTATGCACCTACTTTTTTTATATAGTTCAGCAGCCGCAACACATCGACATTATAAGACGGTACAAAGGACTCCTTATTCCTTGAGTCCTTCAGTAAATAACAACAATCCCATTTGCACTCTGAGGGTGCATATAAATTGTCCTCAAGAAAATCACTTCCTCTTTCTTCGTTACTCGCCATCCGGATAAGTAAAAATGGTGAGATCGATCATCACCTCTCAGGGTATCCACAGGTTGATCGACCTCATGGCATAAGCAGTCCTTTTTTATAAAAAACAGTCGGAGCTACTCAAAGGAGCATCCACTGCTAAGTATCGACTGCTGGTCAGCCACTGGTCAGCCACTGGGCATCGTGCCTCTAACTACTCTGAGCTTGCTGAACAGCAATATTCCGAAGCACAGACACAGTAAGACAAACACAACACATAGTTCCTCTCAAAGAGGAACCCTTCAATAGTGAATCCGAATAACACTATTGCGCAAACAGCAACCCCAAATATACGAAAAGGCTATTATACTTACCAATGACATTATAGCGAATGAGGTAGATTGTTTTGTATGTAACTGGCCTTCGAAGTACAATCCATGACCAAGCCATAGCAGTAGAAAGATCTAGGGCCCACACCCAGGAAGTGATTCTCTAGCCAAAATATTCACCAATAGGAAGCTACACAGTCTATAGGGTTCATTCCTGTGAGTGTTGAACATTGATGCAAATTACTAATTTATTTATGAATTGTCCATCCGTGTATGATAGAGAACATTTCCTCACTACTGGTCGAACACCACTACTAGTATGCACTAGTTTATATTTAGCATCTACTTAAATAGTCTATAGCCCTCTGGGGGTTGCCCAATTACATGCTTTGAATTCTGAAATAATGGTGCCTTATCACAGAGGACATTTTCAGTCATGTTCGTATTTTGCATGCATCCTGCCATTCATCTCTTCATCATAGCATCCAAGCTCTGTTATTTTAATGTCTAGACCTATTTTGAACCAGAATTCTGGCCCCATGAGCTTTTCAATCCACACCAACACTGCTTATTGAGAAACTTCAGAGTTGCATAGGGTCACAATGTCATTGTAGATGTGCAGAGGGAGAAATCTGCCAGGCTGGATGCAGCTAATTACACAATGCCTCCAGAAGATAACTAGATCTTTAGAGAGAAAGTTTAAGAGCAGATGATAGTGAGTTGCATGATATATGAAAAGACTACCTTGAAGAAGCGACTTGCCTCTCTGTGAACACACGTCCAAATCAGTAAGCGTGATTAAAAGAGAGAAACTTCAGCTATGATCTGTCTCTGGAAGTGTGAAATACGGAGTGATACCTCAGATTCGATTAATGCATGTAAGCTGTCTATTAAATGTAACTATTTGAAGACAGTCAGATAGGGACTATTTTATTGGCCAGTGTAAGGAAATGCCTCTTTTTGCATGACCACCCCAAACGTTTTGGACTGATGCTGAGGGTTTTTCGACTTTGAGAGTACACTGAAGCGTGCCAACCAGACTTCAGTGCTAGTGCTCTGACCCTTAAAAGTGGATGTTTCATCTGTTTACCCCATTAGCCATAAGTTAGCTTACTTATGGGTTCCTGGTATATGGTACCAGGGCTACCAATGGCCTGTAAGTTGTAAGTTGTGCCTCCCTGAGAGTGAACAATTTAAACCACTGAAAAAGTCCACACCTTCCTTTTAAAGATATATATGTCAATCCTAAGGAAGGTCTGTCAATGCCTAAAGCAGGGTGCTGTATCGCGCAAAGTTTGGACATGTATTTTCATATTGTCCTAATAGTAAAACCACCCAAATTGTTGTTTTTACTGTGGAAAGGTTAGTAGCCCTCTCGCAGGTACAGGGTTACACACCGACAGCTCAGCTGCGTTAACTCCAGAATGGGACTGCTAAAGTTGGTTCTTCAAGGTATCAAAAGAATCGTGACATTAAGCCTGACTTGATGGTCAAGTCGACTTTAATGTATCTTTTGAGTAATAGGCAACTTTAGAAAGTTGTCATTCTGTTCCTTAGTGTTCCAGTGACCATTCGCAGATGCTGGCCACAAGACAGCCTTCTGCCTGGGGAGAAGTGTAAACAACTCCCAGAAAAGGAAACAATAGAGGCCTGCCGTTGGAAGAGATATTACCTCTCCCTGGCAGGAAGCCACACAGGGTGTAAACACAAAAGGTCAACTTCAATGGGTAAGCCGTCTTTGTATGGCAAATTGTGAACACACATGAGAGGGGCTGCTCTTTTGTTCTGGTAGACAGGTTCGTGTCTGGAACAGAGAGTGGAAAACAGTTACCAAACCGGTTTTCCTGTGGGCATATAGCCCTCAGCTAGCCACTCCTCTAGGGTGGGCTACCAAGCTTCACACACCAAAAGAAGGGTTCTGCCATCTTGGGATTGGTAAGAATACTGTACTCTTTGATAGCTAGATGCTACACATTGCAGGAAGTTGTCATCTGGTGGGAGGTGAACTGGTAGCCCATTGGCTAGTAGTCACTGCATCGCCCTAGGGCAGAGGTCTTCAAACATTTTTGGTCTGAGCCCCCACGCATAATGTTTTGGGGTCGCGCCCCCCTCCAACACTTTATGGCAAGGATTGGGAGAGCATGACGGACATGGCTGCATGCAGGAGGCAGGGCTTATGAGATGATTTCAGGAGTACTTTTTCTATAGGTCATACACCACACTAAATATGAGTTTTATAAAACAGCAAATGGATCAAACAAAAACATGTATTGTCCCAAAAATACTACTCCTCTGAATTGGGTTTGTTTGTGAGCCCCTCACACCCTTGGACCCCAATGCAACTACACCTACTGTATTAATGATAACTGCAGTCCTGTAGAGCAGGCTATCTCCTCTGCATCTTTCACCTCTTCCCCATCATGCCTGACCATCACTCCAGTCTTGAAACAGGCTCTCTGTCCCGTTCGAAAAAAAGAGCTCCCATGTTGTATCCCTTTTTTCTGCAAGTGTGACCTTGGTCGTAATGGTAGAAAGTAAAATAATATCCCATGCCCCTTTTTTAAAGGTAGACAGTCATAATTGTGAAGCAGTGGGCCCCTCAAACCCCTGGGCCCGAGCCCTGCTACATCTGCTTCATTAATGATAACCAACAGTGGCCACTTACACACCTGGCAGTAGCACCTGCTGCACTGATGAATGGCCCTTTAAAAAAAAAAAAGGCAAATTATATTGTCCCCTTCTTTGGGGTATCGCTCTGAAGAAGCTGTCTTTGGCCATTTGTAATCATTAACATTAGTCCCCATGCAGTGCTCCCTATTCTGGGCCATCTATTTGACAACATCTATGAATCTCACTCCTTTCCTCTTTCTCCTGGACCAGTACTCTGTGGCCCCAAGGTCAATAGGATTAGGGCTCTGCATCTGAATGCAACCCAGTTGGCCTTCTACCTGCCTCCCCATGGACTTGGCTATCACAATAAAAACTGTCCCTGAACAGTTAATGCTGACTTTGAGGTGCCTCTGCCTGAAAGTGAAGGGTGTAGTGGTAGTGCACAAAGTTAAAGAAGAAACCAGCCTGCTTGCCAGTCTTAATTGATTGAGTCACTTAAAGCCAGGGACACCAGAATTATGAGTTTCTGCACCAGCAGCGTTTTCCACATAATTATGAGTTTAATGCATTAGCTACATAATCCATCATCTGCTGCATAATCTGCAGAATTTAGCCCAAAAAATTGATTTTAGCTAAAATAGAACAATAGTTACTAAAAACGTGACAAAGTGTTCAGGAGCAGTGGAAGGCCTTTTGCAAAGATCGAATGGTAATCTTGTAGCTTCTTATTGCTGTATTTGGGTGCTAAACTGGAACTAATGAGGTGGAATTTTGCCCCTAACAGCAAATCCTCGAGTTAAAATGTCAAAATAATGAAGTAATGCTAACCACAAAATGTGCTGCATTGTGCTGCATAATTTAATCTTTCCTTGCTGCATAATTTATTCAACCCTGCCGCATAATGTGGTCCTCTCCTGCTGAATAATTCCAGTTGCTCTGCTTAAGGCTTCATGGTGGCAAAATATTTATTCTGTTTGAGGTGTAAAGTTGGGGTGTTATCAGCTGAGTTCTGGAATAATGGAGACATACAAATGTATGCATTAGATACAGTCTGATTACTTAGTAGCAACTATATTTTGTGAAATCTCAAACACTGCATCAATTTGCAGCAGCCTAGCTTAGACTATGTGAAATACTATTTTAAAATAAGGACTTACATATTTACAGTGATTTCTGCCACAAGCTGGGACCTCACAGCACTATAAACAGGGCCACTGGAATTATGTGGCAAGAGAAGGCCAAATTATGCAGCAGGGTTAACAACATTTTGGAGCAAGCAAAGGCGAATTATGCAAAACAATGCTGAACATTTTGTGATAGCATTACTGAATTATTGTGCTATTTTTACACTTGTTAACACTGTCCTGGCATATTTCCCTTCATAAGTACCAGTTTAATACCCACATATAGCAATAATGCACTTAAATTACTGTGAATACACAAAATAAAGACTTTGTTTTTAGCAACATCTTTGACCCTGCCAGCACACTCAGTGACCTCTGACCCCAAGGCACTCCAATCACAGTTTTGACTTTAAGGGCACTGAGTAAATGAAAACAGCCTGGAAATGCAGAAAATACATGCCGTACTTCCAGGCCATCTTTATTTACATGTGTTTGCAGGTGCATTTGCGCCCCCCTGGAAACACATCCACGCCCCCCAGGAAGGGCGCGCCCCACAGTTTGAAGACCTCTGCCCTAGGGCAAGTTGTGGGCATAAAAGTGGTACCCATAGTACCCGGACCTTGGACCACATCTGTACTGGAGAAGGGACTGAAGCAGGACTGGCCTGCTGTTCCCAGGCCCTGGCAAAGAGAGGCTGCACTAAAGACTGGACTGCACCTGCTGCACCTGGGCTAACAAAGAGAGGACTGTGCTTGGGGTGCCTTGCTCAAGGGAAAGTCTTTCCCTGAGCCCCAGACAAAAGAGGTGACTTTTAAGAGTCAGTTGGCTGACTTCATGTTATAGCTCCAGCGCTACAGAAGCAAATTGCTTGTTCAACGCTAACCATAAGAGTAGCCTGGGAAGCTCAACCCTGACACTCAAAAATTGCACCTGTGTCTGCTAGACCCAGGAGAGTCGTCAAAGTGCAGTTTGGTTCTCCAAAACGGATACTAGACACAGTTAAACGGAACTGTTGGTGTCACTGTAACTCTTAGCAAGTAGACCTGTGGCTCCTGATTTTTGGCTGGATTTCACCTGGACTTCGAGGGACAAAGACCCCTGTGGCCAAAGTCACCCCACCATGTTTCTGAACCGAGGGGAGCCACCAGACAGTTCCCATTGAACGGATCAGTATCCTCAGCACCTTCATCATCCTGAATCTGTTGCATCAAGACCACTTCATTGATATCTATGGGAGTTTGCCTATAGAGCCTACAATTGGACTGGAAGCTGCTTTGACTGCAAGGTAACTGTTCTGCTAAGCCTTATAGGCCCCTCTGACTTACTCTGCATTGGAGTTGGTCTGCCAAAGCAGGCTGGAGTACCAAAACACAACTTTCTAAATAGTTTTCAAAGTAACCCCTGTAGTGCCCAATGCTTGTTTGCATTTTGAATAAAAAGCATTGATTTAAGATTTGCTTACTAATTTATATCTCGGGGACCCCCTGGTGGATTTTGTTCGTTTTGGTGTTGAAAAATTTATAAAACTATCTATTTTTATAAATTGGTGTTGGATTTCCTTTTTGTCGTATTTCTTTCATATTCAATTGTTTTTGCACTTCTCTTATGCTTTGCACTTGTTCCTTTGTTAAAGCTTAACTGCTCAAAGCCACAGCTACCCAGAGTTGAGTAAATGTTTTACAAACAAGCTTGATTGGACCCAAGACGGGGTTGTGAGTTTATTACACAGTGAAGTTATACAGCCACACCATATAATAAAACAGCATTTCCTTACAGGCAATAAAGGGAAGAGTTGACATTTTAGAGTTAAAGGAAGTAGAAATGCATGTCTAAGAGAAAGTGGAAAGTAATACCCTTCATCTGCACATTAAGATTCCTCAGCAATCTGTGCAATACCATGAACCTTTTTGGAAGTCTATGTAGTGAGCTGAGCAATAGTAATGGATGACCAAGATGGAGAAAATCGCAGTGGATGTCATAAAGGGACAGGCTAAACCCATTTGCAGGAAGTGCTCGTTTTGTAGACTATTACATTTATTAGACTGCCTTGATTACTGATATTCTGGTGACTCTGACTTGTACTTCCTTTGTTTATTTCATTGATGTCTTTCTTCAATCAGTAGAGTATGATGTTTAGAATCTTTCACATCTTCTACTATTACCACGACACACGTGCAGTAAGTAGTTGATTCTATTTGATTTAGATACTATCTTCAAAGCTGCAAGTACAGAGGTACATGCATAGGACAAATTTGAACTCTTGAAGCGTCTGCCCTGTATGGTATACAGTCATATTCCACAGCCCTAAGTGCTCAACTGCATGTATTTAATATGCTGATTTTTTATTTTGGCCATAGCCTCTCATAATCTTGTGTGAACGCAAGTGCCTAGGCCGGTCCCCTGACTTGTCCATGACTGGGGGCACACCAAGCGTGCCTTTATTCATGGACTGTGGACTACTTTACTTCTTATGGGTTTAGCATGAGTCAATAGTTCTGACCAGCCCTTTTTATCTGTGTCAGTGTGTCCAGTGGAGGTCCACTGAACCACACGTTTAAAGTTCTGATTCGGTCCATTAACCCAGATCCTAATAGTAACATCCCAAGTGTATGTTGTGCATGACTGTAAAAGTGGCCTGCGAGGTAAATGCATTGTATGTATAAGTGCACCAGAATCATTGAGGGCTGAAAGAATCAATTTTGGAAGGAGGTCAGGGTGTTTTCACAGACAGTGGAAGTGCATTGCTGACATTCCTGATGCTGGAGGGAGAAGACCACTCGTTGTTCCAGTTCCAGGTTCTTTATGACCAAGGAAAGGAGTGCTCCGCTGGGCACTCAGAAGAATGCTGTGCAACCAGGGCTAATATTTGCCTGATAGTCAGCTAGCTTCCCAGAGGTGAGGGGGCATTATCTAAAGTCTGGCCTTGCTGCAAGAAGCTGTTCATTAGACCTGTGGTGCCTAGTAGCCAACTCTCCTGCTGAGAGAGGAAAGAAGTGAGGCAACTTTGCAGAAGCAGTGACTATACCAAAAGAGCCAGAAGCAGCAAGACTCCAGTACTGGTAGGGTCTGCCAGAGGAAAGAGTACAAAGGAGAACAATCTGCATGCCCCAGGTTTCAATGAGTATGAGACTCTCCTGGCTGTGGTTTCAGGCTGGAAGCACTGAATCAAGGTTGTCCACTGCCGTTACACCAAGATTGAAACCACACCTGGACCTGTGCGTCTGCCCCTCAAAGAGGTGTGACCATGGCTCATCCCATGCAGTCTGACCTAGAGACTGGTGTAACTTCCTTGCTCTGTTACACCACAGCTTAGTACCCCAAAGCAGACCTGAATCAAAGCCAAACACTCAGAAGTGGATAGGAATGCAGCCATGATGAGATCCACCTCTTGTGGCCATCACAACTTCAAGTCACCTATATCTTCAACCAGATGGCCCTCGACCTTGGCTCCTGCCACAGAGGACCACAACTTTACTGCTGAAGAACACAGCCTGTATGACCAGACGCATTCACTCTCTTCCAGAAGCATGAGAAAGGCTATACACTTCTGCTGGCTGACTGATGGCTAAACCCATAAGATCCTGAACATGCACCATGGAAAGAACACAGAAACAAATTTGAATAGTGATAAGCAGGGTGCTACCATGGATATTCCCATCACAGTGGGAGAACCATCTAGACCGCAGAAAATGGGAATCCAAGCAAAGAGGAATAAGATAGCAGATCAAGGCACAGTTAGCCCAGCACCCAGTCCATTAAATTGTGCCTGATCATTATTGCTTGTGCACTATTTAGTTATGGTGTATAATAAAGTACTTTTATTTTTAAAAGTAAAGCACTGGGTTGGGCAGGCAGCTATTGTGCTGCTGTGTGATTGTTGAGCTCTGAGCTTGACCACCCCAGACTACTTCCCTTAGAAGACTGACTTCTCTTCATTGGTACCACTGAGAGTTGAGTGCAGATGGGGTTGACCAGTTTGTAGAGCCATAGATGGATTGACCCAGGAAATCAATGGCACAATACAGATGAAGACAAGTAGCCCCTGATTGCCCCCTGGGTCTCCTGAACGGGGTTTGACAACTGGCGGCAAGCAGAGAAAGATCCCACAAAGGCCAGTTTCTATTTCCAACAAAAGAGCAATAAGTTCTACTTGCACATGTTAAGACCTGCACATTAAAATGACATATACAAAGTTATTGAGGGTAGACCTTGATACTCCTTCCTGAGAGTGGTAGAGGGATCTGTGTTTGGCTATATGGTGGATGGTTCCAAGGAGCAAGGACAGGGTGATTCTTGTTATGTTATGTCTATTTGAATAGCGCACAGCTCACTTGGGAGAATATCCTGCCACTGAATCAGGGGCTGTAAGTCTAGTTCTTCAAATAAAGAGCCCATTTGCTTCTTGGTTGGCAACAGTGAGTCTTTTTCCTATTGGTGGTTTCCTAGCATGCATTAACCTAGTAGAGAGTTCTCTGGAGTGTGTCTCTGTTGATGAGCTCTCTTTTTATCTAGCATAGAGGTGCTTAAATTAAGTAACATTTGGTCCCAAATACTAAAGATATTTTTGAGTGTGGTGGGGGTAGGTCTTGAAGCCTCTTGGTTATTGGTCTGACTGGAGTTCTTGCTGTGATCCCAGTTGAATTACATAAAATTGTAGCATATGCACTGCTTTTAGCGAAAAGAAGGGTGGTGCAATACTGGGGTAACTTTCCAGTGCCATGAGTGAAAGACTGGATTAAAGGTTTTATTTATTATAACAAAATGTCACATTTGAATAACATGAGATTGCCATTCTCATCAAGACCCCACTAGCTGTGTTCTTTATAAATGCAGCCTATATGTCTGAGTTGTAAGACATGGATACAGATCCTGAGATACATAGTAATGTTACAGAACAGACAGGAAAAAAAGGCACCTGCACAATTAGAAGAGCACTCTTGTAATCCACGACATTAGATGATTATGGTTTGATATGTCATTACAATATGGAGAGATATAAGGTGAGACAGAACCTGGATACAATAGGTCCCGGAAGATCACTTTTCAAATACTTTAATATGATTTGCATAACCTGCTTGGTTGCAAGTCATATATGCAAAATGGACTACATTCTTATTTATTGTTGATTATTTATGTAGAAAATCAATTAAAAAAGGAACACAAGAGAGAAGATTGTGTTCCATCTGAAACATGTATTCATGGTGTATTGGAATGAATGGGTGAGAGAGAGGGAGGCCAATGATTTTCATGCCCTTAACCAGTTAATGGTCACAGAGTGACTCAAGTAGGAGTGTTCTTCCCACTTAGGAAATATCTGTCAGACTTGAAGGAGAAGAATCCAGAGAAACTTGCAGTGTTTGGTAACAAGAGGTTGGCTAACAGGGTTAAAACAAGCATTGGCAAAAGTGCTATCACCTATGTTAAAGTTGACAGATATGATTACAAACTGTGTCTTGAAAATGCACTCTATATGATGAAAGGTGCAATATTAATGTTAATAAAAATTGTTTTAAAAAAAACAAGCATTGGCAAAACCAAAAGGTCGTGGCAATGCCAGGGCTATTGGCCTTGTCAATGTGAATGTCTTTTATCCATGTTGTCTAGCAGAGCATCTGCTGTTCAGCATGGTTAAAAGTCACTAAAAGCCCAGAATCACAGGATGCTGAGCTGACGCCGAGCCGAGTTTATTGTCCTGCCCCTCCTAACACAAAAAAGTGCTATGACGTAGCCTGCGCAGGCCGCATCATAGCACCTTTTCAGTGACCAACAGATGTGCTGCTAGACAACATGGCTAAAAGACCTTCACATTGACATGGCCAATAGATTGGGCATTGCAGAGATCTATTAGCTTTGCTAATGCTTGTTCATTGTTGATGGTGTCTTGCTGAACAAATGTGGAAGTGATAGTGAGAAACAGTTGAGGAGCAATAAAGTGAAGTGAGGATGTTTCACAATTGCCAGATTTGCAGACAGGGGAACTTGGGAAACAGGTTCGAATCTCAGGGTCGGCTGAACAGTCTGTGGTTCTGGGCAATTTAGTTACGCTTCCTCCTGTCTACGACAATGAATGTGTCATTGTGTAAGCACCATCGGCTGGTATTTGCACTATGGCAAGATGGAGGATGGAACATGCACTACAATACCATCGGATCATGCAAAAAATAATAATAAAAGCAGCAACCACGGGAGAGGTCGGGAGAAGGCAAAAATGTGTCAGTAAAACAAATACCTTAATTGAAGGAGGATCAGCGACAAAAATAAATGAGCCATTGTGGAATGTAACTGGTGTGCACTTAAAGCTCTCCAATACCATCGCTCATGTTCACGCTATGGCAAGATGGAGGACAGAGCGAGCGCTCCAATACCATCGGATCATGCAAAATAAACAAGTGCTGTTCGTGTTTGAATAACTTTTATAGAAATGCATTCTTTTATGCGCATGCATTTTAGTGGTATGTGTGTGTATATATACAAGGGAGACGGTCTGAAAACACAAGTACTCGTATGGAGTGCTTGAAAACAAAGAGAAAATAGCTGCACAAACTCAAAGCAGTGTAAGGAGCCCTGTACCTGGTCCATGCACTATGGAAGGGCCAAACACAAGAAAAGGCGGTTTGAGGAGGGAGCACGGACCATTGAAGGCTCCAGAATTCGTTAGTGTGCCCTTATCATGGAGGCTTTTGCGTTCCTCCAGAGACTGAATCTCAACAATACAATTTGTTGCCCTACTGCGGAGTTGATATTTATTCTCACGCTTGCCCTGACGAAGTTCAATTTTAGAGCGAAACGCGCTGGCTGAGACTGTCTTCACATTTCTGTTGGATAACCACAATAAATACTATTTCTATTGAAAGAAAATGGATTAGTTGGTGAGACCTTAATAGAACAACTTGGTAGTGCACCGCTCCAATTCTCAAAACAAGAAGAGGGCATGACGCCCGCATGTCATTACGAATGGCATCAAAGAAGATGAGAGCGACTCTGAAGTTTACCAATGGAAGGAGATGGGCAGTGTTATAAATGGGGGTCTCTAGTTGGCAGAGTTAGGTACCATTGTCCAAATAGGGACCCTTGCTTCTAGTCAGGGTAAGGGGGGATATACTTCTAAAATAACCCCTGCTCACCCCCTTGGTAGCTTGGTACGAGCAGACAGGCTTATCTCAGAGGAAGTGTGTAAAACATTTGTGAACACATACAGTAATACAGTGAAAACACTACAAATGGACACCACACCAGATTAGAAAAATAAGTATTCCTTATCTAAACCAAAACAAGACCAAACAACAAAAATCCACAATACAGTAAAACAAATATGACTTTACGATGGTAGAAATAGTTCAGTTCAAAGCAAATTGCAGTTGCAACACTTTTCACACAAAGTACCTTGGATGCGTCATGCAAACAGACAAAAGTGGGCCGCAGGAAAGTTGAGGCATTGGTTCCTTACACTCAGTGAAGGTGATGCTTTGGTCCCTTGCTCCGGGGGAGGTGAGGCGTTGGTTCCGTACTGCTGTGCAGAGGAGGTGATGCGTCGGTTTCTTACTGAATGGGGAGGTGATGCGTCCCCCAACGATGTGACAGACTTTGCACCTCGATGCGATGCGACAACCCGGTACGATGCGTGGATTCTTGCAGCTGCACAGCAAGGCTTGCGTCTGGCTCGGTGCAGTGATCTCGGACTTTGGTGAACGTTGCACTCGATGCGGCGTGTGGTGATTTCTCGAGCCGCGGCAGGCACTGCAACGGTTTCTACAGCGATGCGTGGGAAACAAGTACGGATGCGTCACGCTTCTCGTTGTTGTGCCGATTTTCCAGCTCCCAGCATAAAACAGTCTCTAGAGGTCCAAAACAACAGTAAGCACCTCTTTGCAGGTTAGAATTCTGTTGTGCTCTGTACAGGAAGACACTGGTAGCCATGTTGTAAGTTTCTAAGTCTTCTTTATTAGATCCACATCAGGGTATTAACAATCTTACTCCAGCCAGCTCTGGATAGGTACAAGTCATGTACCAGCTCCTACACCAGCCCCACCAGGAGCAGCCTGCCTAGCTGCTCAGCCCATCTCCAACTGTCACCACTCATTCACACAGGCACCCAGGCATTCCACGCATCACAGTCACACCAACATTCCGCTACCATCTCTCAATCTGGCTGAGCAGCTAGGAAGACCTAGGCTGATTACAATTAAATGTAATACTCAGGATATAACATTATCCCTTTCCTTTTAAAATGAAAACAAAGATTACAATACTAAAGCAGAGAACTATACACAAGAGAAGCAGTAAAGTTTGTAACTCAAGGATGCAACTAAAAGTAAAACATCACAAAAGAGAGAACAATGAAAATAAAGAAAAGATGGGCAAATTACGACATATAAAAACATGCATCAAAATCCCCCATCTTCTCTCATGAAGATTAAGTAATATCAAAGCGTGAAATAAATTATCAAATCACAAACGATGTTAAAATGCAGAGAAACAGACTAACACTGCGTACTTCTGGGAAGGAATAAAAATTGTCAAGCAATTTAAATTACAAACTAGCAATAACCCCATCCTTCCCCATGAACATTTGAAAATAGAGTAGTGAAGGGTGCACACACCCCATGACAAACACCCGAGGTCAGAAACAGACAACAAGGGTGAACCAACACTACAGATACACGTGTACCACAATATGGACAACATAGAGAGTACACACAGTGAGGCGCAGGGCGACTTACACACGACCACATCTGAAGCGCGGGGCGACTTACACAGGACAACACGTGATGCGCAGGGCGACTTACACACAACAACTGAAGCGCAGGGCGACTTACACAGGACAACACGTGAGGCGCAGGGCAACTTACACACAACATCTGAAGCGCAGGGCGACTTACACAGGACAACATGTGAAGCGCAGGGCGACTTATACACATACCAACAGCCAAGACGTGCAGCGCAAGACGACTTACCAACACAACACAAGAAGATGGGAACCAACCACCAAGACCAGAACCACCCTCATGTAAGGGATAACCTGTGAAGTCCACCCACCAGGAGACTACGACGTCCCAACCATAAACAGCATAAAACTGTGGAATCACGACATAAAATTGCTGTAAATGTTACATTTCTAACATAAACTTTAAAGAATGCGACCTATATTGTTGATACAGTGTAAATAGGCTCTGTCGTAGAACATTACAACAATACAAGAAAATAAAACACTGTAGAACACCAGAAAACTGTGCCATACGCCGGTGAGCGACCTCTCACCTGAGTACTACAATGTGCAATAACATCACCTTTATAAAAATCAACAGAATGTTGGGACTTCATATCCGTGTGTAACTCCAGTACCATAAGTTTCACTGATTAATTTTCCTTCATCCTTGACCACACGACTGTGTGCAAGAATTGTCAAAAGTATAGTGCAGAGAACAAAGTACCTGTGGTTTCCTGGTGCTGTGGCAAAAAAAACCATAAGACAAACAGAACATCAGCGTAATCCCACAACGAAGTTGCCACAAATTGTTCCTCAACGCTTGCGGCAGTCAGTAAGACATCGACTGCCCAACTATGTACTCATAGTGCCTGTAAACGACACGTGGATTCTGGCGCTACAGTGAAGAGAAAATCCATAAAACCATATTGTGAAAAGGAAACACAAAAAAAAACTTCGAAAATCCACCAGATGGCCCACTTGTAAGAGAATTAAAAGCCTTAACTTGTTTCTGGTTCCGTGTCTGGATTGCAGACGTTTTGACAGGTTTCTGTGCTCAAGGGTAGCTCTGGTAAAAAAAAAAAAATTCTGGCAACATGAGTAAAACCTTTGCGATGTGTGCATCTTAGTTACAGCAGTTAAGCAGGACAGTGTTGCTTGACAAACTTCGATGACAAACAAGATCCTCGAAGAGATAGTAGTTTGAAGTAACATGACGTCAACTTAAACATAGGACGCAAATAGCGTGGTTGGCAGCGGACAAACAGTATTCTACAAAATAAGAATGAGCCACCAGCCACAAGATGGCGGCCCGCAGCGTGCGTCGCGCCGGGTGGCTTCAAGCATGTTGAAGCTCCACAGCATCACAAAGCAGCTAGAGCTCCATGGAGATCCTTGTGAAAGGTAAGAGCGCCCGCGCAGCTCATGACTCGTGCCTCGGTTTTAAAAACAAACGCGTCGTTTAAACTTTCCTAGTTGGAAGGAGGCCTCAAATGAAAATAAAAAAATGTTAACAGACAAAAAAAATGCCTCACCAGAAATATCCTGCTCCTTCAGTTGACACTTCAGAGAAAATAAAAACGTGCCGCCAAAACACCATTAAGGCAAGTCCCCAAGCTCTCCTCCGAAAGGTTCTGTGTGTGCAGGATTGAAGGAGCGTGAAAAAGAGTAGATAAACCATTTCTCCCCCACATCAAAAGTCAGGACCTGACGCTCCAAAACACACAAAAAATAACACTACTGTTCTTATGCCTATATGCAAACATTGCACAGCGTAAATGAATTCCATGGGTCCATTAAGTATTTCTTAGATTTAAATAGATCCTCAGGCACATTACTTCTACAGCGTTCACTGACAATGGTAGAACTTTCTATGTGCCAACGAAACACCAATCTTTGGTGAACCACACCGCTCCTGTGTGGCACCTGTTCCATAACTCACATCTTGAACAGCCACAGTTCCTTTGCGCAGTGGATACATCCATACGGCAGAATCAAAAGGAAGTGGTAGGGTGAAAGTCAGTCCATTCACACCCTAACATACAGACCATACCTGAGGTCAAGTTCATGGAGCACGGTCAGGAAGGACACAGGTTGGGGCCGTCCGATGACAGGACACTGGTGGGGCTGGCTAGCCTTTTACTCCATTCTGCTTCATGTATTTTTCTTTCCTTTTTCTTTGTAGTTGCGCTGGTTACAATGGTTTCTTTGTAAGCACACTTGGGTCCAGGTCCGCTTGTCGCCAAAATTATGTTGTGCTCTGTACAGGAAGACACTGGTAGCTATGTTGTAAGTTTCTAAGTCTTCTTTATTAGATCCGCATCAGGGTATTAACAATCTTAGTCCAGCCAGCTCTAGATAGGTACAAGTCATGTACCAGCTCCTACACCAGCCCCACCAGGAGCAGCCTGCCTAGCTGCTCAGCCCATCTCCAACTGTCACCACTCATTCACACAGGCACCCAGGCATTCCACGCATCACAGTCACACCAACATTCCGCTACCATCTCTCACTCTGGCTGAGCAGCTAGGAAGACCTAGGCTGATTACGATTAAATGTTAATACTCAGGATATAACAAATTCCCAGAAAGGAAATTCAGGGGAGCTGGTGATGTAGTCTTTGTGTCTGTGAGACTTCAGAACAGGAGGCAAGCTCAGTTTCAAGCCCTTAGAGATCTTTTCCTCAAGCAGGTGACAAAGCAAACAGCAAAGTCCTTTTCTCCTTTCCTTGGCAGCAAGTAGCCACTGTAGGCCAACCCCAGACAGCAAACAGCACAGGGGCAGTCCGGCTCTTCTCCTTGGCAAAGGTTCCTCTTGATTCCCAGAAGTGATCTGAAGTTCTGGGGTCTGGGCCCCAATATTTATACTACACAATCCTTTGTTTTCTGGTGGCAGAGAAGCCCTGTGCTCAGTCAAAACCAGTTCTGTCCTCTCTGGTGCAGCTTCCTGGCAGGAGGTGGAAACAGCATTGTGAAAGGGAGACCAGGCCCTTTCAGGTGAAAGGAAATCTCCTCCCATTACTCTAAATGCAGTCCAGGTCTATTCAGCCCAACCCTGACTCATCAGACTCTCTGGAGCCACTGGTCCTCCCCAGCCCCTGTCATCCAAAAGCCAGACATGCATTACACAAACCTAGCAGAGGCAAACTGGATGGCTAAGCAAGAATATACCCACTTACTAAAAGTGGTATTTTCAAACACAGAATGTAAAAATCACCCTCACTAAAAGATGCATTTTAACATCCTGAGTTCAGGCATACTAAACTTTATTTTCCTACTTTTTTCCTAGGGGTAGTTATGTTTATAAGATGTTATAAACAAACTTCCCATTCTATCCTATGGGAACAGGTAGCCTTCTAATAGTGAAAAACTAAACAAACTGGCAGTAATTCACTATCAGGACATGCCACACACCAGGGCATGTCCTACCTTTCACATACACTGCACCCTGCCCACAGGGATACCTTGGGCCTACCTTGGGTGTGACTAACATGTAAGAAAAGGGAAGGTTAGGGCCTGGAAAGTGACAGGCCTGAGTTACATTTACAAGCTGCTAATGTGGGTGGCACAATCAGTGCTGCAGCCCACTAGCAGCATTTGATTTACAGGCCCTGGGCACACACAATGCACTGCACTAGGGGCTGGCTAGTAAATCAAATATGCCAATCATGGAAACACCAATTCATAACATCATTTTACAAAGGGAGCACTTGCACTTTGGCACTGAACAGCAGTGTCAAAGTGCCTAAAGCATCTAGACCAGCAAAACGGAGTCCAACACACAGCACAAACACAGGAGTCCAAGGCAAAAAATGCAGGAGAGACCCACGCCAATGGTGCCAGATCTAACATGTGTCCCCTCCAGCTGGAATGTGGGGAGAACTGGCCACCCTCTTGGGAGTTCTCTTCACTAAGGCGTAAAAATCTGGACAGACCATCAGCATTGGTGTGTTCTGTACAAGGGTGGTGTTCCACCGTGAAGTCCATCCCTTGTATCACGTTGGAAGAGTCTCGACTCACCGGTCAGCATTGAGAATGCTGACCTCTCCTTTGCCCCATCAGTTAAGGCAATCTGTCAGTACCCAGACGTTAAGTCAAACGTACTGAGGTATCAGGCAGCTTCAAACCGATCTATGAGCTCATCAGCTCTGGGGATGGGGTGCGCATCAGTCCTGGTAACTAAATTGAGCCCTCAGCCTTGACCCTGTCAGTCACTCTGTAAATTTTGTGTTTTACAGGAGGACTGTCCCCAGTGTCCACATCATGGACACACCACTGAGTGACACCAGGGGTCAGGGGGAACAGAGCAGCAAACAGGTGGCGGCAGTCATTCTACTGTTCAGGAGTCAGGGCGGGAGAGAGGTTCACACCGTCCACTGACCCATTGTGTTCCTTCGCAGACAGGAGGTCAGGAAGAAGCTCAGTCCCCTCCTCCATTATAGCATCTGTTGCTAGGAGCATGCCCACTTCGGACCTCTCCAAGTGGGGCTTAAGGCAGTTCCCATGCAGGACCCGCAAAGGGTTCCTTGGAGACTGCAAGTCCACCAAGTAGGTGACTTTACTCTTGCACTCCACCACCTCAAATGATCCAGACCACTTATCCTGGAGCGCACAAGGCTCCACTGGGGCCATGACCCACACCTTCTGTCCAGGCTGAAACTCGATCAGAGTGGCATTCTGATCATACCAACGTTTAATCTCCTCCTGGCTGGCTTCCACATTCACCTGAGCGAGTTGTCTGAAGTGCTTGGTCTTGTTCCTGAATGCCAGCATGTAGCTATATACATCCTGGGGAGATTTATTGGGAGCTTTCTCCCAGCCTTCTTTAACCAGACTTAGAGGTCCCGCCCCTCACAGGGTGCCCATACAAGAGTTCAAAGGGACTAAACACTAAGGACTTTTATGGTACCTCCCTGTAAGCAAGCAACAGGCATGGCAAGAGGACGTCCCACTTACGCCTCATGGGTTCACCAAGACCAATCATCATGCCCTTCAGGGTCCGGTTGGATCTCTCAACCAGCCCATTACCTTGGGGGTGGTAAGGAGTGGTGAACTTGTAGGTTACACCGCACTCCTGTCACAGGGACTTCATATACTTGGATATGAAGTTGGTATCCCGGTCGGACACCAGCTCTCTGGGGAACCCCACACGGGAGAAAATCCCCATCAATGCAGGACTCACCACGGGGGCCATCACAGTCCGGAGAGGGATGGCTTCCAGGTACCGGGTGGCATGGTCCACCAAGACCAGGATAAACCTGTTGCCCATGGCTGTCTTGGGATCCAGAGGCCCCACGATGTCAATACCCACCCTCTCATAGGGGGTGCTGATCACAGGGAAAGGTTGGAGATGAGCCTTACACTTCCTCCCACTCTTACCACTTGCCTGGCGAGTCTGGCAAGACCTACAATGAGTATCAGAACTCTAACGCATTTGGGGCCAGTAAAAGTGGGTGACAAGCCTTTCAAAGGTCTTGTCTTGCCCCAAATGTCCTGCCAAAAGTACATCATGACCAACAAAACGAAATGATGTCCGGTGATAAATATACCCAAGTTACTACAGCAAATAGGAAAAAAATATTGATCCCCTGAATGGGAGCCTAGTCCCCAATTATAACTTGTAGACAGTTTACTTACTCACGAAGGCATCCTCAATTTGTTCACATATCTTTGCTTTATTTTTTTATATAGATATCTACTTAATTATGAATTTATACACCTAAGACAACCATTATACGTACAAAAGCACAATCAAAACAACAAATATCTCAAACTTTTTTGTACCCATCCATTTAAACCCGGTTGCAATCAGATGCATATATCTAAGCAATCCGGGGAAGGTAATCCTTTCAACACACCACAGAAACAGAGAGAGACTCCCCCTCTATTCAGTCACTTGTGTAGTGTGTGTTATAAAAGTTCATAGGTCCACATTTGAATTTGATGGAGTCCTCCTCTTCTTCTGGTCGACGCATTTCAGCCCACTGAGTCAGGCCTCATCAGGACATGGGTAACACAACATGAAACAAAACCCACCTACAAAAACAATTGTAAAAGCTTTAAAATCCTGTTCACTCTGCCTTTATCACACAAGGTGCCATGTATTAGACATGCATGATCCCATACAAGTACAGTGAAAGAGACCAAATTCAGGGAGTGACCACCACAAGGAAACATTACATAAATAAAAACAACGTCGGAATGATAATACATCCAGTGTGCCAACATTGTGTTCCCTTATACTACTATTTTACTACAAAACAAGATCTTATTCTCTACATCAGCCATGCTTCGTGTCACAGTTTAGCCCATGCAATTGCTATTCGTCATGCACTACATGCCAAATACCCAAAATACCAAACATTCAAAATAACCTACTTGCAACGGAGCTAGTCACAGCTTAACATATCTGGCAAAGGACTCCTCCATTCGTCTGTACCGAGAGGGTTCAAATCATACCTCCAGTCAACAACCAGCCCTATGTAGAAGCATAGACACACCCTGTGCCATACCAAAGTGACATTTACCAAGTACCTTAAACCTGTCTCCGGAGGAGAATCGCCAATACTCTCCAAGGGTGTATACACTTCCAATGGAAAAAAGATTCCAAAGTCTGTGTCTTATTAAAAATCAAACATTTTCCATTCTGTAAAAACAGGAACACAGCACCAAAAACCATCACATGATATTTTCAAAACTTTTACCTGGACCCACCAAAGGGTTTAAAATCACTGAAAACCAACATAGAGGGCAAGTCCCTCAAGCAACAATCCTCACCTTTCTAGTCAGAATGCGTAGCCTCCTGTTGCCATCAATCAACTCCCGTTCTCTTGCGGGCCGAATCTGCCTCACGGCTAACTAGGGAAGGGTGCTCTCTTTTCTCCCATATATCCCAAAGCACGTCCGGAAGTACCTATGACGTGCTTCAGCGTCGCATACTCGATGTTCCACGCCCCCCTCTCTTTTTTCTAGGGGTTATCAGTAAACATCGTACAAATACATGTATATTAGGGGTCATTTGTAAAGAGCATATCAATCCTATATATGTCCAAAGCTTTATTGTTCTTTTGTAAGCACTAAATATCAGAAGAGACATCATGGGAATGCATATTCCTCTTCCCAACTAGGAAGCCCATACCAGGTGCCTCCACTTCTAAATCAACCCAAAGGTCAAACCAAAACAGGGTATTTCATACAAAGTAAACCAAATGGATGTATTATCAGACCAATGAATAAAAGATATCACTATAAAACGTGGTAGTCCAAAAACATAGTGGGGTAGACATTCTTAAATGCCACAGACACAGATATATACAACATACCGCCTCACCCGGTATAGTACTTAAAAATCACCCTTAGGCAAAGATTACTAGTACAGGAATACTGTAGCAATGCACAGCAATTTCGTCCCTTCTTGGAAGGAAATGTATCAGCGTTGGTCAAGGTGTGAATACAGATCTCTTTCCATGAGTGACTACACCAACGCCCACATTTCATGTTTGTTCAACCCCTGTGTTGCTGTCCTGTATTTTTCAGTTATGCATGCTTCTAATCTGTCTAGCTTGGTCTGTAAATTTGTTCTGATAGAGTTGGTTACCACTAGTAACACAGACCACTGTAACTCATTCTCATTATGGTCTTTCTGTTAGTAGTGCCGGAAAAGAGGCGCACCCTGAACTTTGCATCTTATTCTTGATTTATGTTGAAGGATGCGTGTTTTTACAGCTTGCATGGTTTGTCCAACATAGAACAATTCACAAGGGCACTCAAGACAGTAGACTACGTTCTTAGTGTTACAATTTGAAAAGATCTTTTGGTGATGTTCTTTACCATTGATCATAATGGATTTGGAATCCATTGTCATTTAACACACAGCACAATTGTGACATTTAAAGTGCCCAACTACAGGAGGGAGACTGAGCATACTTCTCAAATCTTTTTTTTATCTCACCTGGTCTCATCGTTCTTACTACTTGTTGGCGAATATTTCGAACTTTCCGAAAAGCAAACATCAGCTGGGGAATGTTGAGATGTCTTATCATCCTCCAATTCCTTTGTTTGATCTTTTTAACTTTGTTTGCTTTAGGATTGTATGTCAAAACGCACAAGAGAATTAGCCTCAGGGTGGGTTTTGGGGACCGATAGAATCTCCCTTGTTGTAAACCAAGCTCTCTTAAGGGCATTTCTACCCAATTTAGACGGGTGACCTCGTTCCACTAGTTTCGTTTTCAGTTTGTCTGCATTATCAAAATAATCCTGCTTGTTGGTACAATTTCTATGAATTCTGAGAAATTGCCCATAGGGCAAATTCTCCTTCAGACTCCTAGGGTGGCCACTTGTAAAATGTTTGTCGGCTTGGTATATAAGCTTACCTCCAGTGGGCCCTCATTATTAATACTCCAAACATCCAGAAAATTCAACCTTTCTATGCTGTATGATATTGTGAACTTCAGGTCAGGTGTTCTGGGTTTAATCCAACCATGGAACAATTGAAGCCCCTCGTGATCACCATCCCACACCATCATTATGTCATCTATATAACGGAACCACTTTCCTAAGTGTCTATGGAAGGGGTTATCTAGACTATATATCCACTCCCTTTCAAAGAAATCCATCACTAGATTTGCTATTTCCGGTGCAAAGCAACAAACCATCGCCACTCCTTTAATCTGTAAAAACAAACTGTCTTTAAAAGTAAGAAATTGTTCTTCAAACAGAGCATGGACAATGCTGTAACAAAGTCTGTAGGTGCTAAATAGGGATATTGTCTCTGATTCAGGGTGTCTCTCAACACGATCACTGCCTCATCTTGCGGAATATTGGTGTATAACGCTTCGATGTCGAAAGACACCAATAGCTGTTTTTCTGCATCGAAAGGCAAATTTTCTATCTTAGGCCCACATGCATCAAAGCAAAAGCCAGTCGCAAACGGGCAGATTCTCAGAATCTGCCCCTTTGCGACTGGGATTTTTGCATTTGGGATGCATCATCCCAAATGCAAAAATCGCAATTTAAGGAATCTCTAAATTGCGATTCCTTAAATTGCTATTGCATTTAAGGAATCCCAAATTGAGATTCCTTAAATGCAATGCATGAAAGTTTAAAAATTAGCGATTTCGCTAATAGTGGGAGCAAATTACCATGAAGTTGAACTTCATGGTAATTTGCAAAAACTTTGAAAAATGCACTAAAGTGCATTTTTCTAAGCTCCATTTTACACACACACATGCCCTTGGGGCATGTGTGTGTGCAAGATGTATTCATATGCAGATTTCAGGGGTGCAACAGGGTGTCTTTTTGACGCCCTGGCACCCTTGAAATAGCATGAGCAATTTGCGATTCTCTAATTGAGATTAGCAAATTGAGAAAGTCTTCCCATTCATTCCTATGGGCCTCTAGGCCCATAGGAATCAATGGGGAGGTATTCCTTAATTGCGACTCGCAATTTGCGAGTAGCAATTAAGGAATGTTTAGAAATCGCTATTTTGTAAGCGATTTCTACATGCATAGCCATTTGCTATTCCTTATTAGCGAATCCTTATTTTTCGCTATTAAGGAATCGCAAATGGCATTGTTGATGCATGTGCCAGCAAGTGATTAAATCCATCCAGTCCCTTATAAAAGACTGACACAAACGGCCTTGGGAAGGTACCAACATATTTGGCTAGTGGTTCCAAAATTGAACCGCAGGCTGCTATAATTGGTCTCCCGGGAGGATTCTCAAGGTTCTTATGAATCTTCGGCAGTATATAAATGGAGGGCATTTTTTCTGAAGTACAGGTAAGGAATTCATATTCTTGTTTGCAGATTCATCCCTCTTCTAATGCCTATTTCATAAGATTCTCTATCTCTAACTTCAGTCGTACAGTTATATTGTCCTCTATTCATCTGTAATGTGTGCTATTGTCTAACTGTCTCATAACTTCTGCATCATACATCTCACTATCCCAGACCACAATCCCCCCACCCTTATCGGCTGGTTTTATAACTATAAGGGGATGTTGTGCCAGTTTGAACAGTGCTCCTGCTTGATCCCTTGAGCAGTTGTGTTTGAAGTACGTTTTTTTATTATTGAGGGCATCAACTTCTCTGAGGACCTGGTTCTCAAATGCCAAGATCTCTGTAGGCATGGCGGCGCTTTCAGGACAAAAGCTGGATTTGCATCTTAGACCACTCTCATTATCACTCATATTATCATTTTGAGGCGGTATGTTGTATATATCTATGGAATTTCAGAATGTCTACCCCATTATGTTTTTGGACACCATGTTGTATATTGATATCTTTTATTCGTTGGTCTAATAATACATCCATTTAGTTTACTTTGTATGAAATACCCTGTTTTGGTTTGGTTTGCCCTTCAAGTTAATTTAGAAGTGGAGGCACCTTGTATGGGCTTTCTATTTGGGAAGAGGGATATGCATTCCCACGATGGCCGTGTCTGTTCTGATATTTAGTGCTTACGAAAGAACAGTAAAGATTTGGAGGTATATAGGATCGATATGCTCTTTACAGATGACCCCTAACATACGTGTATTTATACGATGTTTACTGACACCCCCTAGAAACAAGCATTTACAATGCAATGGTCTCGGCATTGTTAAAGTTAGAGCTGTTGGCATTGCTCATGACATTATTCTTGTTTATGTTTTTGTTTTTAAAACATTTAAAGAAACAGCATTGTTATTTACAATGTCAATAGCTTAATCACTCTCAAATGCGAGACCTATTGCATTTGCACCCACACACAGAGCAACACACACAAAGCCACCCACACACAGAGCCACCCACACACACAGAGCCACTCACATAGAGCAACCCAAACACAAATAGAGCCACCCACAGAGCCACCTACACACACACACACACAAACAGTTACCCACACACAGACAGAGCCACCACGCATAGAGCCACCTACAAAAAAAGCCACACACGCAGAGCCACACACACAGAGCCACCCACACACACATAGAGCCTCCCACACACACACAGAGCCTCCCACACACAAACACAGAGCCACCCACACACACACACAGAGCCACACACACACAGCCACACACACACACACACAGCCACACACACAGAGCTACACATACATACACAGATCCACATACACACACAGATCCACATACACACACACAGCCACACACACACAAACAGAGCCACACACACACAGCCACTCACATAGAGCAACCCAAACACAAATAGAGCCACCCACAGAGCCACCTACACACACACACACACACAAACAGTTACCCACACACAGACAGAGCCACCACGCATAGAGCCACCTACAAAAAAAGCCACACACGCAGAGCCACACACACAGAGCCACCCACACACACATAGAGCCTCCCACACACACACAGAGCCTCCCACACACACAGAGCCACCCACATACACACAGAGCCACACACACACACAGAGCCACACATACATACACAGATCCACATACACACACACAGCCACACACACACAGAGCCACACACCCACATACAGAACCACACACACACATAGAGAGCCACACACACACACATAGATCAAGACACATACACATTAATCTTGGGAGCCAAAGCAGAAGTGGCACCCACTTCACCTCCTGTTCAAATGTTAACTGGTCTCTTTGTATATGATTTGGGTAACTTGTTACTCCACACAAGCTCCTGAACACTGCTTGGTGGTCAGATATGAGGCTCTAGTTTGTTGTACACAGATGGTAGAACACGACTTTATAATGATGTGGTAGGAATCTTTTGGTGTCATTCTTGAGGTTTAATCATCCTGGCAATTGGTTTTGTAGCTGGTTAGTAGATTGTGTGCTGGCAGTGAAGTATGTAAGGGAAGAGTTGATGTCCCAGGTAGTGGGCACCCCAAGAATATAAAGGTTTGGGTACTCGTACAAAGCCACTTACCTAAGGCTCCCTGATGTCTACGCCAGACCTAGTTTATCCCCAGGTAACCACCCATATTTTGGAGGATTCAGAAAACAAGAAGGGTGTAACGCAGCTCATATCTCTCCTACGATTCTGTTCAAAATGTGACAGCCCAGAAAACTCCTTTGGCCTATCCCTCCAACAAGTGGTAAACCCTACTGAACAGAGCTTTTTTTCATAGGAAGGAGGGCTGATGAAACAAGCCTGCCTGACCCCTATATCTGTCCATGCATTCGCAAATAAAAGCAAAGCCACACCGCATGCATATCCATGCCCCCGCCCCTCCCCCATTGACCCAAACTGATAAATTCCACATCTTCCGGATATCCACATAAAGTATGTGTGCATAGAAACAACTTATGCGAATCTCGTTGACTTTCAGGAGGCATCCTGAAAAATGTGGCCTGAATCAAGTCCTCCTGGACTTCTGTTCAGCATGCAACTAGGACACTATTCAGTCGGTGCCAGTGCACCTCACAGATAACAAACCTTCTCGTTGAACTGCATCCAGAAGGCATGTGCCCTGACCAGCACAGAGAGATGGTAGATTACCTTCCAAGCAAAGAAATATATGCCACGCACCAGGCTGCTTTTTTTGTGGACAGAGAAAGGAAGTTATTTGAAGCGTCTGATGGGATACTCACCAGAAATATGATGAAAAGTCCTGTATTTTCAATTACAGCTGTAGGTTTATTAAATATTAATCTTTGTGGAGGCTCAAGATTTATTGTGCAAATGTAGCAGTGCTGGTGCGCAGTTAGTAACACTGACTAGACACATAGCCGTCACGTACCTATGGATGGTCACACACACACCCCCAGCAGTGTACACAATGTCTGCTTTACAGCCATAGTATGCACGCTGTAGAGATACCCACAAATTACTAGCACTGCTGTCAAAGTAGCGAACACAAACTACTAGTACCACAGCCAGAACACATGCTGCTAGGCCAGAATCTTCTCGAACGTGTGGTTACACTACAGCCGGGGTCAGCACTGCACCCATTGTCAGTAGCAGTAATGCATCCGTGATGGTTGCCTTCACGGCAAGCACTGCAGCGGGGCACACACCCACCATGCTAATAGCACCGCAGCCAGCTAATAGATACGCAAGGCGCCCATAACCAGAGTAAGTGCACACATTCACACTACTGGTAATGCAGCTAGGGTGTGTGGGCACACAAAAGGGATGCTTGTGCTAGTACTGCAGTTTCCGTGTGCACAGTACTACAGAGAGCCACCACACACAGTACTGCACCCAGATTATACAAACAAACTCCTAGTATAGGAGACACAGTAAACCCACACATTGCAGCCACAGCCTACCCCTCCCCCACTACTGTCAATACTATTAGCACAACAGCAACCTTCCTACCGACAGCCAAAGCAGTCACTAGCAGTAAAGATAACACGACAAGCTGCTGTAGGCGGTTACAAATACAATACAATCGGGCTCCATATGCATTGTCTGGCGGTCATTTCTCAAGCTCTCGCATTCGTCTTGAGCGCCGCATTGTCCACTGCAAAGCACGGGACCCTGCACACCCACTGGTCACTGGCTATCGGGGTGCTGGGGAATAAGAAACCCTGCTCATCACTGTGGGCTCCTGAACATAATCCCCAGGTATCTGAAAGACTGCAGCTTGCTCTAACACCCTACTCACCTCCCGGGTCGGGAGCGCTGGTGGCAAGAAGCGTGACGCGCTAGCAGCCCCGGCACATATACATAGAAAGAGGATAAGGCAGCTTGCAGAGTGGACAGCGCAAACGCTCCCCCCCCCCCCCCCGCTGCAGCTTCATGGTTCGTCACTCTTGGAGGCCTGCGCGAAGCTGCTGGCGGAAAGGGCTCGGGCCGTTCTGGGCGAATCTCTGCAGCCTCTGTGCCTGCTCCGGGCACGTGACCGATAACACAGCGGCAGTGAGACCTGAGCTGCAGGGGAGGAGGGTACTATATCTTTACAATAAAATAGAAACGAGAGTCTCGATGTATTAAATAGACCTACGCACTGGGTCTCTTCTCAAGTCTCATCTCGATGTTTCACAAACGGGGTGATTTGGCTCGATCTTCTGCCGATCAAGTTGAGTATATAAAGGGACCCGGTGCGTAGGTAAATAATGAGGCATTTTTACATATGTGCAGGAGATTTTTGAATCCCTGTTAAGTGGTCGACCAGCATGAAGGTGGATGAGTATAGGATGCTGGCTTTGCTTAGTATTGTATTTGATTTTAGTAGCTTCGGCCCGAGGAGAGGGAGTGAGCGCCACCATCTTTCTCCGAGGTCAAGCAGAAATGCCTCGGAGAAACACAACGCCATTTTCAGATTCGGGGGCGTGTTTTTCTTTCTCTCCTCTTGCCATTGGCTGGAATGTTTACATTCCAGAGGAGAGAAAGAAAGTAAAAAACACGCCCCCGAATCCGAAAAAGACGGTGCTTAAATGGACAGACGCCCCTCTCCTCCAATGGCTGGCCTCCGTTTAGGAAGCCAGCCAATGGAGAAGAGGGGCGGGTTCAAGCCCACTACTAAAAGACATTAAATCTTGCAAGCGAGACTGCGCAAGCGCAGCCTTCGCTAGCCGAGACCTAAAAAGAGAGGGGGCGTGGAACATCAAGTGTGCGATGCTGAAGCACATCATAGGTACTTCCGGACGTGCTTTGGGATATATGGGAGAAAAGAGAGCACCTGTCCCTAGTGAGCCGTGAGGCAGATTCGGCCCACAAGAGTATGGGAGTTAATTGACGGCAACAGGAGGCTACGCATTCTGACTAGAAAGGTCTGAATTTTTGTTTGAGGGACGTTGCCCTTTATGCTGGTTTACGGTGATTGTAAACCCTTTGGTGGGTCCCGGTAAAAGTTTTGATGCTGTGTTCTTGTTTTTACAGAATGGAAAGTGTTTGTTTCTTAATAAGACGCAGACTTTGGACTCTTTTTTCCATTGAAAGTGTATACACCCATGGAGAGTATTGGCGGAGACAGGTTTAAGGTACTTGGTAAATGTCACTTTGGTATGGCACAGGGTGTGTCTATGCTTCTACATAGGGCTGGTTGTTGACTGGAGGTATGATTTGATCCCTCTAGGTAAAGACGAATAGAGGAGTCCTTTGCCACATACATTAAGCTGTGACTTACTCCGTTGTGAGTAGGTTACTTTGAATGTTTAGTATTTTGGGCATTTGGCATGTAGTACATGTTGATTAGCAATTGCATGGGCTAAACACTGATACGAAGCACGGCTGATGTATAGAATAAGATCTTGGTTCGTAGTAAAATAGTAGTATAAGGGAACACAATGGTGGCACAATGGATGTATCATCATATTCACTTTACCAGATCATAATTTTTTATTCTCTGTGCATCAAAACTCTTATCATTGTCGATTTAATTGTTTATGTGCACCGATCACAAGCAGAATGCAGGTATTTTATTCACACGTTTTTTTCACTGCATGGTGTTTTTCGCGTATTAAAATAGTTTAACTTTAACAACTGAGCACGGTAACAATTCGTAAAGCATGCTACCATCTCTTTATTACGCCGTGGTACGTCTTTTAAACCCGGAAGAACTTGCTCTGCAAGTAACACTTCCTGTTTCAACATGAGGTTTCCCCAAGAACCGGTCCGGTGAGTAATGAACGCGAAACCACCGGTTACGTTGAGCACAATTTGGAGTCTAACGTAGTTTCCTCACGTTTAATTTTATCTTGCTCATTAACAATTCTAGCCTGTTCTATGTAACTGCGCGCAGCTTTATTTAATCTGCACTAGATCTACATAGCATGTGCACTTCACAGCACAGCGTGTTACGTAGTCTACTCACACCTCGTTTTTCAAACCTTCTATATTCACATGGTTTATCACAGTTCATCTAAACGCGTACCATAACACATGCGTTTTTTGACTGTATGAACCACTTTTTTACATGGTTAAGAGCACGAATCTGTTGTACTACAGTTAATTTAATCGCGCACGATCAATGGGACCCGGGGGGACCGCGGCGCGAGCCGGGAGTCCCCCTGGGAAGGTTCGCGCGATGGTACAGACCACGCAGCGAATCACGTGTTAGGTAGGGGGCGGGGCTTAGGTTTTTCACCGTTGGGAAGGCGTTTAGGCGGGAAACGAGCGCTGAGGCAGGGAGACGGTCGTTTTTTGTGCCGTTTTTTGCCTCATTATTTATTTAATTGGTATTTAACTAAAGAAGCTGGTCATGGCTGACGACCCAGCTGTTCAGAATGCGCTCCGTGTTCTGTATGAGGCAGGCCGGGTGGACTTACTGGCCCCTGGTGTTCCTGACTTAATGTCTTCAGCTGTGAGGCGCCCGAAGAGAGTGGCGGCGAAAGGTGTGAGCGACGCAGTGGCAGCTTGTCTTCCTGTCAAAGGACGTGTGCAGGAGATGGCCACCAGAGGTGAACTCACCCCTTTTTCAGCTAAGGATCCACGCGGCAGGCCTGCTCGTTTGAGCTCCCATTCCCGGCTCCTGACAGCGTGCTGCGCCTCTGCACCAGCAGTCACGGTGAGGGAGTCTGGGGAGGTCTCTGTGACTCGGGTGGGACGAGCCCGTCGTCGAGTCAGCGCCAGGGGAGGCGCGGTTTCTAGAAGCCTGCCTGCATCATCACGCAGAGGTATAGGTGGGAAGGGGAGGGGAATGTCTAGTGAGGGTGCTGACATTATGTTTATTGAGTCCCCTTCTCCTGCAAAACGGGCGTCTTTGAGGGACGCAGAGTATTTTTTTAACAGACCCGGTTACTTTTCTGGGCATAATATTGACATTGCTCCTCCTGTTTTGTCATTGGGACGCTCTGCAGCTTTGGTGGACTATCCTAGCGATAGTGGTGGGGAGGAGGAGGTTTGTCTAGACAGGTCATCTTTTTCTATCCCTTCTGAGGCTTGTGGGGGACGCCTAGAGAAGGGAACTTATTTCGGTAAGCGTTTTTCAGGTTCTGGGGTGTCCCCTTTACCTAGGGGCCCCCCTGGGTCCAAAGGTGTGTATGCTCTCACATCAGCAGTTGGCTTGGAGCAAGTTACTCCTTCTTGTCTCCCTTTGGGTGAAGATGTGTCAGAGAATGTGGCTACGGTGGTACAGAGGTCATCGGAAGATGCTGGGCCTTTACAGGAAGATACTGTTATTAACTCTTCAGACATTGTCTCCATTTTCCCGGCTTCTCGCCCCCCTCCTTGTCACCCGCAGGTGGATTTTGATTCTCCTTTTGGTCCTCAACGTGGTCAATGGATTTGGGTTGAGCATGCTGTTCCTGACTCTTCGGAGGCGGATGCTTGTAATCATGTCTCTGGTCATGGTAAGTTATCGCATTCTGGCACGAGCGGCGAGGAGGCGGTAGGTTATTCAGTCCAGCAGGCAGCTCAAGTTTTTCCTCGAAAAGCAATTCAGAAACAGGTTTCGCCTTTTGGTAACGTGCCATTTTCGTCAAGCGGATCAGGTGCGGATCTTAATATAGCGGCCGGGCTCTCTAATCGGAGGCCTGTGACCAATTGGGAGTTTTACGATGGTGGGGTGGGTGATGGCGAAATGCCAAGTACAAGCAAGGATGTTTGTGAATCTTCAGAGGTGCAGGGTATTCAAGGTCTGGGTTATTTTGATGGTACTGAAGATGTTTTTCCAGAAAAGGATCGTGGGGGTAATGATTGTTGTTCCGAACATGTTCCTTTCGTGCCTTCAACGGGTGCGGGGGCAACCAATTCTGCTAGTGTCTTACAGAAGTCAAGTGCGGATTTCACGGCGGACCAAGAGCGGCATCGCGATTATCAGCGTCGTGATGATCCTCGGGAATTTCAGAAGCGTGCTGCACAACTAACGTCAGGTAAGCCTCATTGGTGGGCTGCTTGGTCACAACCTTGGGTAGGCAAAATTTTGCCGGGCTCGGTGGGGGTGGACGAGTCAAATACATCTAAGGTGTTGGGGGTTGGTTTTGGTGGGGATACAAGGGACAAGGCTTTTCGAACATCTATTTCAGGTAATGCGGATAGATCCAGCAAAAGGTCTTCGTTGGGTAGTGGGGTTGCTGAGGTTGGTCCTGCTGGTTCAAGTCAGGTGAAGGCTACTGCTGGGACTCGGCAGAAGCTTCCTTATATGGGTCTTGCCATGCCATTAGGCATACATCTGTCGGTTAACACCAAGAATAAGATTTGGCTTCATGAATTTGTCGATATTTTTAAACTCCTTCATAGGGATATTCAAGCCAGAGAGGGGTCCAAGGAGGAGGAGTGGGAACTTTCTAGGCGGCCCAGGGTCCCAAAGTCTATAGAAAATTGGACTGCAGCTTTTTTGATATATACTAGCGTGTATTGTGAGAGGTATCCGGACAGGGCTATTTCATTGTTTAAATACATGGACACCATTCGTAAGGCACATTTGCAGTTTGGGGGCTATGCATGGCTTAATTATGATGAAGAATTTAGGGCGAGGATCAGTATGTTTAAAGATAAACCGTGGGGTGAAGTAGATCAAGAGCTTTGGCTGCAGTGGATGTCCTCTGCTCAGCCGGTTGCGTCAACGCACACTGCAAGTGGTCTGCCGATTATATATCGGCCCTTTCTGCCTCGCCCCGCTCCAGTTGGGGCGGGGGTTACAGGAAGGGGTCACTTGCCGATGCCAGGGGCCTGCTGGAATTTTAACCGGGGCTCATGCACTAGGCAATTCTGTAGGTTCAAACACGAGTGCTCCCAATGTGGCGGTAGACATGCCATCACCCAATGCTTCGCTAAACTGCCTCAAGGGGGTTCAGGGAGTTTTCCAAGGGGTGGAGGGGGATTCCCTCAACTTATGTCAAAGGGCTCATACCCCAATTAATCTGATGCGTTTGCTGCCTTGGTTGGAAGTTTATCCCGATTATGAAGCTGCGTCCAAACTGTTTTGGGGTTTTAAAGAAGGTTTTCGCATTGGCTACCAAGGGCCTCGTGATCACCGTTGGGCTGACAATCTAAAATCTGCTAAGGAACTGCCTCAAGTGGTGCAACGGAAATTGGAGGCTGAAATTCAAGCTGGTCGTGTAGCTGGGCCTTTTATTCAATGCCCCTTGGAGAATTTGATAATATCTCCGTTGGGGGTAGTCCCTAAAAAACGGGTTGGTGAGTTCAGAATGATTTTACACCTGTCATGGCCGGAAGGCCAATCTATTAACGGTTTCATTTCCCCTGAGGATTCCAATGTCTCTTATGCGTCCGTGGATGACGCTTTGAGATTGGTACGGGAGGTAGGGGTTGGTGCAGAATTAGCAAAATGTGATATTCAATCGGCCTTCCGTTTACTTCCTATCCATCCATCGGATTTTGAATTGCTAGGTATGTTTTTTTTGATAAACTTCTTTTTATTGTGTTTTGCGGCATAAAGAACAATATCAGGAATAATATACAGCAGTGCAGTGAACAAGGCATCAGTATCTGCAATCAGGAAAGCATCAACAGGCAAGTGCAAAAACCCTCCCGCCCCCTCCCATCCCCCGTCCCCCCCCCCTGTGCACCCACCCTTCAAAACAGGCCCCCCAACCATTTCCCCCATATCTTGCGAAATTTTTTTGGGCAGCCCCGTGCAGCGTATAGCGACCGCTCCTGAGCTGCACACCAATCCACCCCTCTACTCCAGGTAGCCACTCTGGGCGGGTCTGGCTGTGACCACACCGCCGCTATGTCTCTTTTAGCCACCATAAGGGCAGTGGTGAGGAAGTACTTCTCATTGCGGGACCCGTCCATCCCGTCCATGATGCCCAGCAGGGCCATTCTAGGCTCGTGGGGGACCTCCCAACCCAGGACCTCCGCTAGATCGGCCTCGATCGCTGCCCAGTAGTCCCCCAGACGAGGGCAAGACCACACCATGTGGAAAAAATCTGCCGGAACCTCCCCGCAGCGAGTGCAAGAGGCGTCCGCGCGGAGGCCCGCACGATACAGGCGGTCCGGGGTCAAATAGGCAGTGTGGAGGTAATAAAGTTGGATAAGCCGCAGCCTAGCGGAGGTGGTAAGCGATCGAGGGCCCATAAGGGCGTCCCTCCAGTCCGCCTCATCCAGGGGTCCCACCCAAGCCTCCCATCGCTGCTTTAGCCCGCTCCAATCCACCGGTGTATTGTTAATTAGGGATTTATAAATGCGGGATATGCCCCCCCTCCCAAGATACCCCAACATCACCTGGGCCTCAGGCGGACTATGGGAAGGCAGTCTGGAATCTAGAGGGACGTGAGCCCGAACCGCGTGGCGCAATTGAAGGTAGCGGTAGAATTGAGAAGGCTGCAGCGAGAAGCGGGTCCGAAGCTCCTGGAAAGAACACATGCGGCTTCCACGCCATATATCGCCCAGACAGGAGATACCGAGAAGATCCCACTGCCGAAAGCCCGTTAGTCCCACCACCTCCCGCAGCCACGTCCCGTGCCAAAGCGGAGTGAGTTGCGTGGACGTCCCCGACCATCTGGTGTGTCGCAAGGCCGCGCGCCACGCGAGAAAGGGAGCCCGCACGACGCCGGGGAGCGACAGGGGGATCGTTGTGCCGTAGAGCATGTTTTGGATGGAGGGGAACCCGAGGCAGTTCACCTCGAGTCGATAAGCCGGGTCGCCCCAGCCCCCTGAGAACCAATCGTGGACCACCAGTAGTTGGGTGGCCAGATAGTAGAGGTAGAGGTTGGTCATGCTTAGGCCGCCGTCGTAGGAGGGGACCCTGCAGCGGTCCAAGGCCAGCCGAGGTCGACCACCGCCCCAAAGGAATTTGGTCACCATCTTATCCAGGTCCCGGAACCACGGGCGCGGAAAGGGGCATGGAGTGTTCTGCAGCATGTAAAGAAACTTGGGGAGGATCATCATCCTATATAAGGCGACTCTCCCTAGCGGATTCAAAGGGAGGGCCTGCCACCGGAGCATATCTGATCTGGCTTTGTTTACTACTGGAGCCACATTGAGTGCCCAGCAGAGTTCCGGGAGGAGGGTGACCCAGATCCCCAGGTACTTAAAGGAGAGTCTCCGGAGGGGAATATCTGATTGCCAGTCGAAACATTCCCGCGACGGGTGTAGCGGGACTAGAACAGATTTTTTGGGGTTCAGATGGAGACCCGACGCCTGGCCAAACCGATGGAGGATCCGGCGAACCCGGGGCCCCGAGGTCGCTGGGTCGGAAAGATAGAGGAGGACATCGTCCGCGTATAGGGCAATCTTATCGGGGGCCACAGCTGGCCATTCCCATCCGCGAAGAACGGGATCCGCGCGAATCAGCATTGCCAGGGGTTCCATGGCCAACGCAAAAAGGAGGGGCGAGAGCGGACAACCCTGGCGCGTCCCCCGACCTATGGGAAACGGGCGAGAGAGAGCCCCGTTGACCAACACCCGGGCCCGCGGGTGCGCGTACAGGACCGCTACCATGGCACGGAACCGGGGGCCGAAACCCATGCGTTCCAGGACGTCGGCCAAGTACGCCCATCCCATGGAGTCGAAGGCCTTTTCAAAGTCAACCAGAAGGAGGGCCAGGTAGGGAGAAAGGCGGCCGCGGTGCGCCATCGCAAGATGCAGGCGCCGCAGGCAGTGTCTGGTCCCCCGCTCCGGCATAAAGCCGCATTGATCCGGGTGGACCAAGGAGGCAAGCGACGGGCGCAACCGCTGTGCTAGGACCGTAGCATAGATTTTGAGTTCGGTGTTGATAAGGGATATCGGCCGATAGTCAGAGCAGGACCGCGAGGGAGGCTGAGTCTTGGGGAGGGCAACTATGGTTGCCGTGTCCGTCTCGGGCCGGAACGAGCCCGTTTCCACCACGGCTGCAAAAAGGTCCCGAAGCCTCGGGGCCAGCATCTCACGATAGTGAGCGTAGTACTCCTGGGGGAACCCGTCGGGTCCCGGGGTCTTCCCAGGTGCCAAGCGGCCAATGGCCTCCTCGATCTCTTGCAGCTCGATCGGTGAATCAAGGGTCTCGGAAACCTCGGGCTGCAACCGCGTAAGTGTCACCGCGGTCGTCCCCAGCAATTCCTCAAGGGAGAGCGTGGACGGCCTGCGGCGGTATAGCTGGGAGTAATAGTCAGCGAACGCCTGGGCTATCGCCACCGAGGCTGTGTGAGTACCACCCGCTGGATCCGCGATGGCTGGAATGATCCGTCCCGCCCGGGGATAGGTCGCCAGCCGGTGGAGAAGAGTGCCGTTTTTGTCTCCCCACCCGTAGACCCGGGCCACCGAGGAGCGCCATAGAATCTTCGCCGCCTCCAGGGAATGGAGGCGAATCTCTTCCCGCAGGAAGGCCAATCGACGAGATCGGGCGGCATCGTCCAACTCCCCCAGACCGCGCTCTAATTCCACGGCTTGGGCTTCGCATTCCGCGAGCTTCTGGGATTGGGCCCGCCGTTGGCGCTGCAGATGCCCCTTAGCGGCGCCCCGGACAGTCGCCTTGCCGGCCTCCCACAAGACGGCAGGGGAGGTGACAGAGCCCTCGTTATGGGAGTAGTAGTCGGCGATTTCGCCCCCGACCGCCTTCCGGAAAGCCTTGTCGTGGAGGAACCAGGCGTTCAGACGCCACATCGGACGGGCAGAGAGGGGTGGGGGACCAAGAGCGAGGAGCACAGGCGAGTGGTCCGAAAGGCCCCTCGGAAGAATGCGTACATCTCGCACCCCCGCGCAGTCGGTGGATGGTACGAAGATGAGGTCGATCCGGGCATGGGAGTGATGGGCCGCCGATGTGTGGGTGTATTGGCGTGCCTGTGGGTGCCAGATCCGCCAGACATCGCAGAGGCCCTGCGCTTCAGCCCAGGATGAGAGCTGTTTTGCGCGGGCGACGCGGGACAGGGAGACCGGGCCCGTCGAGTCCAGGGGAGGCGAGTAGACGGCGTTGAAATCTCCGCCGAGAATGAGGGAGCCCGCCGGAAGTGTCGGGAGGAGACCCGCCACGTGGGAGAGGGCCGACTGCAAGAGGGATGGTGCCGCATAAAGGGACATCAGGGTAAGGGGTCGCCCCTCCAGATTGCCAGAAACCACCACTACCATACCTTGGGGGTCCAAATGCACCCGGGACAGGACAAAGGGGAAGGACTTGCGGATCAAAATGGCCACCCCTCGGGATCCCCGTACAAAACCGGAATGCCATACCCTGTCATAACCGTAGCGGCCAAGGAAGGGGCAGTTGTTACCCAACAGGTGAGTCTCCTGGAGGAGGAGTACATCGATCTCAGCGCGTTGCGCGTATTTGAGGACCGCCATACGTTTAAAACGGTCCAGAAGACCATTGACGTTCCAGGATAGTATGCGCATGGCGGCCCTAGGGACAGGCGGGTCAGCCATGGTCCAGGACAGGAGAGGGGGCCAGTAGGGGCGCGGCTGAGCAGGCCCCCAGAGAGGAAGGACAACGGGACATCGGGCAGGAGAGCAAGCCAGACAGCACATGATGCCTTAGTACAACAGTTAAGAGGGAGTCATCCCCCACCAACAAAGTCTTCCCAACGGGGAAGAAACAACCCCAAACCAACCCCAAACCCCCCCCCCCCCACCCTACACTTCGAAAACGGAAGCATCTGTCGCCCGAACCAAATGGAAGAACCACCAAGCTAAAACGCTTGGGCTTGAGCGCTAGTGGACCCCTGAGACCGATAAATTCAGACCTGAGTTACCTGCCCTGGCCAAGAGCAACACTGATAACGGGGCATCCCATCCCCGTCCAGGCATCCCCAGCCCCCCCTCCCCCCAAAGGAAGCAAAGAGAGTCAAATGTTGGGGCTGCGAGAGAGGTCCGAAGAGTCCACCAATTCGACCGGCTGAGTTGCAGGGCCCGTGGGCCGGGGCGGCACGGTCCGCCGTCCATCTGCCCCGGGACTGGCATGTGCGGCCGAGGAGGCAGAGGAGGCCCTCGACCCTCGGCGTGACCTTCTCCCAGAGCACGTGGTGATCACCTCCTCCGCTGTGCGCTCCCGGGGTAACGTGCGGTGCCGCCGACGGGTCTTCGACGTCCGGGGCCTTCCTCGTCCCCTCCGCATACCCATAGGCGAGCCGCGTCCAGAGCACTGCAGGGGGTGCTCCTCCGTCAACCAGGCCCAGGCCGCCCGCGGGGTATCGAAGAACAAAGTCTTGTGCTGGAAGACGACCCGGAGGCGGGCCGGGAACTGGAGCTGATACTGGAGTCCCAGAGAGCGCATCTTTTGTTTCACTTCCGTGTAGGAGCGGCGTTGCTCTTGGACTTCGCGGGTGTAGTCCGGAAATATCATGATTTTGTGGTTCTGGTAATGGAGGGCGCCCTGGCAGCGGGCCTCGCGGAGGATGGCGTCCCGGTCGCGGAAGTTCAAAAGTTTGAGGATGAACGGCCGGGGAGGCGCACCTGGGGGCCTGGGGGCCAGGGAGCGGTGGGCTCTCTCCACCACGAACGAGGGAGATAGGCTGTCCGCCGGCATCCAGGACCGGAACCATCGCTCCATGAAGTCGTCCGCTCGGCCCGATTCAACTCCCTCCGGAAATCCCACTAAGCGCAGGTTGTTGCGCCGGGCGCGATTTTCTGCATCCTCGACCCGGCGGTGTAGTTCCTTAGAGTGGGTGGTCAACTCCCGAACCTGGTCCTGTAGGTGGCGGATGTCGTCCTCGGCGGTGGAGATCCGGGATTCGGCCTCGGAAATGCGGGCGGTGGCATTCCGCAGATCCTGTCGGAGAAGAGCAACGTCCACTTTGACCTCTCCCACCATGCCCTCGAGGGAGGCGCGGGAGGAGTTGATGGCCTGCAGGATGGCAGCAAGGTCCGTGGCAGGGGCCGGGGCCGGCGCGGCCGTGGAGCCGGGCCCCTTGTCGGTAGTAGTAAATTTGTCCATCCTGGTTTGGGTGGCCCCGGACGCTGGCTTGCTGGCCCTGTCTTTGCCCATATCTGTGGCGGCCGTCCGTGAATCAGGGCAGCGAGCGAACGTCACACCCGCAGAGCGTCAGGGGGTGCTCGAGCGGACAGGGGCCCAGCACGGGGGCGGCGGGGGGAGCCCGCGGCCGGACAGGGCCCGACACGGCCGGCCCCAGTGGTCAGCCTCCGGCGGGGTCCCCAGCGGGGCAACGAGTCCGATCCCTCGCCTCGGTCGTGGCTGCGAGCCTCTCTCAGCGAAGCAGGGTCCAGCTGCGCAGCCCACAGTCCCCGGGCGGCGGGTCGTTCCTCAAGGGCACCGCCGCCGGGAATCGCCAGGGACAGCCCTCCGGGGCATAGCCCACCTCTCCAGGGGGGACACCTCGCCCGAGCGGTCCCTCCGCCACCCCCAGGGGGGGGGGCACGGTGTCGCCTGTCGACTCGCTGGATCCGGGGCCCCAAACGACGATGAGGGGGGGAGGGGAGGGGGGGGAAACAGCAGCGACACCCCCCGACCGCCGATGTGCGGCCCGAAGCGAGGACCCCTCCACCCCCGGGACCGGAGGCCAGTCTCTGAGCCGCGGGGCCGGGGCAGCGCCGCAGCCAGGAGGAGAGGTTGTAGAGAGGGAGGGGGGGGAGCGGGGGTACGGGTCTCCCCGGCCGCCGACGCACGGCCCGATGGGGGGGTCTCCCCTCCGCCCCCGACCCCCGCAGCCGCCCCGGTGAAGCGATCCTCCGCCGCCGCACTCACCGCCTATTCCTGCTCTCAGGCTCCGTTCGGGGGGGGTCCCAGCACAGCACGCCAGGGGGCCTCGGGCTGCAGCCGCGAGGTAGGACAGCACCCAGCCGGTGCACCAGCTCTCCGCCGCAGGCCTCGGGACACCAGGGCAGGTCCAGCAGCGTTGGTGGGGGAGAGTGGGGGGAGACTGGGCCCCGGCCGTCGACACCCGGCCCGAAGGGGAGGGCCCCCACCACCTCCAGCCCCACAGCAGCTCAGGTCGTCCCACCAGGGAGTGCCCCACTCACCGCCCGGCCTTCCGTCTGGCACCACAGCCCGGAATGGGCCCCACAGCACCTCGCCGCCGGCCACAGGATCCCAGGTCGGGGCCCCACCGAGGGGGGGGCCGCCACTGCCGCAGCGACGATCTCACCGGGCCTCCAGGATTCCCAGGCCCAGCACCCTCGTGGGCGCCGCGGTCTCGAGTAGCCGCGCGCCCGCACCCAGCCTCAGGGATCAAAGCCGCCACCCGCCGGGCGCCGACAACAGGCAGCAATCACAGCTCCGGGGGGGCGGTCGCGCCCCAAACTCGCACCAGGAACAGCCAGGCGGGCCCGGGCCCCAAAACTGCTGAAATCAGCCGGCCAGGGCAGGATCAGGCGAGGAGGAAAGGATCGGCGGGGTCTCACGGCCGGAGCCTCACGGCAGAGCAGCCATGTCGGTCAGGCGCCACCTAGCGCTCGCTAGGTATGTTTTTTAATGGAGCTTTTTACGTTGACAAAGTACTTCCTATGGGGTGCTCAGTGTCTTGTGCCTTGTTTGAAACGTTTAGCACGTTCCTACAATGGTGTTTTTCGGTGAGGAGTGGCCACACACATGTCTGTCATTACTTGGACGATTTTATGTTCATTGGCGATGCACAACTAAAACAATGTCTTAAAGGTCTCGAATTCTTTCAGGACTTGGCTGAGGAGTTTGGTGTTCCGCTGGCTCCTGAAAAAACGGAAGGTCCTTGCACTAAGCTCGTATTTTTGGGCATAGAGATAGACACGGTAACTATGATGGCTAGTTTGCCAACTGCAAAGGTAGAAGAGATCAGGTCTTTTCTTTTGGAGGTTCTTGGTAAGGATAAGATTGAGCTTCGGCAAGTCCAACGGCTTTTGGGCTATCTGAATTTTGCTTGTCGGGTTGTTAGGGCAGGCAGGACTTTTTGCAGAAGTTTGGGTTTTGCGATGTCCGGAGCCTATCTTCCTCACCACAGAATTCGTCTTACCAAAGCCATCAAGGAAGATCTTCGGGTGTGGTTAACCTTTTTGTCAGATTTCAATGGAGTTTCTTTATATTTTCTTGGTGACAATACTATTTGGCAGATACAGATTTTTTCGGATGCCTCTGGAGCACACGGTTTTGGTCTTTTTTGGGAGGGTCGTTGGTGTGCGGAGGCATGGCCACGCCATTGGTTATCACAAGGGCGCAGTATTGCTTTCCTTGAGTTGTTTCCATTAATTGTGGCCCTGATGGTTTGGGGTGTGGAATTCAGTAACAGATGTGTAATGTTCCACATTGATAACATGGCTGTGGTTCAGCTCATAAATAATCAGAAGGCCAAAGATCTAAGGGTGTTGAGGCTTTTGCGTTTTTTCATGTTACTCAGCTTAAAATGCAATATTGTTTTTCGTGCAAAGCACATTCCAGGTGTCAATAATTCAATTGCAGACGCCTTGTCTCGTTCTAATTGGCAGAAATTCCGCAACTTGGCGCCTGGTGCAGACACCTACAAAACTCCAATCCCGCAAGACATCTGGGTGCTGGGGGAATGAGAATCATCGATTTGGTCGAGAAATCGATAGCCCCTGCTACTAGACGCACTTATCTGCAGGCTTGGTCTGAATTTTTAACTTTTATGAGATCACACTGTTTTGAAGGTCCTTTATTGGATTCCAAGTTTTGTATGTTACAGTTTGTTTTATCTTTAGTCAATAAAGGTTTATCACACACAACCATTTCTGGCAAATTGGCTGGGATTTCTTTTTATGGTCAGCTATGGTGGGGTCAAGATTTAGTTGGGGATGTTTTGTTGCGGCGGATGCTCAAAGGTTTGAGCAGGGAGCGGACACAGTCCGGGCCTTTACGAGAACCTATTACTTTTGGATTGTTACAGCAGTTACTAGTTCAATTGCCTTTTTGTTGTTATGACCATAGGGAAGTGTCGCGCTTTCGTCTATGTATGATTTGGTTGTTTTTTGGTGCCTTTCGGGTTTCAGAATTATTGGGGCTGCGAGGACAAATGGGGATTCGGTCCAGTGAAATTGATTTTCAACGTGGGGTGTCAATCAAGTTATTTTTGAAAAAGTCTAAAACTGACCAGTTGGGTAAAGGTGTTTGGGTTAAGTTGAGTGGGAGTGGGGTTCAAGGATGTTGTCCTATTTGGGAATGGGATTCATTTGTAGGTTCCCCTGATTTCATACATGGGCCCATATTTTTGCATCAAGATGGGTCAAAAATTACTGATGCTCATTTATTGGCTGTTTTACGCAAATCCTTGAAGAGGATTGGGAGGGACCCCTTACTTTTTGGGACTCACTCATTTAGGATCGGGGCAGCTACGGAAGCGGCTAAATTGGGCTGGGACTGGGAGGACATTAAGAGGATTGGTAGGTGGAAGTCTGCATGTTGTTCTCGTTATGTCAGACTATGATGGCTTATCCGTTTGCTTTGATACAGGCTAATTTTTACTTTTCTACCTAGGTCGTGCCATCAATTCTTTTTCCTCAAAAATGCGTACTTGGATCATAGGTCATTCCTTCGTCAAGTGGTCTGCTGTTTTTGCAGAACGTCAGATCTACGGCAGGTCGCTCGGACTTCCTAGCAAAGGCCACGAAGTTCTATGGAAGGGTAACGGTGGGATGAGGTGGAGCAAGTTGTTTTCTACGCTATCTGAATTATCAACTGATAGAGGTTTTCCAGACTTGTTAATCATACATTTAGGTGAGAATGATCTTATACCTTTATCTGGGTTATCGCTCTTGAAACAAATGCAATTGGATCTAGCAGTCATCAAGAACAATTGGGTGGGTACGTCTCTGGTGTGGACCGAATTTATTTATAGACAACAGTGGAGGGGGGCCCGCAATCATTCAGCCATGGAAAAAGCTCGCAAAAAATTAAACCGTGCGATGAAGATTTTTTGCAATGCAATGGGTATTCAGGTTTTGTCTCATGATAACATTACCAGTGTCGAGTATCATCTTTTTCAGGAGGATGGGGTTCATTTATCCCAGTTAGGTCAAGCCTACTATATGATGGAATTACGGGACTTGCTGGCGGGTTTTTGGAATGAGAATCTTTGGTGTGATCATCTTTTAAAGTAGAGTATGTTGTTTTTTTGAGCAATTTTGTTTTTGGGGGTGGGCCAGGAAAACTCTTTGGGTTTTCCTGGGTGGCGGTTTTTTGAGGGTTTGGATAGTCTGGAGCGGGCTTATCCTTCCCTCTGGGGCGGGGGGAGGGTGGAGGAAAAGCTGGACAGGTAAACCAAAATGGTCAAAAAGGAAATGATGCCATTGGGGCAGTACATGGGGTAATTTATGGTAAATTTTGGTTGGGGTATTTTTGGAATTGTTTGTGGCAAAAATGTTTGGGAAGTAATTTGATAATATTTACATTGTCTCAATAAGTGGTTCTTAGTTACCTGTCCTAATAAAGTGACCTTTTTTGCTAAGTCAAAATTTGGTGTGGTCTGTCTTATTGCGCGATGGGACCCGGGGGGACCGCGGCGCGAGCCGGGTGTCCCCCTGGGAAGGTTCGCGCGATGGTACAGACCACGCAGCGAATCACGTGTTAGGTAGGGGGCGGGGCTTAGGTTTTTCACCATTGGGAAGGCGTTTAGGCGGGAAACGAGCGCTGAGGCAGGGAGACAGTCGTTTTTTGTGACCCTCCCTCCCACCCTCTTTTTTCTGTAAAAAAAAAAAAAAAGTTTAAAAAAAATAAATAAAAAAATAAAATATATATATATATTAATAAAAAAAATATATATACTAATAAAAATAAATAAAAAAATATTAATAAAAAAGAAAAAAAAAATATATATATATATATATATAATATATTGATGAATTTTTTGATCTTAAGTCACGTTTAGGACAGGTGACATTTTGTTTCATTTCATGTGTTTTTCTTTCATGCGGTTTTTTGAGGGTTTGGATAGTCTGGAGCGGGCTTATCCTTCCCTCTGGGGCGGGGGGAGGGTGGAGGAAAAGCTGGACAGGTAAACCAAAATGGTCAAAAAGGAAATGATGCCATTGGGGCAGTACATGGGGTAATTTATGGTAAATTTTGGTTGGGGTATTTTTGGAATTGTTTGTGGCAAAAATGTTTGGGAAGCAATTTGATAATATTTACATTGTCTCAATAAGTGGTTCTTAGTTACCTGTCCTAATAAAGTGACCTTTTTTGCTAAGTCAAAATTTGGTGTGGTCTGTCTTATTGCGCGAAAGAGCATGATAATATCTCTATCCACAGTATGATATGTCACACACGTTTCCTTTCGTGGAACTATGAGCATGATTAAGTTAAATAAGCAATACACATGGCTAACAATCTTAGAGTTTCATAATATTTGTGTTACATATATTACATACATGAAGGACTGTACTGAAATAGTGTCTTGTTTTCATGTTTAGAATTTATTGTTGAGACCCCTGATGAAGTGCCAACATTGACTCAAAATGCATTGGGTTCCATAAGGATATGGATGATTAATAAAATTGCCACCAAGGAACTATTGGAAAATGGCAAAAAGAAAATAATACATTTTTAAATACAAAATGAATTATGGATTAATGTCGATTATTGGACTTGAATGCGGAAAAACGTCATAAAGTGAATAAGAAAAACAACCCTGTTTTCTTCAATAAGTGCTCCAGTCAGTCGGACAGGGTTTCCCCTCTCCTGACACATCCCTGTGTGCCATGCCTAAAAGCCACGGCCCTGGCATGGATCAGTCACCCCTCTAGCTGGATACCAGTGGTGAGGGTACAGGTGCATGAGCCCTGTACCCCTACAGTGTCCATGTCCATTCGTAGACATTATAAGTGCAGTACAACCATTAAGAGTATATGGTGCTGGGAGTTTGTCATTACGAACTCCACAGCACCATAATGGCTACACTGAAAACTGAGAATTTTGGTATCGAACTTCCCAGCATATTAAACCCACACTGATGCCAGTGTTGGATTTAATGAAAAATGCACACAGAGGGCATCTTAGAGATGTCCCCTGAAAAACGACCTACCACTAGTGTCCAGGCTGAGTGGTTGCTTTCAGCTGCCACCACCAGACATGTTTCTGGACCCCTGGGTCGAGAGCCTGCTGATCTCGGGGGCCTGAAACAATGCACATCCTGTGACGAGGTGCTAAGCCTCCCCCCCCAGGATGGGCAGGGTCCATAAAGGGGAAGCTTCAAAGGCTTGCCGCCTTTGTGAGCTTCCCCAGGCCATTTGCTGCTTTCAGCAACTGGTCCCCACTGGTTCTGACCCCCACTTGGGCGGGAGAACCGGTGAGAAAAATAAGTGAGGAAGAGAGGTGTGCCCACCTCTGCCAACTCCACCCCTCAGGTGGGGGAGGCGAGGTGAAGCGCAACCCTCAGTCCCCGCCATCTTGCAGATGGGGGACCCAGCCAACCTGGGAATGGTATATGCCCCCCTCCCACTGGAGGGTGGCATAATAGGGGGTGTACCCACCCCAAGGAAGGGACCCATTGCTCCCATCCTTTTACCTACCTGTAACGCCCCTAAATCGAGTATTTAGGGGCACCCCTGAACCTTGCTTCCTCACACAAGAAACCAGAAGAAGGAAAGAAGAAGGACCGAACAGCCGTGCCGAAGCTAACAAGAGGAGGACGCCCACTGACTTGGCCCCAGCCCTACCGGCCTGTCCCCACCTCTACCGGCCTGTCCCCACCTCGAACCTGCTCCAGCGAAATCCCAGTGTTTCCTCCAGCCAGCAACCTCGAGAAAACTGGAGGACCTGCCTGCCTTCAATCCCAAAGTCTTTGTCTGACGTGAACACAGGATTTGTTCACCCACAGACTCCACCCACAGGCACCCGACGCCCCACGGCCTTGGGTGGCCCAACCGACGGTGCCTAGCCAATCCCCAAAATCCCAACTTACCTCTCGAAGTGGTGGTTGCAACCAGAAGACCTTCGTCCCCAAGCCTGCAGTGCTTTTGCAAACCGGAGATTCCCCACTGAAAGCTACAGGGCTTCCGACCCTAAAACAGCCCTCTGCAAACGGCCACCCCAGTGCCGCTGAGGATGCATCTTTTGTGCTGGCCTAAACCCCCATTTGCCTTGAGCTTAAGTCCAGGAGCTTTGCTCCCACAACCCAGTGGCCTACTTGTCAGCAGCCACCAACCGGAGGCCCCCTAACCCCCATTGGATAACATTGGGCATCAGCACTCTGCTGCCCTAGTGTCGCTGAGGGTGTAACAAGAGTGCATCCTTGACCCTGGGGGACCCTTGAGTCTAACCCCAGAATACCAACTCCCACAACAAAGTACTTACCTTTGAACCGTTAACAATATTATCCTCCATAGGATAACATTGCCTGTTTTTCTATGAAAAGTTTTTAAGTGTGGAGTTGGAAAACCTAAGCAATCCTTTTAAAATGTAACGAATAACAAAAAATCTTTTACTTACCTGTTTTCAGGAAATGTCCCAGAGCAGTATCCAGGTATACAGCACTGTGTAAGAAAAGTAATTTAAAGAGTAAGTTACCTGTAATTTTACTCCAAAGCCTATACAAAGTATATGTACTGTATTTCCAAAGCATTGCATTTTTCAGTAACAGTACTGTGAATCTAAACAAAGTGCATATACAATTACAATCTAAACGGGGTTACAATTGTATATTTACTGGAGAGTATTTATCACCTACCTTTGCCAGGCTTGCTTGGTTCTAGGAAATAAAATAACTAAAAGAATATTTTTATACAAAAACAATTGGTCTGAAGTTTAGTCTTTGAGTGTGTGAATTCATTTGCTGATTGAGTGTGTACAACAAATGCTTAACACTGTCCTCTGATAAAGCCTTACTGCTTGACCACACTACCACAAATAGAGAGTAAGGTGCTATCTAACTTTACTTCTGCCTAGCTTTGGGGTTCCATTGGACTCTGTGCACACTATACCTCAATTTGGTATAGTACATACAGAGCCAGCCTCCTACATCTCCCTCACAGCCTTTTCGGACCCTGGTACTGACCCAATGGTCGGCCTCCACAGCAAGCTTCCTGGGGTCAGTCAGCTTACTGTCAATCAAGTGCTGGCGTAACTCTGGAAAACAATTATCTGACAAGTGCTCCCATGCAACCAAATAATAGAGCCCCTGCAAATCATTCACCTTACTACCCTTCACCCAACCATCCAGTGGTCTGCAAAAGCAGGACACATATTCCACCCAAGTACTTGACTCCAGCTTCTTACAGTTTCTAAATTTCGGCCTGTAATGCTCTGGGGCTGACCCATACCTTGCTACTAAGGCTTCCTTCATGAGGGCATAGGACATCTGATCCTCAATGGGCACGTTTAGCAATGTTTCCCTTCCTTCGCTGACAAAGCGGCCCCACAACTCCGCTCCCCAATCTCTCTCAGGGACTCTGTGGGATCTCATCGCTACCTCATAGGCCTTGTAGGCCTTGAACCACTGACCAATGTCCTCATGTTTTGTGAAATCCTTAATAACCTCCTTGGGGATGTATACCTTCCCTTCTCCAGGCACTGATGGTGCTCTGCCACCGTTGTGATTGAGCTCTAGACTTTTGGCTTTCAGATCCAACTCCCTTAACCCACTTTCATGCTGTAAGAGCATCTTCTTCTCTTCCATGGCCAATTTCTTACTCTCCAACTCCAATTTCTTACTCTCCATGTCACACTCCTTTTCTCAGCCTGAGCTTTGCGAGCTCCATCTCATGCACTCTGCTTCGGTCCCTGTCCTCCAACTCCTCTAGAGACAGACCCTTTGAAGACACACTGCTGCCCCCCTGGAAGGCAACTTCCCTCCAGGCAGGCCCAATAGCCCTTCCTGCTGCTCATCTAAATTCTCTCCCTCCACAATAGGCTCTTCGGTATGCTCACTGGCATTTCTTGATTCCAACCATGCCCTAAGCGCCTTATGGTATTCCTCCTTTCTGGTGAGGCCTCTCACAGAGATTTTAAATTTTTTGTAGACAGCTTTAAGTTGTGGCACAGTGTAGGTATCAACCCACTCCTCTTCAAATTCAATATCCACAGATGCAAGTGATGCTGGTTTACTCATGGTGAAAATCGGCAGTTGTCAAGATGCAAAAAATTCCAAGGAAAAAAACTCTACCAAATGTATGTGGTTGCGTAATGGTCTGCACTATACTAGTAGTGTACACCAATCACTGTATGTAAGTCACAAATGGAAGTCCAGATCCTCACCGCTGACAACCAATGTTAGAAATGGCAGTCTCTAGTTGGCAGAGGTAGGTACCTTTGTCCAAATAGGGAACCTTGCTTCTAGTCTTGTCTGTCTTTATGGATTGAAGCGCCTCGTCTATGTGCTTGCCAAACAAGCACTCTCCATCAAAAGGCATGTCTAAAACTTTGACTTGGACCTCTACACAAAAGGTGGTTGCTTTAGCCATCCCTGATGACGCAGAACCACCTCTCCTGCCATCTGGCGAAACGCAGTGACTGAAACGTCCATGGATATTTCAATGAGCTCCAATGACGCTCTTTCTCCCTCCAATAGAATATCCTAAGCCTCTTTCTTTTTATCTTCCGGGAGATACTCTAACAGAGTAGAGATGTCTGACCACATCTGCCGGTCATATCTCCCTAGAATGGCCATGGCATTAGAGACACGAATGGAAGTGGCCGCCAATGCCGAGAACCTCTTTCCAATATTGTCGAGGCGGTGTCCTTCCTTGTCCAGTGGGGCTGAACACAGAGACCCTGGATTTCATTACAAGACCAGAGGCAACATTATGCATTCATCTTTTAATGCAGCAACACTACATCACAAAGTAAAACAGTTCTAGAATAGAAGAATCAAACAGTATAAAAGGCATGAGCACAAAACAGACTGCCTCTTTTAAATGCGGCTCTCAAGCAGATAAGTTCTTTTCCATATCTCTTATTTTATACCTTAACTTGTTGTTATATTTGCCTGTGGTATCTTGCCCTTTGGCTGTTTACCCTCACACCGATTTGAAAGGGCTTTCCCCTCTTACCCTCCTATATCTCCTCCCTTGATTTCCAATCTTTGGTCATCATTTCCCCTCCCGCCCTCCCTTCCTTCCTCCTCACCAGAGTTTTCCCTCCCCTCTCCCCTTCTTTTGGGTGGGCGGGCGCGTTTTTCAAGCGCTTTTATGTGTTGTTTCCTTGCCTTAATTCACGCTTCCTTTTCAGCCTCAGCGCGCGGGAAGGTCGCGCTTCCTTTGCCCCTCACTTTACTCCAATATGTGAGAGACGCTCTGCCATTTATTTAGGTGTCTCCCCTGGCCTCCTTACGTACTCCTCGAGGCCCTCGATTGCCTTTTCTGTTGCGATCCACCTTCGAGGAATGCACCTTGGCAACGGGAGCGCTACATCCTCCCGTTGCCAAGGCCCTCTCTTCCATGCCTCCCGGCAGCAGCTGATCTCAAGCACTTCTGTCGGTTGCTCCTCTACAATCAGCTGCTGCCAGTCACTCATTTTAAGCCCTTTCTATGCGTTAAGCTTGCTTTGCCCCTTGCATTTATAAAAAAAAATTAAAAAAAGGGGGGGGAGATAAATAATAATGTCTTTTTATTGTCTTGGTACAAAAAAAAAAGGGGGCACATTACATGATCTCTACTCACTCCTTTCTGAGCCTAAAATGTCGGATTTAGATTCCGATGATGCCGTGCCCAGCTCCCCCAATTTTAATGATGAATCTTTTAAAAAGTTTATCCAGAGAGAAATGAGGTCCTGTATGTTGGACACTCTTAAGGAGGTTATGTCCACTAAAAGACCCCTTCCTTCTGAACAGGACGACTCTACTGAAAGCTCTAATACCCATAACGATACATCTAGTAATAAGGAGAAAAGAGTTAAGAAATCTAAGAACATTGAGCCTAATCCCCTGAGCACTATGGGAGGTCCTAGCACCTCAATTATTTTGGGAGGTCTTAGCACCTCAAATCTTATGGGAGGTCGTCGCACCTCGAATACATTGGGTGTCCTTAGCGGCACAAACTATTCAGGTGTCCCTAGCGGCACAACTCATATGGGTGTCCATAGCGGCACAAATTATCGAAGTGCTCATAATAATACTGACAATGATATGGAGGACGAGGATAGGTCCACTAATATTTGTGATGAATTTGTCCTCGACTTAGATGATGAGGACTTTGAATTTAACAGTCAACCTTCTGAAGAAGAAATCCTGTCCTCCTCTAAGAACGTTATCCTTACCCCTATGGGCTAGGAAATGTTCTCACCCCTTAACATCTCTCACCCCAGAAGCTCTGAATGGTTTCCCCAAGACCATGTAGCGAAATTTATTAGGAGATGGCTCAGAAACGCCCTGGAGAGAGATACTCGTAGTATCCTCAGGGCCGAGTGTTCAAGAACCGCAATACAAGATAAAGTCTGTCAGACTGCCAAAGATCGTCTTCTTGACGTCCTGGAACCCCGGCCAGAATTTTAGATATGGCTGAAGAGAGCCATATCAATGGCACTCCTTTTGACACTGAACGCGTCAGAGGTTGGAGCCAGAGGGCTATGGTACTCCTTGGCAACGCAAATGCAAGCCTTAACACTGAGAGAAGGAGAGTTATTCTTACTAAAATTAACCCGAAACTGGGTGACATGGCCGAAAAGGAACCCTCCCAAAATCCCAGGGGCCTCCTTTTTGGTGAGGATATGATTAAATCTATTGGCAAATACGTATCTACCTTTACCGCCCTCGACAAAGCACAATTTAACATGAGGCGCGTTGTTAATTCAAACCTTTTTGGAAGGGCTGTAAGAAGGGGCCTTTCTTCCAGCCGTTCCAGCAAAAGGCCCTTCACAAGATTCAGAGGTTCTGGTAGAGGCTTCTTCCCATCCAACCCTCAATTCTACCCACAGAGAGGGAGAGGCTCTTGGAGCAGAGGATTCAGATCCCGTAGCCTACCCAACAACACCAATCTTCAAATTAAGTACTCTACTTCCTCCTTCTTCTTCCCTTCCAAAGGTAGGGGGCAGGCTGCAATTCTTTTATCACATTTGGGAAACGTTAACTCAACATCCCTGGGTTTTGGAAACTGTCCGAGGTTTCAAGATAGATCTTGTCCATGCCCCTACACAAACGTCTCTCCAGAGAGTGCTAACCTTATCAAAGGATCAACAGGAAATAATAATAGAGGAAATAGCCTCCATGCTTCAAAAAGGGGCAATTGTAGAAGTTCCTTGGAGTTTAAAGAGGTTTGTAAGCACACTTTTTCTTGTTTAAAAAAGGAGAAAGGTTGGAGACCTGTCATAAATCTACAGGAATTAAACAAATATTTGGTCTACAGACACTTCAAAATGGAAGGTATTCACCTTCTGAGAGACCTACTTCTAGAAGCAGAATGGTTAGTCAAACTAGATTTAAAAGATGCTTACTTTACCATTCCAATGGCCAAAGAACACCAACCCGTCCTTCAATTCGCTTGGAACAACCATCTCTTCCAATTTCAAGCTCTACCTTTCGGGCTTTCTTCTGCCCCCTGGCGTTTCACCAAAATTATGAGAACTGTTGTCTCGCTCCTGAGGGAAAGAGGAATTTGTTTAATAATATATTTGGACGACATTCTCATCATGTCCCAGCATCATTCACAGATCCTGCAAGACCTGAAGGTTGCGATGGATCTCATAGAGAGCCTAGGCTTTATTATAAACCGAGAGAAATCAATCCTTACCCCCTCCAGATCCCTGGAGTTTCTCGGTTTTACCGTGGACACCTCAAAATGTCTTCTCCTCCTGCCCCCTAAGAAAATATCCAAAATTCGCAAAGAGATCAGGTTTGTTCTGAAACAAGATTCCTTAACTCTCAGGGAGTTAGCCAGACTATTGGCGCTCCTTTCGTCTTCTATTCAAGCCATCATCCCAGGGCCTCTGAATTACCGAGCTCTTCAAAGGATAAAAGCGAAAGCTCTGAGATCTGGCCTCTGGTACGGGCATCACGTAACCCTAGATCAGGATGACAGGTTGGAACTGTCTTGGTGGCTGGAGAATTTTGATGCCTGGAATGGCAGAGCAATCTTTGGGTCAACTCCAGAGTTCGTTTTGGAATCAGATGCGAGCCTTCATGGTTGGGGTGCTCGCCTTCTCTATCTGAACACTGGTGGTGTATGGTCTCTAGCGGAGACCTCTCATCAGATAAACTATTTAGAACTTACGGCAGGTTTATACACTCTAATGAGCTTCAGATACTCTCTTCAAGGAAGATCAGTTATCCTCAAGATGGACAACATCTCCGCAGTGGCCTATATCAACAGACTAGGTGGAACCAAATCAGCAGACCTCTCGAATTTAGCCAAGAGGCTCTGGATGTTTTGCCTAGAGCACAAGATTGCTCTAAAAGCGGAATATCTCCCCGGAAAGTCAACCATTTCCACAGAATGGAACTCGAGATTCCTCTTAGACTTTAGCGATTGGAAACTCGATGTGAATGTCTTCAACACTCTGAATTGACTCTGGGGTCCCCTGGATGTGGATTTATTTGCCAGCAGACCGACTTGCCAGTTAGAGAAATACTTCAGCTGGATGCCAGATGCAGTGAACGCCTTTCTTCAATGCTGGACAGACCTTCGGGGTAATGCATTCCCTCCCTTTGCCATGATTCAAAGGGTCCTACAGAAGGTGAGACAAGACCAATGTTCATTAGTCCAGGTAACCCCCTTTTGGCCATCTCAGGCCTGGTTTCTGACCACTCTAGTTAGCTTGCAGCATTCATTTCTTAATTCCAGCTGCCAAGGGTCTGGTCTCAAACGCAGACGGAGAAGATCACCATCTAATTCATACCGGGATTTTGAACCTTCTTGCCTGGAAAGTGTCAAGAAATCCAATAAATTGTCTGGCCTTTTGTCATCAGCTGCAACTCTCCTCGGAGAGTGTTGGGCCCCAGGAACACAAAATAGGTACAACAACATTTGAAGAAAATGGTTTCGTTGGTGCCTGGAGAGGGAATTGGATTCCGTGGAGGCTCCTTTTGTACACATAGTTAATTTTCTTGTTGAACAATTCGATAAGGGCCTTTCTTATAGATCAATTCATTGATATAGATCAGCCATTTCTGCTGGTCACTCTCTTATCAACGGTAAGCCGGTAGGTAAAAATGTTATTGTTTGTAGAGTCATGAAAAGTATCAGGTTGAGGAGACTCCCTAGACCTAAATACCAATCCATGTGGGACGTTAAGGCTATTTTAGACCTTTTTTCAAGTTGGCCTGATAACTCTTTACTTAATAGGAAATGTCTTTCTATTAAACTTTCAACTTTGCTGTGTTTAATTTTATGCCGTAGAGTTTCTGATATCAAATGTCTTGATATTTCTAATAGATCTTATAATATGTTTGGTGTTAAATTTGAAATTGTTAGAAGAACCAAAACTATGTCAGATTTGATTTTTTTATCCTCGTTTTGACCTTAGTAAGAAACTCTGTGTTGTAGATTGTATGAAAGAATATGATAATAGAATGAAAAACCTTCACCCTCATGATGCAAATGCACTGCTTGTTTCCTTTGTCAAACTATTTAAACCCATAAGCTCTACTTCCATAGCCAGATGGGTCAAATCCGCTATGAATCTAGTGAGCGTTGACGTATCTAAATTCCATGCTCATTCTCTCAGAGGTGCTATGGCCACTAAATCCTTCTGGTCTCTGGTCGGGTGGTAAACTGGATGATATTCTCAAAGCAGCGGACTGGTCTAATGCATCCACATTTGCTCGACATTATTGTAAACCAATTGAGCACATGTCTGATGTTGTCCTACACAGCTACCAACATGCATAATGTAGCCTTCGGTCTTGTAATGAAATTGCGATTCTCCTATTAACATGACTAGAGAATCTGGATTTCATTAAAGACACGGAAGCTAACATTCTCCCTCCCGTCCCTTGAACGGGTTATTCTTTTATTAAATATTTATTATTTAAAGGTTTATTCCTATACTGATTATTTGTTTTTTATACTACTGCCTATATTTTATTGCTGTATTATTTCTGTTTGATGTCTTGTTTATTTCAACGATACTCTCATGTTCCTTCTTCTTTTTCAGACAATTCTTCTTATGGATTCTTCGTCTCATCCTTGATTTCTTCTCGCTTCTCTTCGTTCTCCTCTTCCGGTTTGTTCAAGATGAAGATGAAGTTCATAGCCCTTTGGAACTTTTCCTTATTTCTCCACATTTAAAAGAGGCAGTCGGTTTTGTGCTCATGCCATTTATACTATTTGATTGTTCTATTCTAGAACTGTTTTACTTTGTGATGTAGTGCGGCTGCATTAAAAGATGAATGCATAATGTTAGCCTCTGTGTCTTTAATGAAGTCCAGATTCTCTAGTCATGTTAATAGGAGAATCGCAATTCTTAGCTCTTCTCTGCGCTGCCTGCATGATGACAGAGACCGGCCTACAGTGACCAATGAGGCATGCAGGCGATTCGTCAGGGGCCTGGTATTCTTTATCTAACTTTGGAATGACAGCTGGAACAGAGGCGGGTGTTTTCATTAGCTTTAGTCCTTCTTGCCATAGAAAGTCAACTATGGGGTTTGACCTTACTGAACGTTGAGTGCCTGGTTTAAAGTCATAAAGGAAACATTCAGTTTGTTTAGCTGGGATTGGCAAATCAAAACGCTTGGAGGCACGCTCCAGGAGGGGAATCCGCAGCAGGAGGGATTGGAAATGGTGGCATCGGGGCAATGTAGTCGCCCCATTTATCATGGGCGTCTATGTCCCTTCGTATCTCTCCTTCCTCTGTCTGGGCATCCTGAGTATCCCCTGTGATGATTATAGAAGGAGGGATGGTCTTTCCCTGATGGATTTGGGAGTGCCTTGGCCTGGAAAAATAGTGGGAACTTCTTGAGCAGGTAAAGGCCTCTGAGGAGCATTTGTGTCCGGCAAGCGCCTGTAATAGTTGTCAATCATATGACGGAGATCAGATACCAGAGACACTGGAATGTTCATTGACGGTTCCCTAAAATGATGATGCTTATCCTCCCTATCATCATAAGGGTAATGTTACTGGAAGGAATTCAGCCACTGCATAGCAGACGTGTCTCCGCAACAGAAAATTACCCTGCCAGGTAAGCAGATGGATCATAGTTCTCAATGTCCTCATCATCAGAATCTTGGCACTTGACCCTTAACTGTGATGGACTGTATGCAAGGCCAAACATACTTTCATCCTCTGACTCCTGGAAGTCCAAAAGGCGTGCAGGAGGTAAAGGTGATATCTTAGAGAAATCCTTAATCTGTCTGGGCTGAAGAAGACTGATTTTTCCATCAGTCGACAGTCCCATCGACGGGCTCGACGATGGTGTAATCGCCGATTCAATTGTCTGCAACACCGTCGATGCGTGGACGGCTTTCATTTGCGTGGCCGTCGTCGTTGGAGTCGTCAACGGACCAGTGGTCGATGATGACATACTCGTCGACGGTAAAGGCATCGTCGATGACGACGTCATTACTGTCGTCAATGCTCCCGCCGCCGTTGCTGCCGTCTTCGTCTTGACCGTCGTCATCGTACTCGTCGTCGACGAAGCCGTCAACAGTGTCGGTACCTCAGGTTTTCTTGAGGAGAGTGGAATCTTCGGCGACGAGGCTGTCAACATTCGAAGACTGGTCTCTGAGAGGAGCTAGAGAATCAGACGATGGAGCTGAAGAAGCCTCTGAAGCCTCAGTCTGAGGTTCTTTGTGGTGTTTCCCTTCAGATTTGTGCTGGGACTTGGATCTCTTAGAGTCCCCATGGTGGGAGGAGGGACTGCCCTCCTTTCTTTTCCTTGAGGAAGAATGGGCCTTTTCCTCAGGTTCAGACTCCGAGTCTGAAGCAGCCTTCCTCTTCTGAAGCCAGAGTAGCAGCCTACCCTCCCTGTCCTTGAGGGTTTTTGCTGAAAAGGTGCTGCAATATTTGCATTCCAGGGTTTGTGGTCAGGGTATAGGCACTGTTTGTGGGGGTCTTTAGAGAATAGTATACACTTCCCACAGGTCTTACAGGGCCTAAACAGCCCTTTTTTAGGCTCTGGCATCTCAACAATAAGGAAGGGCAAAAGTATATTGTCCAAAATACCTTGAGAGTAGCAGAAGCAGAGACTGGAGGTCAAAAGTTGTGGATGAAATACTGTAACTGAGCAGGGCTCAGGAAGACTCCCTATCCCATGACGTGCGGTAAGAAATCTGAGGCATGGTGGCTCTGTAGGGGAAGGGAACTTTGAGGTCTCTACTGTGATTGGCTGAAATTTGGATGTTAAAAAATGAGGCTGAAAGGTTACTTAAGTGAGTTTTCTGTTCTATGCTATTTCTTCTGAAACCATGGGACCCCCGCCATGACAACGGGGAATATTCAAGCATGTGAATCTACAAAATATTAAGTACTGGAGAAGGAGTGCTATTTTGTTTTTTGTAAAAAATAGGAGGGGGAGTTATAGGTGGATGATATGAGAGAGGGCAGAGTAAAGGCTTGCTGTTGCTGGAATGGGGGTCTGTTAGGAGTAAGTAGAGGGTAGAGCTGTTTTGTGTGAAAACGGGAGGGTGTGTTTGAGGGTATTAAGGCTATGTGTAATGTGGTTTTGTGTTGTGTTGGTGAATTGTGTTTGATATTAGTACAGGACAGAGTAGTGGTTTGTGTGAGAGTAAAGGTGCCATTGGGTGCTAGTAGGTATAGAAGAGTATATAGATGTGTTTTGTAGTGTTTGTTGAGAGACTGAATTGTAGATAGAGTGTTTGTTGTGAATGAGTAGTGTGCATTTGCTGAGAATGTGTTTGTATGTTTAATGATGTGGATGGGTTATAGTGGTGGTTGGTAACTGGAAAAAATGGCAGCATTTCTGTTCCTAGGCCTGAACAGGCCTAAAACTGCCCTAATGCTGTATACTTTACTGTATTGATCTCTTATTTTCTCATTACTACTTACATTCATGTATTCTCTCTTGCTTCTTAGATTTTTTTGTTCTTCTTTTGTATACCTTTTTACCTAGCAGGTCGTCTAATTATTTCTTTTATATTAAATAGTTTAATTAGCTAAGGACAAACAAAAGCAACAAGAACAATTTTATTGAGAAAAGTAAAATTCACATTGCAATCTCTAATACTATAACAGACACTACTGCATCCATGGATGGATATGCTTAGTCTTATCATTAGAAAGTATATTCCTGACACTTATTTATAATCTTATACTTATTCAATCCCATGGAGAGAAGTGCACAATTGTATCTGATATTTCAGTCTTATGATTCTAAAAATAAAAACGTTTAAAATACAAAAATATAAAGGTGTTTTTGGTAATTGATGTACTAGGTGCAAAATGATTCCAATCTGTTAGGGCTCAGGTACCTTGTGTCGTCCTTAAACTACCCATCCCAGAATGCACCGTAAGGGAGGAGGGTTGTGTACTGTCCCATACTGCCCCTGAACTGGTCACGTGATTGGGAGGGTTTTTAAGCCTTCCTTTCCGGTGCCTCAGTGCTTGGCTTTCCAGTTGTGATCCTGCCTTGTACCTTGTTGGTGGATTCCTCCTCTGCATCGTGGGATACCCTAAGAAGCATGCCTATGTACCTTGGATAACCCCCTCCACTCTAAATCCTCGTTCTTTCGTCAGGTGTGAGTTCGCGCTAATACTGCCTGGCAAAGTTTTGTGTTTTCCCTTCCAGTCTTCCGACAGTCGTTAAAAGGCGCGGGTACGCGCTACAGTGGCATTACGTCTTATTTCTATTGTTTGCCTCATACCTCAGATTTGTCCGCGGTTTAGCATCGCTTACTGCGTGAAAGTCTGTCCCTTTGCCGATCCTGTACTGTTCCGCCCCCTGTACGGCATCCAATCACAACGCGAGGACGCGTTTCCTCATCGGATACTTCCGCACTTTTCCTACTGGGTTCCCACCTTCCCCTTTTTAAGTATTTGTAAATGCGAGGACGCGTTTCATCACCGGGCACTTCCACACTTGTCTGGCTCCCGTCTAACAAATTCATTTATTAGAGAACACCAGGACGCGTTCATTCTCGGCCGCTGCATTCCTCTGTTTACCCTGCAGCGGCCAGCTATTTTGTTGAAGCTGGTTAACGCCTCTACTGCATCTACTGCCAAATACCAGTCTGTGTATATGATTTGAAGAGACTCCTGAACTATCTGGATAAGCCTGCTTCCTTTGGTGACGCAAGTAAGTGTGGAGCAGTACACAATCTAGAGGGTATTGATTTAGGTTACAAGAAGGTGTATATGTTATAATCATTGTTTATGCATGATAGTTTTTCCTCTTTTGTCTTTTGTCCTCTCTTGTATAGATATTCTGCATCTACTTGTCCCGGACCTACTCCTGTTGGCAGTTGAGAGACTATTCTGAGGGGTCTCGTTTGTCTCTCCATTTCTTGAGGATACTGTTCCTACTCTAGTGTATGTTAATTGAGATACTGGGTGGAAAGTGTCTTTGAGAAAGGGAGGGGCTTTATCATTGCTCCTGGGGAAAAGGGTATTTCTGCCTGGAAAGCCAGCCTGCGCCCGACAGAAAGCCAAGCCTACGATATTACTTCCCCCTGAGCGCTAACGGCTTTCCATCTCATCCATAATGGACGAGGCCATATCTGTCGAGTCCCCAGAAACCACAATGAGGGAATTAGCAGCTGCGATCATTAATCTTCAGACAGAGCTTAAGTTGGTGAGAGGTGAAAATCAACGCCTTGTCTCCGAGTTAAGTATGTTGAAGTATGTTGAAAACGCAAAAACAGTTGGAGGTTAGAGTTACAGACACAACCCCCAAACAACGTAGTTACATACAACCCACACACTTTCAGGTCCCTTCCCCTGACACGATTTCCGTCCCTGCAGAGCCTATTTCTTCTCCTGTTAACGTCACAGTGGTTACCCCGCCTCAGACTCCCCTTGCTATGCCCGAGAGGTTTAATGGGGATAGTACTAAATATGGGGTGTTCATGAATCAGTGTCATTTACAATTCCTCTGTAGAGCAGCCTCTTTCCCCGATGACGCAGCAAAAGTTGCATTCATAATTTCCTATCTCAGTGGCAATGCAGCACTTTGGGCGGTGCCTCTGATGATGATCCTATTTTGTACAATTTGGTTCTGTTTAAGGATAGGATGAAGAGTCTTTTCGCTAGGCATTCCTACATGCAGGCCAGCGACAATGAATTGTTAAACCTCAAGTAAGGGTCTAAAGATTTATTGACGTATATCACCACCTTTAATCGTTTAGTTACGGAGACTCAATGGCCTGAAGATAAGAGGACTTCATTGTTTTATAGGGGTCTTAAGGACGAGCTCAAAGACATACTTTCACAGATAGTTGACCCCCCTGAAGAGTGCTCTGCTTTTATAGATTTGGTGGTGAAGTTAGATCATCGTCATATTGAGAGAAAAGGGGGAAAAACAAAAGGGGATTATTCCCGCCTGTTTCTAGCGAAAAGTGAAAAGAAAGAGACTAGAGACACTAGTGAACCTATGCAGATAGGAGGGATTAGAGGTCCTTTGTCCTCCGAAGAAAGAGAGAAACGGAGGAAATTAAATCTCTGTCTATACTGTGGTAAGGGGGGACACTTTGCTTGAGAATGTCCAGTCAAACCTAAAACACCTCAGAGACCAACTACAGGTCGAACAGGTCTGGTAGTACAGTCGGAAAACGAATGAACTTGGGGAGTACCGAGGTCGCTCTTCCAAGTCTGCCTGTGTCAGAGGCCTCTAAATATTTAGCTAACACGTTGGCACCCGTGCCAAAACATTTTACTATCAATGTGGTATTGCTACTGCCGACTCAGATAAGACGAACCTTGGTCATCCTGTTAGATTCTGGAGCAACGGGAAATTTCCTCGACATCACCCTTGCTAGAGCTCTGGGTGTAGATTTTATCCAGAAAGATCATCCTGAAAAAGTAAAGACAGTAGATGGGTCGGATTTGTCATCTGGTATGATAACGTATCAAACTCCTGACATAATCATGCTCTGTGATAATGGCCATACAGAAAGCATTGTATTTGATTTGATTGATACCCCAAATTTTGGAGCTATTCTAGGAGTTCCGTGGCTACAGAGACATAACCCTCAAATAGACTGGGTTTCCAGGACAGTTACCTTACGCTCTCCTCATTGTATCAACCATTGTTATAGAGAAATCACTCACTGGCAGTCGCCAGTGTATTGTGCCCTTTCCACGACTGATAGCACTCGACTACCCGATGAATATCAACAATTCTCAGAAGTCTTTGACGAAGTCAAAGCCATAGCCTTGCCACCACATAGGGCCTACGATTGCCAAATAGATATGGTGCCTGGCTCAGATCTGCCTGTCAGTAGAGTATATTCACTCACTGAACCTGAAACTAAGTACTTGTCTGAATATCTACAGGACATGTTAAAGAAGGGGTTCATAAGACACTCAACCTCCCCAGTCTCCTCCCCTATTTTCTTTATTCCCAAGAGAGAAGGAGGTCTGAGAGCGTGCCTGGACTACCGCGCCATCAATAAGGTGACTGTGAAGAACAAATATCCTCTTCCACTTATCTCCAATCTCTTGGATCAAGTGAGAAAGGCCACCATTTTTACTAAACTTGATTTGAGAGGGGCCTATCATTTGATCAGAGTCAGGGAAGGAGATGAGTGGAAGATGGCGTTTCGCACCAAGTTTGGCCTTTTTGAGTATTGCGTTATGCCGTTTGGACTATGTAATGCTCCAGCGGCCTTTCAGTTTTTTATAAACGAAATATTAAGAGAGTATCTGGATGTCTTCGTCATCGTATATATAGATGATATCTTAATCTATTCCCAAAATGAGACAGAACACGTGGAACATGTGAGGAAGATTTTGAGTCGGTTGCTTGAGAACAACCTCTTTGCCAAATTGGATAAATGTCTTTTCCATACCCGCAAAGTAGCCTTTCTGGGTTTTGTCATCTCCCCTGAAGGGATACACATGGATCCTGCCAAGGTGTCAGCCATTACCAACTGGGCTAGTCCCACCACGGTAAGAGAGGTTCAATCATTTTTAGGTTTCGCAAACTTTTATAGAAGGTTTATTTGTCATTTTTCTGACCTGATCACTCCCATCACTAGACTCCTGAAGAAAGGAGTGGTCTTCAACTGGGATCAAAAGGCTGAAGAAGCTTTTCAAGTTCTAAAAAAACGCTTTACCTCTGCCCCCATTATCCGTCATGCAGACGAGACACAACCTTATTATGTGGAGGCCGACGCCTCACAGTTTGCGGTAGGAGGGGTATTGTCACAACGAGACCCGCACTCCGGTACTCTCCATCCCGTGGCCTATTACTCCAAGACCTTGTCTCAAGCTGAACAAAATTATACCATTGGAGAAAGGGAACTCCTCGCCATTAAGATGGCTTTTCAGGAATGGCGCCATTATTTGTTAGGATCACCTCATGTGATTACCATCTATTCCGACCACCGGAATCTGCAGTATTTTAGGACCGCCCGGGCTCTTACTCCTCGGCAGATGAGATGGGTGTCCTTTTTTAGTGAGTATGATTTTGTGATCCATTTTTGTCCAGGAACAAAACAAGGTAAAGCGGATGCCTTGTCTCGTCTGGGCAAAGAACAAACTAACCCTGTGGAAATACCTGGACTTATCATCCTCGAGCACAAAATCATTGCCGTAGGAGATGGAAGCAGTATAGACTCTGACACATTCTTCCCTCACCTTGAACAAGCATTTTCCTCCCTGGATCAGGAAGAATGGTTAAATGATCCCCTTAATTCAATAACCAACAATCTATTTTTCCACGAAAATAGACTGTTCCTCCCTACAAAAGAAACCCAGATCTTGATTATCACTTGGTGTCATGCTTTACCCATGGCGGGACATCCGGGGCCAGAAAAAACTATACAGACGTGTCAGCGATGGTTCTGGTGGAAAGGTATGACCAAGGATATTGCTAACTATGTCAACACGTGTTCAACCTGTGCCCGACAGAAAACTACACACTGTGCCCCCGCTGGTCTTTTGCAACCTTTACCTGTACCCCATGTCCCTTGGTCATCCATTAGTATGGATTTCATAACAGATCTACCCAAGACTAGAGGATATACCACCATATTAGTAGTAGTAGACATGTTATCCAAGATGGCTCATTTTGTTCCCCTAAAAAAGGTGCCCACCGCCTTAGAGCTCACACATACCTTTCTACATAACATAGTTCGCCTACATGGGTTGCCCTCTATTATTATATCTGACAGGGGTCCCCAGTTTATTTCCAAATTTTGGCAACGGCTATGTAAGGCGCTCCACATAGACCATCGCCTCTCTACAGGCTATCATCCGCAAACTGACGGCCAAACAGAGAGAATGAACCAAACACTGGAACAGTACTTGAGGTGTTTAATCAGTGCTATAACGGATGATTGGGTTCACGCTTTACCCTTGGCCGAGTTCGGGTACAACAATACCACTCACTCGGCCTCCAAGATTTCACCATTTTATTTTACCACAGGTTATCACCCCAAACTCCTTCCTTTGCATTTCCCCTCTTCTGTTCAACACACACCTGCGGTAGCGGAGCATCATGCACGCCTTCTGACTATCTGGGAGCAAGCGAGACAGGAATTGCTGGATGCTAAAGAAAAAATGAAATTTCAAGCAGACAAACACAGACGCCCTGCTCCTGGATATAAGGAGGGAGATCAGGTTTGGTTATCTACTAGAAATCTCAAGCTTGCCGGGCCACGCAAATTACAACCCCGATATCTAGGCCCCTTCACCATCACTAGGGTTGTCACTCCAGTAGCTATAAAACTAAGACTCCCACCAGAAATGCAGATCCACCCTGTTTTCCATACCTCTCTATTGAAACCTTACATACCCCCTTTGAATCCCGAACCTCCGCCGCCTCCCATTAATGTAGAAGGCGAGATGGAATACGAAGTAAACAGGATAGTGGATTCTAGAACACACAGGGGTAAATTGCAGTATTTAATAGATTGGGTGGGACATACCCCAGAGGACAGGACCTGGGAACCCGCTGAGAATGTGCATGCTCCTTTGTTAGTTAGACGATTTCATGCCTTGCATCCCTCCAAACCCAGACCGGTGAGAAGACCTTTAGGGGGAAGAACTGTTAGGGCTCAGGTACCTTGTGTCGTCCTTAAACTACCCATCCCAGAATGCACCGTAAGGGAGGAGGGTTGTGTACTGTCCCATACTGCCCCTGAACTGGTCACGTGATTGGGAGGGTTTTTAAGCCTTCCTTTCCGGTGCCTCAGTGCTTGGCTTTCCAGTTGTGATCCTGCCTTGTACCTTGTTGGTGGATTCCTCCTCCGCATCGTGGGATACCCTAAGAAGCTTGCCTATGTACCTTGGATAACCCCCTCCACTCTAAATCCTCGTTCTTTCGTCAGGTGTGAGTTCGCGCTAATACTGCCTGGCAAAGTTTTGTGTTTTCCCTTCCAGTCTTCTGACAGTCTTTAAAAGGCGCGGGTACACTCTACAGTGGCATTACGTCTTATTTCTATTGTTTGCCTCATACCTCAGATTTGTCCGTGGTTTAGCATCGCTTACTGCGTGAAAGTCTGTCCCTTTGCCGATCCCGTACTGTTCCACCCCCTGTACGGCATCCAATCACAACGCGAGGACGCATTTCCTCATCAGATACTTCCGCACTTTTCCTCCCGGGTTCCCGCCTTCCCCTTTTTAAGTATTTGTAAACGCAAGGACACGTTTCCTGTTCGGACACTGCCAAACTTGCTTTACCAGGCTCCAGCCTTCCCCTTTGTAATTATTTGGAAACGCGAGGACGCGTTTCATCACCGGACACTTCCACACTTGTCTGGCTCCCGTCTAACAAATTCATTTATTAGAGAACGCCAGGACACGTTCATTCTCGGCCGCTGCATTCCTCTGTTTACCCTGCATTGGCCAGCTAATTTGTTGAAGCTGGTTAACGCCTGTACTGCATCTACTGCCAAATACCAGTCTGTGTATATGATTTGAAGAGACTCCTGAACTATCTGGATAAGCCTGCTTCCTTTGGTGACGCAAGTAAGTGTGAAGCAGTACACAACCTAGAGGGTATTGATTTAGTTTACAAGAAGGTGTATATGTTATAATCATTGTTTATGCATGATAGTTTTTCCTCTTTTGTCTTTTGTCCTCTCTTGTATAGATATTCTGCATCTACTTGTCCCGGACCTACTCCTGTTGACAGTTGAGAGACTATTCTGAGGGGTCTCGTTTGTCTCTCCATTTTTTGAGGATACTGTTCCTACTCTAGTGTATGTTAATTGAGACACTGGGTGGAAAGTGTCTTTGAGAAAGGGAGGGGCTTTATCATTGCTCCTGGGGAAAAGGGTATTTCTGCCTGGAAAGCCAGTCTACGCCCGACACAATCTCCCTATGTTCCACCCAGTTTATCTTTTTCCACCATGGTCAGGTGACTCGTGCAAGTATCATTTTTATTGTGACTAATATTATTATTATTTATTTGTAAAGTGCTTCATTAACAAAAAATTAAACATGGCCCTGAGAGAGATAACATGAATACCTAAATACAGAGATATTACAGGGCTCCAGTTAACAAGTACCAAAATGAAACATTTTGAGAGACCTCCTACAAAGTTCTTTTATTTCCACACCTCTAAAGAACAGTTATTGCATAGTATATGGCACAGATACTGAAAAGAGCAACCACTAGCACAGTGCAGAGTGCAAAGAGACACCAGGAGACAAATGCACAAGAAGGTTGGCGAGTTCAAATTTCTCAAACTCTGAGTCATAGTTTACCCTGAGCTCAACTGTCAGCCATTGAATGTCCCGGCATACTGCTGACACGTGATCTTTTTTCACAACATTTTGACAATCCTAGGAGGAAAGGCCCTGATGTTCCAAGATTCCTATTAAGAAATTGTAAATTGCATCAAATATCGATTTGCAATTTGTTATTAGGAATCTATTAAAATATATGTGGTAGAAGTGGGTACAATTTGCAAAACGACTTCTACTGAATATATTGGTATTTTGTGAATCAACATATGCATTATTAATAGGTAGGTTTACAAAATACAGATTCGTAGTAGGTCGCAATTCGACCTATCTCATTAATATGCATGAGGTATGTCGCAAATTGAGAACCTGAACGATTGATTGGAGTCACAGGGTGGCCTCCTGGGGTCAGCAGACCACCATGTCTGTGATTGCTTTTAAATCAAGCATTCTTTTTTAAATACAGACAATTTTCCTAATAGGAAAATGGGATGCGTTCAAAAATTAAAATTCATACTTTTCTAAACAATTTTTAGGAGCAGGCCGTAATGTTCTTAAAAACAGTTTTTGTTGACATTCACAAAGAATGGTTACCACCAATTTAGATTTGGTGATAAAATATTAATGTTTTATGACCGTATTTCAGTCGCAAAACATTATTGCATGAGATAAAGAATCAACATTTGGAAGGGATGCCCTTTACACGCCCCTTCTAATTACAGATTCTGTATTTATTCTAAAATCCAATTAGGTTCTGGTAACATGTTACGGAATCACAATTTGGGTTTTGTACATTGGAAAAAGCCATTTTACAGTCGCAAATGATCAAATCTGACCTTTGCGACAGTAAATTCGCTTGGTACATCAGGCCCACTGTTCTGAACTCGCTACAGGGTTGTTATATAGTTGACAAGGCAAGCCCAAGAGTAGAATGTTGCACAAGTCAATATAAGGAAAAACATCACAAGAAGACAAAAAGGCACAGGAAGATGGGAGAGTTATGGGCTGGTATTATTGATTTAGACCCTGATGTGAGATCAGAATGAGCCAGAAATGGAAATTGTGGACAATGGGAATGGGAAGAGTAGCTTAGTAAACATAATGGTTTTACTTCTGGATTGGTGGCGGAACATCCGGACCAGTTAAGATATCAGACTCTCACAGCAAAAAAAAGACTCTCACAGCCACTGAGTAGGTGCCTGGCAACATTCATGGTTGTTTCTGCATTTCACCTTCTACCAGTTTGTCACACGGCTTTACATACCCACCTGTTTCTTTTTGTTTTCTTTTGGTTGCTGCTTGCTTTTACTCCTGTCTCTCCTCAAATTCTTGCTCACCTCAGTGTTCCTGCAAATTGAAACTCAACCAGATCACTGCTCTTGCATCTTTCCTTGCCTGTGCACTGGATCTTCCACCATGGCCCCTCCAAGGGCGTTTGACTGCTCACCCATCTATGCAGCACTGCTCTCCTCTGCTAGGAATCTTCCACTCTGGGTCTCTGTCCTGGTCCTACTGGAGCTAGTTACAGCCTTCCCTTGCCAAGTGAGAGTTACGCCGCTGACATGCTTGGCACATATAACTGTGTTATATTATTTTTGAAACAAGCAACGTGGCACATATAACTGGTACATTATTTTTTAAACAAGCTATCATAATTGTTTTTGTTCTTTATTATTGTGTTAATGGTTACAAACTACTTCTGTGATGAGTAGAAGCAGCTGCTGGTGCCATTCTGAGCCAGTATCTCCAGTGTCTTATCCTATTCCCTATTCTTCTTTTCCTAATTGAGGTATTACTATCGACACTTCGATTGGATCGAGTGGACCATTGAGACTGTCGGCTACATCCTTTGAGGATATATTCCTTTAATGAAATCCTGATCTTCAAGTCCAGGATGGATCAAAGGGTCTATTATAGAGGTGTGATGGTATTTGAGTAGGAAAGGAAGAATTTTCCTTAGAATGTGAAGCAGATTAAAACATGACCTGGCCACAGCATAAATAGTGTCTTCAGAGAGACCATCTGATCAAGCACCACCCCAGAAGCCTTCACATATGCAGGCAGGGTCAAAGGGCACCTCCATACTAGCAGGCCACAAAGCAATGTTGCATCAGTCTGAGACGTTTCCTGTAATAAGCAGGTCACTTTTACTAGTTGTTGGAAACCGGTCAACCGGGTTAGCAGTCACCAGGTTCCCAGCACAGTGGTAGCTTGGCTCGAGCGGTCGGGGGTCAGGCACCGTGTTAAGCGTACGTCACACCCTCACAATAACCATGCGTTCATCCGTTCCAAAAACGACACTACACCGTAAAAATTATGAAAGAAAGTAGTTTGTCTTTATCTTATTTTCTCTTAGTTGCAGGTTTCAAAACATACATACAATACCATAAGATTCACCTTTAAAAGGGCAGGTCAAATAAATAATACCACAGTGGGGTTTCAATAAATAGGATCAGGTCATAAATAAGCAAGGAATAAATAGGGGTGCAATAAATACAGAGGGCAAATAAATACTGTCAGACAATAAATACAATGCAGGAATAAATACAGTCAGACAATAAATAAAACGCCTTCAATAAATAATATAAGCAATCAATAACAATTGCAAATCAGATCACATTTATGAGGTAGTTTGGTTTTACTATGCCCAAGTACAGCTTGTGGTCACTGGGGTGGCCTGGGGATGTACCACCTAGAGTGGTCAAGGCTGGGGCCTAAGCTGAGGTAGAATGAGGGTAACCTAAGGTTCTGGCTCTCCCAACTACACAGTCCCTCACACAGGTCCCTGCACCAGTCTCAGTTCACCCGCTAGCACTCCCAGGCTGGTCCTAACACCCCTCTAGCCCCTAGAATGGTCTTTTAGGGCTCCACAGGGCCTCAGTTGCCCTTTCTACCACTTACTGTCCCTTCTGCGAATATCGGCTCCGCTGGCGCCGAGTCGACGCCGTGAGACGGTTCCGGTTCGATGTCGCGTCGATCTGTTCCACTTGACGCCGTGTCAATGCCGTCTGGCGGTTCCGGTTCGATGTCGCTGGGCGGCCTCGGTTCGATGTCGCGTCGATCTGCTTTACCTGACGCCGGGTCGGTGCCGTGAGGCGGCTCCGGATTGATGTCGCTGGGCGGCCTTGGCTCGATGTCGTGTTCCGGCGTCACTGGGTCACGGTCTCCCCGCTTCCGGGTGTCTCCGGAGTGCGACCTCCACTCCCGACCTCCGTTGGCTCCACCTCGGGTTACGGCGACTCCGGAGTGCGATCTCCACTCCCGACCTCCTGCGCGCTTCACCTTGACCTCAGGCGACTTCGGAGTGCGACCTCCACTCCCGACCTCCTGCGCGCTTCACCTTGGTTTCCGGCGACTCCGGAGGGCGGACTTCACTCCCCCGTCGACGTCTCACCTCGACCTCAGGTGACTTCCTACTCGACCTCCGGTGACTCTCCACGACCTCCGTCGGCGCCCTCTCTCGACCTCTGGCGGCTCCGGGTACGACGTCTGCTTTCTGTCAGCGCCGCTTCTCCACCTCGGGCTCCAGGTCTCCAGGCTTCTCGACGTCAGGACTCCAGGAGGACACTGCTGTACAGGTCAGGAACTTGCTGTTCTTCCTTTGTAAGGCCTGTTCCAAATGTTCAGGTCCTTAAGACGGTTTTTCTGGTCTTGGTCCCACACAGGGCTCTAGGCTGGGCTTGGTCAGTAGGGACTAGCATCAAGGGTGGGTTTCTGGACCCCACTCCAAGCACTGGTTTCCACCCCTGCTGCCTTACTCCTTCCTCCTTCTGAATCTCTGTCCTCTCTCCTCTCCAGTCAGGTGCCAACTGCCAACTGCCAACTGCCTCCCTGAGATGGCTTCCCAACATTCTAAACTGCCTCCCTCTGTCCCAGGGTTCTAGAATGTTGCAGAAGGTTCTAGAAACCTCTAGTGTGTTCTGGCTATTTCTCAGGTGACAATGGGTGGCCACCATTTTGTGTCTCAGGCCCTCAGACAGAAGTTCCAGGGGTAGGGAAAATGGCTCCCTGACCCTGCATCAACACTAAAAAGTCTGGTGGTTCCCAAAAAGGAAAAATTATAACAGGGTTTGAGGCAAAAGTGGGACAAAATAAATAATGATGAGGAGGGACCACCCAAAGGGCTGACAGGTCTAACACGCGTCCCCCCCAGCTGAAAGTGGGGAGAGCTACCCCACCCCTTGGGAGTTCTCATCACTAAGGCGGAAATACCTTGAGAGACCGTCTGCATTGGCGTGGTCCACTCCAGGCCGATGTTCCACCTGAAAGTCCATTCCCTGTAGGGAGATAGACCACCTTAGCAACTTGGGATTCTCCCCCTTCATCTGCATCAGCCACCAAAGGGGTCTGTGGTCGGTCTGAACTAGGAAGTGCGAGCCAAACAGGTATGGCCGCAACTTCTTCAGAGCCCATACCGCTGCAAAGGCTTCACGCTCTATTGCACTCCACTTCTGTTCCCTGGGAAGTAGTCTCCGGGATAGGAAGACCACAGGTTGATCCAGACCCTCTTCATTGAGTTGCGATAACACTGCCCCAATGCCATGTTCCGATGCATCCGTCTGGACAATGAACTCCTTGGAAAAGTCTGGGGCCCTTAAGACCGGGGCCTCGCACATGGCTTGCTTCAGTTTCACAAAGGCCTGCTGGCAAGCCTCCGTCCAGACTACCCGTCGAGGTTGTTTCTTGGACGTAAGCTCCGTGAGGGGGGCCACAATGGTCCCATACCCCTTCACGAAGCGGCGGTAATATCCTGTGAGGCCCAGAAAAGCTCGGACCTCAGTCTGAGTCTTGGGGGGTTCCCAGGCCATGATAGCCTCGATTTTCGCCTGGAGGGGTTGCACCGCTCCCCTACCCACCAAATGTCCAAGGTACACTACCGACCCCTGCCCGATCTGGCATTTACTGGCCTTGATCGTTAAACCAGCTTGCTTCAGGGCCTGGAGAACAGTTTGCAGGTGCCGCAAGTGATCCTCCCAGCTGTTACTGAAGACGGCAATGTCGTCCAGATAAGCAGCAGAGAAACTCTCCATTCCGGCGAGGATCTGGTTCACCAGATGCTGAAACGTGGCAGGTGCGTTCTTGAGCCCAAAGGGCATCACGCAGAACTGGTAGTGGCCCTTGGGCGTGGAGAAGGCTGACCTTTCCTTAGCTCCATCAGTCAGAGAGATCTGCCAGTACCCGGAAGTAAGGTCAAAGGTACTCAAATATTGGGCAGCTCCCAGCCGGTCAATCAGTTCATCCGCCCTCGGGATCGGATGAGCATCAGTCTTAGTTACTGAGTTCAGTACCCGGTAGTCCACACAGAACCTCAGTTCCGGTTGGGCACCCGATGGTACAGCTTTTGGTACCAATACCACCGGACTGGACCAGGGGCTGCTGGAAGGTTCAATTACTCCTAGCTCCAGCATCTTAGTGACTTCACTGTGAATGCTGGCCTTCACCTTGTCTGTCATCCGGTAGATCTTTGACTTCACAGGTGGGCTGTCTCCTGTGTCCACGTCATGGACGCACAGGTGAGTCCTACCCGGAACAAGGGAGAACAACGAAGAGTACTGCCCCAGGACCTGGCGGCAGTCCTCCTGCTGTTCAGGAGTTAGGGACGGGGAGAGAATCACTCCCTCCACCAACCCATCCTTCTCTTGAGACGCAAATAAGTCGGGAAGAGGCTCGCTTTCCACGTCCTCTGCTCCGTCAGTCACCATTAACAATAGGACTTCGGGCCTCTCATGGTGGGGTTTGAGGCGGTTGGCATGCAGCACCCGTTGGGGCTGACGAGGGGTCTTCAGGTCCACCAAGTAGGTAGCCTTACCCTTCTTCTCCAACACCTCAAAGGGTCCTGACCAGCGATCCTGGAGGGCGCTAAGCTCTCCTGGTTCGATCACCCACACCTTCTGGCCAGGCTCCAACTCCACCGGGTGAGCATTGTGGTCATACCACGCCTTCATCACTGCTTGGCTGGCTTCCAAGTTGTCAGAAGCTTGCTTCCACAACTTAGCCATTTGGCTCCGGAAGGCCAGCATGTAGCTCACCTGGGGAAGCTTTCTGGGAGTTCTTTCCCATCCGTCTCTCACCAGGCTGAGAGGTCCACGCACAGGGTGTCCATACAAAAGCTCGAAGGGGCTGAAGCCCACTCCCTTCTGTGGCACTTCCCTGTAGGAAAACAATAGACAGGGTAGGAGGACGTCCCATTTCCTCCGCAGGCTTTCAGGCAGACTTCTGATCATGCCTTTCAAGGTCTTATTGAACCTCTCCACCAGACCATTGGTCTGGGGGTGGTAAAGAGTGGTGAACCGGTAGGTCACTCCACACTCCTTCCACATTGCCCGCATATATGCTGACATGAAGTTGGTCCCCCTGTCGGACACAACTTCCTTGGGAAAACCCACTCGGGTGAAGATTCCCATCAGGGCCCTAGCCACAACAGGTGCAGTAATGGTCCTCAGAGGTATGGCCTCTGGGTACCGCGTGGCATGATCCACCAGAACCAGGATAAACCTGTGACCAGCTGTAGTAGGCGGATCTAACGGACCCACAATGTCGATGCCCACCCTTTCAAAGGGGGTGCTAACGACAGGAAGTGGTTCCAGGGGAGCTTTCAGCTTCACCCCTGTTTTCCCACTGGCTTGACAAGACACACACGTCCGGCAATAGGTGTCGGACGACACTTTCATCTGAGGCCAATAAAAGTGCGGGACAAGCCGGGCAAAGGTCTTGTCTTGCCCCAGGTGTCCTGCCAAGGGGATCTCATGAGCCAATTCCAGAAGGAAGGCTCGGTAACGTTGAGGGACAACCAAGGCCCGTGACGAACCGTGCATGGGTGCCTTGGGTTCACTGTAGAGGAGGCCATCCTCCCAGTAAATATTATAGTTCCCCTCAACGTTCCCTGCTGCCTGGGCTTCGGCCTGTCGCCTCAGTCCCTCAAGGGTAGGACACTCCTTCTGGCCCTTGCAGAATTCCTCCCTGGTCGGCCCTCCCTCCACGTGCCACTCGGCCGGGATGGGTAGGTTCTCCAGGTTGGTAACATCCCCCTCCGCGGACTCCTGGTCCACCACCTCCGGTGGCCTATCCGTCACACGGGGCGCGGATGCCGAGGCAGGCTCCTCCTGCCTTCGGTTCTTCCCTTGGTTGGCAGCCGGCGGTGCCTTTGTTACAGGCTCCCGCCTAAACGAACTCCCCCTCCGGGTAGTCGCAGACCTGGTGATGACACAGGCCCAGTCAGGTGTACCCAGCATCTCAGCATGAGTCCGGTATTCCACCTCCTTCCAAGCATTATGCTCCATGTCATTCCTCAGCAGACAATCGACTGGCACGGCAGGGCTTACGGCAACTCGAAGTAAACCTGCAACCCCTTGCCATTCAAATGGAACCTCGGCCACCGGATAGTGACCCATTCTGCCGTCAGCCATCGCGGCAGGGTGGAGTACATGGGGAATCACCTGCTCTGGAGACACCAGTTGGCTACGTACCATAGTCATACTGGCTCCTGTGTCTCTCAGAGCCTCCCCTCTTTGGCCGTTGATGGTGACCCACTGCCCATACTTTGTGGTATTTGCGGGCACCTGGATCTTAGGAACCATCTCCCGTTCTCCCAGGGACACTAAAGTGACACCCGCCCACTCCCTTCCCTTATCTAAAGGCATCTCCTCCCCGAGCACTACACTAGCTACTCCGGGGGCCTTTCCTCCGATGGGAGGGGGTGGTCTTTTCGGGCACTTCACATCCCCCTTATAGTGTCCGACACCACCGCACTCGAAGCAATGGACAACCCTTGGCTGCTGACTCTGGCCAGGATTAGGGTTTCTGGGTGGGTTAGCCCTAGGGGTGAATCCTGTTCCCTTCCCTTGGAAACTATTTTGGGGGCCTTTGGAGAACTCCGTTTTCTTTTCCCCTCCCTCTTTCTTCTGGGGGGCGCCCTGTCCGGTCTTTTGAGAGTCCCCTCCAGTCCCCCTTGTGGACACCCGGGTACTAGCCCAAATGTCCGCCTCCTCAGCAAGCTTCCGGGGTTTGGTCAGCTTGCTATCCACCAGGTGTTGACGCAGTTCGGGGAAACATTTTTCGAGCAGGTGTTCCTTCAACATCAAATCAAACAACCCCTCGTAGTCCCTCACCTCGCTGCCCTGTATCCAACCCTCTAATGCCTTCTTTGCATAGTCCAGGAAATCCACCCAATTCTGTGTGCCCAGTTTGTGGCTACCCCGGAACTTCTGTCTGTACTTCTCGGGTGTTAGTCCAAACGTTCTTACGAGCGCCACTTTCATGGTGGGGTAGTGGGTCTGCTCATCCTGCTCCAGGGCCAATAATGTATCCCTGCCAGCTGGAGGCATGTATCTATACAATCCCCCTCCCCAATATTTCTCTGGAACCCCATGGGCTCTTAGAGAGACCTCATAGGCCGCTAGCCACTTGGCGATATCATCCCCTGCACTATAGCTAGCTACTATGTCTTTTGGCAGATAGGGTTTGGGTTCCCTGGTGATTTCTCTGTCTTTGCTGCCACCATTAGGAACAGTTTGTGCCCCGACTCGTAGGATCTGGAGATCCATCTCCTTGAGCCTCAACTCGTGAGCCATCCTCCGTTCCTCCTTCTCCTTCTCCAGCTCCGCCAACTTCCATGTGAGCTGTCTTTTCTCCCTCCGGTCAGTTAATTCTACTTCTGATAAGCCGCCACTAGAGACACTGCTGCCCTTCCTTGAAAGTGTTCTGGGCCCCTCTACTAGGTTCCCCACCTCAGGTTGGTACAAACCAGCCCCCTCATGGTCAGTCTCTCCATCCCTGTCCTCCTGTTCAGCCTTACTTTCTCGTCGTGCCTCCCCCCAAGCCCTCAAGCTGGTTTGGAGCTCACCCTTCTTTGCACCTGGGGGACAATACACCCCCTCTCGCTGACAAAACTCTCTGAGTTGGGCCACAGTGTAAGTTTCCACATCCTCCAACACAAACTCCATTTTGCCCACTCAGGATAGAAGACAGTTGCTTACAGAAGCTATGCAGGTGGGTACCTTTTGTAATACCTCCTCCCACCACCAGAAGTAAATTTGGAAAAACAAAACTCAAAATTAGGAAGTCCGCTTGGAGAAAACTCCCGGTGTAGGCCTATGGACTACCCACAGTTATTGTCGAGTGGACGCAAGCACAGCTCTATCCCACCACTGAACACCAATTTTATGTTGGAAACCGGGCAACCGGGTTAGCAGTCACCAGGTTCCCCGCACAGTGGTAGCTTGGCTCGAGCGGTCGGGGGTCAGGCACCGTGTTAAGCGTACGTCACACCCTCACAATAACCATGCGTTCATCCGTTCCAAAAACGACACTACACCGTAAAAATTATGAAAGAAAGTAGTTTGTCTTTATCTTATTTTCTCTTAGTTGCAGGTTTCAAAACATACATACAATACCATAAGATTCACCTTTAAAAGGGCAGGTCAAATAAATAATACCACAGTGGGGTTTCAATAAATAGGATCAGGTCATAAATAAGAAAGGAATAAATAGGGGTGCAATAAATACAGAGGGCAAATGAATACTGTCAGACAATAAATACAATGCAGGAATAAATACAGTCAGACAATAATTAAAACGCCTTCAATAAATAATATAAGCAATCAATAATAATTGCAAATCAGATCACATTTATGAGGTAGTTTGGTTTTACTATGCCCAAGTACAGCTTGTGGTCACTGGGGTGGCCTGGGGATGTCCCACCTAGAGTGGTCAAGGCTGGAGCCTAAGCTGAGGTAGAATGAGGGTAACCTAAGGTTCTGGCTCTCCCAACTACACAGTCCCTCACACAGGTCCCTGCACCAGTCTCAGTTCATCCCCTAGCACTCCCAGGCTGGTCCTAACACCCCTCTAGCCCCTAGAATGGTCTTTTAGGGCTCCACAGGGCCTCAGATGCCCTTTCTACCACTTACTGTCCCTTCTGCGAATATCGGCTCCGCTGGCGCCGAGTCGACTCCGTGAGACGGTTCCGGTTCGATGTCGCGTCGATCTGTTCCACTTGACGCCGTGTCGATGCCGTCTGGCGGTTCCGGTTCGATGTCGCTGGGCGGCCTCGGTTCGATGTCGCGTCGATCTGCTTTACCTGACGCCGGGTTGGTGCCGTGAGGCGGCTCCGGATCGATGTCGCTGGGCGGCCTTGGCTCGATGTCGTGTTCCGGCGTCACAGGGTCACGGTCTCCCCGCTTCCGGGTGTCTCCGGAGTGCGACCTCCACTCCTGACCTCCGTCGGCTCCACCTCGGGTTCCGGCGACTCCGGAGTGCGATCTCCACTCCCGACCTCCTGCGCGCTTCACCTTGACCTCAGGCGACTCCGGAGTGCGACCTCCACTCCCGACCTCCTGCGCGCTTCACCTTGGTTTCCGGCGACTCCGGAGGGCGGACTTCACTCCCCCGTCGACGCCTCACCTCGACCTCAGGTGACTTCCTACTCGACCTCCGGTGACTCTCCACGACCTCCGTCGGCGCCCTCTCTCGACCTCTGGCGGCTCCGGGTACGACGTCTGCTTTCTGTCAGCGCCGCTTCTCCACCTCGGGCTCCAGGTCTCCAGGCTTCTCGACGTCAGGACTCCAGGAGGACACTGCTGTACAGGTCAGGAACTTGCTGTTCTTCCTTTGTAAGGCCTGTTCCAAATGTTCAGGTCCTTAAGACGGTTTTTCTGGTCTTGGTCCCACACAGGGCTCTAGGCTGGGCTTGGTCAGTAGGGACTAGCATCAAGGGTGGGTTTCTGGACCCCACTCCAAGCACTGGTTTCCACCCCTGCTGCCTTACTCCTTCCTCCTTCTGAATCTCTGTCCTCTCTCCTCTCCAGTCAGGTGCCAACTGCCAACTGCCTCCCTGAGATGGCTTCCCAACACTCTAAACTGCCTCCCTCTGTCCCAGGGTTCTAGAATGTTGCAGAAGGTTCTAGAAACCTCTAGTGTGTTCTGGCTATTTCTCAGGTGACAATGGGTGGCCACCATTTTGTGTCTCAGGCCCTCAGACAGAAGTTCCAGGGGTGGGGAAAATGGCTTCCTGACCCTGCATCAACACTAAAAAGTCTGGTGGTTCCCAAAAAGGAAAAATTATAACAGGGTTTGAGGCAAAAGTGGGACAAAATAAATAATGATGAGGAGGGACCACCCAAAGGGCTGACAGGTCTAACACTAGTGTTACGGCGCAGAAAGTTGTACTCCATACAATATTTCATGGCAGCCATACAATAGCTCAATCTCAAAGAAGCTTGATTGTCCAGCTTGGTGATAAACAGAGTATCATTCACATAGAACATGACTGTGGGTTACTAAAGTGTTGATCAAATCAGGTAAGAGTTTGAACCAAGTTATTAAACAGTATTTGTGACAAGGAGAAGTCCTAGTGCAGTCCAAATGAAGCTGATTTGGCTGACCTGAATGGGGAAAATTCGAAATCAGTCATTTTCTAATCTTTCTTCTACAATCATTCAGGGCCAGATGTACAACCATTCTTTTTTGCGATTCGTAATTTGTGACTCGCAAAACGGAATGTACAGCAGTGTCTGAGACACTGTTTGAGGTACTCAAATGGGTCGCAAGGGACCTGCCTCATTAATATTCATGAGGCAGGTCGCAATTTGCGACCCATGGGGAAAGGCCTACAAACACAGGAATGGTGGCCTACTGGTGACAACAGACCCCCATGTCTGTGTTTGATTTTTCAATAAGGCAGCTTTTTTTCCCAAATACAGCCCATTTTACTTAAAGGAAAATGAGATGCGTTTAAAAACAAAAAATGAGGAGCCTAGCGCTTGACCAAGATGGCCTCGTGAGCTTAGAGCTCCCGAGACCCTCGCGCCCTCCGTCGACTATCCTGTCTCTAATCCTGATGGTATGCATGGCACCGTGTTGCTGAGTTGTCAGGGAGGCGATTGATGCTACCCGCGGTCGGATCGCCCATCGGGAACCGGACTTACGACTGGCGGAAGATTGCGGCCTAACTCCCGGGGATGCCAGGGGCTAGAGTTGGCAGGATGCCCGACTCCTAGTTGATCAACAACGGCCTGGCGAGGTGTGAACTGTCGGACGGAGGTCCTCGCACTTTCACTTTCGATCTCGTTCCCTTTGTCTGCCCGGACACTGTAGAGCTCTGGGTGGCTTTATTACCCCAAGGACGCTCGGCGGGCTGCTCCCTCCTTATCCCTCTCTCTGAGAGGGAACAGTCTTAACTGCACTGGACTGCCCGGAGTCCATTATGTCGGGCAAAGCAGAAGGGGATCGGCTGAAGACTAAGTCCACCAGGCGGGGAACGTATTCCCAAGTCAACAGTATGGACCGCTATGCCCTCCTGAAAGCATCACCGAGTGGATCGAGCCAGGCACCGGATGCCCAGAAGGAGGACTCGCCTGGGACACCGGAGCTCTCCCTACAGGATGTCATGGGCGCGCTCGACGGGATGCAGACCTCGATGGGGAAACAGTTCGAGGCCCTGGCGCATAAGGTGGATGCCATCCTGGTAGATGTCAATCTGATCCGCTCGGACCTGGGCAAGACGAACGAGCGCGTTAAGAACCTGGACCACAAGACCACGGGCCTCACTGCTGATGTTGCGGATCTGCAGACCGAGGTTCGGAAGCTGAGGGCCGAGAGTGACCTCGCCGCCCGCCGGCTGGAGGACTTCGAGAGCCGGGCCAGGCGCAACAATGTGCGCGTCCTCGGGGTCCCGGAGTCCTCGGATGATGCTTCGGCGGACCTGCTTGTGGAGGATTTGGTCCTCAATCATCTGAAGCCTAAGGGCCTTGGAAAGTTTTTTGCGGTGGAAAGGGCCCATAGGGTGCCGGGCGGGCGGCCTAAGGCGGGTGCCCCGCCGCGGCCGATTGTCACCCGGCTCTTTCATTTTCGAGACCGGGACGCTATCCTGCAAGCTTCGAGGGTGACGGGCCCAGTCCCCTTCCAGAATGCGTCGGTGAATTTTTATCCGGACTTCACCCAGCAGGTGCAGAGACAGAGACAGAGCTTCCTGGGGGTGAAGCAGAGACTTCGGGAACTGGATCTGAAGTATGCCATGCTTTTCCCTGCCAGACTACGGGTGGTGCATGAAGATCGGACATTCTTTTTTGACTCTCCTGTTATGGCCGACGAATGGCTGGACGCTTTGCCCCGGCGACGGACGGGGGATGACACAGCCGAGCATGGAGACAGTGGCCGGGATGGACAGGGCTGAGATCTCAGAGCCGGCCTGCCTTGTTTTGACCATACCTGAAGATTCGAACAGAGTGCAGTAACTGTGGAGGGTTGCGGGAGGACGAGGGGTGCTCTTTTCCTCCCTTAGGGTACTTTTTGTAGATTTTTTGTTTTTGTAGGGCGACAGGCACACTGCAAGTTGGAGGGGCTTTGTAAGCTGCAGCAGGGGTGCAGGGTGGGGGGAGTTTTGGGGATTTTGTGTTTGTTGTTGGGGGGTTTATTTCTGCAAGGCATGATGATTATCCTCAGGGATGTTCCATGGTGGTTCCTCGGGTGTGGGGTGGGCCTCTTTCCGTTTGAGGATGGGGGGTAGGGGCTTAAGTGTTATAAGCTGGAATGTTAATGGTTTGGGGGATCGCATCAAGAGGGGGATTGTTTTGCAATTTTTGAAACGCTCATTGCCAGATGTTGTCCTGCTGCAGGAGACGCATCTCATAGGTAATATGTGCTATGCCTTGAATAGGAAGGGGTATAAATTCATTGCACACTCGGGATTCTCTTCTGGGTCCAGGGGTGCGGGCATCCTTGTTAGAGCATCGTTGCCTTTTGAGGTGGACTCCACCATTGTTGACGATAGGGGGAGGTTTGTGGCGGTGGCGGGGCGGTGGGAAGGAAGGACTTTGGTTTTGGTTTCGGTTTATGTCCCGCCGGCCCTGCAGGCCTCCACACTTGCTGAACTGGGCAGGGCTTTGCTGACTCTTCCGGGGGGAATGCTGGTAGTGGGAGGGGATTTCAACGCTGTGGGCTCCGGACTGTTGGATAGATACCCGCCCAGGGACACAGGGGGGGCTCAGAAATGGCTTCCAGACTTCCTGGATACGTTTGGTCTGATAGACTGCTGGAGGCTCCGGCACCCCACACAGAGTCAATACACGTTTCACTCCGGGGCGCATGGCAGCCTCTCCAGGATTGATTACCTGCTTACTCTGGCCGCACATGCCTCGTTGATATCCGAGGCGAGGCACATGGCACGCGGTATCTCTGACCACTCGCCAGTGTGGATCCGGCTGGATCTAGGTCGGGAGGGAGGAGGGAGGGTGGCCCCCATCAATCCATGGTATTTCCGAGACCCCAAGATGCGCAGCGCCCTGGTAAAGAAGGTGGATAATTACTTTAAGGACAATCTGGGAACCGTGGACTCGGCGGTGTCGCTGTGGGAAGCCTTTAAGACCGTGCTTCGGGGGGAAGCCCTCTCCCTGGTGGTGGCTGCCAATAATCGGAGGGATGGCGAGGTGCGGCAAGTGGAGGAGGAGATCGCGGCCCTTGAGGGGGCTATGGAGGAGGAGGTTACAGAGTCCTCACTGCATGAGCTTTGCTTGAAGCAGGCGGAGTATAGGGACCTGGTTACGAACGCCGCTAAGACCCTCAGTAGGGAACAACAGGGCCGCCTGTATGACGTTGGTGATAAGGCAGGGAAACTCCTGGCGTGGTTGGACAGGAAAGAACGGGTCAATAGAGTGGTGCCAGAGTTGACGGGGGAGTGGGGAGAGGCGATTGTGGAACCTGAGGGGATTGTGAAGTGTTTCGCGGAGTATTTTCGTAGGGTTTATTCCTCTGTGTCGGACAGGCCGCCCGAGGACTCGTCTGAGCTCCTCCGTGATATCGAGTTGCCCTGCCTCTCTGACATAGATAGGGATGATTTGGATGGTGACATAACGGTTGACGAGGTGGCGGGGGCGATTCGCGCGTTAAACTCGGGTAAGGCCTCTGGACCGAATGGACTGCCGATCGACCTGTATAAACTGTTCCCGGATAGGGTCGCCCCTCACCTGCGCGCCATGTTTTTGGAGGCGCGGGGGGATGGGATCCTTCCGTTGGATCAGCGGCTGGCGTCGATCGTGGTGATACATAAAGAGGGTAAACCCCGAGATAGGTGCGCCTCCTATCGGCCCATTTCCCTCCTCAACGCTGAGCCGAAAATTCTGGCCAAACTTCTGGCTACCCGTTTGAGTAGGGTGCTTGGCGATTTGGTCCATCCGGATCAATCTGGCTTCATCCCGCACCGAAACACAGCATTAAACCTTAGGCGTCTTCATGGCGTCATCGCCAGGGCGGGCACGCTGCGTGAACCGGCTATTGTGGCATCTCTTGATGCCGCGATGGCCTTTGACACGGTGGAGTGGGCATACTTATGGGCCGTGCTGGCCAAGTTTGGATTCGGTCGCGGTTTTGTGAGTTTGGTTTGGTTGCTGTACGAGGGGTCACTAGCGAATGTTGTGGTGAATGGTCGGGCATCTACTCCGTTTCAGCTTGGTAGGGGTACTCGGCAGGGTTGCCCCCTGTCGCCTCTGTTGTTCGCCCTCGCCCTTGAACCGTTGGCTGCGTGGATACGTTGGCACCCGGATATACGGGGCCTTCGGTGGTCGCCTGATCACGAGGACCGTATTTCGCTTTATGCCGATGATATCCTACTGTATCTTGCCTCACCTAAGAAGTCACTTATAGTGGTCTGTGACGTACTCGCATCGTTCGGTAGGAACTCGGGGCTTGTGATTAATTGGGGCAAATCGTACTTGTACGTTCTTAGTGGCGAGGTCCCACCGATCCCTAGAACATGTTCGATACAGGTTGCCCAGCAGGGTTTCGTGTACTTGGGGATTTTTATATCCATGGATCCTGCTGTGCGCTATGAGAGGAATCTGCTCCCCCCCTTGGCGCGCTTGAGGCGAGATGTTGAAGGTTGGCGGAGGCTGCCGCTCTCCCTTGTTGGGCGTGCGGCCCTGTTCAAAATGATGTCTCTTCCCCGCTTCCTCTATGCCCTCCAGAACTCCTTGGACTGGGTACCGGCCAAATACTTTCGGGAGGTCGAAGGCCTCCAACGGACGTTGCTGTGGGATGGGCGGCCGCGAATAGCTATTTCAAAGTTGACGCTCCCATGGTACGATGGGGGCATTGCGCTCCCAGACATCCGACGGTACTATTGGGCCACGCAGCTGAGCGCGATCAACCATGGGTTTTATGGCCCTGCCCTCAGCCCTGGGTATGCCCTGGATAGGTGGCTGCTTCGTGGCGGCAACTACTACAGGGCGTTGTATTCGCGGTCCTTAGACTCGTCCCTCACGGGGCCCACAGGTGTGGCGGTGCGTGTATGGAAGATGGCGACTGATTCGTTGGGCTGGAAGGATAGGCTCACCCTCGCTACCCCATTGTTTGAATCGGAGAGATTGGGAAGACTCTGGCATACGAAGGGCTTTGATAAGTGGGACCTGATAGGTATATGCAAGGTGGGAGATGTGCTGCAGAAGGGGAGGGTGAAGTCCTTCGAGGAGTTGCAGACTGAGTATGAGCTAGGGCCCTCAGAGTATTTCAGGTATATCCAGCTGCGTCACGCCCTCCGATCAGTCCTCGTGGAGGGTGAAAAGGTGCCGGAGTCCTCTCCCCTTGAGGACCGAGTCCTTGATGGTCATATGCCCGAGAGCACGATCTCGCTCATATATAAGAAGTTGATTAACGTCGGGGCAGATATGCTTTTGGGGCTGAGAGAACAGTGGACTAGGGATGGCCTTGAGTTGGATAATGAGGACTGGCAGTCAGCGGTTTCTTCTCCCAAGGAGGTTGCGATCCCGTCGCGTCTGAGGCTGGTGCAGCTTAAAATACTGCACCGGGTGTATGTGACGGGGCCAAGGCTGGTCCACATGGGATTTTCGGAGGACGGCCTGTGCAGAAGGGGATGTGGTATGGTGGGTACCTTCCTGCACATCATTTGGGAATGTGGTGTCATTGTGGAGTTCTGGAGGAGAGTCCATGCAGTTATGGGGGAGGTGACGGGCACTGCGGTACGGCCGGAGGCGCGGTGTTGCCTCCTGAACGTCTGGGGGCCCACTGACCTCGATGAGGCGCAGACCCAATGGGTGACTCTGGGTAACATGGTAGCTAAAAGGGATATCGCGCGATTGTGGGGCTCCTCGGGACCCCCTACACTGACCGCGTGGAAGGAGAACATGGACTGGAGCATGTTTAGGGAGAAGACGGTCTACTGCTCTAGAGGTCGCCCCCGGAAGTGGCACGCCATCTGGGGGCGGTGGAACCAATACAGGGGGGGAATATGTCTTGCCCCGGATCTGGAACCTCCCGAGGAACAGCTTTCCCCCTGACCTACTTTCCAGCACAGTTTGGTTTTAGGAACCGTTTTGGGCCTCTGCTGTCCCCCTTCTTCCTCCGTTCACAGTCTTGTAACTAGTAGATGAGTGGGGTCCGGCCTCCCCTGGGGGCTTTCGCCATGGGCTTTCAATGTTCTGCCTTGCTGGGGTTTGTTGTGAGTTTTTTCTGTGTTTATTTAAAAATTGGACCTTCGCTTTACTCTTTGAGCTGTATTGGGGACACATCACTGTATCTAACTCTCAATGCTGCCGAACCTTCGGGCTGTCGGCTGAATAGCTGTGTCCTGAATTTTGAAATAAAGGTTTTCAAAAAAAAAAAAAAAAAAAATGAAAAATTTTCTTTTCATTTTTTAGGTGCAGGCAGTGGTCCTTAGGACTACTGCCTGCTCATAAAAAATATTTTTGCACCCATTCACAAAGGGGAAGGGGCCCCCCCGTGGACCCCTTTTCATTTGCACGTGGGCTTACCACCTACTTGAAGTGGGCGGTAAACTGCAAGTGTTTTGCGACCGCAAATGTGGCCATAAAACAATGGTACATACCATTCTGACACGCTATTAGGAAGGGACACCCTTGGCATGCCCCGCACGCTCCTTCCTAATAGGTACTCGCAAACACTATTTTGCGAGTCGTCTGTACATACCACCACCCTTTTTTGCAGTCAGAAACGGGCCGTACATCTGGCCCTCAGTGTTGTCCAGTATTTCACTTATTATTTTCAAAAATAATTTCCCTGCTCTGTGGTTGTAAGCAGATAGAAGTAGCAGACTAGTAGTCACCCAAAGGAGCCGGTTTGCAATTTAGTGACTCATAATGTCTGAATTGGTTCTAGGCATGTTCAGAGTGTGCAAGAGCACTGGGCCCGCGTCAGTGCACCGCTATGAGGTCCCTCAGTGGCCTCGGCCCAGTAATTTCTGCCACAGGAAACACAGAGGGATGAAGGAAAGGGGCAGGCCAAAAGTAAGGGGAAGATTAAAGTGATTAAGAGGCCTCAGGGAGAAAGAAGAGTCAGAGTAAAGAAGGAAAGATAAATAAGAGGGAGAAAGAACAAGATAGGAAGAAAAAATGAAAACCCGAAAGAAAAAAAAGAGTGGCAATTAGGCAAGACACAAGCTAGGGGGAGAAACATGGGGTATTAGATTAAGAAGGATGAAAAGGAGAGTATTGAGACAGATGATTTGGGGCAAGGAAGTAAGAGAATGGTCTAATGGTTTCTTTTTAGGTTCAGGTCCATAATAAAAATGTCCCCTGTGTCTAGGAAAAGGTCAGTCAAATGTCAAGTTGTGCCTGACATATGATTACTGCCAGCTAGATGGCTCAGTGAGTCTAAGGCTCCCCGCTAACAAGACGTGGAGTTCCAAGAGATGAGGCTCAGCCTTCCATCCTTACACTGTCTGAAAATGTGAGCAATATATATTGGAGAAATAGCTATTTATTATAATTTATTTTTATATTTCGAAAATGTTTTATTGGTTGTTTCCAAATAAAGCAGTACATACAATACTTCAAATGAAAGGACACAAGGAATAGACATGGGAAAATAAACAAAAAAGAGACAGTAAATAAAAAAGAAAAGCAGATGTCTCGGGAAATCAGGTTGGTATTGCAGTATATCACATTTTTAAACACATGCAGTGCCTGGTGTAGTATCATAAAGGCCACTGAGGAGATTAACAATGACATGAAGTGGATCTATATAATCAACAGGGAAAACCATAGCTCAGGGTCCAGAACAACTTAGGTGAACAATATATATTGGGAAATAGCTATTTATTATTATTTTTTTTTTAAACATAGCTTTTATTGTTTTATATTTTTCAGATAAAAATAATTATGCATATCTCAGAAGCAGTACAATAGACAATTGTATATGCTACACTAACATTTGTACCAGCCCTCCGGGCTGTATGCAGAGGTATCCTTAGAAGAGTTTCTAATATGCAGTATGGCATGTTGCTAGTACTGAGCAGACACCATATGACGACATTCTATCGTTAGAAGGCATCTAGATCGCAGTACCATATCCTACATCATTCTTTAGTTCTAAACATTCTGTCGAGGAAACAAAGACATTTAAACCATTTAACCCTAAACTGCCAGCAGTGGGGTCGTCCATCATTTTAATTCCGGACGCATGATTCCTCTCAGGGCCGTGTAATGTATCTTTAAAAAAAAAAGAGCAAATGTAAAGGGGGCGGGGTGAAGCTTACAGCTATTATACTGCATTACATTTGGCGGTGATAGAGGGTGTGGTCGTCGTATTCCTGTGTCGCAGATGTATAACTGGACAATTATATGGCGTGTAAAGGGACGCAGGGTCTGTGTCCATGTTATGGTCTAAGATTGATTACAGGATTGCCTCCCAGGTTCTTCCATGCTCTAGTTTATCTAGGCCTCTTTTTGCGTCCCGTAGTAAAAGAGGTGCCCATATTTGGCCAGATGTACGACCCATTTTTGCATGCGCAAATGGGTTTGCTCCCCGTTTGCACATGCAAAAATACCAATGGGACCATGTACAGACCCTATTTAGCGAGTCACAATTTATTTATGACTCGCTAAATAGGATTTGCTACTCGCTATTAGGAAGGGGCATTCCAAGGGTGTCCTGTCCTAATAGCGACTCACTACCCTATGTAAGATTGTTTTGCGACCGCAATTGCGGTCTTAAAACACTCGCAATTTACCGCCCTTTTCACGAGGGTGGTAAAGCACTTGCAAAAGGGAAGGGGTCCCCAGGGAAACCCTTCCCCTTTGTGAATGCTGGGGAAAATATATTTAGGGGCAGGCAGTGGTCCCAGAGACCACTACCTGCCCTTAAAAAATGAAACGGGTTGCATTAAACTAAAAAACTGCTTTATTTAAAAGCAGTCCAAGACACGGAGGTCTGCTGAGCCCAGCAGGCCACCATACCTGGGAGGGCCAGCTATTCCCAATGGGGGAGCAAACTGCAAGTGTCTCTTGAATATTCATGAGGCATGCAATTTGCGACCCCATTGGGAATCGCAAACAGTGTCTCTGCGACTCGCTAATGCCAATAGTTGTACATCTGGAACTTAGATCCGTTTTCCAGCTCAGAAAACCGGGGCCCGTTACTGATTTCCATGTCATTTGTTTTTTGGCTAGTAGCAGGGGTAGTTATATGAATTTAATTGTAATATTCTGTTTTGGATGTCTGCCAAGGAGGCACGTTTCTGGTGCAGGCAGCGAGATCCTGGCTGTGACGTCATTAGGAAAGGACATGATATTGGGACAGTAAGTGGTCAATTTGGGTCCGGCCTGGAGCACATGAAATAAATGTACCCCAGGCTCCTGGCACAGTACGCATACTGATTGCACATTTAGAAAGTATTTGTTGAGTCTGGCCAGCATAAGGTATGCTCTGTGCAGTTTATAGAAGAGAATCGATTTAAAGCATGTGTTTCGGGATATTTTGGGAGCCTGTTCAACTATTTTGACCCAGTCCATGTCGTCTAATGGCTTTTGAAGATCAGCAGTCAATATGACTCTGAGAGATTACAATAAAGCAGTTATATTAGCATGAAACATGCGGTAGAATAGTGTTATTGCTTTACCAGTGCCTGAGGTGGTGTTTATAGTGTGCAGTCCCTACTGCGTAGCAGGTTCACAAGTGCAGAGTTTCAAAGTGCCTTTAGCTGCTGCCATCAGAGTTCTATGCAATAGGAATTGACCAGCGGGCAACCCAGAGTTAGACACTAGATCATAAGAGTTGCCAATCACTAAATAAATCGCCAATCACGCATGTTAACAATATACTGGGCCACTGGAATTGTGCGAAAGGGGAGGGGCAAATTATGCTGCAGGGTTGAGTAAATTATGGGGGAAGAAAAGGCAAATTATGCGGTATAAAGTGGTACATTTTGTGAGAGTATTACTCCATTAGTTTGTACTTTTTGCACTTGTTAACACTGTCTGGGCATCGGGTGCACTTCATTAGTAGCAGTTTAACACACAAATATAGCAATAAGAATCAGAAAGGTGACCAGTCAACGTTTGCAAAGGGCCTTCCACTGTGCAGAAACATGTTTTGCTGCGTTTTTAGTACCCTTTGAACAGTTTGAGCTAAAAACACATTTATTGTTAAAATCTGCAGATTATGCAGCAGATGATGGATTATGTGGTAAATGCGGCAAATCTATAATTATGCAACAATCTATGCAGTCACACAATCACATAATTCAAGTGGCCTTGGCCATATGTCAGGCCTTAGACAGCTCCTAAAGCGTGATTTAACATTTACACAAGTTAAGGGGATAGCCAGAGCATATGGGACAGAGGCTCTCGTTTTCTGCAGGCACCTGGTCCTGCAGTATTGAATTTTTTCAAAGAGCTCTGTACATTTTTGTGTTTCTTTCTAGGCCCTGACACTAACTATGAGTAGGTGTAATCGTGGGCCAGTGTGGTTTATTCCTGTATTTTCATGTGTGTGGGTCTCTATTTATCCTGTAAGTCATCACAGCTGGGCTGTCAAATAATATATCTCCAATTCATGAGCCACTAGTCACCCATTTCAGTAGATAACTGTACTTAGAACAATGCTACCCTATGTTTTCCAGTTCCACAGATCATCTCTGTTAGTAGTGTATCCATCTCCCAGAACCACTTTCTTGGCACCACCACTAGGAGAGTAGCAAAATACTATAGGAATCTTAGTAAAACACTATAGGAACCTCCTGAAAAAATCATATTGGCTACTGTTACCTGCCCAGCGAATAACACGGTAAAGTTCTCCGAAAGGCTGACCCAGATCTCACCTCAGCCACTGCAGTTCCAATATTCCCTTCATATATTGGGAAAGAAAGGTTACCATTTGCGTTTAGGAAAGGCACTTGTGAGAACGGTGGTGCTATTTTAAAAAAATCTATATATTAAGGTATTATACCCCCTCAGCTCAAATTCCCTTTTTAGGTCCTGCCTGTGTGAGTATGCGCTAGCGCATACGCTCTCGCTAGCAAGACTTTTGCATGCAATAAAGGATTTTGATCCCGCCCGTTGCTTACCATTTGTTGACTCAAGTGTTGCTCTTCTTTGCTGCCTTCTAATTGGTCTGCACAGCCGAAACGTCACTTCTATCTCTATGTGAGGACTAAGCACAGATTAATTCCACTTGATTAGTGTCTGTACGCTACAATGCAGGTACTATTTCTTCTGCTCTCGTTGCCAATGCATGTATTTTATGCTTACATGCTATTGCAATTCTTTTTTCTACCAATTTATGATGATTACAAGGTGCTGCGTGCTGGCTTTGCCAATACTTGGGTTTATTTTGCCTTATTTAGAAATATTGATCGAGAAAGGTCCCTCTGTTAAAATCCACGCTGACATTTTATTCTTCATCCTTCTGTTAAACTTTCACAAAGGAATGCATACAGCACCCTAAGACCGAATGCCACAATCACAAATTTGGGATGAACGTTTGGCTGTACTATCCCTGCTGCATTATGTAACAGACTAAGCCATAACACTCTTGACCTTGCTCCTCGAGGTGCAGTGTGCACATGCTAAGAGTTGGTTGCTTAGATTTTGCACACTATGAACTAAATAATTTGTATGTCCCCAGGCGACTAGCCATGAACATCTTATTGGGTAACACAGCGGATAACAAAGAACAATTTAGGGGAGCATGGCAGTAAATTACATGATGAATGTACAGGTCATGTTTAATTGTTATGTTTTTAGCAACAAAGTCAGGCCTCGAGAAATGTACTCACCCATTCATTATAGGGAGTCAGACATTTTCAGGGCGAGCTATATTTAGGGCCTACTCTCTCATTCTGGAAAGCTGATAAAGAACAGGTGTTCTGTTCACTTAGAAAATGAAGGAGCAATAAAGATGCCGTAAAATTTTGTTTTTATCTTGTCACATTTCCTATGTGTTCAGAGACAGAGGTCAGAAGTCAGTTTATGTATTTTACAAACACTTTTCTTTCTCTGACTGCAGAGTTCTAGTATTTTGAAAAGGGAACTGTCTGATATTCTGTACGAAGAGTGTGAAATGAAGAGCTTACAGTGTCAGGTTTTTTTTCTAACACACAAAATTAAATAAGCTAATAAGTAAACTGTGCAAACATTTCAAAGGATATTTGGGAAGTTATGAAAGCCCATTTGTGTAATTTTGTGTGATGAAAAAATATTTTAAAAGGATGAAAACAAATCAGAACACTACTTGGTGATAAGCAAATGATAAATATGTTTGCTGAAACCCAATTTTCACAGATTATTGTTTATACACTATATAGTTTTATCAGTAAAACTGCATGTTAGTGGGAGCTGTCTGTAACTGACAGCGCGCTACCACATCATGCGTTAGTAATTTAGGGCCATATGTACAAAACCTTTTTCGCAGAATTAGGTCATTTACGACCACAAAAAAGGTTTTTAAGATGTACAACAGCCAATTGTCATTCAATAACTAGTTATTGAATTGCAATTTAGTTTGAAAATCGGAATTTGGAAGAGGCATGTTTAAGGAGTTCGGTAGGGGGATGGGGGCACACTGCCTCACATCCCAGAAGAGTTCACCCCTTTGCATTATGGTGAATGCAGTGCACAATTAGTGCTTACTTGAATATTAGTAGTAGTATTTCACCAAAGTTGGTGCAGGTGGTGCTGTTCATCTCTAAACAAGTGTGTTTCTGGATTTTATCCTTCATCAGTAGAGATCAAAAACACATTTTATCAGGGGTTGTTGAGAATGCTGTCACAGTCCTCTCAGGTCTCCATGCCGCTCACAGGTGCATCTCCAAAAGCTCGTCAGCTCACTGGCTCGAGGGAGCCTTTTTAAATAGAAGGGGGATGAAAGCACACAGCCAGCAGAGTTTGCCCTTTGCATCATGGTGAATGCTGTTCACAATTAGCGCTTACTTGAATATTAGTAGTAGTATTTCACCAAAGTTGGTGATGGTGGTGCTGTTCATCTCTAAACATGTGTGATAAAATCCAGAAACATATGTGTCTTGAGATGAACACTACTACCTGCACCAACTTTGGTGAAATACTAGTACTGCTAATATTCAAGTAAGCGCTAATTGTGAACTGCATCCACCGTGATGCAAAGGGGCAAACTCTGCTGAGATGTGAGACAGTGTGCTCCCATCCCCCTTCTGTATAGGGTGTTCCTTCCTAATTGTGATTCGCAGTGGCATGTATGAATGTTTTGCAACCAAATTACAGTTGTAAAACATTCATTTTTTACGGACTCCTCAAGGGTGGTGGTAACCATTTGCAAATGGGAAGGAATCCCCATGGGACCCCTTCCCTTTTGTGAATGTTGATATAAATATTTTTTCAAGAGCAGGCAGTGGTCCCACCCCATTTTTTTCTTTTTAACCACATCCTGTTTTCTTTTTAAGGAAAACAGGCTGCAATAAAAAAAGATTTCTGTATTAAAAAGCAATCACAGACATGGTGGTCGGTTGACCCTAGCAGGCCCCCCATTCCTGTGATGGCTGCAATTCCTAATGGATCTCAAACTGCTATGGTAGATCCATAGCGATCCAATTTGGAATCGTTATTTCCAACTTCTAGGTTTTTGTACATTAGGACTTGTGATTGCCTAATTGCGATTCACAAAGCAGGAAAACAATTCCTAAATTCTCTACATATGGCCCCATATTTATTAAAAGTGAGTTTTTAAACATGAACTGAGAAACACGCCTACCCCTGACATGATGACAATACTATTTGTGAACTAAGAAGCATGTCAGGGATCATGCGTACCCTATATGTGTGCTACATTTTATTATTCAGGAAGCAAACGTTTAGTTAATTTAATCACACAAAAGAGGATTTTTTGTACAGCAGTAGTGCTGAACTCGAATATTTTAAAGTGCTCTCAAATGTTATAATGAAGAAAAAGGCGGCGCTGTAAAATAGAATAATTGCCAAGGTCACAGAATTTGAGGCCAGTTTATAGGTCAAATACATTACAGTTAGGTCGAGTAGATTTTTCAGGTTACTAGACCTGCAGGGCTAGTAAAATCTTTATGATTTTTCGAGGCCTGAACGTTTATTCTCCCAAAGTTAAAAGGAAACTAACATTGAACGGTAATATCACAATATATTCTGCACACAAAACTTTAAGGAAATGACAATCAGATTGAAGAAACAATCAAACTTGTTTATGCTTTTGTAACGTGAACACCTTTGCTGTTGTTTATGTAGCCATTATGTTAATTGAGTAAATTGATGGTTCTTGAAGTCTTAATCCATCATAGTTTATATTTTTTTACAGGTTGGTTACAGGTAATCCTTTGGTGCTACCACTACGTTTAAATGGGGAGCTGGTGACCTTAAATTGTATAGTCATGTGTTCCTCATTTCAGTTGTTGATTATGGAATGGTTTGGATGTACTTTACCCCTCCCGTCTTAACCCCTATGCTGCTTGGCCTCCTACCCCCCAGTGCTAAGCCTTCTTTTGGCTATTTGGGGCAGTTTGTGCTTAGGCCTCCATAACATTTTGTACACGTAAGCTATACACACCCAACTTGCTTCCTTTTTTTGCAACATCCTGGGAATTCTAAAAGTACCCAGGGTTTTAGGATTTCCCTGGAGGGGACTGAGAAATTAGTCAAAACATAGCAAACATTTGGTGTTTTGGGGAAAGATAGGAAAAAAGTGCTGCAGAAGAAAGTATCTGTTTTTTCCCCTGCATATGGCATCAATGAATGGTTTGCGGTGCCAAATCACCACCTTCCCTGCTTTCAGGAACAGGAAGATTTCAATCAGAAAACCCAATATTTTAACACAGTTTTGGCATTTTACTGGTAGATAGCCCATTTTTCCTATTTTTTGTGCTTTCAACCTCCTTCCAATTTATGTTGGAAACAGGTTTATAACCCATGGTATATCCCGGAAAGCTATGCATTTCTGAACACTAGACAAAAATCTGAATTCAGTAAGCGGTCATTTGTGTAGACCCTTTAATGTTTTCCTATAAAAAGTAACAATTGAAATAAATAAAAAATTGAAATTTAGTTGAAAAAAACAGCAATTTGTGTCTACATTTTCATCTGTAATTTTTTCTTACTATGGCAGATTTTCAAAAGCAATACTGTTACGCCTGCTGAATTCTTATAGTTGATGAGATATACAGGGCTTGTAGTTTATTCAAGAACCTGAAGAACCCAGAGCCAACAACCAAGCTGCGTCTTACTATGGTTTTTCATTGTGTACCGACGATACAGCATTTCATATGGTAAATTATAAAGAATGGATAAAGTAAATGAAGGAAAAATCAGTATTTCTGAAATCTACACTAGATTCTGACTTTAGGAGCAGTGGTTGTTTGTACATCTCTGAATTTTTAGGTGCCCATATTGGCATGTGTTTTCGAGGGCACTTTGTAAAATGTCTTCTATTACACACTTGCTTACAATTGAAAGGCACAAACATAGAGATATTAAATTGGTAATAACAAATGTTCTACGATTCTGTAGTCCTACGTCTCCCCATATAAATGATACCCCACTTATGGCTAGGACATGCGCTTGCAACATAAAATCCCACAAAACGTGACCTAAGAGACATCATATTTCACCCAGCAGAATGCATGTTATTTTACAAGTTGGCTGGCTGTGGATTTTGGGCCCCAGCTCAGTCGGCACCTAGGTAAGCCTACCAAACCAGCACATTATGAAAACTAAACACCTGGGGGAGTCCAGGATGAGGTGACTTGTGCAGCTCTCACCAGGTTTTTTTTACCGTGAGTCCAGTGCACAGCTCAACCTTTGTCTAGAAAACACATTTTCCTTGCATTTTTATGAGCAAAAGTCGTGGAATTTACAGGCAGCCACAAATTTCTTACCACACAGCGTTCCCCCAAGTCTCCCCAAAAAATTGTGCCTGACTTGTGTAGGTAGACCAAGTTCCTGCGATACAGAAGAGCGCCAAACGCAACGTAGACACATCACATTTTTCCACTGAAAAACTATGTGTTATTTGCAATGTGGGTAGCTGTGGATTTTGAGCCCAAGCTCAGCTGGCACCTGGGAATACCAACCAAATCAGCACATTTTTTAAAACTAGACACCCGGGGAAGTCCAGGGTTGGGTGACTTGTGTGGCTCTCACCAGGTTTTTTTCCCCCAGAATCCCCTGCAAAGCTCAAACTTTGCGTTAAAAAACAAATTTTTCTTGCAATTCCGTGAGGAAATGTCCTGGAATCTGCAGGCAGCCTCAAATTTCCTCCCATGCAGAATTCCCCCAAGTTTCATGAGAAAAATGGTGCCTCACTTATGTGTTTAGGTCAAGTGCTCATGACAGGGAAGAGCCAAAAATATATTGTGGAGACATCAAAAGTATCTATCACAAAACTACCTGGTTTTGGAAGGGGGGCACCTGTGTTTTTGGTCCGGGCTCGGCAGACATCTACGGAAACCTACCAAACCCAGGCGTTTCTGGAAACTAGAGACCCATGGGGAGTAAAGAGAGGTGTGGTTTGTGTGTATATCCCCCAATGTTTTCTTACCCAGAATCCCCGTCAAACCTCAAATTTAGCAAAAACATTTTTTTATTTCAAATCATTTTTATTGACTTACAAGAAATAACAAATAATAAGAACAGCAATAATAATAATAATAAGTAAATCAATCAAACAGGGGAAAACAGATACAAAGACAAAGTATATAATAATAAATAAAAGAAACTATCAATTGCTCAAGTGCCCAACCAAGTTACTCACAGTTAATTCGTAAAAGACATAAAGGCATATGGACCAGCACAGTTCACCACGGGAGTATACAGTACAGTATATAGCACAAGTTACATACTACGCAGCTATGGAGACAAGAATTACAATACAGTACAGGAGATTTTCATGGGGGGTCGTATGAGAATGATGAGGCATCAAGGGACTTCCAGAGTTTCCTGTGGGTATTACGCCATGGAGAGGTATGGAGCGCGGTATTGTCCGCTCCTCTGAGGGAATATAGCCATTCTTGCCACATTCTAAAAGACACATCGTTGGTGTTTTTCCACTTACACAGTACAATTTTACAGGCTAAGGTGAACATGAGGTCTAGCAGGTATCGGTCATTTACATGATCAACTTTAGGGTCCAGGGCACCTAATATAATATATGAAAATTCCCTTGGAGGTGCTATGTTGAAAGTGTTACTTATACATTCGTAAACCTTGTCCCAGTATGTTTGTAGGGTAGGGCAAGAGAAGAGCATGTGGGAGAGGTTACCAACGTCGGCTTTACAGTTCCAGCATGTCGGCCTCTCACTTAGATTGAGTTTAAAAAATTTCTCGGGTGTCCAGTATGTCCTATTTATTAGCATAAGTTTGGTTTGCGACAGTATTGGAGGTATTTTATTTGAAAATGGTGTGATATGTATTTTATCCCAGTCATATGGGATGTTGTTGGAGTTGGGTTCAGATTCCCACTTAACTTCACATATTCTGTGAGATTTACGAGGCTTGGGAGAAAGAAGTTTATATATTTTAGAGACGGTGTGTCCTGACTCTAGTAGTTGTGACATCTTGGAGACTATCGACGGGTCGAAGGGTTTAATAAAGCGCATCGAGAGGAGAGATTTTAGTTCTAGGAAGTTATAAAAGTCCATCGGTTTTAGTCTGTGTCGGTCTTGGAGGGTAGAAAAAGGTAGTGAGAGGGCCCCTATAAAGAGGTTTTTGACTAGATTTATGCAGTTTTGAGACCAATGTTCCCAGTGGAGCATCTCACCATCGATCTTCAGGCTTGGATTGCGCCAGAGGGCAGACATGTTGGACTTATTGATTTTTAGTTTGGAGAGGTGGTCCAGCCATAAAAGTACTCTCTTAGTGTTAAGCAGAATGTACTTTGAGTGAGGGAGGTGGGATACATCCATGGTAAGGAGGGCAGGTAGAGGCATGTCATTGATGATTGACCTTCCTATATCTATCCAGACTGCGGTATAGTCAGTCTGAGTGATTAACCAGTTGGCACCTTGTTTGCAAAGATATGCTGTTTGATAGTTCCTAAAGTTTCGGAAGGCCCAGACCACCTTTCTCTTTCGGTAATTGGAGTTTTGTCATTGATATTCTGGGTTTCTTGCCTTGCCAGAGGAACGTATTAAAAAGTTTATAGATTCTATTCAAGAAGTCATCGGTAGCATGCTAGCTAGATAGTTAACAAGAGGAGTAACAGCAAAACACACAAGTTGATGGACTGAATGTTGCACATTGGCAAAACATTCACCCCCAGTCACAGATCTGGGTTTAATCCATTGTTATTTTGCTCACCACGCCACCCCAGTTCAGACATGGCCATATGCAAATCAGTCTTGACCCTGTGCCTCATGGGAACAGTCCAGCCCGAACTGCCAAGCCTTGTCCTCCCTGGACCGGAATCAAGCATCCTAGGACCGGTTTTGGGGATTCACCCCTCTTCAGTCAGGATAGCTTGACTCCAGTGGCGTAGTGAGCACGGGACCCACGTCTGGGCATACCCTTCCCACATAGGGCGAACAGCAAAACACAGAAGTTGATGGACTGAATGTTGCACATTGGCAAAACATTCACCCCCAGTCACAGATCTATCCTGGCTGAAGAGGGGTGAAACCCCGAAACCGGTCCTAGGATGCTTGTTTCCAGTCCAGGGAGGACCTGGCCTGGCAGTTCCGGCTGGACTGTTCCCATAGGGCACAGGGTCAAGACTGATTTGCATATGGCTGGGTCCAAACTGGAATGGCATGGTGAGCAAAAAAACGATGGATTTAGGCCCAGATCTCTGTACTGGGGTGAATGTATGACATTGTTCTGCATTCTGTCCATCAACAGTTCTTTTTGCATTTAACAAGAGGAGTAACCATCATTTTTAATGTCTCAGCCCTACCCCACCATGATAGATATTTAGGAGACCACCCATCTAGCAATGAAGAGATTTTCTTGTAGAGTGCGTTCTCATTGGTTTGAAGGGTGGTGATCAAGTCTCTAGTGAAGTCCAGGCCCAGGTACTTGAAGCACTTAGGTTGCCACAGGAGACCCCAGTCACCCATAATTTCTTTACCACCAAGGTTATTTAGGAGTTTAACTTCAGTGTTATCTTTATTTAATTTGTACCCAGATACTGCAGCAAAGTCTTCTATTGAAGACATGAGAGCAGGGATGGCAGCTTTGGCATTCTCTGAGACAAATAGTACGTAGTCCGCATACGCAGTAATCTTTACCGTTTAGTCACTGAAACGTATCCCTGAGATCTGGCTATTATTCCTAAGATGGTATTGGAAGGGTTCAATTGCAGCAGAAATAGGGAGGGGGAAAGGGGGCAGCCTTGTCTTGTTCCTTGTTCTAATTTGAAGGAGGATGAGAGGGAGCCTCCCGCTCTTACTCTGGCCGAGGGGTTAAAATAGAATGACATTACCAAGCGTGTAAAATTCTCACCCAAGTTGGATTTATCCAGCGTTGCTTTCAGGTAGGCCCAATCTACTTTGTCGAAAGCCTTTTTGGCATCCAGAGTGATAGCCACTGTTGGTGAGTCATTAAGTTTAGCCTTCTCCAGTACATGAGCTAGGATTCTGGTGTTGTCACTAGATAGTCTATTGTTTTTAAAAAACAACTTGTGAGGGGTGGATAAGTTTGGGTAAGAATTTTTGAAGACGCTTGGCGAGAATCATTGCGTACATTTTACAGTCTAAGTTAATTAGGGATATCGGTCTATAGTTTTTGGGGAGTGTTGGGTCTTTCCCTTCTTTTGGGATTACTGCTATAATGGCTTCTGCTAGTGTCCCATTAATTTTGTCAGAGCTACTGAATTCATGGAACAGGTTTAAAAGTGGAAGAGTTAGTAGTGAGGAGAAGCATTTGTAAAATTTGGCACTAAACCCGTCAAGCCCCGGAGCCATCCCAGTTTTGAGGGACTTAATTGCGCTTTCGACCTCTGAGGTGGTAATTGAGCTATTGATTTAGCTAACATTTTAAGCACATTTCTGTCTGGGAAAGTTGTGGAATCACCAGACCGGCACAAATTTGCTACCACCCAGCGTTCCCCCAGGTTGCCTGATAAAAATGCTACCTCACTTGTGTGGGTGAGCCAAGTGCCCGTGACAGGGAAGGGCCCAAAACTTTTTGTGGCGATAATGATAGCTATAGTAGGTGCACTAATTAGTCCTGCGGTTGGCAACCATGTAAGGAAACCTATCAAACCCAGACATTTCTGAAAAGTAGACATCTAGGGGAGTCTAGGGAAGTGTCACTTGTGTGGATCTCTCAATGTTTTGTTACCCAGAATACCCTGCGACATTGAATAAAAATACAAACTTTCTTTGCATTTCTGAGACGTAATTTACAGGAGCATGCAGGGATCCACAAACTTCCTATCACCCAGGGCTTCCCCTTTTCCGATAAAAGAAGCTACCCCACTTGTATGTCTGGATCTAGTGTTTGTGACAGGAATGGATCACAAGAGAGTGAACAGTGACTACTGTTGACCCTGTTGTGATCCATTCCTGACACGGGCACTACCCTAGGGCCAAGCACACAAGTGGGGTAGCACATTTATTGGGACAAGTGTGGGTACGCAGAGTGGTAGGAATTTTGTGGATGCATGCACATTCCTGTAGTTTACGTCACAGAAATGCATGGCAAAAATGTGTTTTTATTCGTTAAAGTTCTACAGGGTATTTTGAGTAAGATAACTTTGGGAATCCATGCAAGCCACACCTCCCTGGATTCCCCGGGTGTCTAGTTATCAGAAATGTCTTGGTTTGGTAGGTTTCCCTTGATAGACGCAGAGACCTGGACGCAAAACACAGGTGCCCCCAATGAAAAAAACAGGTCATTTTGTTAGAGATCATTTCGATGTCTCCACAATATGGTTTGGGCCCTTCCCTGTCGCAGGCACATGGCCTACCCACAAAAGTGAGGTAGCATTTGTATCGGGAGACTTGGGGGAACATTGGGTGGTAGGAAATGTGTGCCAGCCCAGTCATTCCACAACTCTCCAATACAGAAATGTGAGGAAAAAATATGTTTTTGCCAATAATTCAAATTTACAAGGGCTTCTGGATAAGTAAACTGAAAAGAAGATACGGCGTTGTAAGGTAGAGCTTCTTTATTCAGGTCCAGACGCTCTGATTCCCCGGCAGCAACTGCCAACCCCGACCGCTCCACATTCCCTGCACGGAACCTTCATTCCAGGTTCCGTGCAAAGAACCCGAACGCGGTAGGAACCCCAACACACCCCCCTTCCTTCACAAAAAAACACAAACCACTAATTACCTAAAAACGAACACACCCACATGTAAACACATCAATCACAAAATACAGAAAGTCAAAATCTAACATAATCCTGTAATTTAACAGGAGATGACCTGGTTCTGGCAGGAAGAAACTTAGTTCTCAAAGGACCCTGCTGAGGAGCAAGATTGCTTTCTGAAGTGCAACCACCATGCGTATCAGTGCTGGAAGGTAGAATTGTACCCTGAGTATCAACACCAAATTTGGTTTTCACGAACTCCACCTTGGACTTAGGCACCACAGAAACAGCAGACTTATTCCAGACCTTGCCATTTTCCAGAACAACCACATGATCTCTCACCTTACTGACCTTAACAGGAGCAGAAAACCGAGAGAAACCCTTACGAACAAAAACAGGTTTCTTAATCCTTACCCAATCCCCTTCACACACAGAAGACTGCTTAGGACAACCTGAACCATACCTGGCTTGAGTGGCAGCTCTAACATCCACCACCGCACCCAACCTTAGAGGATCCACTGCCTTCCTTAGCATCCAATCCTTGTTAAGCTTTGAACCCGCAACTCTCCCCCTTAACAAGGAAAATGGAGACATTCCAGTACTACAGTGTGGAGTTGTCCTCATAGCCCACAACACATCCGAAATCACAACCTTCCAATCAAAACCATTAACAGAGGCCAACTGTAATTGTTCCTTGATGACACGATTAAAACGCTCAACCAACCCATTACTACGTGGATGGTAAAGGGAGGTAAGTGTGTGTCTGATGCCATGCTTGCTCAGAAAACTTTGCATCTCAGTAGACACCAACTGCGTACCATTGTCTGTCACCAATTCTTCCGGAAATCCCTCCCGAAGGAAAACCTCCATCAGAAATTTAATAATCACACTTGAGTTGATACCATCCACAAATTTAACTTCCGGCCACTTGGACATATAGTCAATCAAAACTAACACGTATTTAGGAGAAACCCCTAAACCACTGAATGGACCAGCCACATCAAAAGCCAGTTTAAACCACGGTATCTCCTTGACTGCAACGGGACTGACGGAGGACGGACAGGTTACCTGAGATTTGTCACTCAGCACACACGCACCACAATCCCTGACACAATGCTCGATGGACCTATCAACACCTGGCCACCAAAAATCTTCTCTCACCCTCCGCTTCATAGCTCGAATACCCAAATGACCTTCATGGGCTAGGTCTAAAACTTTCTTGCGTAATGACAAGGGAACAACCAGCAACCCACCCCTGCGCAAAATCCCATCAACCAGGGACAACTCGTCACTAATTCTCGAATAGGGAATCAATTCCTCAGGAATAGCAGTACTGTTGGGCCAACCCTGAATTACCAAATCAACTACCCTGCAAAGCTCCATATCTTCAGAAATGGCCAGTTTCCAATCCCCTTCAGATAAGGCAGCTCCCGTATCAGCAACAGTACTGACCGCACACACCATTTCCACAAAGTCAATAGCAGGTTCAGTAACACTTCCAGAAAGAGGCAGCCTGGACAAACAGTCAGCCACACAGTTCTTCACACCAGCAACATACTCAAGGCAATAATTGAACTCATTTAGTCTGTACTGCCATTTAGCAATGCGAGGTGTAGCTCTACCACCACCTTTGGTGGTAAACAGGTCTACCAAAGGTTTATGATCAGTTCTGAGAATAAAATTGTTGCCCCACAGAAAATTACGAAAATACTGTACACCCCACCATAGCGCCAACGCTTCCTTTTCGATGGTAGAATAGGTTCCTTCAGCACCACGAAGTGTTCTGGATGCAAAAGCAATAATTTCTTCCCTATTGTCCGATCTCCTCTGCATTAAAACAGCACCTAGACCCACATTGCTGGCGTCGGTTGTGACAATGCATTTGTCATTGATGTCAAAAAGTTTAAGTGGCTGTGCCTGTACTATAGCCTCCTTGAGTAACCTAAAATCAGACGCACATTGCTCAGACCAGGTATACTTCACATTTTTCTTAAGAAGACTACGCAAACATACAGTTCTGTCTGAAAAGTTGGGTACAAATTTAGCGTAATATTCAACTAGCCCCAGAAAAGAGCGTAACTGGTCTTTGTTTATGGGTTCAGGTGCATCCTTAATGGCATCCAGTAACTTCATCTTTGGTTCTACACCCTTAGCAGAGATATGGTGACCAAGGTAATCTACCCCATCTTGCAGAAACTTACATTTATCCCTTCTTAACGTCAGACCACTAGATTTGACTATGTCCAAAACGTGCTTAACTCTGACATCGTGCTCCTGTATGGTCTTCCCGTGAATAAGAATGTCATCCTGGAAAAACACCACTCCCACAGTGTTCCTGAACAAGTTTCCCATGAGACGCTGGAACACTGCGGAAGCTGATGCCAACCCAAACGGCATGCGTAAATATCGGAAAGCTCCATCAGGAGTCACAAATGACGTAAGATGTCTGGAGTCCTTGCACAGTTCGACCTGGTGGTATGCAGAAGATATGTCAAGAGAAGTAAAATATTTGGCACCCTCCAAAGTCGACAACATCTCATTAATGTTGGGTAGCGGTTGTCGATCCACCCAGATGCACGCATTCAGATCGCGCAAGTCCACACACATCCTAAGGGACTTATCGGCCTTACGCGCTAAAACAATGGGTGACAACCACTCAGACCCTTCAATAGCTTCGATCACCCCCAATGCGCATAACCGTTCTAACTCAAGCCTCAATTCCCCACGCATACTGAGTGGTACTTTCCGTACCTTGTGCGCCACAGCCGTTACACCATCTCTGAGGACAATGCGGTGCTGAAAACCCTTAAGTTTGCCCAACTTCCCACTAAAAACCTCAGGATAACTTTTAATCCAATCATTCTCAACACACACATCCGTCGTGATAGTATGTACAGGAGGAGCTTCTGAAAGACTAGCATAGTATTGTATAGCCTCCCGTTTGGACAGCACCATGTCGGCGTGATTAGGATCAAGGATGATCCCAAGTTCGCCTTGTTCATGCCATCCTAACAAATTCGTCCCTTCTTCCACTATGAATATAGTACCGAAAATACACTCACCCTTGAATTCTAACTTTCCCCTGAATTTGCCTAGTACCTTCACTCTTTTGCCACCATACGCAAAAATTCTTATACAGGAGTTGACTACCGGAATACTGCCCAAACCTTTAAAATCCTTGACATTAACCAGAGTAAAAGGGGAACCGGAATCAGCAAGAAACTTCATGCCATTCCCGTTCACATTTATAATACACACAGGACTTTTCCTTCTTTGACCCTCTCCGATAGAAGCTATCTCTACAACCCCTTCTTCTTGTATAGATGATGAAGACAACATTAATAATTCGTAGCGCTCATCATCCTCATACACGCAGTCCTCTTCTATGGCCCTCACAGTACGAGGAGGTACTCTCTGCGGTACAGTTGCCTTGCACATCCGTGCTAAGTGTCCTTTCTTCCCGCACTTGAAACAAGTCTGATTTATGGCATAACAAAACTTGAAGTTTCCCAGATGAGAGGTGCTACCACAACGATAACACGAAGGATGTTGTTCAACTCTCGCCTTGGGGAAATTGGACACAGATGGTGTCCGGGAAGCATTGACGTTACTACTCTTGGCTGGTTTAACAGAAGCTTTTGTGGTGACCAGCTTGACCTGAGATGCAGAAATGGTTTCAGATGACGATACAGGTGTATTTAACTCTTTCATGCAGAGTTGAGAATGCTCAACACTCTTTGCTAAGATAAGAGCAGTCTCAAGATCAGGATCATCAGAGGATAAAAGCTTCTGTTGGACTTTCTTGTCACAAGTACGCTCAATTAGCTGATCACGAATTATTTCATCACGAAATTCTCTATAATTACATTTGAGAGCCAAAATTCTGAGAGCAGCAACAAAGTCATCAATGGATTCACCAGGCATCTGCGCACGCTGTAAAAATTTGTGCCGTTCCAGAACTACATTGCGCTTGGGATTAAATCTTTTATCAAGAGTTTTTACCAGGGAAGCATAGTCATCGACAATTAGTGCATCCCCATCTTCACCACCACTGGTGCACGTCCACACCGACTCCAGAGGTAAAGTTTGCAAAATTGACCTTGCCTCAGCACCTACATTGTACATTAGTAAGGCCTTCTTTTTCTTGGATGTGAAAGTGTCACCATCGATTGCCTCCAAATAAGCCTCAAAGGTGGCCTTCCATTGTGGCCATAGCATAGGAGGAGGACCAGGTAACTGTAAAAATGGAGGTGGAGCAGTAATATTATCCATTGTCAATCTTGCGTGGGTGAGTTGCTGCCACTAAGATTAACACTATGCTGCAAATGCCACTTAGGAATCCTTCAACTGCTACAAAAAAGTGTCTTTTAGCGAGAGAAAAGAAAAAGAAAAAATATATAATACACAAGTTAAACTTCAGAGATGCTCTCTTGAGCTTAAGGATGATTATATGTGCATATAACTGTATATAGTCATTCCTGCACAAGCAAAAGTGCTTTCCCGTGAACAAGACTGTACATTTCCCCAAGATTAAAGAATTGTGGGTAAAACTATTCCTCCATAATATTGCTCCATATGCAAAATATTGCTCCATATGCCATCTCAACAACAAAAAAACTGCAAGGATAAACGCTGAACTCCAAGCACAGCCTTTATCTAAAGCGCATGCTTCAGAACATCCAGTTGCCAAGGTTACTGTACACAACCAGGCGAGGAACGTCAGAGCGTGACGCTCGCGCTTACGCCGCGCGCCGATCTACGCGCCGAGCAACACCAAAAGGGGAAGGAAACAAACACTCTCACCGCCGACGATGAAATCAAATCTGGAGGAAGAGCAGCAGAGAAAGCAGCGGAGGGAGACTTCAAATCCGGCAATCCCAAAGCTCGACGACGCTCAATTTTCTCGAATTCCCGCCGTTACAACAGCAGTGCAGGCAGAAACGGAACCACAGGACCGATGAAGGGGGAACCGAGAGCCGGACCAGCCCGTCGCCAATGAAAAGAAGATACGGCGTTGTAAGGTAGAGCTTCTTTATTCAGGTCCAGACGCTCTGATTCCCCGGCAGCAACTGCCAACCCCGACCGCTCCACATTCCCTGCACGGAACCTTCATTCCAGGTTCCGTGCAAAGAACCCGAACGCGGTAGGAACCCCAACATAAACCTTGCGGGATCCACACAAAACATACCACATATTATTCCCTTTGTGACCAGTTTCCAAAAAGATGCAGGGGCAGAAGGTGTTCACTACACAGATAGTATGCACTGATGGTAAAAAGCAGAAAGACACCAAAACATTATTGCATATCCATCCACTAGTCAATCACAGGTATGCTGGTTGGATTTGGCACAAGGGTAAGTAAATGGTTAATAAAACAACTTTATTCACCAATGTCTTTATGAAGTCAAAATCCACAAAAGTTATTGTTAATAATTTCATCAGGTCAGAGAACCACTGACTTACAGCTCGTGAGCTGTAAAGCAATGTCAAGGCACCAACTGTTTTACATTCCATTCACACACCTTTCATGCATTAAACACAGAAAAACATTACACTTACAGCGGCAGGCCCAACACAATACAGCACTTACATTTGCAAACAGCACCAGTCTACAGCTCATCCCTCTCATAAGCCAACAGGACTAACACACAAATCACACCACCAAGAACCCAACCATTAGACAAATGACAAACATACCTCAAGCGAATCCATACACATACGGACTTCCAGCCACCAACACACCGCCAGCCACACACACCACCAATCAAACTTCAGTCCACACACAATGCCAGCCTAGTGTCAGTCCATGCACACTGCCAGGCAAGTACCAGTCCACACATACTGCCAGCCAAGTGCCATTCTACCCACTCCGCCCGCCAAGCGCCAGTCCACACATATATCCAGCCAAGCGCCAGTCTACACACACTGCCAGACAAAGGCTAGTCCACACACACTCCCAGAAACATTATGCTTTTAATTAATAAAATGAATGAATTACAGAACAAAGGTGCTGTATTGTAAAAAGCATTGCTGCGCTGAAATCCTTGTTTTCCTCCTCCCCTTCCGTCCTCTTCCCTCCTCTTTCTCTGTTAGGTTTATATATCTTCCTTGTCTTTTGCTTTTTTTCTTGATTCCTATTGGACCATGTGCGTGAGCTTGGAACGTGGTGGTGAACGTCCCGAGCAGGGCGGTTGGTAGGATGCTGTATAGATGTGAGAGTGATAATAGTAAATAAAAGTGCTCCTGACAAATCTTCTTGTTTCTTGAAAACTTTTGTTAACACTGTGACAGATTACTTTTGGCGAAAAGCAAAGGTATTTGCAGCCGTTTAGCCAACATCATCTACAGTACCGTCGCTGCATCGAGTGAGCTCTGCTGAGTGCCGGATCCTGCCGTCGCATCACCTGATTCGGCTTACACAGTGAGTTCCCTGCATGCGGGGCGTTTTCTGTCCTGCGGCTGGTGGGCAAACTTGATTGGGTGTGTCCCCACCTCCATTGTGGCACACCGTAAAGGAGGAGTCTGAAGAGTCTAATTCTCCTCAGAAAGCGGAGACAAGCCCGGCGGGCCAAGCCTCCCTTTGAAGATAAGCCGCAATTTTAAATTTCCATTGACACCTGTTGAATGTATCTGTTCTAACAAGACATCAGCAATTTTGATGACCTGTACAAGGCGTTCTCTGCCTTATGATGTGAGGAATTAGTCATATCAATCGTCACGCAATACTAGAGTACTTGACATTGATAGGGCAGACTTACCAAAATAATGATATTTTGGATATATGTTTAGGAATAAAGTAATTCCCATTTTTACTCACCGCTATTGAACACTGACTTGTGTAAATCTGTGGTTACATGCAGCTAGACACGCCACTGAAGTTTTTACAACTGAAAGGATAACCGCCCATACCGTTGAAGAGGTGGAAAAAGAATTTCAAACCTATCTGATGGCAACTGATGGCAACAGAATGCCAGCAAAAAGATGGAAAAGCATCCTGTTACATTTGTGTTGATCTTGGTGACAGGAGATTTTTAGGTCTCTCCCTGAAGTTACAACTGCTAAGGGTAAAGATAATTTAGATGTGTTTGATGAATCCATGTTAAGACTAGATACCTGTATCAAGCCGACTATTAGTACTACACTTGAGAGGTTTCAGTTCTATACAAGAGGACAGAAAAAGGGGGAATCTTTTGAAGAGTATTTAACTACTTTGAGATGTTTATCTAATACATGTAATTTTGGATTTCACCACCAACTAAATGATAAGTGATCAGCTTATGGTCAACACAAATAATAAAAGAATCTAGGAAAGGTTGTGGATAATGGGGGACCGCACCATGGAAGAAATAATTGCATCTGCAAAGGTCATTAAAAAATCCATGAACTGGGTCAAGAAAGTGTGATGGTTTGCCACCATCGGACGACGCCGACCAACCCAACATGGCCGCCGCGAAACCCGGAAGTGCGGTTAGCAGACTAGTGGATGAAAGCCGGGTGGACGCAGCTGTTGAAAAAGACTGGTGGCGTCCGAAAGAGTCGTCAGGTGTTTCGGAGTGGATTGCGGGAGAGGAGGACACCAAGCGACCCGAAGGAGAGGACGAACGGAGAGCGAGGAACGCGAATCCGAAGGAGGAAGACGTCGGCTTCGTCAACGGAGGACGGACAACGTGGGACCTATACACCGGTCGTGTGGAAGAAAGAAAAGAGCACGACCGCTCAAGGAGCATTGCCCTCGGGACCACTGTTCTCCCCAACGGCGAGGAGGCTGGGTCTCCCATCACCATGGCCCAGGAGGGTCGTGGGAGAAGGCAAGTGCCGGGTGCATGCTCTGGGCTGGTTAATGGGCTGTGGGCACGCTAAAGGGGCACCAGTGAGAGAGCACTATTGTTCCCTGAGCACTAGACACGTCACACACATTCGGTTCTGGTGACGGTGCACGTTTTTTCCCTTCCCCTATGTTTTAGGCCTGTGAGAGAAAACAGTAGCCTGAGCCCTCTTTTCTTTGTTTTTGCTTTCTGGGTCAACGCTTTCCTGACTGTGAGGAGGAACCTGGGACCAGGAGAACCAAAGAAGCCCTCAGTTGTGGACCCTAAAAGCGACAAACCAGTTGTTCCCTCTGTTCACGTTATAGAAGACCTCTTGCCCTATGTGAAGTTAACATACCGAGAACAATAAAAAGAAGAGTAAAACCGCTTTTAGTGTTGTAGTGAATTCCCACTAAGGGGGGGCAAGGGGATAGTCCCGGAGGCCCCTACCACAGTGGTGTCAGAAATGGGATTCGCAGTCTAGAAAGGGACAGAACCCCACCATGGAGGCGATTATCACCCAATTAGCGGAAGGGCAACGCCATCTACATTTGGTCTTTGAAGAGCAAACCAAACAGGCACCAAAGGAAAGAGAGGCTCTACAGACCGCTCTCAAGGATCAAGCAGCTCTCCTGACCGCAAATCAACAGGTGCAAGACACTGCTGTTATGCACCTCACAGATGCCATTTCAAGTGCCCGGGTACATCCAAATGTACCAGGTTCAGTACTTCAGAAATCCCAACAAGGGGATGACCCAGACTGTTTTTTTGTCAACTTCGAAAGGGTAGCCTCCGCAGCCACGTGGCCACCAGAAAGGTGGGGACAGTACATTGCGCCATTGTTGTCAGGAGAATTACAGGCCGCCCATCAAGCCGCCAACCCGGCAGGTGTCACTAGTTATGCTGACATAAAAAGGGCCATTCTAGAGCGTTCAGGCTGTGACCAGGAATACTATCGTTCTCGTTTCAGAAAGGAAAAATGGACTGTGGGAGACAACCCGAGGGCCCTGTACTATCGAATAAGGGACTTGGGGAATTGTTGGTTTTCAGCCTGCCACCTCCTCTGTGGATGAGCTCACAGAGAAAGTATATTTAGAACGGAACTTGGAAGCACTACCTTTTAATACAAGGGATTGGATTAAACAACACCCCAATCTATCAGTTACGGTAGCAGTGGAACTTGCTTGTGCCTACCACCGATCCCCTGAGTTCTAAGCTCCTCCTCATAGAACCCCAGCGGGACCCCTAAGGATGCCGAACAAACGCGCCACAACCCCCATAGAGCAGAGAGGTCAGGCCTTCTCAAGACCCCCACCCAGGACACCCATGTCAAGTCCCGCCCTACCAGGACCACAGTGTTTCCACTGCACAGAGTGGGGACACATAGCCCGGCACTGCCCTTCCCGCCTTCCCCCTCAGGAGCCTATGGAGGTAGTGTACACCCGGGGGCGGGTGTTGGTGACGGGAAAACCCCCAGAAAGGTATAGAAAACAAATACATGTGAATGGGAAACCGGTTCTGGCTTTTCTAGACACAGGGTGTCATCATACTGTAGTCGACAATACCCTAATATGTGACTCCCAAATAGTGGAAGATGAATGTATACAGGTGACATGTATTCATGGAGAAAAGAAACTATACCCCTTGGCTGAGGTTCTGTTGGATATAGAGGGGGAGTCACAGTTGAGGGAGGTGGGAGTGGTACCAGACCTTCCTGAGGCAGTCTTGTTAGGAACAGATCTCCCCAGATTTCACAAGTACTTACATGCTTATACTTCCTCCCCTTCTCCAGTGACCTGGTTGAATAGTGCCCCTTTCCATGATGAGGAGATAGAGGAAAATACCCCTAAAGTACATAAAACTCGTAGGAAGAAAAGGAAAGAGCGGGCCATGTACCTACAGACTGAGCCGGTCTTATCCACTCATATCTTTGCTTTCTCAGAGACATCACAAGGAGCAGGACAGAGCTTCCCAGCAGCCCAAAGAGATGACACTACGCTACAAAATGCATGGGAACAGGTTCAGGAAGATCAACCAGACAAGGTAGGCCCCTTCTTTTGTGTTAAAAAGGGACTCTTATATAGGATATTGCAAGAAGGGGGTAACAGGAAAGAACAATTACTGGTACCACGACCTTTTAGAGAGCAGGTATTATGTCTAGCCCACAGCCAGACTGGGGGTGGACATTATGGTAAAGAACATACCCTGAAATATTTACTGCCCAGGTTTTATTGGCCAGGGGTGTACCAGGAGGTAGCCAGGTATTGTGCCACCTGCTCCCGTTGTCAATTGGTCAACGCGCCTGCTGTTCCCAAAGCACCACTCCAGCCCCTTCCTATCATAGATATTCTTTTCAAAAGAGTAGGGATGGATCTGGTGGGGCCACTAATACCTTCTGCCCGGGGACATCAGTACATTTTGGTACTAGTTGATTATGCAACGAGATACCCAGAGGCCATACCCCTATCCTCCACCACTACCACAGCAGTTGCCCATGCCATGGTCACCTTCTTTTCTCGGGTGGGGTTTCCTCATGAATTGTTAACGGACCAGGGAACCCCGTTTATGTCCCGATTAATGAAACAGGTGTGTGCCATACTCAAGGTAAAGCAAATACGCACCTCAGTCTACCATCCCCAAACAGACAGGTTGGTGGAATGGTAAAACCGCACAATAAAGACCATCTTAAGGAAAAGCATAGACAAGGCAGGGAGGGATTGAGACAGACAATAACCCCTTGTCATGTTTGCTATCAGGACACATGAATAGAGGTCAACAGGGTTTTCACCTTTCGAACTCCTGTTTCGGGAGAAGACCCAGAATGCTTCTAGACATGGCTGTAGAACAATGGACAGAGGAAGAGGATGAGGGCAAACCCCTACTCCAATACTCCACCTTCTTAACGGACACCTTGTCCTCCCTGTGGGAGGAGTTACATGTCAACATGGAAAGTGCTGAAAAAAAACAAAACGTCAGTACGACAGGCACACTAGACTCAGGGAATTCAATACCGGGTATAGGGTACTTATTCTTCTACCTAGCTCCAAAAAAAAACTCTTAGCTACATGGCAAGGTCCTTACAAGATACTGAGCAAAGTAACCCCTGCAACATACAGAGTAGACGTCCCACATAAACAGGATAAGGGTCAAATCTACCACGTAAACCTACTTAAGGACTGGGAGGAACCTGTTTCCGTAAACCCAACCCCAGACACCTCCATACACCACATAACTATAGACAAACCTCTGGAAGTAACCTTCATCCCTCAAGGAGATGAAGAAGTGACCCTCACACAAGTAGGATCACAAGTGACGGAAGAACAAAGACGACAAATGGTATCCCTTTGTGAGAAATACTCCCCTGTCTTATCTGGGACCCCTGGGCGGACAACTTTAGTGGAACACGACATTATAACAAAGACAGCCCAACCAATTAAGTTAAAACCCTACCGTATTCCTGAGGCCAGGAGGCAGGCAGTGGACCAGGAAATACAAGCCATGTTGGAAGCCGACATAATCGAGCCTTCTCATAGTGCTTGGTCATCTCCAGTTGTCCTTGTACGAAAACCTGATGGTAGTATTAGTTTTTGCATAGATTTCCGCCAGGTAAATTCTGTGTCAAAATTCGATGCCTACCCTATGCCAAGAGTAGACTAATTAATTGAACGCTTAGGAGAAGCCAGAGTGATGTCTACCATAGACTTAACAAAAGGAGATTCATACCAAATTTCTCTGACATCGCCAGTCCCCTTACTGATTTGCTTACAAAAACTCAAACAGGAAAACTCCTCCCTTGGTTGCGTTCCCAAGAGGAAAGCTTCCAAAGGTTAAAAAGAGCCTTGTGTTTCTCAACTGTCCTTACCTGTTCTGATTTCAAGAAGACCTTTGTTCTCCAAACCGACGCCTCAGGCAGAGGCCTTGGGGCCATACTGTCCCAACCAGACAACGCTGGAGACTTACGGCCCATCCTATACCTCAGGAGAAAATTGTTCCCCAGAGAAGCTAGATACGCTACGATTGAGAAAGAGTGTCTTGCCCTCAAGTGGGCTATGGAAGCTCTGCAATATTATCTTTTGGGACGTTCATTTCTTTTATTGACCGACCATGCTCCTCTTACGTGGCTGTCGCTACATAAAGACTCTAACCCCAAGGTCTTACGATGGTTTCTTGTATTACAGCCCTTCACCTTTGAGGCCATACACATACCAGGAAAACTCCAAACGAATGTGGACTATCTCTCCAGGTTTCCGGTCCTGGAATGGCCCGTGCGTCCATTCCGGAGGGGAAGGCAGTGTGATGGTTTGCCACCATCAGATGACGCCGACCAACCCAACATGGCCGCCTGCGCCGAGAAACCCGGAAGTGCGGTTAGCGGACTAGTGGATGAAAGCTGGATGGACGCAGCCGTTGAAACAGACTGGTGGCGTCCGAAAGAGTCGTCAGGTGATTCGGAGTCGATTGCGGGAGAGGAGGAAACCAAGCGACACGAAGGAGAGGACGAACGGAGAGCGAGGAACGCGAATCCGAAGGAGGAAGATGTCCGCTTCGTCAGAGGAGGACAGACAACGCGGGACCTATACACCGGTCGGGTGGAAGAAAGAAAAGAGCACGACCGCTCAAGGAGCATTGCCCTCGGGACCACTGTTCTCCCCAACGGCGAGGAGGCTGGGTCTCCCATCACCATGGCCCAGGAGGGTCGTGGGAGCAGGCAAGTGCCAGGTGCATGCTCTGGGCTGGTTAAGGGGCTGTGGGCACGCTAAAGGGGCACCAGTGAGAGAGCATTATTGTTCCCTGAGCACTAGACACACCACACACATTCGGCTCTGGTGACTGTGCACGTTTTTCCCTTCCCCTATGTTTTAGGCCTGAGAGAGAAAACAGTAGCCTGAGCCCTCTTTTCTTTGTTTTTGCTTTCTGGGTCAACGCTTTCCTGACTGTGAGGAGGAACCTGGGACCAGGAGAACCAAAGAAGCCCTCAGTTGTGGACCCTAAAAGCGACAAACCAGTTGTTCCCTCTGTTCACGTTATAGAAGACCTCTTGCCCTATGTGAAGTTAACATACCGCGAACAATAAAAAGAAGAGTAAAACCGCTTTTAGAGTTGTAGTGAATTCCCACTAAGGGATGGGGGCAAGGGGATAGTCTTGGAGGCCCCGACCACAGGAAGTAAATGAAACTCATCTGGGAAAATAAAGATGGAGAGGTGTGTTATATTAGTGGCAAGCATATAAAAAATGAGATGTATAAATGTGAACATAAGGAAAGTAAAACATACTGGTTTAGATGTGGAGATCCAAATAATTTTGTGTCTCCAAGAAAGTGTCTTGCTATACATTTTTGCCTCTAGTCAGTCAGTTCCTGTATTGCACAATTAATTAAAATCATTACAATGTGTGTACAAAAACTTAAATGCAAATCAGGATTTGTCTGATGGGAATAAAAACAATAGAAGGTGCAAGTTTGTTGGCAAAGCCAAGGCTAAAACCAGATCAGTGGTGTGCAAATGTTGCAAGGCTGTGCAAAATATAGATATAGTGCATATTGTCATGATGCAAGCGTAGATAAAATCATTTTGAAATAAGTCCTGTGAAAGTTTAAGAGTCAGTCAGTCATAATCACTTTATTCAGTTAATTAAAACCATAAAAGCATACTACAAAAATTCATTTTTAAAACAACAATAGGACATGAGCAACAAACACTGTCTTTCAAACATAATAAAAGATCTGATTCACAGACTTTACATAATTAAAATTTAAAAATGTTCATGAACATAATAATCAGCCAGGTCAACATACAATTCATTTTAATTAAAAAGATTGATATATATCAGATCATGGGGTCCCTCTTTTTTCCTTTCTCTAACCGCAGCAACCAAGAAACTGACAATATTAAAGGTTTCCCAGACATTATTCAGCATCTGCAAATATGTTAGAGCAGGCCTTACCTGCAGAAAGCCTTTGCCCTTTAAAATAGGTAGAATAAAATGTTTACGAATGTACAAATAATGCTCGCAGAATATAACAAAATGCAAAGTATCTTGGGTGGAGAAATTATCACTGGTGCCGGGACCCAGATCCTCCACATTTCTCCACCTCTGGGGTTCTGCCAGTAAAAAGTGCAAACAGTTGAATTAAAATCTTACTAAGAGGAAATGGTGATTATGCTTAGTTGCTACATCTAAGTATGGTTCCATAGTACGGTTTGTTTTCAATAGTTGGTGGGCTGGTACCGTCGGTTTCATCAGCTCTCTAGCCTCTCTTTCAGTGTGTATCATATATAGGTAAGATTTCTTGGCCCACGACAAATCTTCCTTCAGTAATTTATCTGGTGAGTTAAACAGCTCGGGACGTCCTAATTGCGTTGCTGTACCTTTAACGTAACACAACCAGGGGATACTAGTTGCTCTGTCCAAGGCTAGGCAATCACACATAATCTCACGGTTCATTTCTAATTCAGGATTGATCCAAATCCTTATCCATTTAAGTAAGGGGGCGATTCCAATCAAGTCTGATACAAAACCAATGCAGGTTTCCTGGTGGATAATGTAGGAGGGTGTTGATTGTGAAACTGATAGCAGATGTCTTCCCCCAAAAAATTCCACTATTTGAAGGTCCTTAACTTCCTTATATTCCCAGATTTCAGATAAGAATTTCAGATAATGATACATTTTGCTCTGTATATGTTTAGCATTGCTTGCACTGGTTTCGCCCCTAACCTACGCGCAAAATCAAGAACCGCTACCGTCGATCTAGCCATAACGTTTCTTTTGGCTTTCATTTGCAGTACCTATGTGCCCCTATCATCGAATAGGACCCCTAAATACGAAAATGTAGTTACCCTAGATATTTTGTTTCCTTCACAAAAATGCGTTTTGGGTTTTCTAGGTTTAGAGCCCATAATCACTGTGTGAAATTTTGAGAAATTTACTTTTATAGATCCAACAATCTCATAAAATCTGCAAAAGAGCTAAGACGACACTGTAGGCCGACTGCTGTACGGGCTAGTAAGGCAGCATCATCAGCATATAGGAGCGCTGGTATCTGCCGTTCCCCCACACATGAAATATCTTTGCTGGATCCTCCCAAAACAGAATCTAAATTATTCATATAATACAATAGGGGGGCTAAAATGCATCCCTGACTAACTCCTCTGATAATGCGTATACCCTGCGTGTGATTGCCCCTTTGGTCAAATCTTACTGTGGCATAAGGTCTCTGTGCAGATCGGTTAAAACATTTACGATGTTCTTATCCATGCCCAGTTTGAGTAATAAAACCCATCGTTTGGATCTGTTCACTCAGTCAAAGACCGAGGACAGATCCGTAAAGGCCAGGTGTAGTGCCCCTTTCTTGGCAATGGTGTATTTCCCTGCTAACAGATGCTGTTTAAGGCACTGGTCCATGGTACCCCTACCTTTCCTGATTCTGTATTGCAGGTTTGATAGTACATTGCATTCATTAAGCCAGTCTGCCAGTTTACTAAGGACCACTCTTCCTTACACTTTAACTGCTGAATCAATCAGCGATATTGTGCTATAGCATCATGGGTCTCCTCTCTGCCCTTTTTTAAAAACTGGAACAATAATTGACTGGGACCAGGATCTCGGCAGCCCATACCGACAGGCCATATTAAAAACATGTGCTAGTATTTTTGACCATAATATCACATTCAGCTTAAAAAGATCAGCTGGAACACCGTCTGGTCCAGGAGCTTTGTTACTTGTCATTTGAGTAATAGCAACTGCTACTTCCTTTTCAGTGAAAGCCTTACTATAAGCCTCGACCGTGGGTGGTGTGTCTGAGAGTCCCTGATCATCCTGGTCACCATATATATGTTTGAAATGGATGAACCATTGCTCCTCCGGTATGTTACATTCCACTGTACTGCCTCTACTGCCACAGAAGAATGGTTTATTAACAATTTCCCAAAACTTAGCACTATTCTTGATAACGTCTATGGACAATAAAGGCATCATGTTTGATTTCTGTTTTGCGTGTGCATATGGCCTGCTTGTACATCTTCCTAAATTCAGCTATTAAAATTCTATCTTGGGGTTTTTGCTTTAGTGCAGAGAGTAGCTTTTGGTGGGCAACTGTACAACTGTGATCAAGCCACCTCTCTCCACTATTTAAAAGTTCCCTGTTGGGATGTGTAAGAGCTCTGGTCACCTGTTTGCAGATCCTGTCATAAGCTGTGAGAATTTCTGCATACCTTTTCGTACCATCAAGGCAGAGGTCTATCTCGCTCCCAACGGTGTCTGATAGATCATTAAAAAAAGGTCAGGAACTACCTTACACCATTTAAGTCTGCAGCCTTGATCCTTTGCCTTTGCTGATTTTGGGAGTGACTCTAATGCCTCCTGCTAATGTGAGGTGTATAGGATTATGGTCGCTAAACTGTGACCATTGGGCAGTATGGGCTAATACCAGGGGTAACAAGGCTGTGTTAATAAAGATAAAATCAATTGTGGAGTTCGCGCCCCTTCCCTTAAAGGAGGGGATACCAGCCTCGTCATTCGTGGAATTAGGGTACGATAGGGAAAATTCCGCTACAGTATCCTCCAAAAACCCGTCGTGTGTATGTTCAAAGTGTGTCTCTGAATGATTATCAGGGCCAAGGTTATCAGTGACATGGCATTTCATTTTACACAAATATATGTTAAAATCACCTAATATAATAACCGAATAAGGTGTAGTTTGCTTTTCCCTATATGAATCTAGGAAGCGATTCAAACTGCATAAATGTTCGTTCACAGATGTTCTTTCAAATTAATTATAAAAATTAACAAGTACTTTAGGCGCATTGATAGGCATAATCTGAACCATAAGACAATTATCGGACCCCGAATCCATTTTATAATCGTTACCTCTGACATTTTGGGAAATTAGAGTTGTTAGATTCCCCTTGGTCTACCAGCTACTGAAGGCCGTGCGGGCTCAGAGTAAGTTGTATAGCCATCCAACCAAAGGGTATTCTCGATTTCCCAGGTCTCTTGAAGCCCAACCACATCATACTCCCTTAATAAATCATCTGTTTTGTTTCTTACAGCCGCTATAATCCAACTGAGTACCTTAGATTGTTCATTCGGTCTAACTTCCTCCCCCATTTTGGGGCAAGCAGTCAAGATACTCGGGCTGACCATCTGCTGTCCATAAGGAAAGTAAAACATACTGGTTTAGATGTGGAGATCCAAATAATTTTGTGTCTCCAAGAAAGTGTCTTGCTATACATTTTTGCCCCTAGTCAGTCAGTTCCTGTATTGCACAATTAATTAAAATCATTACAATGTGTGTACAAAAACTTAAATGCAAATCAGGATTTGTCTGATGGGAATAAAAACAATAGAAGGTGCAAGTTTGTTGGCAAAGCCAAGGCTAAAACCAGAACAGTGGTGTGCAAATGTTGCAAGGCTGTGCAAAATATAGATATAGTGCATATTATAATGATGCAAGCGTAGATAAAATCATTTTGAAATAAGTCCTGTGAAAGTTTAAGAGTCAGTCAGTCATAATCACTTTATTCAGTTAATTAAAACCATAAAAGCATACTACAAAAATTCATTTTTAAAACAATAGGACATGAGCAACAAACATTGTCTTTCAAACATAATAAAAGATCTGATTCACAGACTTTATAATAATTAAAATTTAAAAATGTTCATGGACATAATAATCAGCCAGGTCAACATACAATTCATTTTAATTAAAAAGATTGATATATATCAGATCATGGGGTCCCTCTTTTTCCCTTTCTCTAACCGCAGCAACCAAGAAACTGACAATATTAAAGGTTTCCCAGACATTATTCAGCATCTGCAAATATGTTAGAGCAGGCCTTACCTGCAGAAAGCCTTTGCCCTTTAAAATAGGTAGAATAAAACGTTTATGAATGTACAAATAATGCTCGCAGAATATAACAAAATGCAAAGTATCTTGGGTGGAGAAATTATCACTGGTGCAGGGACCCAGATCCTCCACCTTTCTCCACCCCTGGGGTTCTGCCAGTAAAAAGTGCAAACAGTTGAATTTAAATCTTACTAAGAGGAAATGGTGATGAGGCTTAGTTGCTACATCTAAGTATGGTTCCATAGTAGAGGGGCGCTAGGTGGCGCACTAGCGAATGGAAGCCTTCGCGTAGGGCTCCCGCTGTCCGGCGGTAATTATCCGCCTACATATCCTTAACTGACACACCTGGGTGCTGTAATCGCAAGCGGGGCATCGGTAAGTGCCCGGAGTGGACTGGCCAACTTTGTGCGCAATTGGCGGCGTGGGGACGGAGAGAGACGTTTCGGCGGAGGCAGCGGCTGGAGACGCTGCGCCGCGTGACCGGTTCCTGTTGTCAGGCGAGGCCGGGGCTGCGATAACGGCTGCAGGCCGCTGGCTCGGGAGAGGTGAGCGACGTGCCCGGGGACACCACATCACGGATGCAGGTGGAGTGCGGGGCAGTTGGGCGAGCTGCCGGCGGAGGTGGTGACGGGGGGGCTCCCTCCCCCCCCCCGCTCGGGAGAAGTTGCCAAGACTGGACTGCTGCGGATCCCCGGGTGAGGCAAGGCCCTGGATTGCTTCTGGGGGTGGCGAGCCTGGGCTTTTGAGCTGTTCCCAGCCGGCCGGAGTTGAGGTGTGAGACGTCGGTTCCCCCGTCCCTCCGGCACCGAAGACGACGGAACATTGCTGAGGTCCCCCCCACGTACCGGGGGTGAGCTGCCTGGAGAGGTAGCAGGAGAGGGCGGTGACGCTGGGCTGAGGTGCAGTGACGGCGGTGCCTGGCTTCGCTGGGGTCCTGTGGGGTGGACACGAGATGGCCCTCAGGTGCTGGAGGTGAATACTGAGGCTGGTGCTGCCACGTTCAAGGACACTCTGGTGGTGTGCTGGACTGGGCATCTGAGACAGCACGTGGCCTGCTCTCCTGGTGGGTCTGCGCGGCTGATTGCTGGGGAACGTCGCCTTTGAGTGGGAGCTGCTGGTGTCGCCTGAGGTGGGGGGAGAGCGATACTGTGCTCTCTTGCTGTGGACGCCCGTGGTAACCTGTTGCAGTGGGACAGCAGATCAGGAAGGATCGGGGTGCGGACTGGCGCCTCTTCTGATCGGGGGGGGTTGCGTCCTTCCCGTCCCTTGCTGGTGTCGACAGAGTGCTCCGACCGGGGATCAGGATGGGCAAGACGGACGCGAGGCAGCCCAAACTCACATTTGAGGCTAGTAAGAAGACGACCAAGCCTGGTGAGGTGATTCACAGCCCGGCGTAAACGTCTGGAACTGCGGGGGACTCGGCGGACACGGCGACAAATCTACAAGATGTTTTACGAGAGATGCGCCAAGGGTTTGCGACGATTGCGGATAAGGTCGACAGGATGTCGTCGCGTATGGATGCGGTGGTGCATAAGTTGGACGCTCATGAGGAACGGCTGAAAGTGGCGGAACAGCGTATATCGGATTCGGAGGACACAGTGACACAACACACTTCACAGTTATCCAGAATGGACAACCTGCTGCGAATCATTGCGGCTAAAAACGAGGATTTAGAAGCGAGAAGTAGGTGTAACAATGTACGCATAGTGGGTATTCCGGAGACGACCAATGTGGGCAAAATGGAGGAGTACGTTGAGAAAATATTGGTGGCGGCGATTGGCTCTGCCGCCTTTTCTCCCCAATTTATAGTGGAGAGGGCGCATCGGGCCCTGGGCCCCAGACCAAAGCCGGGAGCGACGCCCAGGCCAATCATCGCCTGGATGCTGAATTATCGGGATCGGGATGCAGCCTTAAGGGCCGCAAGAAGCACGCGCTCGTTATCATATGATGGAAACTCCTTCACGCTGTATCCGGACTTCACTCCGGTAGTCCAAGAGGAACGTCGGAAATTTCTGGCTGTAAAGGCAAAACTGCGAAACTTGCAAATGGACTACGCATTGCTATACCCGGCACGCTTGAGGGTCACGTACCAGGGGAGACAAAAATTCTTCACGACCCCTCAGCAGGTGGAGGATTTTCTCAAACAGCACAAGCGTGCTCGCAGGTTGACGGCTGGAGCGGAGGACGACCTGGACCCTCAGCAAGTGGAGCTGGTGGATGGTGAACCGTGAGTGGGGTGGACTTTGATCGCATACTGTAATGGAGGTAGATATGAGCGGGTTGCCTAGGAGTTATAATTGGGGTCCCGGATTGAGAGACATTGCACCGTACTCTGCATCATGCTAGTTGCTACGGGGTTGAGGGTGTGGAGAGATGGTTGTATATTCTTGGGATCTCTACATTATTGGGGGCCTCTCCGGGCGCTTTGGGTGGTGTTTATTTTTATTTTTTACTGGCTAGTGACGGTACTGCTTGCTGATTGTGTGCCTCAGATGCCTATGATTATAGCGCCGGACGCCCCTCTGTATCGCCGGGCCAGACTGCAGGTCAAGTGGTGTGGTTGGCGTTCATGGGGGGTATTAGTGGTGCCACCTAGATATGCTTCCTGATGGGAAATACCCTAGAAAATGTTTTGGGGAAGGGGAATGTACTAGTCCTTGTTTTTGGGGCGATTGTGGGAGGGAGGGGGGGGTACAAGTCTGGCTGGTTGGGGTTTGCTTCAGTGGGAGGGGGGTGGGCACAAGGGGTTCAGAGATGGTTCGGATGTTTGGAGTTCATGTACGGGGAGGGAGGCTTGAGACGGCTATGGGGTTCTTGTCTACAGAGGAGTGAGATGTCAGAAGTGCATTGCGATCTTGACATGATTATTCATGAGAGTCCAGAGTTGTGGTTGCGGTGGGTTTTATTGCTGTGTATACGGGTTCATGGGGCAGGAGCTGCATTTTGGATTGTGTTGCTACTCGGATCATGGGAAGGGGTCGAGTGATGGCTGACTGTGAACGTATGTCGAAAGTCACGATCTTAACTTGGAATGTCAGAGGTTTAAATGATGCGAGAAAATGCAGGAGGGTGGTGGCCTATTTAGAGCAGCATCAGGCGGAAATCGCATTATTGCAGGAAACACATCTTAGCCCCCGGGCTACTTACGCTTTCGCGAGCAAATGGGCGGCGGTGCGGAGCTTCTCTTCGTATTCAGGATATGCCAGGGGTACGGCGATTCTGATCAAGAAAACAGTGGCATTTGTGAGGCTAGGTGAGCATGCGGATCCTGAGGGGAGATTTGTCCTGTTATGGGGTAGGCTTGGATCTGACACAATCACGATAGTAAATTGTTATGGCCCAAACGTGGATTCGCCTGCCTTTTTCACAATGCTGTGGGGTAAGATACTGAACACTGGTTCCATGCATATCATATGGGGAGGGGACTTTAACGTTACAATGATCCCGGGGCTGGACAGGTCTGATGGTAGCCCACAATACAACAAAAGTGCGAGGGACGCTTTGGCGGGAATAGTGGAGGAAGGGGGCCTAATAGATAGCTGGAGGTTCGTACATGCTTGGCTCCGGGAGGGGACACACTTTACAGCGTATGCCAACACGTGGGCTAGGCTTGATTACTGCTTTTTATCTCGCGGATTAGCGGTTGACTTGGGAAGAGTGACGCATTTGCCGAGGTCTTATTCGGATCACTGTCCTGTACTGGTTCAGGTAGCAGTCCCAGGCTATGGGAAGGCTGCACCAACGTGGCGTATGCAACCCACGGCATTGTTGGATCCCCTGTTCAAGACAGAGCTAGGAGAGGAGATTGCGGAGTTTTTTCCACGCAATAAGGGGTCGGTAGATAGTGTTGAGACCATCTGGGAGGCGTTTAAGGTGACGGTCAGGGGATACTTCATCTCAAAGAGCTTTGGCGTACTGAAGGCCATACGCGGCTCGCTCACCAAATTAGAGTCCGAACTTAAGGAGCTAGAAACTAGGATGTCCCGGGAGCCGTTGGGTCCCCTCCACAAGGAATTTAGAGAAAAGCTTACGCGCTATGAACAGGAAGCAGATAGAGAGTCCAAATTCAGAGGCAAATATTGGCAAGCCCGTAGATATTGTGAAGGTGAAAGACCGGGTCGCGCCTTAGCAGAGATCACTCGACATTCGCGGTGTGCTACGCGCATATTGGAGATACGTGCACTGGGAGGGGACATACATCAAGATACGAAGGGAATTTTACGTCAATTCACTGCGCATTATGAAGGGTTATATGCTGCCCGCGGCTATGGGGAGGTCATATTTGGGGATTTCTTGGATGATGTGGCACTATGTTGGTTGAGCGATGACCATAGGCAGTTTCTTGGAGCTCCATTTGAACTTGATGAAATACGGGAAGCGATTATGTCTCTGAGTAACGGTAAGGCGGCAGGCCTGGATGGGCTACCGGCGGAATTTTATAAATGCTATATAGATGTCATGGCCCCGGTGCTCCGGGAGGTTTATGAGGAATCTCTGGAGGTGGGAGTGTTGCCAGGGACAATGAGGGAGGTGGTGATTACTTCCCTGCTGAAACCAGGCAAGGACCCGGCGGACTGCGATGCGTATAGGCCGCTCTCTTTGCTAAATTGCTACGCCAAGATATTGGCGAAGGTGCTGGCCACTAGACTCTCTCTGCTCATGACTAAGATTGCCCTCCCGGACCAGGTGGGGTTCGTACCGGGGAGATCTACTGCTAGTAACTTACGAACCCTATTCTCGTTGATGCACACGATAGCGCCGGATCTGCCTGACGCTGCCATATTTCTTGATGCTACCAAAGCATTTGACTCGGTTGAGTGGAGCTACTTGTTTGCGGTTCTGTACAGGATGGGGTTTCCCAAAATATTCGTTGCATGGATAAAATTGCTTTACACTGACCCGAAAGCGAGAGTCCTAATTAATGGTGAGATGTCTGACCCGATTTCATTAACCAGGGGTACCAGACAGGGGTGCCCGCTGTCCCCATTGTTATTTGCGATAGCGATCGAACCCTTGGCATGCCGTATCCGACAGTTGCACAAGCAGAGTGCCTTTTTAAGTGTTTCCAACATCAGATAGATGTGTCACTATATGCGGATGATTTAACGTTGTACGTGGTGGATCCGCAGAATAACCTCAATCCGCTGCTCCGAGAACTTTTGGTGTTTGGGCGATTATCTGGTATACAAATTAACTGGAAGAAGTCGCAGTTTTTTCCCCTGATGCCTGCAGTGGTCCGATTCTCGTTGGACTATCCGCTCGAATTGTGTGATTCGGATCTTCGATATTTAGGGATTCAGGTTTCCAAGGTTCGTGAGGAGACGTTGCGCTTGAATTATGGTACTGCCATAACTAAGTTGGCAGAGGATGTAACTCGTTGGATATCATTACCATTCACCATGGCTGGTAGGGCCTTGTTGATCAAAATGGTGGTATTACCTCGCTTTTTATACTTCTTCCAGAACATTCCGTATTATCCAGGGGCGTTTTTCTTTCGTACACTACGCTCCGAGCTACTGAGACTGTTCTGGGCTGGTAAGCAACCTCGACTGGCGTGGTCGATTATTACCCAGCCATATAGCAGTGGGGGATTTGATGTGCCTGACTTTCTAGCGTATTATTTGAGTGCGCAAGCCCATTTCGCTTACCACTGGTTCGCACCCACGCCATTCATGCCGCAGTTGGCGGTGGAGGACTGGATAGTTCGACCTCTGCCACTGAAAGGCATTATTCAGGGCCCCGTAAGTGTAATTGAAACGCCATCCACTACGGTGACATGCACGGTAGATGCGTGGCAGCGAGTCCTACGCAGGATAGCACTCAAGTTTTTGTATGCACCGACCTTGCCACTAGTTTATCACCCGGACTTGTCTTTGTTGCAGGAAGGAGGGTTCCAGGGGTTGTGCGCTAAGATAAAAATCCGTCATTGGGGCGATCTCTTTGTGAACGGGCAGTTCAAAACAAAAGAGCAATTGTTTCAGGGGTACCAACCTACACCGCGAGACATTTTTTACTACATCCGGCTGCGGCAGGGGCTGAGGACGGTTCTACCGCATTTTCCGGAGGAACCAGAAATAGTAAGGCCTTTGCAGGTCTTGCTCGCTTCTGCGGATGGCAGGCACTTGGTCTCTCAACTGTACAGCAGTATTCAAGAGCACAGTGGGAGTGTAGTCGGTAACGCGCTCAAGCAGTGGAGCGATGATTTGGGCAGGGACATAACGGAGGCGCAGTGGGCATATTGTTGTGAGTTCACTTCCCAGATACCGTCCAGCTGCAGATTGCGGATTATTCACTACAAGTTCTTGCAGAGAATGTACTGCACGCCTGTTAGAAAGCTGAGATTCCGATTGTCGGACAATGATAAATGTGAGCGCTGCCGCTGCTTTTTGCACCTGGCTTGGATGTGTCCAAGGGTGGCCGATTACTGGACGCAAGTACACACTGCACTGGTGGCCATGCTGGGCGATACGATTGAGATGGATCCGTTCATGATGTTACTGGGCTATACTATGCAGATACCTAAGGTGAATCGGAAATTTGGGAACATAGCACTTTTGCTAGCAAAACGGAGGGTTGCATGTAGGTGGGGTAGGGGTCGAGCACCGAAATTTAAGGAATGGATAGGTGATTTGCTGTACTGCCAGGAACAGAACACAATATATGCTGACACACAACCATTGATCAGCAGGGCCAAGGACATATGGGATCCGTTTAGAACGTACTTGGCGGAGCACTCCAGCTTATCTGGCGAGGAGAGACAGGTAACAGAGGGAGCAGTACCGACAGAGATAGCGCCCAGTTAGGAGTGGTTCCTTGAGGCTTTGCAGTAGTGAGGAATTGATGTGGTGGAGTATAAAATGTAACGTTGAAGTGTTATGCCTGTGGTGTTACTTAAGGCAGTGGTGGTACTCACGTTGGGAAGGTGTTGGGGGCTTTCTGGTTGCCACTCACAGAAGCTGACAGGAGAATAGAAGAGGTATACGGACCTGGTATACATGGCTCCTTACGTGACATGGTAGATAGGCCACAAAAATGAGAGGTGTAAAAGTATGCCATGCAGTCCTTGTGGCAAGACACAGTGCAGGCTGGCCCGCTACTACCGCTACTATCGGGGCTACTGGTGAGGGGGTGGCCTGGAGGCGTGGGGCTCGCTGGGCTTAGGGACCCGAGCTGTGGGATACTGCAATTGTTTGCTCATCGTGACTGTGACACTTCTGGACTTCTGCATGGTGGTGAGAGTATGGACAACCAAACCCCAAGATCGCCGTTTGCTGTTGGCACACAGATCAGGTGCGCCTAAAGGACAAGTAACTCCTCACGTGGCCCTGGGCTGCAGTGCATTACGCAGATAAGATATCAGGAATGTTACGCAGGGCCTTGCGCCGGACCTCCGGGTTGTCGGTCAAATGGCTGTGTAAATGGTGGAAAGGGTCAACGGTGTGTTGTCATCTGGAGCCGGCCCGTGAGGTTGTAGGCGCGAGGCTGTAAAGATGTGTAATGCTGAAATAAAGGTTTTCGAAATTAAAAAAAAAAAAAAAAAAAAAGGATGGTTCCATAGTACGGTTTGTTTTCAATAGTTGGTGGGCTGGTACCGTCGGTTTCATCAGCTCTCTAGCCTCTCTTTCAGTGTGTATCATATATAGGTAAGATGTCTTGGCCCATGATAAATCTTCCTTCAGTAATTTATCTGGTGAGTTAAACAGCTCGGGACGTCCTAATTGCGTTGCTGTACCTTTAACGTAACACAACCAGGGGATACTAGTTGCTCTGTCCAAGGCTAGGCAATCACACATAATCTCACGGTTCATTTCTAATTCAGGATTGATCCAAATCATTATCCATTTAAGTAAGGGGGCGATTCCAATCAAGTCTGATACAAAACCAATGCAGGTTTCCTGGTGGATAATGTAGGAGGGTGTTGATTGTGAAACTGATAGCAGATGTCTCCCCCCCAAAAATTCCACTATTTGAAGGTCCTTAACTTCCTTATATTCCCAGATTTCAGATAATAATTTCAGATAATGATACATTTTGCTCTGTATATGTTTAGCATTGCTTGCACTGGTTTCGCCCCTAACCTACACGCAAAATCAAGAACCGCTACCGTCGATCGAGCCATAACGTTTCTTTTGGCTTTCATTTGCAGTACCTATGTGCCCCTATCATCAAATAGGACCCCTAAATACGAAAATGTAGTTACCCTAGATATTTTGTTTCCTTCACAAAAATGCGTTTTGGTTTTTCTAGGTTTAGAGCCCATAATCACTGTGTGAAATTTTGAGAAATTTGCTTTTATAGATCCAACAATCTCATAAAATCTGCAAAAGAGCTAAGAAGACACTGTAGGCCGACTGCTGTACGGGCTAGTAAGGCAGCATCATCAGCATATAGGAGCGCTGGTATCTGCCGTTCCCCCACACGTGAAATATCTTTGCTGGATCCACCCAAAACAGAATCTAAATTATTAATATAAAGGGTAAACAATAGGGGGGCTAAAATGCATCCCTGACTAACTCCTCTGATAATGCATATACCCTGCGTGTGATTGCACCTTTGGTCAAATCTTACTGTGGCGTAAGGTCTCTGTGCAGATCGGTTAAAACATTTACGATGTTCTTATCCATGCCCAGTTTGAGTAATAAAACCCATAGTTTGGATCTGTTCACTCGGTCAAAGACCGAGGACAGATCCGTAAAGGCCAGGTGTAGTGCCCCTTTCTTGGCAATGGTGTATTTCCCTGCTAACAGATGCTGTTTAAGGCACTGGTCCATGGTACCCCTACCTTTCCTGATTCTGTATTGCAGGTCTGATAGTACATTGCATTCATTAAGCCAGTCTGCCAGTTTACTAAGGACCACTCTTCCTTACACTTTAACTGCTGAATCAATCAGCGATATTGTGCTATAGCATCATGGGTCTCCTCTCTGCCCTTTTTTAAAAACTGGAACAATAATTGACTGGGACCAGGATCTCGGCAGCCCATACCGACAGGCCATATTAAAAACATGTGCTAGTATTTTTGACCATAATATCACATTCAGCTTAAAAAGATCAGCTGGAACACCGTCCGGTCCAGGAGCTTTGTTACTTGTCATTTGAGTAATAGCAGCTGCTACTTCCTTTTCAGTGAAAGCCTGACTATAAGCCTCGACCGTGGGTGGTGTGTCTGAGAGTCCCTGATCATCCTGGTCACCATATATATGTTTCAAATGGATGAACCATTGCTCCTCCGGTATGTTACATTCCACTGTACTGCCTCTACTGCCACAGAAGAATGGTTTATTAACAATTTCCCAAAACTTAGCACTATTCTTGATAACGTCTATTGACAATAAAGGCATCATGTTTGATTTCTGTTTTGCGTGTGCATATGGCCTGCTTGTACATCTTCCTAAATTCAGCTATTAAAATTGTATCTTGGGGTTTTTGCTTTAGTGCAGAGAGTAGCTTTTGGTGGGCAACTGTACAACTGTGATCAAGCCACCTCTCTCCGCTATTTAAAAGTTCCCTGTTGGGATGTGTAAGAGCTCTGGTCACCTGTCTGCAGATCCTGTCATAAGCTGTGAGAATTTCTGCATACCTTTTCGTACCATCAAGGCAGAGGTCTATCTCGCTCCCAACGGTGTCTGATAGATCATTTAAAAAAAGGTCAGGAACTACCTTACACCATCTAAGTCTGCAGCCTTGATCCTTTGCCTTTGCTGATTTTGGGAGTGACTCTAATGCCTCCTGCTAATGTGAGGTGTATAGGATTATGGTCGCTAAACTGTGACCATTGGGCAGTATGGGCTAATACCAGGGGTAACAAGGCTGTGTTAATAAAGATAAAATCAATTGTGGAGTTCGCGCCCCTTCCCTTAAAGAAGGGGATACCAGCCTCGTCATTCGTGGAATTAGGGTACAATAGGCAAAATTCCGCTACAGTATCCTCCAAAAACCCGTCTTGTGTATGTTCAAAGTGTGTCTCTGAATGATTATCAGGGCCAAGGTTATCAGTGACATGGCATTTCATTTTACACAAATATATGTTAAAATCACCTAATATAATAACCGAATAGGGTGTAGTTTGCTTTTCCCTATATGAATCTAGGAAGCGATTCAAACTGCATAAATGTTCGTTCACAGATGTTCTTTCAAATTAATTATAAAAATTAACAAGTACTTTAGGCGCATTGATAGGCATAATCTGAACCATAAGACAATTATCGGACCCGAATCCATTTTATAATGGTTACCTCTGACATTTTGGGAACTTAGAGTTGTTAGATCCCCCTTGGTCTACCAGCTACTGAAGGCCGTGCGGGCTCAGAGTAAGTTGTATAGCCATCCAACCAAAGGGTATTCTCGATTTCCCAGGTCTCTTGAAGCCCAACCACATCATACTCCCTTAATAAATATCTGTTTTGTTTCTTACAGCCGCTATAATCCAACTGAGTACCTTAGATTGTTCATTTGGTCTAACTTCCTCCCCCATTTTGGGGCAAGCAGTCAAGATACTCGGGCTGACCATCTGCTCTCCGTGATTAGGGAAGCAAATTATTAGTCAGTTGTTAGTATCTAGCTGACTCAAAGGGGAGAATCTGTTTGTTAGTTCAACTCTATTTTCTACTGCCCTCTGTCTGGTTACATCAGCTGGGTTTGAGTGACGTATAGGTGGGTAAGAAGAGCCCAGCAAGAGGGGAAAACCATCACTGTTCTTAAATTTGATACCCAGCCCATTACTAACTGACCCTAAGGAGTGTCTCAGCAGTGCTATGGAGTCTTTGGCCTTGTTCCTTAATACTGGGCGATAAAAATAACCAAGAGGGAGTGCCTTAATACCACCCGAGCCTTGGTTACAACCATCTTGGAATAGCCAACCAGCTACATTAATCTGGTCAAAATTGATAACAATACAATCACCCTCTTCTGATTTGGAACACCAGCCAGCCCATCCCACCCACTTGGCCATTATAATGTGTGAAGATTTTTTACAGCAGAATTTTACTTTGCGGATGAGCTCTTCTGTGGTTTCAGTTGTGTTGCCTTTGAGGGGGGGTACCCCTGTTAGCACTGCTACTAGAGGAGTAGTCTCAGATGGTAAATGAAGCCTACAGCTATTACCAGATCAATGTGTGGATGATTTACTAGACTCTATCAGGGGTGGGGATTCTGACAGCGGGTGGGACTCCAGAAGAATTGGATTGGTGACCACCAGTCTATTTTCTGTGTTTTCCCCTAAGATATCTTTATCAGGCTTTGATGGCCAAGGGTGTAGGGTAGTATATCACACCCCCCTCATAGACGCCACCTTTTTAGTGTGTTGGGTATTTTGGACACTATTAGGCATGTTGTACAAAATATTTTTGTCCTTAACCCTGGGGCTAGAGACCAACAGTTCAGCCAATTGAGACTCTATTCGTGACAACTTCTCCATCATGCCTTCTAACACATTCTTAACACGTGATTAAGTCCTCCCTGAATGTCCCAAGGAATGTCTCCAAGCCTGACTGGACAAGGTCTCCTACTGCTGTATTGAGGTGAGGAACCAGCCGGTTCTCCTGGACCAAAGTTCTTTCACCCCCCCCTCCTGAGTTGGAAAATCAGTTGTAGTAGTACCCAGCTTCGTGCCTCTTTTCCTTCTGTTTTTTTATTGGGGGCCATGTTCGAGAGAGGGGATGTATTCCTAGCAGGTCCACCCCCTTCTTTGGTCAACGGATCCTGGAAGAGTCAACCAGCTTTGCTTGACCTGTGTGGGAGAGCTCTATTCCTAGACTATGTCAGTGTCAGTATCTGCGCCTGAGGTTACATATCGTGGCGCTACTATTGGAAGGGTGTTTATAGATGCTGCCTCAGCCCCCAGGTCTAGCTGCTCTTCTACATTATCAATCTTGTCTGTTAATGCCCCTACTGCTGTTGTTAGATAAGATAAAATAGAAGCACAGTTACATGGTACTTTTACCTTTGCTTTGTCCAAATCAGTGCTACAAGGATGTTTGCGCTTACCCATGGTGACTTCTAGACGAAAGAGGGGTGGCCTAGCCTCTGTCGGTCTCTGATGGGCGCAGACGGGCCCGCCCTTGGCCCGGGCACGTCTTGGAGCTTAGAGTTGTAATTTGTCAAGTGTTTTGGTGAGATTGTCCGGAACGGCTTTGTGGCCGTACTTAAGTGCTGACTTGGTTTAAAGGTGGCCCAAGTGAGTTTTGGTTCCTCACTTTGCTGTCAGCCACATACATAGATAATTGTTGGAGGATGTCCTTTGGACTTTTAGGGTACCCAGGCTCCGAAAAGTATTTGCTTTCTTGTTAGTTCATCCGAAGACAACCAGTTTTGTCTTTGCCTCATTGACAATCTTTTGTTTACTTCATTATATTTGTGAAGAGCATTCAGGGCTTTTTGAATCCCCATTCACGAGTGGTCCAAATGGATCATCAGCATATTGTAAAAGTGTAATTTTAGATGTCCCGATTTTTAGTGGAGTCAGATTTGCATGTTTTAAGGCCGTAAACATGTCAGCTGTATACAGATTAAATAAAAGGTGGGCCAGAACGCACCCTTGCTTTAATCCATTGTTGGTCGGTATTTTCCCTGTTGTGACTTTCAGAAAGCTTAATCTTCACTCAAGTCAAGGTGTATAACAACATTATTGCCCGCATCAGGATATTTGGGACGCCCCAGTTCTGTAATTTCTGCCACAATTTGTTCCTATCCACTGAATCAAAGGCAGAGGAATATTCAATAAAACATGTGTATAATGAATGAAGGTTGTGGCTTAGGGTTTGTTGAATTAAAAAGAATATGGTCACAATAATATCTGTCGTTGATGAGTTTGTCCTAAAGCTGGTTTGACAAAACAGGATCAGTTTGTTTCCTTCCACCCAGGACTACAGGTCTTCGAAAAGGAGTGAGGCACAACCCTTGGCTTCGATAGCTAGCGGTGTAATAAGGTGGTAATTGCCTGGATCCAATCTATCACTCTTTGTAAATATTGGATGTAATATCGAGCCTCTCGGGGATGTGCCCAGTAGCTGAACTTGTGTGGTATAGTGGGAGGAGTATGGAAGTCTATAGATCTATTTAATTCTTGAAAGGTTGGGCTGGGATGCCATTTGGTCCAGGAGCTCCCATCGATATGATTCTTGACAAGGTGCTAGAGATTAGTTTTGCTGTATAATGTAAGTCCTTGTTAGACACCTCAGGATCTGGTCACTCACTTGAAGCACGGTGATTCCACACAAAAATATGTGTAAAATTAGTTTTTTTCAGCTAAATTTAAGGTTTGCAGGGGGTCCTGGGTAGGTAACCGTTGGGGGATCCTCACAAGTTATACCTCGCTGGACTCCCCCGGGTGTCTAGTTTTGAAAAATGTGTTGGTTTGGTAGTTTCCCCAGATGGCCGCCGAGCCTGGGGCCAAACACCCAGGTTACCCCTTGCAAAACCACGTTGTTTTTTGATAGGTAATTTTGATGTCTCCTCAATGCGTCTTAGGCCCATGCCTGTCGCGGGTACTTGACCCACCCACGCGAGTGAGGTACCATTTTTTATCGTGAGACCTGAGGGAACGCTGGGTGGTAGGAAATTTGTGGATCCATGCAGATTCCAGAACTGTCCCACGCAGAATTTTGAAGAAAAATTGGATTTTTTCAGCAAAATTTGAGGTGTGCAGATTCCAGAACTTTCCATCACAGAAATGTGAGGAAAAAGTGTTTTCTTTTTTTACAAAGTTTGAGGTTTGCAATGGATTCTGGGTAACAGAACCTGGTGACAGCCAGTCAAGTCACCCCATCCTGGATTCCCCTGGGTAACTAGTCTTAAAAAATATATAGGTTTGCTGTTTCCCTAGGTGCCTGCAGAGCTAGGGTTTAAAATCTCCAGCTAGGCACTTTGCAATAAAAGGGTCAGTTTTCACTGTTAAAATGTTGTGTGTTCATTTTGCGTTTTGGGCTGTTTCCTGTCGCAGGCACTAGGCCTACCCACACAAGTGAAGTACCATTTTTCACGGAAGACTTTGGGGAATGCGGGGTGGGTGGAATTTTGTGGATCCATGTAGATTCCAGAACTTTCCACCACAGAAATGTGAGGAAAATGTGTTTTTTTTGTTACAAAGTTTGAGGTTTGCAAGGGATTCTGGGTAACAGAACCTGGTGAGAGCCAGACAAGTCACCCCATCCTGGATTCCCCTGGGTGTCTAGTTTAAAAAAATGTATAGGTTTGCTAGGTTTCCCTAGACACCTGCAGAGCTAGAGTACAAGATCTACTAGGCACTTTGCAAAAAAAGGCTCAGTTTTTACTGTGAAAATGTGGTGTGTCCATGTTACGTTTTGGGCTGTTTCCTGTCGCGGGCACTAGGCCTACCCATACAAGTGCGGTACCATTTTTCTTGGAAGGCTTTGGGGAATGCGGGGTGGGTGGAATTTTGTGGATCCATGCAGATTCTAGAACTTTCTACCACAGAAATGTGAGAAAAATGTGGGATTCTGGGGAACAGAACCTGGTGAGAGCCAGACAAGTCACCCCATCCTAGATTCCCCTGGGTGTCTAGTTTTAAAAAATATACAGGTTTGCTATGTTTCCCTAGGTGCTGGCTGCGCTAGGACCCAAAATCCACAGGTAGACACATTCTGAAAAAATGTCAGTGCCTAGTGGGCTTTCTGCCGCAATAGGGAGGGGGGAAATCGGGGGCTATTGCCCCGATATGCCCTCAAGGGAGGCAGAAAGACTGTGGCTATTCTTTTGGGGGGTGGGGGCATTGGGATTCCCATTCTGTGCAGCCCCCACCCCTATGTAGAAAAAAGCCAGCACCTAATGGACTTTCTGCCCCCACCGGGGGGGCAGAAACGCTATGGCATCTTTTTTTGGGGGGGTGGAGGCATTTGCATGCCCATTCTGGGTAGCCTCCACCCCGAACTTTGGGAGAAAAAAATCCCTGGTGGCTAGTGGGCTTTCTGTCCCCCCCCCCCCGGGGGGGGAGGGGCAGATAAGGGGCCATTGCCCCATCAGCCTCGGGGGGGGGCAGAAAGACTATGATTTTTTGGGGGGTTGGGGGCATTGACATGCCCATTCTGGGCAGCCCCACCACTACCTATAAAAAAGAAATCCCTGGCGCTTAGTGGGCTACTGTCCCCATCTGCACCCGGGGGGCAGAAAGACTGTAACTGTGCAGGGAGTGTGGGGGCTGTGGCATGCCCAGACTGGGCAGCCCCTACCCCTAATTTACATAGTAAAATAATCCCTGGTTTCTAGTGGGCTTTCTGCCCCCCCGGGGGCAGATTGGGGGTTACGGCCCCCATCTGCCAAATACTCTAATTGTGTAGGGGTGTGGGGGCATTGGCATGCACATATTGGGCATTCCCCACCTCTAATTTACGTAGTAAAATAAATCCCTGGATTTTAGTGGGCTTTCTGCCCCCATATACCCCTCAGGGGGGGCAGAAAGACTGAATTCACCCCAAACATTATGGGGGGGGAGGAAAGGCCCTTGCACAAGGCGCCGTTCCCCCCTCTCCGGTGCCTAGATCCCTGCTTGGGGATCGCCCCCCCCCCGGGCGATCTCTAAGCAGGTATCAACTAGGGCTGGGTACCTCTCCTGTCTTTCGACGTGGTCGGGGGCTGAGATAGCCCCCTGAGCACGTACAAAGGCTCATTTCAGTTTTGGTTTCACTGAAATGACGTCAGCGTGACGTGCGCGCTGATCGTCATTTCAGGGAAACCAAAGAAACAGCCTCAGGAGATGGGGAAGCTCTTCCCCAGCTCCTGAGGCTGTTGGGGGATGGGGGGGGGGGATCCCCCTGGTTCCCAGTGCCATGTGATCGGATACCGCGGGCCGTCCTACGCACATGAGCACTGGTGCATCGGACGGCCCCTGGCTTGCCGACGCACCAAAGGGGTTAAATGAGTAAAAAGTGCTGCAAAAGAAAGAGTCTTGTTTCTTCCCTGCAAATGGCATTAACAGTTTGTGGTGCTGAAATTGCCATCTTCTCAGCTTTCAGGGACAGGCAAGCTTTTGTTAGAAAACCAACATTTTCTATACAGTTTTGGCATTTTACTGGGACATAGCCTATTTTTGCTATTTTACGTGCTTCAACCTCCTCCCAGTTAGTGGTAGAAATGGGTGTTAAAGCAATAATGGATCCCAGAGAGCTATACATTTCTGAAAATTAGACAAATTCAGAATTCAGCAAGGGGTCATCTGTTTAGATCATTCAAGGTTTTTTATACAAACTACAGTTGAAAATAGAAAATATTGAAATTGAGTTGAAAAAAACAGCCATATGTGCCAAAGTTTTCACTTGTAACTTCTTCTAAGTATGACAAATTGTTTAAAGCAATATAGCGTTACATCTGCGGGAACTTTCTGGTTTTGGATATATATAGGACTTGTGGGTTCACCAAGAACCCGAGGAACGTCTTGCAATGGATTTTCATTGTGTACCAGGTATAAAGCAATTAATTTGGTAAAATATAAAGAGGGAAAAATAGGTACCAAGGAAACTTATATATTTCTGAAATGGGAACAACATATAGAGTTTAGAAGCAGTGGTTATTTACACATCTCCAAAATGTTGGGTACCCATACAAGCATGTGAATTAGAGGTCATTTTTCAAAATGACTTCTTTTTTGACAAATTGTCTTACATTTTGAAGGCAGCAATGCAAAGAAAGTCAATTGGTAATAACACTTGTTTTACTATTCTGTGTTAACCTAAGTCTCCCGATACAAATGCTACCTCACTTGTGTGGGTAGGCCTAGTGCCCGGGAGAGTAAATGACCCAAAAGGCAACATGGACAGATTTTTCCATTGAAAACTGACCCTTTTTAGCAACTTGCCTAGCTGTGGATTCTGAACCCTAGCATAGCTGGCACCTAAAGAAACCTAGCAAACCTATACATTTTTTACAACGAGACACTCTGGGAAATCCAGGACGGAGTGACTTGTGTGGCTCTCACCAGATTCTGTTTCCCAGAATTCCTTGCAAACCTCAAACTTTGTCAAAAAAACATTCCTCACATTTCTGTGATGGAAAGGTCTGGAATCCACAAACTTTCACCCACCCAGCATTTCCCAAAGTCTCCTGATAAAAATGGTAGCTCACATGTGTCGGTAGGCCTAGTGCCTGTGACAGGAAACGGACCAAAACGCAATGTGGACACATCAAATTTTTCCACTGAGAACTGAATCTTTTTTTGTAATGTGCCTAGCTGTGGATTTTGAACCCTAGCTCAGCCGGCACCTAAAGAAAACCTAGCAAATGTATGCTTTTTTGAAAACTAGACACACAGGGGAATCCAGGATGGGGTGACTTGTGTGGCTCTCACCAGGTTCTGCTACCCAGAATCCCTTGTAAAAAATCAACATATTTTCCTCATATTTCTGTGATGGGAAGTTCTGGAATCTATGTGGATTCACAAACTTCCACACACCCCGCATTTCACAAAGTCTCCCGATAAAAACGGAACCTCACTTGTGTGGTTTGGACTATTGCCTGCGACAGAAAATGGCCCAAACCGCAACATTGACACATCACATTTTTCCAGTGAAAAGGGACCCTTTTTTTGCAATGTGCCTAGCTATGGATTTTGAACCCTAGCCCTTTGTCAAAAAACACATTCCTCACATTTCTGTGATGGAAAGTTCTGGAACCTGCATGGATCCACAAACATCCACCCATCCAGCATTTTCCAAAGTCTCCCGATAAAAATGGTAGCTCACTTGTGTGGTTGGGCTTAGTGCCCATGACAGGAAACGGCCCAAAACACAACGTGGACACATCACATTTTTCCCGTGAAAACAGACACCTTTTTAGCAATGTGCCTAGCTGTGGATTTGGAACCTTAGCTCAGCCGGCACCTAGGGAAACCTAGCAAACCTATGCATTTTTGAAAAACTAGACACCCATGGGAATCCAGGATGGGGTGACTTGTGTGGCTCTGAGCAGGGTCTGTTACCCAGAATCCCTTGCAAACTTACATTTAGTTTAAAAAAACACACATTTTACTCACATTTCTGTGGTGTAAAGTTCTGGAATCTGCATGGATCCACAAACTTCCACCCACCCTGCATTCCCCAAAGTCTCTTGATAAAAATGGTATCTCACTGTGTGGTAGGCCTAGTGCTCGCGAAAGGAAACGGCCCAAAACGCAACGTGGACACACCACATTTTTACAGTGAAAATAGACCCCTTTTTTGCAAAGTGCCTAGCTGTAGATTTTGAACCTTAGCTCTACCAGCATCTAGGGAAACCTAGCAAACCTATACATTTTTGTAAACTAGACACCCAGGGGAATCCAGGATGGGGTGACTTTTCTGGCTCTCACCAGGTTCTGTTACTCAGAATCCCTTGCAAACCTAACAATTGTCTAAAAAAACACATTTTCCTCACATTTCTGTGGTGGAAAGTTCTGGATCCACAAACTTCCACACACCCCGCATTTCCCAAAGTCTCCCGATAAAAATGGTACTTCATTTGTGTGGGTAGGCCTAGTGCCCACAACAGGAAATTGCCCAAAACGCAATGTGGACACACCACATTTTCGAGTGAAAACTGGCCCTTTTTTTGCAAAGTGCCTAGCTGTAGATTTTGAGCCCTAGCCCTTGCCCTTGATGCACACTAGAGACTGTATACTAACATATCAGGTCCCGTTAATTCCTGCGCTGAGGTTGGCACATGGCACCACGCTTATATCCTGCTCTAAATATCGAGAGATTGCCGCACATATGTTGACTGCGCCAAGTATACCTATCCGTCTAAAGATTGAATTTTTCCCTTAGCCTGGTCCCATATAACAAAATGCCACCATTTTGCTGCAGCTATAATCCACTACTTGAATAAAATGATCATCTTCTTCTCTTAACTACCTACGGTCCTGCCCTCCTGTCTTTGAAAATAACGACATAAGCAGAGATAAGCTTTTCTCTTCTCTGTTTACAGTTAGATGACTGTTCCTCCCTCCATTTTATTCTTTTACAGAAATCAGCATTTACTATGTACTGCTTTGAAGATTTATTTTCTGCAGCATAAGAGAATTGTTCTCTGATTTTCAGAATAACCAATGAGGTACAATGGCAATGTATCATATAATAATGATAGACTGCATACTTGCATGATTAAGCTGGATCAATAATACTTAAATGCATGTTCAATCTTGCGGGCTTCAGAGGACTATTAGAATTCCTGTCTATACTCTGACATAAACCAATCTTGTCCTTGCATGACCTCCAGCATACGCATGCACTGCGCATTAAACGTTACAGGCACGATAAGTATTAATACTTTTAATCTTCTATAACCAGCACCTCACCAATTAATTAAGTCCTATCTGTCTTAGCTCACAGATGCATGGACCACCATCGCAATGAGCACATTCTCTTCTGTTCTATAACTGATGGTTGCTGCACTGTTTCACTTTTTTAATGTATCTCTATTCACTCCATAATAGGCACTTACTTCAAGAACACACCATGTACTGGTTGTTGTTCTATGAATGGGGTTTTTAATTTTTTTTTCTTTTTTTTTTTACATATTTTTATTAATTTCACAGTGTTAAAAGTCACATATAGTACTTGATCAACATTTCAGCAGGTTATACAGTACATTGAACCATTAGGCAGTATAAACCAAGTGCAGTCACAGTATCTCCAAAGGCCGCCCTCCAATGCGCTGCAATTCCATTTCCACCGATGAGGGAACACATATGTCACCTCTATATACATTCCATCTGCACCATTTTCTGTCCCACTTCTTTGGACACCTTCTCGATTTGAATACCTCCTTCTCAGCTATCATACATTTGTCGACCTCTTTTACCCACACTCGATAGGAAGGCCTATCCACCACTCGCAACTTTTTCTCAATCTCACGTTTAACTAAGGTGTAGCCCAGTGTGGTCAGTTGCTGTTCCACCTCTGTGAGGTCAGTCTGTCCCCATATATTGAGAAGGCCCAGTCGTGGTGTAAGGGCAAGTCCCTACTCCAGTGCATCTTGGATATGTCTCGTGGCCCCCTCCCATGTGGGTTGTACCGCTGGGCAGTCCCAAATTGTGTGGTAAATTGTTGCGGCCTGACGGCACCCACGTAGGCAGAGCACATCAGGTCTCGAGCCTATGTTGGCCAATGTCAACCCGGTGAGATAAGATCTATGTGGCCACGCCACATTTTTTCAGTGAAAATTGACTCCTTTTTAGGTCTCGCGCCTAGCATTGCATTGCACAGCGAGAGACCTCTTTTACAGGATTTTAAAATCGCCCTAGGAATCGCACACGCTTGTGGGTGTGCTTTTCCTTTTGGCTTCCGCGATTGGCCTTTGTGTGCGTGTTTTTCACTAAGACGGCATGCAATAGGCCAAAGGCGGGCGCATTGCTCCGCCCATGGCCTATTGGTGTCTATTACGTGCACCAAAGGCAATGTGGTTTCAATTATCGTGCCCAGACACGGGTGCGAAAATTGAAAACACGTGTTTCACAGTGGCGCGCGCGCGCACCGCTCGCGGGCATGTTTTTTTTTTTTTTACAATAGCGATAGCTTTCGCGATCGCTTTCAGTGCCAGTGCGTGTGACTGAGAAAGATTAGACTTCAGCGTTATCTGGGCCTCGTAACTCTGCAGATCTACAGCTTGAAACACATTCCTCACACCTCACTGGGAGTTATACCTTCCATCCAACGGATTTTCCTGCCTTGTTTCTCATACCACCAATTAAAAATACTCTTATTTGCCCTGGGACACCTCAGTTACTGGATGAATGGGGAGGGGGTCACAATATCTTCGTTTATAGGCCGGAGCGCATAACATCTGGACCCATGACCCCTTCAATCTACAAAATGTGACTTATCGTTTTCCCAGGAAATGTGAGAAAAGGGCCAATAACTATAAAAAAAAAAATACAGTGCCTTTCTGGGACCACAAAGCACATATGTCCTGAACACCAGAACAGAAACAAAGTAAAAAGAAAATAATCGCACATGCCACAGAACCGAGCTATTGTTACCTGTTGCCACTACCTTTTAATCCCATTTTGCTTTTAAAGATCTCTCCAATCACCCCCTATAATAATTCAAGTAGGGTTGGCTGGCGACTTAACTTACCTAAGGCGGAGCCGACGAACAGCGGTGCCCATCACAGGGGCAGCAGGTGGAGGAAGGAAAACATGTCGGGCGAAGAACCAGCACGACGGGTTTGGAACTCCGAATACAGACCCTCAGTGCAGTGCAACATCAACTTTCTGCCGGCACGCTCGGCTTTCTGTAAAGGTCACCTGCCGAGCCCCACACACAAAAAAGCGCAGCCCATTACAGCCTGCAGCTCCACCTGCTTCAATTACGCTTTGCGCTCTGGGTGGCGTGCAGCTGCTCACCTGGAGCCGTGTCCTATGGGGAGGCGGTATTCTTTTTAGTTGTAGGTGGACGTTTCTTTTTGGAGATCCAAGCAAGCAAGTATTCAGTGAATATGAGCTGCAAAGGGCACCCCTCCCACATTTCTCGGACCAATATGAACTTTCCGTCTAAACATATTAACTTGTTCTGTAGTTACCCTAATTCGGCTACTTTAAGAAACACCCTAGCGCCCTCTGGATGCCCTGTGCCCACACCTCAGTGTTTTTAAAATTGGATGAGATAACGCAACAAGCCCTGAATGTGTTTTGCGCAAGATTTACAACTTGACGTGTACAAAGATGGAAGGCCGGGTGCAATTAAAACACGCATCTGCAAAAGGTCACACACGCATCTGCAATAGGTCACACATTACTGAATGTTTGAACTATTGGCGTTGCTAATAATGCAACAACAATAGCTCAAACTTTCAGTGATGCGAGACCTATTGCATTGTAAATGCTTGTTTTTTTGCAAAGTGCCTAGCTGTGGATTTTGAACCCTAGCTCAGCCAGCACCTAGGGAAATCTAGCAAACCTCTGCAGTTTTGAAAATTAGACACCCAGGGGAATCTAGGATGGGGTGACTTATGTGGCTCTGACCATGGTCTGTTACCCAGAATCCCTTGCAAACCTCAAACTTTGTAAAAACAAATAACACATTTTTGTCACATTTCTGTGGTGAAAGTTCTGGAATCTGCATGGTCCACACACCTCCTCCCACCTACCCACATTCTCAAATTCTCCCGATAACAATGATACCTCACTTGAGGGGGTAGGCCTAGTGCCCATGACAGGAAATGGCCCAAAACGCAATGTGGACACATCACATTTTTCCAGTGAAAACTGACCCCTTTTTTGCAATGTGCCTAGCTGTGGATTTTGAACCCTAGCTAAGCTTGTATCTCAGGAAACCTAGCAAACCTATGTATTGTTGAAAACTAGGCACCCAGGGGAATCAAGGATGGGGTGACTTGTGTGGCTCTGACCAGGATCTATCACCCAGAATCTCTTGCAAACCTCAAACTTTGTACAAAAAAAAAACCACATTCTTTCTCACATTTCTGTGATGAAAACTTCTGGAATCTGCGTGGATTCACAAACTTCCATGCACCCCGCATTCCCCAAGGTCTCCCGATAAAAATGGTACCTCACTTGTGTGGATAGACCTAGTGCCCATGACATGAAACGGCCCAAAATGCAACGTGGACACATCACATTTTTCCAGTGAAAACTGACCCTTTTTTTGCAAAGTACCTAGCTGTGGATTTTGAACTCTAGCTCAGCCGGCACCTAAAGAAACCTAGCAAAGCTATGCATTTTTGAAAAATAGACACCCAGAGGAATCCAGGATGGGGTGACTTCTGTGGCTCTCACCAGCTTCTGTTACCCAGAATCCCTTGCAAACCTCAAACTTTATAAAAATAAAAACATTATTGTGATGGAAAGTTCTGGAATATGCGTGGATACACAAACTTCCACTCACCCCACATTCACTAATGTCTCCCGATAGAAATGGAAGGAACCTCTCCTGTGTGGGTAGGCCTAATTTCCGCGACAGGAAACGGCCCAAAATGCAACATGGAGACATCACATTTTTCCAGTGAAAACGGACCCTTTTTTGCAAAGTGCCTAGCTGTGGATTTTGAACTCTAGCTCAGCCGGCACCTAGAGAAACCTAGCAAAGCTATTCATTTTTTAAAACGAGACACCCAGTGGAATCCAGGATGGAGTTATTTGTGTGGCCCTCACGAGGTTCTGTTACCCAGAATCCCTTGCAAACCTCAAACTTTCTTTTAAAAAACCCCACACATTTTCCTCACATTTATGTGGTGGAAAGTTCTGGAATCTGCGTGGATCCACAAACTTCCACCCACCCTACATCCCCCAAAGTCTCCCGATAAAAATGGTACCTCACTTGAGTGGGTAAGCCTAGTGCCCGTGACAGGAAACGCGAGGACGGGTTTTAGGAATTTTGGGGCCCAGGGCAGAAACGAAATGTGTGAGGGCCCCGGTAATTTGCATACAGCTTGAAATAACAGAAAATAACATCATAGGAAGTGCCATCAACTGTCTATTGTTTAGTGACTTTGCAAGAAACAACTTTCTTGGTGTGGATATCAGGAAAACAATACCATAAATACTAACACTATTAGAATAAGCACATATATTTTAAATTTCAATTAACTGGAAATACATTATTTTAGTCACACTGGATGGAAAGGTTTGGCCTAGGCCTCTCCAAAACTTATAAGTTCAATCAGATGTTAACAATTTGTTTCCAGATTAGTGCATTAGATATGTGTATGCACAAATTTTATAGGACAGGGAATGGCCCCCTCAAGTCATGCAGCGCTTGACCATATCTGTGAGGCCCACAGAAGGGACGGCCTATCCCTGAGCCTTTCCCACCATGGTCCAGCACTGCAAAGCACATGGGAGGGCCTTCCTCCCCTAGAACTTGCAGCATTGTGTAATGGCTGGGATACCTTGATGAAAAGAATCAATCCCTAACTTCTAAACGTGAAGAACATGCTCCACCTACCCTATCCCTAGGCATCCACCCATGACAGAAGTCAATTTTCCATTATTACTTTGCAGGACACTTAGCATGCTTGTGGTTTCACCAAGAATATGTATATGTGGAAGTTACCAAAAATCACTGAGTTATTTTGAGGTTTTCATTCCTTTATACCCTGTCCTAAATCAGGTTTCAATTCTCTTTAACATATAAAACATACTGAGGAAAGTTATGCGTCTTCAAACAAGCCAGCTTGGTTCTCCTACTTGACTGAATTGTTTGATCTTAGGAAAATCATGTTCTTTCTGTACCTTTAACTTCTTATCTGCCATTATCTCATGAGCTGACTGGCCATTATCTTAAAGATTTTAGGGTGAGTGCTGCTCGTTCTGGAGTGATACATTCTCACTGTTGGGGGGGTCCTCAGATCTGTTCACCCGAAGAGCCAGGTCTTGAGGGTCTTCCTGAAAGTGTTCAGGGAGGGGGCGCGTCTGATGTCTGCCGGTAGCTCGTTCCAGGTCTTGGCTGCAATGTGAGAGAATCAGTGTACGTCACTTCCTTTAGTACAAGTCCTCCATCCCAGTTACCATGTTAGTAAATGCTCTCCCCTTGCACCGCTGTACAGGAAAGCCCGTTAAGACAATGCCTTTGGGCTGTCCTGCTCCAGGCTTTCCAGCTAAACAGTTTCTTTTATCCACCATATTGAATAGACTGCTTTTCTGAATCAGTTCCTTGGCAAGCAAAAAATGTTAGATGTTTAATATCATTTCGGAGCTAACTACTGTATGCTGTGCAAACATCTAAAAGGAAGAGCAGAGCAATCCAGCACACTGCCTTCCTACTTTGGTGGGTCTCACTAGACTGGACCATGGTTGTGATGTCCAGGGGAGTGAAGGCTTCTCCTGACTCGCAGCGCTCAATCATGTCCGTGAGGCATAGGTGAGTGGGGTGAGTGGGCTAGCAGTGTAGCAATGGATCTTGGTTACGGTAAAGTAAATGGACTACACTCGCCCCCCCCCCCCGCCTGATCCCCAAGATGGATACAATAGATCCATCATTTTGGTAAGAATGGTCCAAAACACCCTGTGCTCCAGTGCCATTGTACCTTCTGCCCTAATTATACCAAAGACCCTGGTAGGGCCACATTCTATGGGCCTCGAATCAATAGTCCTTAAAAAGACAGCCATAAATTAGGTACACTGGGGACCTAACACCCCTGAGTTCCACTTTCACTGCACCTGCTGCACTATAATTAGCTATGCCTCTACAAGGGGTCTCACAGTGATCGTCCTGTGATGCGAGGCCTTGCAGCTGAGGAAAATGGTTGAGATAGGAGGGAAACCTGTGCCGTATCAGTGGTGCATTGAGCCCTGGTGCAAACAAGGTAAATTATTCCTCCATCCACTGAATGGGCAGGAAAATACAGCAAGTTCATTTGCTCCCAAACCCCACAAGGCAACAGTGACACTGCACTTGCTATGCTATTTATAGCTACGACCCTCAGAGCCATGGTCCAATGCTGGGCGGTGTAGGACAGAAGACTCCCTTTCTTGGGTCTCCGAGAACTGGTCTTAAAACCTAAGAGAGGATAGGCTTTTCCTTGTCCTTGCAGCTCTAGGTCATGGCTCTGAGGTGAATGGGAAAAGACACCAGTGGCATAGTATGGGCTCTGATGCAAGTAAAATATTCTGGGCAGTAAAACACAGCAAAAAAACAATGGACGAACTGGCTCCTTGCCATCCATCAACCCTGGTGCCACAGCACCTACTGCACTGTTGATAGCTAAACCCATGAGAGAGCACCCCCCTCATGGTCTCATAGCCAGGGAACAGTGCCTCAAAGCTCATGGGTGGGCACTCACTGCCCTGGGCATCCAACCATGGCTGAGAGGCTCAGGGGAAAATCTGCCATCTGCCGTCAGCCCTCACAGTGCTGAAACATGGCTATGAGGCCTATGAAAGAGAGGCAATTTGTATAGCAATGGTGCCATGGCCCTAGTGCAAAGGAAAGGTGTCCCCTCAACCTTGTCCACTGCCTACACAGTAAAATACTGTGATAATTTGGGTACCTTGGTCTTGGTATACCTAATACCCCTGGGCTCGGTACTAGGTCACTCCGGGAGTGAAAGCTGGATTCATTAATGGCCAAAACAAGCTCCTCAAGATGGCCGACAGGTGAGGAGCTCCGGCCGGGAGCTCCCGGCTAGGGATTGCCTTTTTGGCTCAAATCCCCTAATTTCCACTCCCCTCCTGGACCCTTTTACTCACCTTGGTTGTGCTTAGACAGCAGTCCTCGTCTCTCCAATCTCCCATATTTGGCCTCGAGATCTTCGGATGAATACGGGATAGTTGTTCTGACCGCAGAGACCGAGCAACATGGCCGATGCCTGGTGGAGCTGCATCGACAGCTATAGAGGAGATTGGCCCGGTTCTCCGCCTCGACGTCACCTTCCCAGTGTAACGGTTATGGGCTGTGTCCGGCATGGTCTGGGCCTCTCGCACCCCCGTAAGTCCACCTGCAGCCGTGGGCGATGGCGTAGGCAGTCAGGGCACTGACTGCACTACAACTCCCAGGAGGCAAAGGGGCCTGACGTACACAAACATGGCTCCTGTAGGATGCAACACCTACTTAAGCACCGCCTCCGTAATGGGAGGGTGCTTGACAATCCTCCCCAGTGGCAAACGGCGAGGGGACGCTTCCCGTCCTCCTCGCATAGACTTCCTGTTGGCCGTTACCCTGACGCACCCGAGGTCCGCGGACGCTTGCCTTCCCGCTAGGAGCCGAGGATTCCTGTACCGGCACCATCTACCGCCGGGCGCCGATGCGCGCCTTCCTTGATCCTGAGGGCGAGAGACGTCTTCTCGGAGCTCCGAGGGCGGACGCTTTCCTTCCCGCCTCGGAGTGTGTACGGGTGCTCTGAGGGCGGACGCTTTCCTACACGCCTCAGAGTAGAAGGTGGAGTCAGGACGAGGTCACCCCGCCTTGCACAGGTAACGAGTACAAGTCAGAGCCCCCCCCCCCCCGGCATTTTCGCGTTTGCCTTGACTCAAAGGGCAATGATGCTGAGAAACGCTGGGGCTTTCAAACTTCGTTAAGCCAATCCCTTGTGGATTACCTTCTGAGGGAAATAACAGTGTTTATTTATTGCGTTATATTGCTTGTTTATAGTGACTTGGAGAAAACATTTATTGGGGAACACTTGTTTACCGCTGGCTGTGGAGCTAACAGCCAGGCGGCTTGGTTTCAAAGTACAGGTATATAGTGTGGTCTCTTGGATCTGTATCTGGAGTAGGAGAGAAACAGACACGGATGGAGACGCCAGTACCTTCAAGACAACCCTGCCTGAGACACTGTGAGTGATCGAAGGGTTGTGTATATGGAGGTAACCTTAAACTAGACTCACACCTGGTAGTTGAATATCCTTCTGTCTTTTGTCCTTCTGCAGTACGCCGATAGAAGGAGCCTAGACCAGTCGCGTTACCCAGAAGGCTGCACTACCTACTGTACTGCCTCCTACATTTTCCCTTCCCTGTTCCCCGGAGTGCTATTTCCCATAGATGTGTCCCCTACACTGTGGGGGGTTGTGCCCTGGAGAATAGGGAGGCCTTTCTACTTGCTGTCGTCCCCGCTGGCTGTTGTGCTAAAGTTAGTGGCTTGTTCTTCTCTCTTGCGCTGCTGACAACCCTGACAGATTGTCAAGCCCAAGTTAGACGTCCAGCCTGGACGATGGAGACCAACGTGGTTTTGTCTTCACTGCTGGAGAGCCTCACGGCGATCCAGCAGGAAGTACAGACCTCCCGATTAGAAAACCAGGATCTAAAAGGAGAATTGAGTACCTTGCGTAGGGAGGTGGCAGGACTGTCACGAAGGGGCACTGGGGCGGGTTCCTATATTATAGAAGCTACCCTGCCGCCTCCAGGGCCTGTTGCCCCTCACCTTGCTACAGCTACTGCACACGTGGGTGGGTTCTTTACTGTCCGTCCTGTTCCTTCCGCGGCCTCTGATCATGCCCCTACGGTTCACGTAATCCAGAATACAGGGATCCCTCTGGCACCACCCGAGCGTTTCTATGGAGACCCAAAGAAATTCGAGACATTTCTCAACCAATGTAGACTCCACTTCTTGTGTAAAGCCGTTGTCTTCCAGAATGAGGCGGCGAAAACCGCTTTTATGATGTCCTACATGGGGGGAAACGCGGCCAGTTGGACCATACCCTTGATGGAGAGAAACGACCCAATGCTGCATTCGTTCCCGGACTTTTGTGTAGCAATGAGGAAATTGTTTGACCGAAAGTCGCACATGTTATCCCTGGACCGTGAATTGCTTAACCTCCGTCAAGGGTCCCAAGATTTACTGACGTACATAACCTCCTTTAACCGGCTAGTGGTCGAAACCGACTGGCCCCAAGAGAATAGAACAACGCTGTTTTATCAGGGGTTAAGAGGGGAGCTGAAAGACATCCTCGCGCAAGTGGTTCAATTGCCACAAACCTGCGAAGAGATGATCGATCTCACAGTCCAATTAGAACATCGGTTATTGGAAAGAAGAGGAGACAAAGGCAGAGGAGAACCCCGGGGTTGGTACCCCAAACCGAAACAAGTCATCGAAGACCACCCCAAGACAGTTGAGGGAACAGAGCCCATGCAAATCGGGGGCATCCAAGGGCCCCTTACCACAGAAGAAAGAGAAAAGAGACAAAAAATGAAATTGTGCCTTTATTGCGGGAAAGGAGGGCACTTCATCAGAGAATGTAGGGCCAGAGCTCAGCTCCCGGAACGTGTGGTTTCGCCACGGAGACAAGCCATCTTGGGAACCCAAGAGGCGGCGGAAAACTGAGCAGCCCAAGCCTGAAGGAGATCACTGGGTCGGGCGGACAACGTGCTAAGATCTCTACAATAATAGCCAACACGTTACAACCGGCGGTGGCTCATTTATGTGTAGGTGTATCATTGTGGGTGACCAAGGAAAACCCCAGGGAAGTAGATGCACTATTGGATTCGGGTGCTACAGGAAACTTCATGGACCAGGAGTATGCGTTAACCATCGGTGTCCCTTGGGAAATGAAGAAAAAACCTGAGTACGTGAAAGCGGTGGACGGATCAGCGCTGACCTCGGGACCAGTCACCTCGCATACGCTTCCTTTATTGATGCAAGCCAACAAAGAGCACTACGAATATATACAATTTGATCTTATTGATGCACCGCAATTTCGGCTCATCCTCGGCATGCCTTGGCTAACTCTACACGATCCTGTTGTTAGCTGGGCTGATCGCACCGTGACCCTGAACTCAAACTACTGTCTACAGAAGTGCAACCAACAGGCAGCACCTCTAGTAGTGACCGTGGACACTTAGGCCAGTCTCTTGGCCACTGCATGCTCACAAGAACCCTGCCGCGGTACCATCACCTTACCCGAGGAGTATGAAGAGTACAGGTCTCTCTTTGACAAACAGAAGGCTACGCGGCTTCCTCCTCACCGAGTATACGATTGTCGTATTGAACTCACGCCCGGAGCGGACATCCCATGCAGTAGGGTGTACGCTTTAACCGAACCCGAGACCTTGTACCTGAAGAACTATCTTGAGGAGAACCTGGCGTCCGGCTTTATCGCACCTTCCTCGTCACCGGCTTCTTCCCCTCTTTTTTTCATACCGAAGAAAGATTGTGACGAGCTCCAACCCTGTATTGACTATAGAGATATAAACAGCATAACTGTGAAGAACCGGTACCCCCTACCATTGATTCCGGTCCTTCTGGACCAACTTAAGGGAGCCCGTTACTTCACGAAGTTGGACCTCAGAGGCGCTTATCACCTGGTGAGGGTAAAAAGCGGGGATGAATGGAAGACCGCCTTCCGGACTAAGTCCGGACTTTTTGAATACAGGGTAATGCCCTTTGGGCTCTGCAACGCACCTGCGGCCTTCCAATACTTCATGGATGAAGTATTGAGGGGTTTGCTTGACACTACCTGCGTAGTTTACATAGATGACATCCTCATCTATTCATCCTGTCCCCGAGATCATGTGAATCACGTAAAAGAAGTCCTAAGCAGACTCCGTCAACATGAGTTGTATGCGAAATTGGAGAAATGCCTCTTCAACGTCCAGGAGGTAGCCTTTTTGGGGTACGTTATCAACGCCCAGGGCTTTCAAATGGAAACCGGCAAAATCGAGGCCATCACTCAGTGGAAATCCCCACAACATGTGAAATCTATACAGAGTTTTTTGGGTTTCGCTAACTATTATAGGAGATTTATCAAGGACTTCTCCAAGATAATACACCCCATCTCCTGTTTATTACGGAAGGGCACATCGTTCGTATGGAGAGACGAAGCTGAGCGTTCTTTCCAGTTGTTAAAATCAAGGTTCACTCAAGCTCCCATCCTTCGACATCCAGACACACATCTCCCTTTCATCGTAGAGACGGATGCCTCACAATACGCCTTGGGAGGAGTGCTGTCTCAACGACATCCTAAAACAGGGCAGATACACCCCGTGGCGTATTTCTCGAAAAAACTTACCCCAGTGAAGTTAATTACTCTATCACCGATAAGGAATTGCTGGCTATAAAAAGGGCTTGCGAAGAATGGAGACACTATCTTCTGGGAGCCCAGCACACCATCGAAATCTACACGGACCATCGCAATCTATTGTTCCTGAAGACTGCCAAGGCCCTTACCCCTCGCCAATTGCGTTGGACCCTTTTCTTCTCAGACTACGACTTCGTGATAAAGTACCGCCCGGGACCCCAAAACGGGAAGGTGGATGCCCTCTCTCGCAGTATGAACACAGAGGATGAACCACCGTCAGACACTCCGTTCATACTTAAGGAAAAGGTGTTTCAAGACCGGTCCATCGCTCTCCTAATTCCTAAAGACTTTGTGGAAGAAGTCAAGGCATCTACGGCTAGCATGGACGTGCAGACCTGGCTAGACGAGGGCCCCGACCATAGAACAGTTGAGAACGGGTTGCTATACTGTTACCACGCCTTGTACGTGCCCTTCCCCGACCTACAATTACAAGTCCTTAGGTGGGCACACGATTCCTTGTTGGGAGGGCACTTGGGAATCCACAAAACGATAGCCTGTGTAGAGCGCTCCTTCTGGTGGCCGTCTTTGAAGGCAGATATCCGGAACTACGTTCAGGGCTGTAGTGTGTGTGCACAAGGGAAATCTAAGCACTCCAAACCAACAGGACTGCTTCAACCGATACCTATCCCTCCTAGGCCCTGGCATACGGTGTCCATGGACTTTATAGTAGAGATGCCCCCCTACCAAGGATTCACGACGATTCTAGTGATAGTGGACCACTTAACAAAAATGGGACACTTTATACCGGTAAGAGGACTTCCCTCATCCTCCGAACTAGCCCTTCTCGTCCTGCAGCATGTAGTTAGAGCCCACGGACTACCCAGTGTTCTCATTACAGACCGTGGAACACAGTTCACCTCCCGGTTCTGGAAGGCCTTGTGCAAAACGATGGGGATAGAAGCTCGCCTTTCATCTAGCTACCACCCACAAACGGATGGAAAAACAGAGCGACTCAACCAGACGTTGGAGCAATACCTCCGGTGTTTTGCTCTCCAGAACACCACGGATTGGGTCACCTTGTTATGGATGGCGGAATTCGTGTATAACAACGCAGACCATGCAACATTGGGGTGTTCCCCCTTCTTTTGTCTAAACGGACACCACCCGAACATGCTCCCCGTCGAGTGGCCTGTTGCAACCAAACTCCCAAGCATACAAGAGCACCATGCACATCTTAGGGCAGTCCTAGTGGATGCTAAGCAACACCTCACAACAGCCCAGGCAGCGCAAAAACACTTCGCTGACAAAAAAAGGACCAAAGAGCCCGAATATCAGTTAGGGGACAAAGTTTGGCTAGCCACAAAAAACATACACCTAAAAGGGGTAGGCAAGTTAAAACCCAAATACATCGGTCCTTATAGCATCGAGGAGATTATCAACCCCGTCACCATGAAATTAACCTTACCTCCGGCATGGCACATACACCCTGTATTTCACGTATCCCTGCTCCAACCCTGTCCTGCACACATGAGATTACCTGACAGACCACCTCCCATAGAAGTAGATGGCCATGAAGAATATGAGGTCCAAAAACTGTTAGATTCCAGACTAGTGCGGGGAAGGGTACAGTACCTCGTTGAGTGGAAGGGGTATGGGGTAGAAGACAGGACATGGGAACCCTTGCAGAATCTCCACTGTCCGGACTTGTTAGAACTCTTTCATGCGGACAATCCAGGAAAGCCAGGCCGCCCGCCGAGTCGGCGGTCCTTGAGAGGGAGCTCTGTAACGGTTATAGGCTGTGTCCGGCATGGTCCGGGCCTCTCGCACCCCCGTAAGTCCACCTGCAGCCGTGGGCGATGGCGTAGGCAGTCAGGGCACCGACTGCACTACAACTCCCAGGAGGCAAAGGGGCCTGACGTACACCAACATGGCTCCCGTAGGATGCAACCCCTACTTAAGCACCGCCTCCGTAATGGGAGGGTGCTTGACAATCCTCCCCAGTGGCAAACGGCGAGGGGACGCTTCCCGTCCTCCTCGCATAGACTTCCTGTTGGCCGTTACCCTGACGCTCCCGAGGTCCGCGGACGCTTGCCTTCCCGCTAGGAGCCGAGGATTCCTGTACCGGCACCATCTACCGCCGGGCGCCGACGCGTGCCTTCCTTGATCCTGAGGGCGAGAGACGTCTTCTCGGGGCGCCGAGGGCGGACGCTTACCTTCCCGCCTCGGAGTGTGTAAAGGTGTTCTGAGGGCGGACGCTTTCCTACCCGCCTCAGAGTAGAAGGTGGAGTCAGGACGAGGTCACCCCGCCTTGCACAGGTAACGAGTACAAGTCAGAGCCCCCCCCGGCATTTCCGCGTTTGCCTTGACTCTGTAACGCCCTGAACGTCTCAGGATCGTTTAACAGACACGATAATGAGAACGCAACCACTTGTGAAGGTTTAGTTATTTTAATGAAGGCAAAAATAATACAAGGAATAAACAAAGGTTATAGTCACTGGAATCCTCCAGGCTAAGTACGTTACCAGCCCACAGCACGGATGGTCCTAACCGTCCTCTGCATATACGCCGATCCCGGCGTATGCCAACAGAGGGCAGAAATGAAATGGCCGACAATGCCAATCGGTAGGCTGCGAGGGGCACGAAGAGTGTTGGGGAGAATCGAGGAGTCAGGGAAACACCCAGCCGGGGTCTCTACCTGAAGGGAGCAGCCGCTCAACCTCTTCCTCAGACTGCACCGGGACGCGGAGTCACCTCCTGGTGATGCGTCACCGATACCCCAATCACAAGCAAAGAAGACTGAACCGAGAGCAGCCGCTCGATCGATCCTGTGGACTTCCGAGTCTGTAACGCGGCAAACACCTCCTGGTGTGCGTTACAGCTGGCAGTCCCTGTATCTCTGGTCGGGCTGGGAGTTACGACTCCAACCAGCAAAAGCGCCACTGCGCTTTGACTCAGCCGAGTCAAAAAGCAAGCTCAATGGTTATCCGGTAGAGCTTCCGGGTCCTTCACAGGTGACGATGGGGCAAGACACGGCCCAGGGAGTAACGACTCGACCTACCTCCGTTCTTGCCTTACTGGAGCACCACTCCGGAACACTGCTCTTCACTAAGCAGGTACGTCGGTGTAAACACAATATCCGACAGCGTTGTACCTCCCGGTTCCTCCCTTTATAGGGCGTGTTTTCCTTGAGTTATGTAACAGCTCTCCTGTTTACATAAGGGCGTGTTTTCCTTGAGTTATGTAACAGCTCTCCTGTTTACATAAGGGCGTGTTTTCCTTGAGTTATGTAACAGCTCTCCTGTTTACATAAGGGCGTGTTTTCCTTGAGTTATGTAACAGCTCTCCTGTTTACATAACCTCTCAACCGCTAAGCATCCTGGGAGATGTAGTCCGTTTTCGCTGGTTACCGTTTTCCTCCCCTCGCATGACAGGAATTCTTGACAGACTCAAAGGGCAATGATGCTGAGAAACGCTGGGGCTTTCAAACTTCGTTAAGCCAATCCCTTGTGGATTATCTTCTGAGGGAAATAACAGTGTTTATTTCTTGCGTTATATTGCTTGTTTATAGTGACTTGGAGAAAACATTTATTGGGGAACACTTGTTTACCGCTGGCTGTGGAGCTAACAGCCAGGCGGTTTGGTTTCAAAGTACAGGTATATAGTGTGGTCTCTTGGATCTGTATCTGGCGTAGGAGAGAAACAGACACGGATGGAGACGCCAGTACCTTCAAGACAACCCTGCCTGAGACACTGTGAGTGATCGAAGGGTTGTGTATATGGAGGTAACCTTAAACTAGACTCACACCTGGTAGTTGAATATCCTTCTGTCTTTTGTCCTTCTGCAGTACGCCGATAGAAGGAGCCTAGACCAGTCGCGTTACCCAGAAGGCTGCACTACCTACTGTACTGCCTCCTACATTTTCCCTTCCCTGTTCCCCGGAGTGCTATTTCCCATAGATGTGTCCCCTACACTGTGGGGGGTTGTGCCCTGGAGAATAGGGAGGCCTTTCTACTTGCTGTCGTCCCCGCTGGCTGTTGTGCTAAGGTTAGTGGCTTGTTCTTCTCTCTTGTGCTGCTGACAACCCTGACACCCAGCCTGACACCGGGCACAGTTCTCCTCGTCTCTCCGCTGCTTGTCTTCTTCCTCCCCCGCCTTCCCACAAATCATTGATGACCTGCGGCCGACGGAGGCATCATCTCAGCGATGCTGATGCCTCGTGGAGTTCACCGGATGGCCTTCGAGGTGCTGGGCTGAGGTTCACACCTCCTGACCGTCCCCCTGCCTCCGGGTTCGACTGCTGCTGCTTGCCCTACTTCCAGCCCTCCAGCTTCGTCTCCCGTAATATGACTGGGACGCGTGAATCTTGTTCTTTCCAAATTCGCCCGTGCAGCGACGGTGAGAATCATGGAACTGCGGTAAGGTGCCCTTGAGCTTGTCTTTACCTTCAAAGACTGGGAGGTGCGCCCTTCTGGTCCCCGCTGCTGCCTCCCTTTCTCTGGGATTGCTGCCTTGGCGCTCGAACAGTCTTCCCCGGACCTGCGGCATTCGGATCGATGACACTGCTGCCCCCGCAGCCCAGAACCTGTGCACCAGATGGCCCATTTGTGTTTCGGTAATCTCCAGCCCACCTTCCTCCTTTGATACTCTGGCTGCATCCCCTTCCAGCTCCACTCTGTGGAATCAGCTCTCTTGGTTTTGGACTTGGATTTATGTGTATCACGCCAGTTTGGAATTATTTCTATTGGTGCCCATGACCTGGATCCGCCATCTTAGCGACCTTTGTCCGTTCCTCTTTCCCGCGGGACTACATCTGCGTGACCTTCGAACGTTTCTCTTTTCCGCAGGACTGCGCCACGTTTTTGTCTGACTGACCTTTACCTCTAATCCCCCCCCCCCCCAGGTCTCCTACACTCCTCTCACCTATTACTGTCTCCGATTCCTGAGTTAATGCGATTGCTGGTCCTAATACCGGTTTATCTTTCACTTTCACTTTCCTGTCCTGATCTGCTTTCCTTACCCCTTTTTACTCCCCCCCCTTACCTTCTTAGCCCCTCAGGATGTTTTGTCTCTGTTACGCCATGCTCTAGTAATTTCATAGTACTGTGTAATTTTGTTTTATTATGTGTCTTTATTTGCTATTCTCTAGTAACTCGTGTTTTACTGTGTAACACATGTTTCATTTTTGTAACTTGCAACTCGCTGATCCTCAAGTAAAGAGCTCTGATACCTCCGGGTCTAGCTAGCGCTATATACAACTCTTCAAATAGGTGTAGGTGAGGGAGTCTAACTCCCTTGGGCCTTGTAGCACTCGTCCACGGTTTCGTGCCCTAGAATACCCCTCATAGAGCTTCGAGGTCCAGAAAAGCGGAGCCCAATGTAATGGGGATCTCTTCCCTGCGCTCGCAACAATGGTCTGGCACCTCAAGCCCAGTTAATGGGAGTTTCTTCTCCCTGGACACTGCCCCATGATCCAGAGCGGCGAGGGCCAGGGGAGTGGGTAGTAGCTTTCCCCTGGGCCTCACATCTATGGTCTAGTGCTGTGAGGCCCAGGGGGTGTATCCCACTCCACTATGTTCCCAGAACTGACTTGGGCCTCACATCAATGGTCTAGTGCTGCAAGTCTCAGAGGAGATGAGTCTCCATTCCTGGGCTACGTAGATATGATTTATCACTGTGAGTCCCAGGAGAAGGGGTCCCCATCCCCTGGAGCTGAGAGCCATGGTCTAGCACTTTGAGGCCATAGTAGGGTGGGCAATTTCCAATTTTCATTTTACAGAACACTTTGTGCCTTTTGAGACACATTGTGTTTGCAGAGACATCAGAGGGAGTTTCTTGCGGAGCAGAGGAACTGCAAGTCACATTGAAGATTTTTGGAACTTCATTCCAAATCTCTGCCCCTGACACAGACCATCTTAAAATAATGTGTCTGGAGACTGAGCTTATTGATTGTGATTGCTATTCATACTACATGTGATTTCTGATCCTGTTACCACATCATGGAGTAAGCCTTAAATACTCACTATTGAACATCTAGTGTGACAAGTTTAGAAAATGAACTCTGGTATTCAAATGGAATGAATTGCTTAAACTTTTAAACACCAGTAGTAAATATCAGTTGCTATCAGGCATACTGTCCAGGTAATAACCACTGCTATAGGAGCTTGTCTAGTGGATATGTTTTAGCCAGGGAACTGTGATATTTGACATCTAATCTCAGCTTTACCATTTCACCTAAATATGGTGGAAATAAACATTATAACTAGATTGAATTTTCCCTGGGAAGGGCACCACATTGGTCTTGTCATAGGAATCACTGACACTCCAGTTGTGGTCCAGTGGACTAGCTCGAAATGTGGAATGAGAAGCCACTTTTTAAAATTCCGGCCTCCCACCTGGACAAATAGTGTGCTCTTGGGCAATCACTTTTCTGAACGTATTGCTATGGTCCTTTTTTGGCAAGATTGGGAGTACTTTGATTCCATTTAAAAGCTGCTAGAAAGCATAGGATTATAACATGGACTCGGGGCCTGATGACGGCGGTCCATTGGACTGCCGTATTCATGGTGGCGGTACACCCGCTGTATTACGACTTTGGCAGTTGGACCGCCACAGGAAAGCTGCAACCGCCGGGATCCATTATCCCGCGGCGGTTGCACAGTGGTCAGAGGCTACAATATGCTGGCAATGACGCTGCGACACCGTCGAGCATATTACAAGTTGCCTCACTGCCATTCTTTTCATGGCATTGAGACTGCCATGAAAAGGGTGGTGATGAGGTAACAAAGGGGGCCCTAGCAGAGCCCCCTTGTGTCTCTGTGCATCAGGGTGTATGCATGGGGGCACATGTTGTGCCCCCCTGTATTTTTGCACCCCCGGTTCCTGCACAGGAAGGAATGCATGACATGGTGCATTCCTTCCTGTTCAGGAACGTACTGCGGCAGCCCCATGGTGGTGCCTTTCTCAGGTTTTCCTATGAGCCTTAGAGAGGCACCACCGTGGGGCCGCCACAGCATATCCACCCGCCAAGGATTACAGTCCTAAACCGGCGGGCGGTGGGGGGACGGCTGTGGCAGTCCTGCCGCGGAGCACTGGCGTAGCACTCCACAGGAGGACTGCCAAAGTCGCAATCAGGGCCTAAATATTGCCTGCCGGAAGAGAAGTGCCCAGTCACATGGTATATTCACATACATGCAAAACAGTGGTAAATGTATAGCAAGGGCCACTCAAACTATGCAATTGTACAGCTATGGTGGTTTCCCCATAAATATGGATTTGACGCATGTGCCACATAATCCATCATCTGCGGCATAATCTACAGATTTTAACTAAAAAAAATGTTTCTTGCTCAAATGGTTCAAACGTTACTATAAACACAGCAACACATGTTGCCATGCAATGAAAGACCCATTTCAAAGGTTCTCTGGTCACCTATTGTTGCTTATTATTATGTTTGGGTGTTAAACTGATAGTAATGAGGAGCAGCCTATGCACCGACCGTGTTACAAAGTGTAAAATGAAAAAATAATGAAGTAATACTATGACAAAACATACGGCATTACACTGCATACATTTTTTTGCCACATAATTGAGTAAACTCTGCCGCACAATATGGCTGTCCTCTGCTGCATAATTACAGTGGCCTTTGCACCAAGTAAACGTGTGTTACAGTCCTGGCTCTTTGAATGTAATCAACTGTTTGTTGCTGGGCAAATAATAACCTCCCTGTGCCTCCTTTAGTGGTTTAACATTGTGACAACACTGTGAAATAACCTTACAGAGCATACTCTCAGTAAAGGTCCTGGGAATAGGTTTCACACACTAATTTAAGGATGTTTGCATCTTAGTAGCTGAAGGCTCTACTTGTTGAGACATCAAAATTACCAATCACAAAACAACCTGGCGGGTACTTGGCCCACCTACATAAGTGAGGTACCATTTTTATCAGGAGACCTGGGAAAGTGCTGGGTGGTGGGAAATTTGTGTCAGCCCGGTGATCCCACCACTTTCCTACACAGAAACGCGAGAAAAATGTGATTTTTCTCAGCTAAATTTGAGGTTTACAGGGGATTCTGGGTAGGAAAACATAGGGGAGTCCATGCAAGCCATCCTTCCATGGACTTTCCCGGGTGTCTAGTTTTCAGAAATGTCTAGGTTTGGTAGTTTTCCCTAGATGGCCGCTGAGCCCGGGGCCATAAACACAGGTGACCCCCCTTGCAAAAACAGGTCATTGTGTGATAGGTAATTTTGGTGTCTCCACAATAGGTTTTGGGCACTTGCCTATTGATGGTACTTCACCCAACCACACAAGTCATGTACCATTTTTATCGGGTGACCTGGGGGAACATTGGGGGGTAGGAAATTTGTGTCAACCCGGCAATATCACACAGAAATGTGAGAAAAATGTGATTTTTATCAGCTAAATTTGAGGTTTACTGGGGATTCTGGGTAGTAAAACATTGGGGGTCCATGCAAGCCATACCTCCCTAGACTCCCCGGTGTCTAGTTTTCAGAAATGTCTGGGTTTGGTAGGCTTCCCTATATGGCCACGGGGCCCGGGGCAAAGAAACCCAGGTGACCGCCCCTTGCAAAACCATGTTGTTTTGTGATTGCTAATTTTGATGTCTCCATAATACGTTTTGGACCCTTACCTGTCGCGGGTACTTGGCCCACCCACACAAGTGAGGTACTATCTTTATCGGGAGACCTGGTGGAACGCTGAGTTGTGGTAAATTTTTGTCAGCCCGGTGATCCCACAACTTTCCTATACAGAAACGTGAGAAAAATTTGATTTTTTTTTCAGCTGGTTATTAGGTTTACAGAGAATTCTGGGCAAGAAAATGTTGGGGGGGTCCACAGAATCCATATTTCCTTGGACTCCCCAGGGTGTCTAGTTTTCAGAAATGTCTGGGTTTGGTAGGTTTCCCTAGCTGGCCTCCGAGCTCGGTGCCAAAAACCCAGGTGACCCCCCCACGCAAAACCAGGTTGTTTTGTGATAGATCATTTTGATGTCTCCACAATACGTGTTGGGCCCTTGCCTGTCTCAGGTCTTTGGCGCACCCACACAAGTGAGGAACCATTTTTATCAGAAGACCTGGGGGAATGCTGGGTGGTAGCAAAAATTTGATTTTTCTCATACCAGACGATTATGACACCGTAATGCAAGGAAAATGTGTAGCCAGAGTCACATTTTGAAGTTTGCATGGCATTGTGAGTAAAACAAGTTGTTGGGCACAACACCCAGTACTCTCTATTTTTTTTTAGTTTAAAAAAATATCTAAAGTTGTTAGATTTTCCCTAGAGACAAACCACACCTTGGCACAGAAAGGCAGACAAGATAACTATTACTGCCTATCCATCTGTTCCTCAGGTACGCACACATATTGGTTGGATTTGACACAAGTGTGAGTAATAGGTTCAAAATGTATATTTTATAAACAAAAGATTTCATAAAAAGGAAATGCACTGTCAATAATTAAAAGGTTAAAAACCTGAACCAATGACTCACACCTCATGAGCTGTAACCCACGTCAAGGCACCAACCTCTTTACAGGCCATTCACACAACTTTCATACTTGACACACACGTTCACACCACCAGCTGCGGGCCCAGCACCTTACAACACTCACATCAACAGACAATGTACACCCTGGCAGAGAAAGACAGGAAAGACAAATATTACTTCAAAACAAACTATTTCTTTAGTGCACACACATACTGGTTAGATGTGGCAAGAGGGTGACTGAAGGTTCAAAGTGTAAAGTTTTAATAACAAGAGATTTCCCAATAAGGAAATGCACTGTTAATAATTAAAAGGTTAAAAACCTGAACCAATGGCTCACAGCTTGTAAGCTGTAATGCCACAGCAAGGCACCAACCTCTTTACAGGCCATTCACACACCTTTCATACTTGACACACTCGTTCACACCACCGGCTGCTGGCCCAGCACATTAAAACACTCACATCAACAGACAATGTAGATACAATGTACACCCTGGCAGAGAAAGACAGAAAAGACAAATATTACTTCAAAATGAACTATTCCTTAAGTACACACACACATACTGGTTGGATTTGGCACGAGGGTGAGTGAAGGTTCATAGCGTAACATTTTATTAACAAGAGATTTGACAAAAAAGAAATGCTCTGTTAATAATTAAAAGGATAAAAACCTGAAAAAATGACTTACAACTCGTGAGCTGTAAAGCCACGGCAAAGCACCAACCTCTTACAGACCATTCACACACCTTTCATGTATGACACACACAAGATGAGTCACATCGCCAGCCGCGGGCCCAGCACATTACAACATTCACATCAACAGACAGCGCCATTCAAGGGCCCATGAGTTTCATACGCTCACATGACTGACACAGCAATTACACCGTCTAGCAGTTAACGTAGTGTGTGCATTGGTGCTTGGCTAGCAGTGTGTGTAATGACCAGCAGCAAGTCACTACTCACATGCCACCAGCCAAACACCAGTCCACGCACACTGACAGCCAAGCCCTAGTCTAAGCACACTGCCAGTCAAGCCCCACTCCCTGCACACCACCAACCAAACGCCAGTCCACACACACCGTCAGCCAAGCCCCGTCCACGCACACCACCAGCAAAAGGCCAGTCTACGCACACTACCAGCCCAGCGCAAACCCAGGCACACTTCCAGCCAAGCACCAGTCCACGCATATCACCAGCCGAGTGCCAGTCCATGTACACCGCCAGCCAAATGCAAGTCCATGCACACCGCCAGCCAAGCTTCAGTCCACGCACACCGCCAGCCAAGCACCAGTCCATGCGCGCCAGTCCATGCACACTGCCATGCCAAACGCCAACCACGCAGACTGTCAAGAATTTTTTTTTTTTTTAACATGAACAAAAAAACAAACCCATTGGAAATAGATACAAAAGTATAGATACAAACACAACACCGGTAACTTAACACATCATTCTAATGTCAACCGAGAAACAGAAGTACAAATATAAAACAATACAGACCAGGCAGTTCAATATTAGACTCATGGTTGCGCCGAAAAATTATTTTGAGTGTGATATACTCTGAAACATGTGTGCACACACAGCCCAGGATTAGAAGGACAATCAGCACAGTGCATATGACTCTCCTTCCGCATACCTTTTCGCAAACAGACTCTACATCTCTTACAGGGATTGTTTTTTGGGGGCATGGGAGAAATTAAATCAGGAAAGTGGCAATCGTTCAATCTAACCACATCCTCTACCACTCCAACTCTAGGAAAACTTGCCTGCTCCACTACTACAAGGCTGCCTATCACAGACTCCGTAACTGAACAAAAGTCATTCTTGACGCTGGAGAACACTCCTTGAACACAACAAAAGCATTTAAAGTTGCTAAGTTGAAGAGATGGATGGCCAACTTCTTTTACCAAATGTAAGCCTTACAAACAGCAGTGTAAGGTTCCAACCTCTGATCTACTCTATCTACACCACCCATATGCTTATTGTAGTCTACAATGCACACGTTTGCGCACTTCAGCGACCTGACCCCAAACAGTCACTGGTGAAGGAATTTCATCACAATGGTAGTCAGCATTTAGACATCTCTCCTGTCTACAAATTTCACAGCTAGCGGTTCATCACTATGAAAGGCACTACACTGTCCCCTCTCAAGCTTTTTGCAAACAACCTCTTTTGGGTAACCTTTACGGTTAGAGCAGATTGTGCCACAAGCAAGAGTGTCCGCTTTGAACAATTCCTTAAACAATTGCACAGCAGTGTAGAAGTTATCTAGGTACAAATGGTGACCTTTGTTAAAAAGTCCTCTACCAAGATCCCACAGATTTTCTCTGAAACTCCTAAAGTGGACGGACAACCAAGGGGGGCAAAAGTGGAATCCCTACCAGTGTACACCCGGAAATTATAGACGTATTATGTTCTACTCTCAGACAACATATACATCTTAATTCCATAGCATGCCCTCTTGCTAAGAATGTACTGCCTAAAAAACAAACAGCCCTTGACAACAACAAAAGAGTAATCAACAGCTATTACTTTCCCTGGAGTATAGATCTCTGAAAATCGATCTACAAAGTGATCAAGGACAGCCCAAATCTTAAAAAGACAGTCACCGTCAGGGTGATCTCGTGGCAATGCCGTAGCATTATCAACAAAATGTAGCATTTGAAGCAAAAGTAAATACCAATCACAACTTATAATTGCAGGAAATATGACCGTTGTCATAAAGGGACTGGTAGACCAGTATAAAAACAGGGACGGCTTCCTTATCAAGACCATCAAAAAAGTTAAACCCATATACTTCTTCATCTCATCCAGATTTGTGGAAGTCCACCAGGTAGCTTTAGAGCGGCACTGTTGTCCCTCAAATACTGTTTAGCATTGAAATTAGTCTGCTCAACAAACTCAGCCAAAAACACATGATCCACAAACAACTGAAAACTGTATAGGCAAAAGATTTTTCACAATTCACTCTACACCCCCCATCACCACTAAAGGCAGGTTACACCGGCTGCACCATGTTATGATCAACCCAGAGTACAGCATTTCCAATGGGAAGCCTTGGAGCCCCAGGCTGCAACCCAGATGCCTCTTGCTGCACCACCGACACATCAGTGTCCTCCTCTAAAACAGGCACTTCATCCGCACTGAGAGTAACTTCATCCGCACTGAGAATAGCTTCATCAGATGATTCCTCGTGGACAGAAAACTCACAGCCAGAATCTTGCACTTCCTCCTCTGCCTCAAATGCACTGTCAGTCTCATAATCATGGTCAGAGGAAGATTCAAAAAGCATACCAACCACCTGCTGAGCAGTAATCCTGCGACAATCCATAATCCTTACTAATAAAGGTAACTTGACAAATAAGTCAACAACAACAAAAACTTTGTAAAATAAGTAATAAACAAAATGTTTGTTTATCACAAAGATCGATGTACTCCAAAACAATACTACTCACTTGCCAGAAACAGCTAGACTCACCACCACCTACTCTGCACAGACACACCAAAGACCAACAATATACCACTAAAAAGAAAAAGAAATGAAAATTACACGAGAAAATGCAGTACAGATCGTGCTTAAATCCAAAAAGAATCTCACACTCGGAACATAAGCTAAATATGCTGCTATTATGACACCACTTAAAACAAATGTATTGAAGCATTACTTTAAGACTCATTTGGAGTAAACACAACAAAAAAACTTTCTTACCAAACACATGCGACTAAGCATACTGCAGATCAACCACAGTTGAAACCGCAAACAGGAATCAAGAGCTTTACACTAGAATAAAAAGGAGAAATAAAACATTACAATCACATATGCACATAATGCACCAGTCCACACACAAACAACCAGCCAAGCTGGGGGCAGATGAGGCTAAAAATAAAGCCAAAACATTCACTCCCTACAGGGGCCTACCCCCAAAACCAACAACTTAGTAAAACCAACATCTCTGGTGTCTAGTGGCTTCTGCACCCCTTGGGGGCAAGCGGGCCTAAAAGCATAAGGCCGATCTGCCCCCAAGGGGGCCAGAAATAGCCAAAAAACAAACCCCCCAATAAAGGGGAGCGACCCTTGCCCAAGGGGCCACTCCCCAACATCGCCAAAATTAATCTACAACAAAATCACTGGTTTACTATACGTTAGGTGGTGAGTTATAGGTAAATGGCACCCAAGGAGGTCCGCATGTATTTTTCTACGGTCAGATGAAATCAGGGTGCAGTGCAATGGGGCAGGGAAAGACCACCCATTTCCCTAAAATGTGGTCAAATGACCACGAACAAGTTACACCTATAAACCCATGCACAAGCTGAAGTCATAAGCAAAAATACAGTGTAAAATACAACAGATCATCTTCTTCTGTGTCTGGGATGGTGTAGTTAAGCATCCCAGTCTTTCAATCCTAGCCTACATGTGTTTCGTCGCTCACAGGGATGAACCAGTGACTTCTTCAGAGCTGTTCTGTCAATAATCGAAACCCTAGGTCCCTGTGATAATTCCAACTCGGAATTGAAGATTAAAATCCAAAGTTTCCCTAGATATCCTAGGCTGAACATGGTTAGGGAATAAGCACCAAAGTATCCTGGTGCTCCCAAGAATAACGGAGGTGGCAAAGTGCCCCGTCCCAGCACGGTTATCGTTTGTGATGTCTCTCTTCCAGCTCATGAGTATGTAAATCACTGGTGTCTAGTGGCTTCTCCCGTCTTGGGGGCAGATGGGCCTGAAAACATAAGGCCGATCTGCCCCCAAGGGGGGCAGAAACGGTCATAATAATTACCCCAATAAAGGGGAATGACCCTTGCTCAAGGGGCCACTCCCCAACATCACCGAAATTAATCTAAAAGAAAATCCCTGGTGTCTAGTGGCTTCTGCCCCCCCTTGGGGGCAGATGGGCCTGAAAACATAAGGCTGATCTGCCCCCAAGAAGGGCAGAAACGGCCAAAATAATTACCCCAATAAAGGGGAGCGACCTTTGCCCAAGGGGCCACTCCCCAATATCGCTGAAATTAATCTAAAAGAAAATCCCTGGTGTCTAGTGGCTTCTGCCCCTCCCCATTGGGGGCAGATGGGCCTGAAAACATAAGGCCGATCTGCCCCCAAGGGCGGCAGAAAAGGCCAAAATAATTACCACAAAAAAGGGGAGTGACCCTGGCTCAAGGGGCCACTCCCCAACATCCCTAGTAGCCTAGTGGCTACAAACAAAACGCAAACCGATCTGCCCCCAAGGGACCCAGAAACAGCCAACAGAAATGGTCCACAAAGGGGAGCGACCCTTCCTCAGGGGGCCGCTCCCTGCACAATAAAATTGATCCCCCAAAAAAATCCCTTGCGTCTATGGGGCATTCCTGCTGCACGATCGTGCCCCATGCTTGATCGTGCAGCATGAATGCTCCAAGAAGGGAGTACCCTTTCCTTTCCCCCGCTGCCTCTTCAGTTGAAACCTCCCCAGGCAGAAACTCACCTTCTCCCTCCGATGAGCTGGAAGCAAATGGCTTCCAGCACGCCTGGTAACCTCTAATGACGTTGGCGCGCGGTACCCGCTGACGTCATTAGATGACGTGGAGGGCGGGGGCAGTGGAAAGGCTTCCGCTGCCATCCCTGGTGTGGGCAACTGGAAGGCAGCCCACACAGGGGGATTGACAGCGCTTACCCCGTGGATGGGTGCTAGGACAGCCAGGAACCGTTTGACGCACACGCCCACTGTGTCGTTGGACGGCTCCCGGCCATCTGTCGCACTTGAAGGGTTAAGGTATATTGAGAGGCCACCAGAGGGCCTTCCAAATATGTTATTTTTGTTTGCGGGATGATGGATTTCGAGGAAGCATGGTATGATTGTTAGACCAGGTTTCCTGTAAACAAAGTAGGTCGTAGGTTGCGATCAGAGATCTTGTGAGGGGCAATTTGAGTATTCTAGACAATTTGGCTACATTCCATTAGAGTATCTTTAGATCTGTATTGAAGTCAGCAGATTGTTTACTGATGCTAGGAGCAATTATTTTGGTTGCAAAATAGGGTAGGAGCTAACTAGCTCCAGTCAGAATTGCTGTTTCCTTCCCCATGTTCTATGGCGACTTTTCTAATTGGGCCCCCTGTGTTTATATATTGTCGTTTACACAGAGTTAGGGTGGTTTGTGAGTGCCCTACACCCCTTAAAACTCTGTAAGTAGTTGTGTGTGAGGTATGTCACTCTTTTTTGGAGCTTCAAAGGAAACCGACATTTGGGTGTCATGAGTCTTGGGATCGCTATACCCCAGTCTTTAAAGATGGTTTTAGTGCTCATGATTATTTCTGCAAGTGCATGTGATTTCAATGTGATAGCGTGGACTTTCTTCTCTTAGTGCGCTCCGGTAGCACTTTAAATTCTATACTCAAAATATCCTTTTTTTAAGTCAGGTTTGGGATAACTTTAAAGAGGCGTAGTAGGGTAGAGCGGTTAAGGCTGTTGTGATTACGCTCTGGACCGTATTGTGGTGTTAATACCAATTTGGTAGAGCTAGGTTCATTACCGGTTACACTGTATTGCATATTGGTGCATGTTTAGGTTGCTGTTGCCTTTTCATTTAAGGGGGTGCTGGGAGACGAGGCCCAGCACAGTTGACTGTCACTATCCTGTTTTATTGAAAGGACGGTATGGCTACCATCGACTGGTGCAATGCTTACAGGCTCATCATTTTATTTGCACCCCAGTGTTGCTATCTGGCTGTAGTCCTAAACATTTGCTGGGATTGGCGAGTTCGGTGGTAACTGGTAGTGTAGGCACTGGATGAACGGACTGAAAGGAGGGTACTGTTGATGGACGGACTTTGGTCATTCGGGGGGTGGTCCTGCTCCATGATCGGCTGAGGGGAGACCAAGAGCCAAGGTAGCAGGAAGTTGGATTGTTTCCTGGGGGTCTACAGTTTTCATTCCTATTCCACTTGACTTAAAGAGGGGATACACGTTATTGGCCTCCCTGAATTCTTGGCCTATTTGTTCAAGTGGTGGTTGTTCATATGCTCTTTGGCTGCTTTGTTTTTGGCCTTTTTTAGATGTATTTTAGATCTTTTGGAGAGTACCCTTGTCCAACGGTCTTCCTTCTGTTTCGCAGTGTCCTCGTTGGTGTTTGGAGAGATTTTTTGCACTGTTGAATTTTTGAGAGATGTGGGGCCATAAATGTTTGTGTGCGACCGACCTGGGGGTGTCCGAGTAGTGATTTAGTGGCTCCTGTGTTGATGCAGGGAGCGAAAGAGAAGGGTTTGGCGATGGAGCTGCCTGGCCCCCTGTCTTAGTGGTTATAATAGCTATTTTCTCTACTGGTTGACTTGCCGGGACGAGTCTTGATTGGTTATATTTGGTCTGACAATAGGCTTACTGAGACCAATGTTGGGGGAGGTGTCTTTGTGCCCAGGTGGTTGTCGAGGTGAGGAAATGCAATTTTCCACTCTGAGGTCATAGATGTTAGTACCTGCAGTAAAGTGCATACTTTTTCTGCTATATTACGGCAGTCACATGAGGATTTTTCTTTACCAGTGCGGCTTGCGTGTTGCTCGTTTTGCTCCATGCTAGTGAATTTGGCCTCCATTTTGGCATAGACGTGGCTAGAGCTTGGATCAGCTCTAGTTGTAATTCTAGTTTCTCTGACTGCCATGTAAGAGCATTTACTGTGGCCACCAGAGACATGTTAATTGTGGGCAGTAACTCATGTTGCTATTTGGGGGATTGATGCATTGGTGAGACTGTCCTATGGTAAATGATCTTCCCATTAGGGGCTGTGATCCTGAGCCAGGGTTTGCTGAATTTCGCACTGTAGCAGTACGGTGGCATTGTTTTTTATCTGGTTGTGATCCTGGGAACAGGGTGTCACGTACTTAGGTTTGTGGGAGATTTTTGGATCCCTTGCGGTTCCGGTTGGCTCTATTAAGGTGAGGAAGCAAAAGACACACAATTGATGGATAGAATGCAGAACAAATCAAAACATTCACCCTCAGTCAAGAGATCTAGGTTAAACCCATCATTCTTTTACTCACCATGACACCCCAGTTTAGACCTGGCCATATGCAAGTCTTGACCCTGTGTCTCATGGGAACAGTCCAGCCCGAACTGCTAAGCCAGGTCCTCCCTGGACCGAAAACAAGCATCCTAGGACCGGTTTCGGGGTTTCACCCCTCTTCAGCCAGGATAGGCAATGGCCCTCCTCCTGCATATGAGTGCAACCTTCCTGCAGGATGCTATGACCTCCAAAAAAAAAGAAAATCTAAATCATTCACTCTTCTATCCCGCCACTATTGTCAGACTAACATTTCTACTTCTCAAATTTCATATTTCACTATACTAATTCACCACTAATCTTTTATGGGTTACATAGCAGCGTCCTACTCGACGAAAAAAGACTTCAACACCTCATTAGGGGTAGCAAGCACTATATAAATGCAAACTTTTCCCCCTCTTCTATCCCTCCGCTATCCTACTCAATCCAAACAACTGACTAATATTCACCACTCAAATTACTTTCACATTTCACTATATTAATTCACCACTAATCCTTTATGGATTCGCCGAAAAAGCGATTCAACACTCCATCAGGGGTAACAAGCGCTATTTATATAAGCAAACTTTTGTCCCTCTTCTATCCCTCTGCTACCCTTTTCAATCCAAATAACTGTCTAACATATCCACCACTCAAATTACTTTCATATTTCACTATACTAATTCATCACTAATCCTTTATGGGTTCCGAAGTAGCGGGATACTCGCCGACAAAGCGCTTCGACGCCTTGTCAGGGGGTAATAAGCGCTATATAAATGCAAACGTTTTTTCCCTCTTCTATACCTCTGCTATCCTTCTCAACCCAAATAACTGATTAATATCCACCACTCAAATTACTTTCATATTTCACTATACTAATTCACCACGAATCCTTCTGGGTTCTGGAGTAGCGTGCTACTCGCCAAAAAAGTGCCTTAACACCCCATTAGGGGTAACAAGTGCTATATAAATGCAAACCATTTCCCCCTCTTCTATCCCTCCGCTATCCTTCTCATCCAAATACCTGACCAATACCCATCAATCAAATTACTTTCATATTTCACTATACTAATTCACCACTAATACTTTATGGGTTGGGGAGTAGCGTTCTAATCACCCAAAAAAAAAACGCTTCAACACCCCAAGCGCTATATAAATGCAAACCTTTTTCCCTCTTCTATCCCTCCGATATCCTTCTGAATCCAAATAACTAACTAACCTATCCACCACTCAAATTACTTTCATATTTCACTATACTAAATCAACACTAATCCTTTATGCATTCCGGAGTAGCATGCTACTTGCCGAAAAAGCTCTTCAATGCCTCGTCAGGGGAAGTAAGCGCTATATAAATGCAATTTCAATTACAAATATGGATTTGAGCAGTGGTTATAAGTACGGCTTCAGATGCTTTAAGGAGCTATGCTGGTCTTAATGCTGTAAGACTTCCACCTGTAATGCTTCAATACTGTAACCAGATATGGTACCTTCTGAGTTTGATGTAAGATTAAGTTCGGCAAGGACACTGTCTGAAGGGCTTACAGAGGAAATTTTGATTATGGAAGTCGCCGCTTTTTGATCCTTCAGATTGACTGTCAATGCGTTGTTTTTTTATTTATTGGACTTGGGTGAGGTTTCTATCTTTTACTTCTTGTTTATTGCGTTGCCTGTAGCAGCAGGGGTTTGTGCTGGGTATATATTAGGAGGAAGAGTTGGTGGTATTCTTTTACTGAAGAAGTCATCGATCAGTACTTTCTTGCCAGTTGGGGCTTTCCTGTAGCTCAGCTTGGGCTTGTTGTAGAAATTGCCGTTGAGCTGCCAGAGGGCTTCATAGTAGTGTATCCTGGTTGCCTATGATCCCTGCTGCCGTTTTGGCTTCACGCGCTTACAGTGCTTGCAAGATGGGGGACCTCACGAGCAGGGCTAGAAATTGGTCCTCCGAGATGTGGGTGAGTGAGCTGCAGGTCCGGAAATCAGCTTTGCAGCTGTAGTTCTTGGTTGATTGTTCAAGTGGGGGTGAGTCCGCTTTCTGTTGATCAATGCTTTCGCACGACACTGGCAAAATAATCTGTGGGACAGTTTCCACCCCAAAAGGAATGGAGTTTGTGGTCTATTTGAACTTTTAGTTAGGGTCTTTCTGGTCCTCTACACATACCGGCACTCAAAATTGGGCTGAGTGCTGTTGGTAACATCTGATAGGGTCGCACTGGTTGAGAGACGCGGATATGTATTTTATTTTTTAAAAATTGGGTCCCTGTGGCCTCGACAATTCTTTTGTTTTTGTGGAGAGAGTCTGTTAATAATTATGGTTTTGATTGAATAGGTGATCAGGCTTGCTGTGCTGGTTGGGCCAAAAATGTATTCTTTACTGCTCTTTTGGGCTATGGTATGGTGATGGCTGATTTTTTTTTAATAGCGGTTTTAGGCTGCTTATTTTGTAAATTTGTGCCTGGGCTTTCGGTTGCTGGGGCTAAGGCGGGATGATGGCAGGCGATTTATAATGGCCTTTAGAGTGCTTGAGGTGTGGACTTGTGCCCAGTCTTCAAGTTGCTGGGTTTCAGGTCACTGGATCACGAAACTGCGGGGTTGAGTGGGGTGAGTGAGGCACACCGTCTTCTGCAAGCCCCACCCAGCACTAGCCGAGCAGCTTTGGCAAGGAAGGGCGGGGCACACGCTTTGCAGCAGCCGACTACAGCTGCCATGCTCGCCCCCTGGTTGTGAGTACAGGCTTGGCGAAGAGAGCAGGGGGACCACAAGGGCCATTGTCGAATAGATTGAGAGGCAGGGCGGCACCGACTAAGTGGAGAGGGCAGGGGCAGTAAGTCTGGAGTGCGGAACACCACAGAGAGGCACCTACGAAAGGTCGTGGGGTGGGTGGCGACTCTCCCTCAGCCCCCTTCCCCTGTTTTGACAGGGGCTGACGTACCTGCCCTTGTTGTGCCAAACTCCACTGCATGGCCACGGTCTCGCTCCCCCACATTGCTGCTCTATGCCGCCTAGTCTCCGCCTTGCCTTCCCCTCTGCTCCGAGCAGCAACGATGTGGCCGGACCTACACAACACCAGTAAAGCCGCCAGTAACCCGGAACACCCCAGGAGTCGCCTGTCTTGCTATAAACAGAGTGTAACAATCATAAGACAAGCATTTGCAATGCAATAGATCTCGCAGTTGCGATAGTTTCAGCTATTGGCATTGTAAATGACAATGCTTTTTATTTATGCGTTTGAAAACCTGCAAGCTGTGCGTAAACAAGCACTTTGTACTAATAGTCTTTGTTTACAAGAAGCAAGGCCGGCAGTCTCTTTTACTGCCAGCCTTGCTTCTCGTAAGCAAGGACTATACATACAAAATGTGTGTTTATGCACCGCTTGCAGTGTTTTAAAACAAATTAATAAATACGGTTCATCGGAGCATACATTTATTGGTCAAACGCTGGGTATGAAACACCCAGGAAGGAAAATGTATTGACTGAGGTACAGAATACTCCCTCTTGCCAGAGAAGGGCAGTGAACTGAGGGAAGAAAAGAGCGCCAAAGTTAAGAAAGGAAAAACTAAAATATTGAGTAGAAATTGAAGAAATTACAGAGTATTGAAGAGGAGCGAGAACAGAAGTGGGATTGTGAAAGGTGGACCAAAGAGTAAAGAAGCAGAGGGAGGCTAAAAAGAATGACAATGTAAAGTGGAAGAGGAGTGAGGAGCGAAAGGAGGTAGAGTTGGAAAGATGTGGAGAGCAGAAGATATTAGGGCAGAGAGGGGCGGATGGAAAGAGTATTATAGAGGACAGATGCAACGGTCAGAATTGAAATGGACAGGGAGCTAGTAAGAAGCAAACGGTAAAGACCGTGAGCGAAAGAAGAGAGGATGTTAAACTAAGCAAGAGTTCGAAGTTCGTCCTCAGCACGGTTTAATTAGAGAACGTTTAGGCAGTAGTAGTGATTGTCTTGGTTCCCTGCTTCACCCCGTTTAACCACCTGCCCCCTCCGATCCGCACTGCTTGAGCTACACTGCCGCTCCCCCCCTCTCCTGTGCACTCACTCCTGCCAGCTCTTGGGCACGAGCCTGTTTGCCAGATGAGTGTTTATCCTCTCTCTGAATGCGTATAAGGTCCCAAAGGTGAGACCGATTGCATCGTTGACGTCTGTAAAACAAAGCGAGGGGGCGGCGAAGGGGCTTATTCTAGGACAAGTGAGGCGGTGGAGGGACTGATTCACTGACATAGTTTGCAAACTCTAACCCCTGCGTCGTATGAAGGAACCTGAAGCCGCTGTGATCCTCGCCTATCCAGCAGCCGCTGCTCTGAAGAGTTTATTAACTTGTTCTAGCTCACGCCTGGCAAGGAGGGAGGCCGGGTTTGAAAGGTGTCTGCACTTTGAACGGAACCTTTGAAGAAAAGAGATGTTTCACAATGTATGCGTTGTGTTTACCAACGTGACAGCAGAAACAACACAACACAACAATGAGAGCGGGGTGGGGAACAGAGGGGGAAAGTGAGTATGTGCCAGAGGGGCAGAGATAGGGAGGGGGTAGAGAGAGGCAGAGGGGAAAAGGGCGAGAAAGAGAGTCGGAGGGAGAGACAGATATGGGGGGAGAGCAAGAAAGGAGACAGATGTGAGAGATTGAGAGAGAAAGGGGCAGACAATGTATGTGAGGAGAACAACGAGACATAAAGAAGCAAGGAGAGAAGAAGAGAGTGCGAGGGAGAAGGAGAGAACAGAGCGCGAGAGAAAGAGCGAGAGACCTAAATAGAGAAGCAGGCAGAAAGTGAGAGCGTGAGAGACAGACAGAAAGGAAGAAAGAGCAAGAGAGAGAGAGAGATGGGTGGAAAGAGAGAGAGGGGGAGAGAGGCAGATAGAAAAGAGATGCTTGTGGGGTAAGGAGGAACATAGCGGGAACTGAAAGTGCCTTCCAGACTCCACATCCTTGCTGCGGAAGTCCTCTCGGTACATTTGACAGACCACACCGCTTTCTCTAGCCCAAAATGGCGCTGAATTCAAGATTATGTCAAAGCATGTACTTACACATGGTATCTACCCTTAAACATCCATCCACCAGGGTGGTGCACGCGCCTCGCCTTGCTGTTTGTGCCCCGGTGGCTAGCTTCCAACCAGAGACAGGCTGTGACCCCACTGCCTTGGTACATGGTCTGCAGGGGTCTCCAACCGGTCGATCTTCCGTGAGGACAGCAGCTCTGGGAACGATTCCAGCTGGCCTTGGACAAGGATAAAGCACAATGGACATTGTCCAGTCTGCGGTGGCTCTGCTAAGATATCAAGGAAGAACATTTACGAAAGTAACATTTGCAAACTCGAGTTTCCTTCTTCCGTCTTTTTATTTTTGTGATTTTTCCTGAGCGGAGGTTTTCTAAATGTAACCGAAAGACTTCCTTTCTTGTTTGCTCTGGTCAGTGGCTCAACGGATATCTAATTTTTATTTGTAACTTTTGTTCGCAACATACCCTATAAATATGTTAGACTAGAGAGGGTCCATGTTCGTTCGTTCGTTCATTCTTTCTTTCCTGGTGATCATCGCGTTTGGATGCTACCCATGCTGAGGACGGCAGCTCGAGAGACTTTACCGAGAGACCTGTCCTGACCCTTTTAGCTAGAATAGGTAACTATGAGAATGACGATTTTGCTAATGATTGACTTTTCATTTGAATTAATTTAGATAAACAAGCATTGTTTGAATTTCAGTGTCGGGTGTTTATTCCTTGTCAATTATTGAGTACCAAATGTATTTCCTATGTTTAAAATCATGACTCAGGACAGTAATTTTATGGTCTCATTGACCTCATTGTAGATGCAGATTGGTTCTCCTATATTCGGTGTGGATAGAGTAATAGTGTGAATTTAGTGTGATGGGCCCTAGCGTATGATGTGTGTTTGTGCGTGTGACTGTAGATTTACTCTGTCCGTGGAAGCAGGGAGATTTTGTATGCGCCGATCTGCAGCAGTTTCCTGGTAGCAGAGGATGGTTGGGATATGTACTAATACTATATGTTGAAGTCGTCGTGTTGGGTTTTATGTAGTGCTTCTGGAACTTGGGAGCTGGTGACAGTTCTGTAGTAGGGCAGAGGGAAGATTGTGCTGCTCTCGGGAAAAACGGGATTGTTGGAATTACCTGTATGTATGCAGGAAAAACGTGTGACAATTGAAGTTGCGCGTCACATTGTCTGGGTTCGGAATTAGTGACATCGTTATATGTTACTACTAGAGATATTTCGGTATAAAAGGAGTGTGTATGGTAGCGAAGGTTATCTGTGAAACTCTGGTCATAAGTCCCAGGGATCCGTAAGGTTCACCGTTAAAGCTTATCACGGGAGGAGTAATAGGTATTCACTGAGCTTGTCTGAAGGACTAGGCAGAGGTAAGCGCTGCTTGGTTAACGTGTGTTATAATTCTGTAGTGGGACAGACTGTTCGCTGTTCTCGGGAAAGGCAGGATTCTGTGTGCATGTGCTACATTTTCTGGTGTGAAAGTGCGTGAATGTATGAGCATTTAGTTGATTGTAAGACTCTTTGGAGCAGTCCTAGAGACAATAGTTAATGGATGCATGTTAGAAGGGCAGAGTAGGGCATGTGCTACTGTGTCAACGAGAGTAAAAATTCCGTAGTGGAGCAGAGGCAAGTGCTGTTCTAGAGAAAGCGGGATTCTTGTGAAAAAGATTTTCTTTACTATTCTGTGGTTAGCGAAACAGACAATGGAGATGTTTATATGTTGTAACTAATAGATTTTGTAAAATCTGAGACGAAGTCTACTGAGAAGACTTTGTAAAGGAGGGGTAGACGAGTGACAGGAGACAGGAGCAGAAGTGACTGCAGCGACTGCTGACGTCATACAGACCGCGCTCTGATTGGGTAGTGAATCAGAACAGTGCTCGCGCTAGGATTGGTGCGTTAGTGTGAGCCGCGCAGGGATTGGAAGGAGTACAGAGTGACGTAGACGCTCCAGGATTGGTGTGTTGGTGTGAAGTCGCGCTGTCATTGGACAAAAGATCGTACAGTTGAGTTGCGGAAGAGAATATTGGTAAACTTTAAAATGTATTACCAACCGGAGGAAAAGAAGAAAAGATCCTTGTTCGGTAAAATAAAAAAGTGGTTCGACAAGGATAAGAACATAATAACCAGAGAGGGTGAATTGCTACCTCCAACGAAAACTCCTGCATCCTTCATGGTTGCGAAATATGGGTATCATACCTGTATATGGTTAGACAATTGGGCTAAGTACACTAAGGAAGATGGTGTCTTAGCGTTCCCCGAACATGGTTCATTTAATTTAGCCGTGTTGAGAAATTTACAGGAGAAAATGATGTGTCTAGAGCCTAGACCAAGGCCGACACAGTTTGAGGCGTTGGTGGAATGGGAAGATGAGGTGCATGAGCGAGAAAAGCAGAGGAGTGGAGGCAATTATAGGTACTTTTTTGGGAGAAAATATGATCGTGAAACTCATCATGATCGAATGAGGAGATGGCGAGATGCTAGTATGTCAGAGGGATTATACCCTACGAGGACAGTTGAAGAGAAGGAAGAAAGGAGGGCTACAGAAAGGGTGCCTGATGCAGAAGTGAGAAGGTATGGAGCTAATGATTATGAGGATGAGGTCTTGGATGACATGATTTACAAGAGACCACCTCCGTATAGACCAGAACCAGAAGAGAGTACGCCAGCTGTTACTCCTGTGAGAGATACTTTGCGGATTATTAAAACTGAGGTTGTGACACCTGATCTGAAAAGTGGTAGCTATTTCACGGAAAGGGAGAGAGAGAGAGAGCGAGAGAGAGAGAATCGAGTTAGTGACGAGAAAACAAGAGAATTAGCCAGAACCACAACTGAGCTGACTGAGAAAATTAGGGAACTAACGAAAAATCTTGAAGCAGTGACGGTACCTGTAACGATTGGTCCGGTTGTGCCTATTTTTGATAAACAAAGAATGGGTGAAAATGGTTTGACAGTTCCTTATGTTGGAAATGGTTTGGTTGGTACTTGCTCTTTGGAGGAATCAGGAACGAGACCAGGAGGAAATAATTTGAGACAGTCGAGACATGACATATGTAGTGGGGGATTAGATGTACAGCCTAATTCAGGAATGAATACTGGTTGTTTGGGAGGAACGATTTTGGAACCACAAAGGATGACAGGACAAGTGGGTGCAGTGAAAAAGTCTACTGAAATAACAGCTGAGGATTTGAATGATTGGTTGAAGGTTCTTCAGAAGAAAGATAAAGATTCACAAGCAATTGATGTAGCCAGGTTGCGCATGGAATTAGAGGAGCTTATTGCAGGGACAATTCCTACAGATATACTCAAAAACCATCATGATGGAGAGTTGTTATTTATGTGCAAGAGCATCACCTGGAGGGCTAAGAATACACATGACAGGTTAAGGGCAATAGCGAGTGAACAAGGAGTTGACATGGATAAAGTGAAGGTATTGCAGAGGTCTTACAGGATGGATTTCACTGATAAAGATATTGAAAATCTAAATGGTGCTGGTAGAACAGGACAGATTAAGGAAATGATTGCCTTATTGCGAAAATGGGGTGATGTAGAAAAGTGGAAGGATAGATGGTACAAGAAAAGGGAAGATTCAGTGGACAGGACTTATTCAGCTTTTCCCATGAGAGAAAAAGAGAAAACAGTGGATGCTTATCCTATGAGAGAGATTCCTGGAGGTGGATATGTACATGTCCCATGGACTAGACAGGATATTTTGTCATTTACGAATGATTTCCCTCGATTGAGAGAAAAGCCCGTCGAGTGGTATAGGCAGGTAGATAGGTTTGTGAAATTGTCAAAAGTGCTGTGGATTGACCTGAATAGCCTGTTTGATATAATTGTTCCAGCAGACTTATGGGCTGAGTGTTAAATAGTTGTAGATTGGCCTGCAAAGGAGTATCCAAGAGATCCGAAAACAGGAGCACCAGATCCAGAGGTTATGAAGAAGTATGATCAGGTAATTGTGTTCCTGAAAAATAAAGTACCCCCGAAAGAGACAGACTGGGTTAAGATAGATCGAACACATCAGGAAGCAAAAGAATCAGTTCATGCTTTTTACGAAAGGCTAATACTGGCTTTCAAACAGTTTAGTGGAGATGAACACCTGGGTGATAAGGATTTGAGTCATTTTGTATACAGATTTGTATATGGCTTGAGACCTGAAATAAGTGAGAGGATACGTGAGCATACAGTTGATTGGCAGAGTAAAAAGATTGATGAAATCCTGAGACATGCAAAGTACTTCAGTGATGAGGCCAAAAAGAAATTCCCTTGTCACAACTGTGGACAATTGGGGCATTGGAGATCCGAGTGTACCAATCCACCATTAGTGAGTAATGAGAATAAAAACTTAAATCAACAGGTGCAGAACGAGGGGTGTAATCAACCGCAGCAACAACAGAAGGTTGTCAGACAAGAGTCAAGAGCCAAAACCGCCCTTGCCGCAGAATAGAGGGTCCCAAAAGTATAACCAGGATTCAGGATTCTACAATGATGAGCAGGTAAACAAACTGAGACGTTCTAATCTGGTACAACAGTACTGGTTAAAGAATGAGGGGAGTGAGTCTGAAGGGGACGGTGCCGAAGAGAGGAGGAAGAGTGCATACTTGGTGCAACTCTAGAAATAGACCAGGCAGGACCATTTGTTGATGGGAAAATAAATGGGGAGAGTGTTACTTTTTTGGTAGACACAGGAGCGACAAGATCAACTGTCAGGTCAGCAGATATTAGAAATCTTCCTCTCTCGGACGAAGCAATCCAAGTGGTTGGTGTAGCTAATACACAGATTAAGACTCGTCTTACTGAACCAGTAAGGGTGAGTATAGGGAAATGTTCAGACATGCACAGATTTGTTGTCTGTGACACTAGTCCAGTGAACTTGCTAGGTAGGGATCTATTGTGCAAGATGAATTGTACCATTTTCAGTACTCCGGATGGAATAGCTTTTGAGACACCAGATGAGGATGTTTTGTACCGGATGACTCTAGATAATAGAGAGAGTGAGATTGTTGGTACCTATGCTGTGTTTAATCCAGATGATTTGCCTCAGGAGTTGAGACACACAGTGAAAACAGCGGTTTGGGATTTTACTGGAGAAGATGTGGGATTGATGAATAATGTAGATCCAGTGAAGATTTCAGTGAAAGAGGGAATTGTTTATCCTAATATCCCACAATACAGACTGACACCAGAGAAAATTGAGGGAATTACTCCTATAATTGACAAGATGATTCAACAGGGTGTTTTGAGAGAAATACTGAGTAGCCCGTGTAATTCACCGATAATGGGGCTGAAGAAACCTAATGGAAAGTTCAGGATTGTACAAGATTTGAGAAAAGTTAACAAAATTGTGGTGGCATGTTGTCCCATTGTGCCAAATCCTTCAGTGATTTTGTATCAGATTCCTCATGATGCTGAGTGGTATACAGTGATTGATTTGTGTCATGCTTTCTTTTCAATTCCGTTGCATCATGACACCCAGCCGATTTTTGCATTTCGGTTTGGCCAGCGTATTTTAGCATGGTGTCGTATCCCACAGGGATATACAGAGAGTCCTTCGATATTCAATCAGTTATTGAAGAAATCATTGGAGAGTTTGATCATGCCTGAAAGCTCAGTACTAGTGCAGTATATCGATGACCTACTTGTGGCATCGAAGACACGTGAAGCTTGTGAAGTAGATACCATAGCTTTACTGAATCATCTGGCAGATGGAGGGTTAAAGGTATCTCCAGCCAAATTGCAATTTTGCAAGAAAGAGGTGCATTATCTTGGACACAATATTGAAAAGGGTCTGAGAAAGGTGACCGATGACAGGATCAAAATTATCAGAGTAATGAGAGCCCCAATGACCCAGAGAGAAGTGAGGATGTTTCTGGGGATGGTGGGTTATTGTCGTCAGTGGATAAGTAATTTCTCCCTGATAGCAAAGCCACTGATTAAGTTGACTAAAAGTGAGGTGAGAGACCCATTGGAACTGGATGGTGAACAAATGGCAGCATTTGAAGTGCTGAAGAGCAGAATGTGTGAAGCCCCTGCTTTGGGAATGCCAGACTATGAGAAAGAGTTTGAGTTGTACTGCAGTGAGAGAAATGGGTGTGCACTTTCAGTGTTAATTCAGAAGCATGGACAACTGAGAAGGCCGATTGCGTACTTCTCATCGACACTTGACCCCGTAGCTGTGGGTTTGCCAGGTTGTCTGAAAGCAGTAGCTGCTACATGCAGAAGTTTGGAACAGAGTGAGGGTATAATAATGGGATATCCTGTAAGGGTATTCGTACCTCATGATGTGGCAATTCTTTTGACAAGAAGCAGGACTCAGTATATGTCACATAGTCGGCTGACTAAATATGAGAAAATCATTCTGGGAGCTTCAAATGTGACTCTTGAGAGATGTGTGAATGTGAATCCAGCGACACTTTTACCAGATGCTGAAAATGTGAATGTTGGAGATGATGTTGATCATGATTGTTTGGATGTGCTTGATTACTGCACAAAACCAAGACCAGACATAAGAGATTTGCCATTGCCAGAGAGTGATCATGTGCTGTTTGTGGATGGATCATGTTTGAGGACTGATGATGGTGTGCTAAGTGCAGCATATGCAGTGTGTAAGGTTTCAGAAGTTATGGAAGCTTCGCCTTTGAAAGGAGTGAGATCTGCTCAAGTGGCTGAATTGGTGGCATTGACAAAAGCTTGCAAAATTGGGAAGAATCTGAGAGTGACTGTGATGACTGATAGTCAGTACGGATTTGGAGTCGTTCATGACTTTGGCCAGCTTTGGCTACAGAGAGGTTTCTTGACGTCGAGTGGGACTCCAATAAAGAATGCTGAAGTGATTGGAAAATTGCTTGAGGCGATACAGCTGCCTAAAGAGTTAGCAGTTGTGAAATGTGCAGCTCATGGACAAGGAGATGATTTTGTTACACTTGGTAATAGATTTGCCAACGACATAGCACAGTATTGTGCGAAAACAAATCAATCGATCAATAGGGCACGAGAAAAGGAAATGTCTTTTTGTTCTGTGATGTTTACTAATGTCCTAGAAACGTGGGATGAAGTGAAACAGTTGCAGGATGAGGCAGGAGATGAGGAAATGAGAGATTGGATCAAGGCAGGTTGTGCCCCAAGAGAGACAGATCATGTTTGGATCTATAGAGATGGTAGACCAGTCATGCCTAACTCAATGCTGTCGACAATGGCAAGAATGTATCATGGCCAGGGACATTTGGGAAGGGATGCGATGATAAGGTCTTTTAAACAGACCTGGTACAATGCAAAGTTCAGGTTGATTGCGGAGAGCATTTGTCAAAGATGTTTGATTTGTCAACAGTTCAATACTGGGAAGAAGACAGTGGTGAGTCTAGGAATAATAGGCAGAGAAGGAGGTCCTTTTACCAGGATGCAACTAGATTTCATTGAAATGCCCCAAGTGAACAAATTGAGGTATGTTCTAGTGGTAGTCTGTTTGTTCTCAAGATGGGTGGAGGCCTATCCGACTAGGAGAAATGATGGAATAACAGTTGCAAAATTACTGTTGAGAGAGTTGATTCCTAGGTACGGGTTCCCAGTGACAATTGAGTCTGATAGAGGTGGACACTTCTACAATGAGCTCATGGGTTTAATTTGTGAAGCATTGAGCATACAGCAGAAGCTACATTGTGCATACAGACCAGAGGCTTCTGGAGTCGTTGAACAGATGAACGGCACAATCAAAAACCGAATTGGTAAGATGTGTTTAGCCACTGGAATGAAATGGCTTGATGTCTTGCCTCTAGTGCTAATTCTATTAGGTCTACTCCAGATAGAACCACAGGTTTGAGTCCGCACGAAATCTTAATGGGACGTGCGATGAGACATGCATTTGTGCCTGTCAACAAGTTGATGACAATAACTGATGACATGATTTTGGATTATTGTAAAGGCCTGGCTGACGCAGTTCATTCTGTGTTTCACCAGGTTGGAGGAGACGCTACCACACTTGAGAAGAAGCAAGCCCATGATCTGAGTCCAGGGGACTGGGTGAGGATTAAGGTACACAGAAGAAGAAATTGCTTGGTTCCAAGGTGGGGAAGGCCGAGACAAGTCATTCTGACTACGACAACTGCAGTGAAGTGTGCCGGTGTGAAAAACTGGGTGCATGATAGTCATACTCTGAGAGTTCCTAATCCAAAAGAAGGGACTGGTAAGGAGTATTTTGAAGAGTCAGATTCGAGTGATGATGCAGAGACTGAACCAGTGAGAAGAAGGAAGAATCCTGAAAGAGCTGAAGGAGAAAGAGAGGTGATTCTTTCTTTCCAAGAGAGGCTTCAGGGGAAACATTGAGAGTCTCAGAGGAGAGATCAGATTCTGTAGGAGTGCCTGAAGTTCCAACAAGCAGTGGAGAAAGAAGAGAAAAGAGCAATCATTCCACAGAGACTACACCTGAATCAGATGAGGAGATTGAAATTCCACTTGAGATTACACCTGAAGAGGCAGGGTCAGAAGAAGATAGAGAGGGACAGATTGCGGAAGACCCCCAAGGAGGTGTAGGGTACATTCCTGATGAGCTAGGTGAAGGGACAAGTAGACAGCAAGAAGATTGCGTGTCGGAGACCCGAGGAGGGACAGAAATAGGGAAATCTCAATCAGTGGTGGAAAAGACTGTGGAGCGAAAGAAAACTGCTGAAGAACAAGAGGCAAATGAGACAGAATCAGATGAGTGAAAATGAGAAATCAGAGGGTCGAGTTCTGAGAAAGAGAACTTGGATCGGAGAAAGGAATAATAAAGAAGTGAGACCGAAGAGAGTTGTAAGAGGAGATCTTTGGCCTAACAACAAGATAAAGAGACTGAGGTACAGACTGACACGAGTAAATTCATCGAAAGCTGAACAGGTGAACGAGGTGTCGAGTCAGAATAAAGTAAAAGGTGAAAAACAAAAGGTCTCAAAAGAACCAGAGGAGATCAAGAGAATCAGAAAACCTAACCAGAAGTATAGGTCACCGGAATGGACGTACGTGGCACTGTCTGAAGGTGAAGAGACAGAAGGTCAAGGAAATCCAGAGGGGACCGTACGAGAAGTGGTTGAGGAGAAAACTGTTGGAATCCTGAAAGTAATCTTGACTGACATTGGAGAAGAGTCGGATGCACAGGATGTTGTTGATGATCTGATACAGTTTGATGTTGCTGAAGAAGAAGTGAAAAGTGATGAAAATCCAAATTGAGTGAACTAAAGAAGTCACTTGGAGAAGTGAAAGAGAAAATCTGAGATTAGCTGTTTGAAATAATCTAGTGTTCTAGTGTTTCAGTAGTGGAGTAGAAGAGGCTAAGTCAAAGGACACTGCCAAAGTAGTAAAATGGCTAACACAGAGAATAATCAAAGTAGATGTGCCTTCTTGAAAAGATGGTGTAGAATGTGCTGCTGCTGTACTGGATTATTAATGCTATTATGGGGTGTATTAGCTTTATTAGTTACTTTTAGAGTTACAATAGGTACTTTTGAAATACATACTGAAAATGTGACCAATGTAGAGAAGAGTTCACAAAAAGTAGTTCCAACTAGAATTAGTAACATTTACATACATAAAGATAGGTCGATTAATGATTTTTCTAGCAATGTTTTTTCAAAGCTGTTGTACGAATACGTAAAGACGATGGAAGTTAGGGATTGCTACGTATGTATGCAATTGCCTTCATCCGTTTCAGAAGGTGTTACTTATCACCATTTGCCAGCTACGTATGGAATTTCCTGTAGTGTGTTGAGTAGTGTTTTTTATTTGTTAGGGAAAATAGATTATGAGATGTCTAACAAAGATAACATTTTTGGGCAATTGCCTATGAACAAAAAGCTGAATCCAGCTAAAGAAGCTAACATTTTTGGTGAGATTTTTATTGAGAAAGAAGAATTAACATTAGATTACCTTTTTAGAAACAATTTAACTTGCAGTTTGAAAGAAGAGGAGAAGGCTTTCCTAAACATGGTAGAGGAAAGGAGAATGAACATGCATGAAAAGGCAGGGAAATATAAAGTGAGTGAGACAATATGGCACATTGAGATGGGAAAGGAGTTGAAGAATGGGGCTAGTCCAACTTTGGCTTTAGATGCACCACAGAAGGGTAAACTATGCATTACCAGAAAGAAATCCCAATATGATTCATATTTTGTTGGGACTAGTGAGTGTCATGATACATACTTCATTGCAACAGGATGGGGTTTTAAAGGTGGAGAAGATCCAGTTTTCCCAGGAGTGTATTATGTTTGTGGGAACAAGGCTTATTACAAGTTGCCTGACCATTGGTATGGCACGTGTTATGTGGGCCTGGTTTTTCCAAAGATTTTTCATATAGATAGAATAGAAGATGTAGAACATATTAATTTACTAACATGTTTTAAGAGAGAAACTTGGTCAGAAATAGTTGGTGATATATTTGGAGCTTTAATTCCAGCAGTGGGAATTTCTTTGAATGCATATGGTATTCGGAAACTGTCAACAGTGGTGGATCGCTTATCGACAAGTACCGCTGGAGGGTTTCTTTTGGTAAATACGGAGATGATTGCCGTACGTGCCATGTCTATGCAAAATCGACTTGCCCTTGATATTTTATTGGCCAAGGAGGGTGGGGTCTGCGGAATGCTGAAAGTTCAACATTGTTGCACTTACATTCCTGATGAAAGCAAAGACCTGAAGGTCTATATCAAAAATATTACTGATTTGCATGAAGAATTAGTACCCCTGGAAGCTGAAAGTATCTGGACTAAAATAGCTAATAAAATATTTGCTGTTAAGAGTTTTATTGCAAAGATAGGTAGTACCATTATTGGTAAAGTTTTATTTCCATTGACTTGTGTAATTGTTGCTTTATTGTTACTAAGATTGGGGTGTTTGTGTTGTAAAAACAGGGGAGGGAAAAAGAGAATAATTAGAGAAAATGCTGAAAAAAAACCAAAAAAGGTCAAGGAGAGATCCACAAGAAATAGAATTAGAAGAGTTGAGGGAGAGTGTTTATTTGGAGACAAAGAGGGATGATGTGAGGGAGTCTGGTGTTTAATGTTGTGTCATAAAAGACATTTCCAAATTCTCCTAAAAATTGGGACTTAAATTTGTTTTTTGGGTTGGTTTTTTGTGGGTTTTTTTGTGGTGATAAGATATCACCAAAGGGGGGATTGCTGGAGCAGAGTTTTCTGTTGAAAAATTATCGAGTTTTAAGCTCCAGTTTTGTCTATATGTTATGACTAAAATTATTGATTTATAATTACTAATTATTAGTTTTGTCCTGACTAACCAACATTACTAATGAGAGAAAATACACGTGGGATGCATATATGTTGCTTAATAATAATGTGCGGGTTTAGATTAGATGAATGTTGCAAAGTGCTATTTGTTTAAAGCACAAAACGCTTATGAAATAATGTGTACTAATGCTTTATTGTGTTGCAGAAGGCTAGATAATTACATACACATAAGGGTATTAGTGGGGATTAACACTGTTTAATCATTATGCTGTGGTAATGTTGTTTTGTGTCTCTTTTAATTAAGATGGTCCGTTTTGGCCTAAAACAAGATGGCTGCCATTTACAGCCTGCGCTCGAGTGATTGAATTGTGACGAGAGGCCTTGCTGAACATGGTCGAGAGTCACCTGACCACAGCCTTTGCTTGGTTAGAAAATCTTCCGTGAGGACAGCAGCTCTGGGAACGATTCCAGCTGGCCTTGGACAAGGATAAAGCACAATGAACATTGTCCAGTCTGCGGTGGCTCTGCTAAGATATCAAGGAAGAACATTTACGAAAGTAACATTTGCAAACTCAAGTTTCCTTCTTCCGTCTTTTTATTTTTGTGATTTTTCCTGAGCGGAGGTTTTCTAAATGTAACCGAAAGACTTCCTTTCTTGTTCGCTCTGCTCAGTGGCTCAACGGATATCTAATTTTTATTTGTAACTTTTGTTCGCAACATACCCTATAAATATGTTAGACTAGAGAGGGTCCATGTTCGTTCGTTCGTTCATTCTTTCTTTCCTGGTGATCATCGCGTTTGGATGCTACCCATGCTGAGGACGGCAGCTCGAGAGACTTTACCGAGAGACCTGTCCTGACCCTTTTAGCTAGAATAGGTAACTATGAGAATGACGATTTTGCTAATGATTGACTTTTCATTTGAATTAATTTAGATAAACAAGCATTGTTTGAATTTCAGTGTCGGGTGTTTATTCCTTGTCAATTATTGAGTACCAAATGTATTTCCTATGTTTAAAATCATGACTCAGGACAGTAATTTTATGGTCTCATTGACCTCATTGTAGATGCAGATTGGTTCTCCTATATTCGGTGTGGATAGAGTAATAGTGTGAATTTAGTGTGATGGGCCCTAGCGTATGATGTGTGTTTGTGCGTGTGACTGTAGATTTACTCTGTCCGTGGAAGCAGGGAGATTTTGTATGCGCCGATCTGCAGCAGTTGCGTCACAATTTAGTAGCCTATTTACATCGTTGTAATATTTCGGCCTTTTTTTATGGCGACGTTACCCGCCCTCACCCAAACCAGCTGCTCAAATTGAGCTTAGCTGGGAGGGGCGGGCCAAAAAGGATTGGTTGTTCCTCCATTAGTCTCTGCGCAGCCACCACCTGCCTTTCAAACCCTGGCGGCGCGTTTTTCTTCCTGCGCGTCGAGTACCGGTGCACAGCAGCAGGTATGGCAGAGCGGAGCGGCCGGTGCTGGAAAGCGTGCAGGTGGCGCAGGCAGTATTAAACTGCTACCGGGCCCTGTGGCGCCTGCCTTGTTCAGCCTGCCACCAGGTCGACCGGAGCAACAGGTAAGCTTAATGAGCCCTGCGCAGGCCTGATCAGCTCCACACCCGTAGCGAGCCCCTACCCTGGCCTGTTATTTTTTGTTGCATATTTATATAGCCGAGCGCGAACTCGACCCGAAGGTATTGGAGCGCTTTACATAGCACCGTATTTACATTACACATCCAGGCACGGGGAGATTAAGTGATTTGCCCGTATCCTCTTTTCCTATTAATGGAGATTATTAAAACAACTACAGGGTTACAGCGGTTGTGAGAGCAAAGGGCAGGTCTGGGCTATTGTGTTCTTGGTGGCATGGAATCGAGATGTGGTCATCTAACTCAAACACCAACCAACATGGTTGGTTCAAAACATCTACACACAAGTCCTGGCGCTGTTTGTCATGGTGCTGGCGTTGTGACCTTTGGCAACAGATTCCTGCGAGTTCCACCCGCTCCTGTCAAACTTACTCTGTAGTTATCTGAGAGCACACAGGAGTGCAGAGAAGAAAGTCAATGCTCTGGTGTCGCTACATTGAAAGAAGTGTTATAAATATTATACATAAAACGTGAGATAGTAAAGCACGGCGGTGCCCTGGCCAGCTGCAGAAAGGGAGACACAGACAAAACCTCGTAAATAGTAATCTGCCAATCCATCCCGCCTGTGCCCGAGGCCAGTCGTGTCTCTGATGCTGCCCACTGATGCTGCCCCCCACCCGCCCTCTGGTGCGTCTGAAAGGCGTTTCACTGTTGTGATCGCAGACAGGGGAGGGGGCTCTATTCCACAGAAGGTGCCTGGAGGGGGGAACTGGGATGCTGCCGAAGCAGACCGGGCTAATTACCAACTGCATTGGAGGGGAAACTCCTGCCCATCTGTCAGTCTCAGCAGAACCCCCAACCCACCCGCTCAGTCCCCTCCCGCTGCTCCCTCAGTCCTATCAACCACACATCAACTTGAGACGGCTGGGGTGCGGATGGCTCTTTTTCGCATTTGTTTCCAGTTTTGTGAGGCTGGCCACACCCCGTGGGTACCAGAGTCCGGCATCACGGATAACGGACACCGAGTGTCCTCCGGGGTAGATGCGGGGGGAGGCTGTCCCTGGCTGGACTTCGCTCGCTCTCTAAAATTTAGAGTTTTTTGTTTTTATTTTACTTAATTTAAGCAGCATTATTTTGTTTTTTCATGTCATATTTTGTCGCATTTGTAGGATGGTATGATTTGGGAGGAGAGGAGTGTGCGCTTATTGCTCATGTGAATTATGGGTGAAAACTGGGGATGATTACTTTTTCGTTTTCATGCAATGATTATGAAGCTGTTTCTTGAAGTGTTTGCAGTGCACGTAAATAATTTTCAAAGCTGTCTCTTAAATGTTTAAACTTCTAGCTGATCAGGTCACGGGGTTAGAATTAAACCTGTTTTTTTGGCGTATACGTGGTTTAAAATAACGCACGGTAGTGGTTTGAACAAGACGTAATGCTGGCAGCAGGGAATGGAAGTGCACATGATGATGAGGTTGCCGGTTGCGGCTTTTTAAGTGATTTATGTGTTTATCCATTTGTTCAGAGATTACGAGGCAAGAAAAGTGACTTATCTGCAAAAGAGTGATTTAGTAGCTGGTTGAAAGCGGGACGCACTAATAGCTGAGAGAACAGTTTTGGGGTTTCCTTTTAAGCACATGCGAAATTAAGCTGGAGGGATGGGATTAGTTTCTGCATTTAAGGATATATTGATATTCTGATCTAGCAGTGCGACAGAAGGGTGCGCCAGATGCGTGCCCCCTTGGATACTCATTGCAGTCCAGGGCACATGAAACCATAAAAAAAACAGATTAAAACGCTGCCTTGTAATATAGATCCTATCTATGACTCATGATCTTTCTCGTGTTTCAATTAAGCTTCATGTTTGCACACTGCAATGAAACTGAAAATAGTTTTGTTTTCCACTTCAAGAGCTTAACAATGTTAAATGCAAATCATTAAAATCATATACATACAATTCTTAATTTGCAGAGAAATACTTCAATTGCATAAAAGAGGATACGTGCTCAAATTACCAGGTTTACCTGAAATGTTATAAAACAGTGTTTCTTATGAGTGTCACTTTCTAAGGCTCACTTAAATAAAACATTAGGCATGCTTGCTGCCGTGTTGACATTCCGTCTCATGGCAGATCATTTGGTGATGCAATGCTTGTAAGAACGTCAAAAAGTGTCCATCACGTGGAGGGAAGTTGCATCATGAGCCATTATGTACCAAGTGTTCTTGATGCTGGTGGGTGTTCTCTCTGCATCCATAATGTACCAAGTGTGTGTGCTGACAGGGTGTACAATGCACATCATGCAAAAACGTGCCCATTCTCTGCAGTGAGGGTAGCTGGCCAAGTGTGATAATGCACAAAACAGTTTTGAAGAGGGATACTTTATTTTAAATTAGGAAAGTTTTGAATCACAAATGTAATTTAAGTAGCACACTAATACAAAGGCTGGAAGAGCAACGTGTAAATGTGTCTTAATACAAATAAATGTCCATCTTCCATTTCCAGAGATGCCAGTGGACATGTCGCATGCAGCTCTCAACCAATCTTGGCTTTCTGCGCAATAGAACATTGCATTGTGGGCCTTGTGTATGTGCTTTTTGGATTGGAATTTTGGGCGCTAAATGTCGCCATGCAAAACTTTATCTAAAAGCCTGAACTGTCTGAAAGTGTTACAACCGATATTAAGTCACTTGGCTAGGCAGGATATTATTATATTCATGTCAGTACAAATATAAACCTCCTGCCCTCATCAATACACAGACTACACTTAGCGGTTGCACAGCCAACTGTAGTTCAAACACTGTAGTATCCTTACAACTGGGCGTGGGGAGTCTCTCGGAAAAATGAGCGAGTTGCTGGGCCTTTAGTAGCTCACGATGAATTTGATTGACCAGAAGTAGCTCTCACTACAGAAAAGGTTGGAGACCCCTGGTCTATAGGGTCCGTGACAGCTGCTTTCACCTTAATAAAAACGATGCGTCAGAGGCTGCTGTGTGGAGACCAGCTTCTCTTACTATTGTTATAAAGGATAGGGATTCTCTTTGCCAAACTTAAATTTTTTATATAATTGTTAAACTTCAGTAACGCTTTCGCAAAATAAATTATTGTAGTTGGGATTCAAGTGTGGCTCGGTTGTTTATAGCCAGAACTGAGAACCAAATGAAAAGAGTTGAAGAAACGATAAGTCAAACAAACTGTATACCTGACAGAGAGACTTCTGGGAGTTTGGAAAACATTGACTTCTTGGTCACCACTTGATATATCCGGTCTGTGCCGGACAGTACAGGGGGTTTGATGCCTATGCGAATGTAAGGTCACCCACAACCCGAAAGGGGTTGGATCAGCCTGGAATGTTCCCAGGAGCAAGGAATGTATGTACGTACCCCTTCCAGTACTCCAACTTCAAGGAAGCGAAGGAGGTAAGAAAGTGTGTTCCTACACTTATTGGGAGTGTCTGCGTGAACCCTACCTGCTTAACAGCAGACAGGCCCGATTGTGTTTTATGCGGGCGCAGTGCATTCTGCAATACAGCGTGGGCACATTCATCCCCCACAGAAGACCAGCGATCGGCATTAACCCACGTGTTGGGGATTTTAACTTTTGGCCGGTAGGTTGTACAAAAATCTCCGCGGCAGACGCAGCGATCACCCATAGAATCTTCTTTGGAACCAAACCCCGTGACCCGCAGATGGTACTTGAGCCAATCACTTAAATACTTCTGGAAGGATGCTGACTGGAGCCTGTCTAAAACTTTTCGTTCCTATGCTGGAGTTAGTTACTTAAGCCCAGAACTAAAGGGATGCGAAGGCGTTGCTATCCAAATTTAGGAAGGGGGGGGGCATGCGGGGGGCACTTGAGGTGAATAAGCATCAGCACTTCCCGCCTCCCTCAGCCCGGGTAAAACAGAGTGACAAAGCGCACAACATGTTGTTTTAGTGGGAGAAAGTCAACATCGCGTTAATCGCTGTACCTTTCACTTACCTTTTAAGTGGCTGGAAAAGGGCTGGGACCGGGAGGAACAGCTGACTGCAGGGCAAGCTGCAAGTCGAAGGCCGAGTAGCACGATACTTGGCAACAGGAGGCCTCAATCAAGGTAGTCGGTCGGTGGTCCCTAATCGCACTCGCAGCAGAGGAAGTTCAAAAGGAGGAAATGGGGGGTGAAGACGAGTAGAGTAGTAATCGCACCCGCGCATTGTGCTCAAACGCTGAGATTCAAAAGACACGCCGTAAGCGTGCACATCTCCTGACACACAAAAAAGTGAAAGTTCTGAAACGCTGTGAGCCGTATGCGTGCACATCGCCTGTCCGGGCAGGCACGGCGAGCAGGAGACAGGGAGGGAACAAAACATGCCTCCCTTCCAATGAAAAGCATTAATTTTTGACCCGCTCCAATCAGAAGCATGGGTGGAGCTTCTACCCCGCTTCCAAAGCAAAATCAACAATAGATCTCGCAAGCGGGCAACGCATGCGCTGCGTCGCTAGGCGAGACCTAAAAAAGGGCCATTTTGCCAAGAGGCAAAGAAACAGAGCATTACTTTGCACACATGATTGAAGGCTCATCTTACAGTGAAGTGGGTGTAGATGAAGTCACAGTAACAGGGAATACCCAGGTGTTAATGGTGAGAGAGGATGAGAATAAAAGAACTGACAAACAAATCCATCCACCAATGCGTAACATACAAGTGCTTGGCAGAAAGTTATCAGTGATGGCGGATTCTGGTTCTCTGTCAGAAATTCTCTCACACAATTTCGCACAGGAGCAGCACGACGTTGGTCCCAATGCCCCTCTCAGAACCTTCCCACCAACCAGATGAAAACTAGACTGTCAGACCAGCTCCATGGGGGGAGGGGAAATGGGAGAGAGAAGGGACAGTCTAGTCTGGTTGAATTCCTTCCTGAGTTTCGTCTCTGGCTTCCTTCCTTCAGTGTCTTCCTTTTCAGTTCTGCTATTAACTCAGGAGCACATCTGCATAAAGAGAAGATTTCAGACACAATATATTTCTCACCTCCTACTACTCTTCCTATAAAATGATTTGAAGTTAATCTTAGCTATATTTACCCAATTCTTTTATGACTGTTGCCCCTCTTCTTATCACTTGAGTTTCTGATTTATTCTTTACTTTTTCTTAATACTAGCCAACTCTTATTTCTTTCTGTATTCATATACTTGCACTTTCTTTACTCATATTCAGCTCACTCAATACTTATCACTAAATTCATTACAAGTAAAAGTATTCTTTGTTTTCTTTCTTATAGGGTACTTGCCTGTCTGCAAGGTGAAGCAAGGATTGGACTTCAACTGCTTATGGTAAGTGGAACTCTTTTCAGGTATTTTCTTTTGTTCTTCGTTCTTTAACTGTGGTTCATGAATAGTTCAAATCGCCCTGCCGATAGGTAATTTAGGAAATGATGTATAGCCTCTCCGCAGAAATATGATTATTATCTTACTGGATGAAGCTGAGAAATCTATTTAAGCTATTATGCCAGGCTATTCAGAAAATTAGATTTAGACTCAGAAAAAGACGAATATTATATTCATTAACAGCTCTGCTTCACGAGTCGACAGATTAACAGCTCTGCTTCACCAGCTAACGGATTAACGTGCCCGATTCACGAGAGCAAGAAACGGAAGCTTCAACTATGAACACCACGAACTAAACGTTGTGACAAACAAGATGCCTCTACCCTGACTAGACGTTTGCGGAGCACAGGAAATTTCACCTGACTGGGTTGAATTCTTCAGTGAAGTGTGCTGATCTGAGGCAGTGCGCGCTAGACATTCTAAACCTATCTTCAGAGTGCCAACACTAAAATGTGAAGGTGCTCATAGATTTCCGGCGGCCAGCTTGGAGTTTCTAAATCTTCTTTTAAGATTCTTGCTAATGCTCTTATGCCCTTCTTTGGACAAGTATTCTAATTTCCTTCCAACTTTGCTCAGTGACTGTGGGGTTCTGACACTCTCCTTTTACAATTATTTCCGAGTCATGTTTTGGAACCAACCTGGGAAAATAATTTCACTGATTACAGCAGCTATTGCCTCCTGATGTTAGAGCTGTTACCTGTGATGGACATCAAATTTTTATTTTGGGATACTTTGTGGCCAAGGCACTGTTCAAGGGTAGAACTGCTCAATTGAAAATTTAGGTGGCGAAAAACAAGAGCAAATGTGCCTGGTTGCATGGCTCAAAGGAGGCTCAATATCAAACTAGATCCTACTGCTGCAGATCCTGTGCTGATAGTACAAGAAATGGATGCTAAAGAAAGAATAATAACATGCTTTCCAGACGTTTTCATTCGTAAATTGGGAAAATTATAAGGTTATGAACATGAAAAGAAACTTAAGCATGGTGCAGAACCTATCATACAAAAATATGAATGGTACCATTTAGTGTAAGCAAGGAATTGCAGGAACTTTTGGATCAAATGTTGAGTTATTGAGGAAATAGAAACATAAGAATGGATCTCTCCAGTGGTTCTTGCTAAGAAAAGCAATGGTAATCTTAGACTGTGCATGGATTTAAGAGCACTCATGGGCAACATCATTAAAGATAGACATCCACTACCAAAGATAAACAATCTTCTAGCTATGTTTAATGGTGACCCTGTATTTTCCACCCTGGACCTTCGTAGAGCTTATCATCAAATTGAATTGTCAAAAAAGGCAAGGCCTTGGACAGCTTTTATTACCACGTGTGGTGTGTACCAATTCAAACGGAAGCCTTTCGGGTAGGCATCTGCATGTTCAATCTTCTAAAGAGCTATGCTACACATGTTTAAGGACATGGACAGTCAAGTGAGGTGTTTCCAAGACGATATCCTTGTGTTTGCCAAACCAGAAAAAGAACACCATGATGCTCTTAAAAGGTTTGCACCATGCTGTCGATGACAAGGGGATGCAGACTTAAAACCCACTTATATTGTGCACTGCATACTGACAGGCAAACAAAGCCACTGTGTATAGAGGAATTGTGGCAGCGTCTCAGTGATGAATCCATATCTCCTAATGACTGGACAAAAATACTGCGGGGTCCGGAGGGTGTTGGTGTGTGTCAGGTTCAGGCATATACAGTATAATATGGTACATATGACTTATTGATCCCCTAAAAGATTACATGCCATCTATCGCTCAAGGGACTTGGGTTGTACTCGATATGGAGCCACAAAAGCAGATTTCCTACATATAGTTTGGCTCTGTCAGATTATAGTCGCCTACTGGCTTGAACTGTTGGTCCAACTGCAGAGAGCGACGGGCTGGGTTGTCCCATGCATAGTCAAGGCGTGTGTGTTAGGACTCCTCCCTGAAAATCCGAAGAGGGCTAAGCAGGCGCTATACAATATTGGGCCTTACAGTGGCGAAAAGGTGCAGTGACTCGTTTGCTTAGCTCGCAACCCCTGACACAGGAAGCTTGGGAGAAAGATTTACTGGAATGGGCGAAGGCACATGTGAGGAAGACCAGGAGGGACGAAAAAGCACAGGATGCCCTCCTGTCCTGGAGTACGACACAGGCACTTCTGGATCCCCCTAGTCTGGATCTCCCTGCCTCTGACCAGCTGACTGGGCTGTCGGTTGAATTCAGGGTGGGATGGGGTTGTTTGGTATCGAGCACCACATGAATAACTATGTTTGATGGATTTCTTATACCTCAGTTATGAACAGTAGACAAGACTTCACACAAGAGGTGCCCAATTGAATCCATGGAAGCTACAGAGTGGTGGGTTTGGGTAGGAGGGTTGTTGTTAACACCAGAACTGTTGTCTGGTAATAGGTATACTTGTTTGAAACATGACATGTTGTTTCTGCTTTTCCTGTTCCTCTATGAGATATTACGCTATCCAGTATTGCTACTGATTGGAATGAAGGACTGACAAATTTCCATATACTTTTAATGGACGCAGAACTACGATGTGTGCTATAACATGTTCAGTATGTACATGACAATGATCAATAAAGAAATATTCTTTTTAAAGGAAATTTGCAAAGGCTATCCAAAAATGGTTGTTTTATGTGCAGAAAATTGTAAACTATTTGAGCACCAAGTAGACTATTTGGGACACACAATATCTGCGAATGGAGTAGTTACCAAGGGGTATCTGGTGGATACCATAAAGAGAGCAACTGCACCCAACAATAAGGAGGGACTAATGTCATTTCTAGGTTTATGCAACTATTAAGGACAATTTGTGAAAGATTTTGTCATGGTAATGGAACCATTAAGAAAATTGTGAAATAAAGGTTGTGAGTTTGTGTGAGAATCGGATCAGCAAAGTGTGCTTGATTTGGTAAAGTCAAAAATAGTGAATGCAACTGCACTTCAACCATTTGCTGATGGGAAGAAATGTGTCATAGCTGTAGACACGAGTGGATATGGGTTAAGGGCTTTTCTGTCACAAACGTCTGGTTGTTCTGAGTGGGTAGTGGCATACGCCTCAAAAACACAAAATAAATTGGAGCCTAAATATTCTGTAATTGAATGTGAATTTTTAGATTGCATATGGGCTACAAATCACTTTGTTTGGGGGAATCGTGTCACTATCCCAAAAGATCATAAATTCCTTATACCCATTTTATCACCATGAAGTGTGGGGGGGGGGTAACTCTACATCACTCACTGCAAGACTATGCTCTAAGATACAGGAAAACAACTTTGATGTTTTCTTTGGGGTATACTGAACAAATCCCGGCTAAGCATCCTAAATTTGTCTCCTTTGGCCTCGCCATAGCTAAGCGATGACTTGCTTGCAGATGGGGACGGGGTTGAGCGCCTAAATTTAAAGATTGGCTGTCAGATATGATTTTTTGACAGGATCAACTTTGCACCTAAGCAGAACAGCTCCCACGATCCTCCCGTCCCCGTGACATCTGGGGCCCGCTTAAGACATACTTATTGGAGCACTCCAGCAACAATGCAAACTTATTCTAGAGTCTAATTTAGCTTCCCAAGAACTATATTTATCAGTGCATACTGTGCCCCCCCTCATGGTGACTGTACTGGGTCATAGCTGACTCCTAGAATAGAAGTGTATCCCCCCCTGACGTTCCACAGCTGCTACAATTTGTGATGACGTATAGTGAATATGTTAGTTTGCTTTTTCTTTCTGTTTCATTTTGAATCACGGAAGCTCCTCTGTAATTGTATAACTGTGTAATTGTATAACTGTCCGCACTGCTATTTTCAAGCTATGCTTACTGGCCTCATGTACTGAACATTTATGTATGCTACATGTTTTTTTCCAATGCGCTAGCTGTATGATTGTCTCATTTGCTGAAACGTAATGTATGTTCTTTATGAAAAATTCAATAAAATAAATAAAGTAAAAATAAAATACTTTGATGTTTTCTTTGTTTCTGGTCCCAAAAATCAAGCAGCAGATTATGTATCTATATTGCAGTAAAGAGGAAAATGTATGATAATGAGGACGACTATGATGTGGTAGCCAACATGAATGATGTAGGTGGAGTGAATTATGGTGGGAATTATGAGGCATGTGGACCAATAAATATGGTAAGGATGAGGAACTAAATCTGGTCACAAAATATTCAGTAGAGGGATGGCCTAAGATTAAAAGCCTGGTTGATCCCCTTCATTCTTTTGCACAGCTGGCATCTGAGTCGTTAACAAATGGGGAATTCTTATTCCAAAATAAGTGCGTTCCACCAGGGGCATATGGGGATGTCAGCATTGAAGAAACAAATGCGTGCTTATTACTGGTGGCCATGTGTTGATGCAGATGCTGACTTTATGGTTGAGCAGTGTGAGGTGTATAGGTTGACTGACAAAAATTGTGATACCTGGGTACCTCCAATGTAAGTGACGCCTTGGCTAGACATTGCTTGGCGAAGGGTAGGTCTAGATATAGCAGGTCTCTTCAGAAATGTGTCGGGCAACTTAAGATTTGCCATTGTGCTGAACTGATTACCACTCAGAGTGGCCTGAGGTGAAGTTTGTTGAGTGTGTGATGAAAGGTGGGGGGCCAACTAGCCTTGATTGAGATAGTTGGATACCTGGTGCCGTCCAGGTTTCCTGATAACACAAAACAATTGTTAACCGCAATATTAGCCCGTGCCATCTCCACTGACCGTATGGTTGGATACTTGGTGGGAATATACCTTGAATTAGCTAAGTTTGCCATTGATTTCACCCATTTTTCTAGGTATGACACGTACTACCACGCAGAGTACGTTTACCATTTTGGAATGGAGCACTGCATGGTATGTCTTGATTTTGTGGCGGTAATTATCGTAATTTCATGTTTTTTCTTTGATGGATGCGTGCCCCTGACTACTCTGCATGCCGCTCACGTATTGCGGACAATTCCATCTGATGGCTGGTTTACCCTGGTTGTGCCCCATATATAGTTTTTCTATTTCAAACACTACATGGATTTGTCACCATAGTGAACACAATTCCACAGAACACGGATAGGTTTTTTATCACAACAAATTATTTTTTATGTTAGAATTAATCTTTTAACATGTTCAATAAATTCCATTGATAGAACATTGAATATTAGTCCATAAATCATATCATGTATGGCAACTAAATAACTACTGTCTCATTCTATATCACATATACAGTAGTGTATGACACATTTTTGTACACAAACATATGGGCAGTATAGACAATCAGCCATATATTGAAATCAATTTGTTCATACAAATATAATTCAAAAGAACATCTACTGATAATTTGTATATACAAAAGAAGTGTTGTTGCGTCGACGTTTAGGTCTCAAACTCCGAAAATCAAATCCACAAGACCATCCTCAGGACATATGTTGCACCATGAATCTAACACAAAACAATATTTACATATTCAGTAAGCAAAATTTATACACATTTATAAAAACCTTAGGGTTCAGAATCTGTATTGTCTGCATACCAAGGAAACCAGATGCTGTTCTATATATAATACACCCTGTGCCAAAACTAATCAATGCCACCAAAATCAAGATAAAATTAAGAGAAATAAATTAATCTGAAAAAGACGCTTATCACACCACAAGTGAATAATTCCACCGCATAGCTGGCAAGCAAAAACCACCACACTATAAAAAATCCCTGTACAAAAATATATACAAAGACTCACTCATTAAGAGTTTGAGACCGAAACGTCGACGCAACGACACTTCTTTTGTATATACTAATTATCAGTGGATGTTCTTTTGAATTATATTTGTATGAACAAATTGATTTCAATATATGGCTGATTGTCTATACTGCCCATGTTTGTGTACAAAAATGTGTCATGCACTACTGTATATGTGATATAGAATTAGGCAGTAGTTATTTAGTTGCCATACATGATATAATTTATGGACTAATATTCAATGTTCTATCAATGGAATTTATTGAACATGTTAAAAGATTAATTCTAACATAAAAAATAATTTGTTGTGATAAAAAACCTATCCGAGTTCTGTGGAATTGTGTTCACTATGGTGACAAATCAAAAAAATGAATGAAAGGTGAATGAATCCTCAAGGATTACTTATGCTTTGTTATTGAACATACCCAATTCCTTGGGGAATAGTGGGTTGCCCTATTGTTGTAGTGTATTAATCATGAGTGAGTCACGTTTGTTTATTGAATTAACACCCTTCAGTGCATATTCTGAACTAATTTTTCTTTCTTTTCCTTCCTTGTTCACTTCTCCCACCTTTCCTCCTTATCTTCCCCCTTCAATTATTCTAAAAGGTTGTAATTTGTATTTACTGATTCATGATATGTTAATTATGTACCCAGACAAACACTGTATTGTCCTGGTGACAATCCCATATGTTTAGTGGATCGAAACGAGGCAACTGAATCACTGTGACCCGTATGAGTATGCAAAATTGTTTCTTTGAGTACCGTGGTGTTGTCTTTAACAAGAAGTGTGACTTTTAATTTTATATAGTTCTTGCTGTCACAAAAAACATTTTGCCTGTGTGCATGTGCAACACCTGTTCTGTTGCGTCCTGTAGGGGTACATACTCCTGCAAACCAATTTAAATGTATATACAAATAAACTACAGGTTAACTAATTGATTGAATTCTTCCTGAGTATTATTGTTGTGGCAAACACAACAAGATGATGGACGGAGTGCTGAAAGTCTTTAACCACTAACCCCCAGTCATGAGATCTGAGTTTACTCCATCGTTGTTTTGCTTACTATGCCACCCCAGTTTAGACACAGCCATATGCAAATAAGTCTTGACCTTGCTCCTCATGGGAACAGTCCAGCTCGAAATGCCAGGTCCTCCCTGGACTGGAAACAAGCATCCTGGGACCGATTTCAGGGTATCACCCCCACAATAACCAGGCTAGCTTGAATCCAGGGGCACAGCGAGTATTTGACCCACGTCTGGGCATACCCTTGGCCACTTAGGGCAAACATAGCAAACACAAGATGATGGACGGACTGCTGAAACTTTTCAACCACTCTCCTTTATGTACACTTAGGGACACATGTTCCTTACAGCCTGGGGATCAGCATAAGGCAGGAGAAACACGATCTCCAGAGACATGCAGCAGACTTTTCAGGGAATAATGTAAGATGTACGCAGGATCTAAAAGCAGTGTAATTCGAAAAAATATATGACATGTCACACAAGGTTACTCCCTGTAACATATGCGTGGGAGGCATGATCAAGATAAGATGGGAGCAGTGCAGATGGGAGGAACTGGGTGTGCAGATGGTGGGAGACTTATTTAGAGAGGGAGTGCTGTTGCCTTTTCAGGACTTGCAGGACTCTTATGGGCTCCCGCGGGGAGACTTCCTGCTTCACGCGGCCCTGGTGGCGAGCATCCAGAGGCATTGGAACATGGGGCTTTCGGAACCGCCAACCGCCGCGGGTTGCCAATATGTAGTGATGGCGGCGGGGACGACTAAGGCCATCACTTGCCTCTATCGCCGGCTGTCGATGGAGGGACTCCTCCCCCTGGGCACCCTGAAGGAAAAATGGGAAACGGACCTTGAGAAAGAGATCCCCGAGTCCACGTGGTCCACGCTGGTGCGGAGGGCCTGGAAGGGAACGAGGAATGCCCGGTTCCAGTTAGTCCAGTTCTTTACGTTACACAGGGTGTACCTGACGCCGGCCAAGATATTGCGATATTTTGGGGGGGTACATTCTCAGTGCCCGCGGTGTGGGGGAGAAGGTGCGGACTTTCGGCACATGTTTTGGTCCTGTACACAGTTGGGCGACTACTGGGATGCTGTTGTGGATTGTTTGAACCAGGTAACGGATCGCTCCATTGCCCCGGATATGGGGGCCTGTTTGTTGCTTTGGTTTCCCCACACTCGCCGCACGAAGGTTACTAGCAAGTTTTATGATCTGGGATTGATAATGGCCAAGAGGGAACTGACGTTGCACTGGAAGTCCCGGGGGGGGCCTAGCTTCCTGCGATGGAGGTCGGCGTTGGCGCGATGGGCGGGAGCTGAGGGCACGCTCCGGGTGCAATTGGCCCTCCGGAGGGATGACGATAAGGCACTGGCGACAGCCCGGGCATGGGAAGCGTTGGTGGTAGAACTTCAGGGGTTGATGTCCGAGGCTGGGATGGGGAGAGCGTGTCTGACAGGCAGGAGGTAGTGGGGAGCGGGGAGTAGAAGGGGTGAGGCGGTGGGCCCTGGCCGCCCACACTTTGGCTCGGCACGAGGGAAGGTTCTGCTTGCTTAGGGAGAGGTTGGGCTCCTGTATCTTATTGTCGAGGGAGGGGGGGCGCATCGACGGGGGGGTAGGGGGCGGGGGCACACTGACACGGGGTGGGGGAGGGTGGGGGGGGGTAGGGGACCGGGTGGGCAGGTTGTTCCGTCTCCTGGAGAGTCGGGTTGCTGCTACGGGTGTGGTGCTTCCTGGATGGGTGGGGGGGGTGAGATGTTTGTTGACTTGCTGATTTGGAAAACAATAAAAAATGTTTCAACAGCAAGATAAGATGGGAGCAGACAAATGGGTAAGGGAGCAAACAGGTTTCCGAACTCTATCAAGGTGACAAAATGAATAAAGTGTCATCACTCGTGATGGCAAATGTCGAACTTCAGGAGGATGTCTAAATGCACAGGTCCTCCTGTGCCCTGCTGCTGCCAAGTGAGTCCCTGCGCCTGCTGACACCCCGCTCACGGTGCTCTGCTCAGCGACCCGTTTTCTCTCTGTACCCCGCTTCTTGTGGCTTCGACTGTGCCCCAGTGACACGTTTCTTCATTTTGTACCCCGCTTCGTGTTGCCTTGATTGTGCCCCATTGACCCATTTTTTTATTCTGTACCCCGCTTCCTTGCTCTGACTGTGACCCGTTTCTCCATTTTGTACCCCGCTTCCCTGTTGCTCCCCCCGCTTGTTGTGCCCTGCCCTGTGCCCCTCTGTAACGCGTTTTTCTTTTTGTACCCCGCCCCCTATTCCCACGCTCCTCCCGTGCCCCCCTCCCCCCGCGCCCTCTGGTCCACCTTCCCGCCGCTGCACCCTACGGCCACGCCCCCCCACTGCCCCATTCGCCACCCCGCTCCCGCCTCCCAGCTGCACCTCCCCCCCACTCCCACTTATATGGAGGCCGCGCAGCGCTGAAGGGAGCGACCTTTGACCCTGCCTGCAGGTAGGTCGCCCCCCCAGCCGCCACACGGTCCTCCTGAGCCCTGCTGCTGCCAAGTGAGTCCCTGCGCCTGCTGACACCCCGCTCACGGTGCTCTGCTCAGCGACCCGTTTCTCTCTGTACCCCGCTTCTTGTGGCTTTGACTGTGCCCCAGTGACCCGTTTCTTCATTTTGTACCCCGCTTCGTGTTGCCTTGATTGTGCCCCAGTGACCCGTTTTTTATTCTGTACCCCGCTTCCTTGCTCTGACTGTGACCCGTCTCTCCATTTTGTACCCCGCTTCTTGTTGCCTTGATTGTGCCCCAGTGACCCGTTTTTTATTCTGTACCCCGCTTCCTTGCTTTGACTGTGACCCGTTTCTCCATTTTGTACTCCGCTTCTTGTTGCCTTGATTGTGCCCCATTGACCCGTTTTTTTATTCTGTACCCCACTTCCTTGCTCTGACTGTGACCCGTTTCTCCATTTTGTACCCCGCTTCCCTGTTGCTCCCCCCGCTTGTTGTGCCCTGCTCTGTGCCCCTCTGTAACCCGTTTTTCTTTTAGTACCCCGCCCCCTATTCCCACGCTCCAGCCCGTGCCCCCCTCCCCCCGCGCCCTCTGGTCCACCTTCCCGCCGCTGCACCCTGCGGCCACGCCCCCCCCGCTGCCCCATTCGCCACCCCGCTCCCGCCTCCCAGCTGCTCCCCCCCCCCCACTCCCGCTTATATGGAGGCCGCGCAGCGGCCGCGCCGCCGGCGCGCCTAAGGCAAGCCCGTCTGTGCCCGTCCGCGGCCGGACCGCGCCCAGCGCCAGGACCCCTGGCCACCGTCAACGCCAGCCCACACAACGGACCTACGATGCAGCAACCCTCAACGCTCTCAAACCCGGCCGTAACCCCGCCTGCTACCAAGCCACCCCAAAACGCACTCACGGACCCTTCACCTGCCAATCCTGCAACTTCACCTGCCTCCGGACCCGCACCGCACCCGCCAAGCCGAACACCAGCAACAACCACCTCAAGTGCATCCTGCTCAACACCCGCTCAATCCACAGACACGCCGTCGAACTCTGGAACCTCCTCGACACAACATCGCCAGATGTCGCCTTCCTCACAGAAACCTGGATGAACGCCTCCTCAGCGCCCGACATCGCCACAGCCATCCCGGACGGATACAAGATCTCCCGGAGGGACCGCGTCAACCAGACTGGAGGAGGCATCGCCATCGTAGACAAGAACACCATCCGCATCACGACCAACTCCGACGACACCTTCACCGCCGCCGAACGCCTCCACTTCCAGATACACTCCGACCCCAAGACGACCCTCAGAGGCACCCTCATCTACAGACCCCCGGGACCTCGCGCACAATTCAGCGAAGCCATCGCAGACTTCATCAGCCTGCACGCACTTCCCTCCGCCGACTACATCCTCCTAGGGGACCTCAACTTCCACTTGGAGAACAACAAGGACTGCAACACCACCACCCTGCTGGACAACCTCGCCAACCTCGGACTCAAGCAGCTGGTGAACACCCCCACCCACTACGCCGGCCACACGCTTGACCCCGTCTTCTCATCCAGCAAACACATCTCCTTCAGCCACTCTACCGGACTTCATTGGACTGACCACAGCTGCTTCCACTTCAGCTTCAGAAAAACCACGACCCACCACCACCCGCAACAGGTCCCTCGCCGGAGCTGGGGCAAGATCACCGCCGAGCAGCTCACCACCTCCCTCAGCCTGAACCCTCCCGCCAGCACAACAGACCCTAACGAAGCAGCCAGCAACCTCACACAGTGGCTGACCGCCTGCGCCAACGACCTCGCACCACTAAAGAACCCTCCCAGCGGACCTGGCAGCAAGAAAACCCCCGGTTCACCGACGAACTCAAGACCTCCAAGAAGAACTGCCGCACCCTCGAGAAAGCCTGGCGCCACTAGGGTGACCAACTGGCATTGGTGCAAATTCAGGACGGTGAGTGTAAAAATTCAGGACAAAGGGTCAAAATTCAGGACACAAATTCAGGACAGGAGGTCAAAATTCAGGACAAAACTTCAGGACAATAGGTAAGTTTTACAGACACATCAGAGGAGGTCGCGCAATAGTATATAAGTAAACCCAGCCATATCCAAACATATTCAACCATTTGCAAACCTATCCATCATGTATCCTTCCATCTATCATTTCACTCATCCATCCCTTCATCCATCTTTTCACTCCTCTATCCATTATCCATCCAGCCACCCTTTCACCCTATCCATCTGTACACTCATCCATCCACTCTTCTACCCATCCATCCACTCATCCATCCAGCCATTTACCCTTTCACCCATCCTTTCACTTACTCATCCATCCACCCAGTCACTCATCCTTCCACCCATCCACCCTTTCAGTCAGCCATCCATCCTCCCTTTCTCTCTCCATCGACCCTTTCACTTAGCCATCCTTCCTCCATCCACCCACCCACCCATCCATCTACTCATCCACTCATTAATCCATCCATTGACCCTATCACTCATCCATCCTTTCTCTCATCCATTTATCCTTTCACTCCTTCACTCATCTATTCATCCTTTTGTCCATCTACCCTCCCTTTCACTCACTCATCCATCCTTACATCCACTCTTTCACTCATCCGTCCATCAATTCCCCCTTGCACTTATCAATTCATTAATCCATCCATCATTTCACTCATCCACCCACTCACTCACTCATCATCCACCTTTTCACTCATCCATCCTTTCACTCATCCATCCACCCTTTTACCCCTCCAGCTACCCTTCCACCCATACATCCAGCTATTTACCTTTTCTCTCATCCATCCTTCCTCTCTCATTATCCATCTATTCAATCGTTAATTCATCCATTCACCCTTTCACGAATTCATCCAGCCATCCACCCATCCCTTCACTTACTCACTCACCTACCTTTTCATATTAATTTTGAGCTGAGCCTTTTTGAGAAGAGGCCCATCAAGAACTCCACCCTCGCTGCAGGAGCCATTTCAGGACTGGGACAGAAGCCACCCAGGGTGGAGACAGGATCCACCAAAGGGGGGACAGGAGCCATCACAGGCGGGTGGGGGGCAGGAGCCACCACATGGGAGGACAGGAGCCATCATTGGGGGGGGGCAGGAGCCATCACAGGAGGGGGAACAGGATTCACCAGGGTGGGCACAGGGGTGGGCATGCAGTATTCTAGTATCATCTTGGTCTCTTCCAGGGTGGGGTAGGGCTCCTCACCCCCTCCTGGACAAGACAACGAGAAGACAGGCTCTCTTTTCAAAATGTTAGTTTTGCCATCCCCCACTGTGATGTACAGTACTTAAAGGAGATACTCCAAGAGAACTGATTTAACTGATTGGCCTCCATACTTTGTTAATCAGTGTGGGTGCGATTGTGCCATTTCTTTATTTTATTACATTATAGACTGCATGTTTGAAGAACCGGGGTTTGCTTACAATTTAGTGACAGTAATTAAGCTATGTGAAGAGAACCACGTGCTGCCTCGGGGTAATCAGGGCCGGTTCTAGGATGTTTGGGGCCCTGGCAGAAAGGGAATGTGTAAGGCCCCTCTAAAATGCAGAGACATGACACATGAAGCATTCAGGGCTGTTTGCATCTGAATAGATGCCCTGGCCTGAAGCTGCAGCCCCTCCCTCTCAGTCACCTTCAAGCACCTCTTAACAGCTCATCAAGGGCTGAAGGTGTGAGGGTTGCCGTCCCGCTGTGCAATGCTGCTGGGGATCTGAGCTTTGGTACTGCATAGGATTCGGTTACACCCGACCTCAACAACATCGGAGTCAAGAAGGGAGGTGGGTGGAAGCTGTGCCGGCTTTAGGGTGGTGCGACCAGTGCCCGGTTAAAATTACGGGCAAATGGCGTCCATTAAAGAATCCTTCACGGACAACGGACAGACGGACGAAATTATGGACTGTCCGTGAAATTTACGGACGGTTGGACACCCTAGGCGCCACGACCAGACCACAGACAACATGACCGCCCTCAAGCACGCCACCCGCAGGCACCACCAGCTGATCCGCACCACCAAGAAGACAGCATACAAAGAAAGACTGGACAGTAACGCCCACAACAGCAAGGAACTATTCAGCATCGTCAAAGAGCTCTCCACCCCCAGCGCCGGAAACAACGACATCACTCCTTCACAAGACCTCTGCGACTCACTCGCCTTGTTCTTCCACCGCAAGATCGCCGACATACACAATAGCTTCTGCGCACCAACCACGCCCCCAACCGCCGAACCAATGCCCCCCACCACCACCCTCTGCGCCTGGACCCCGGTCAGCACCGAAGACACCACCCGCACGATGAACACCATCCACTCCGGATCACCTGCCGACCCCTGCCCCCACCACGTCTTCAACAAGGCCGACTCCATCATCGTACCCCAACTGCGGGACACCATCAACACCTCCTTCCACACCGCCACCTTCCCGGAGAGCTGGAAGCACGCCGAGCTCAGCGCCCTCCTGAAGAAAACAACAGCCGACCCCACCGACCTCAAGAACTTCCGCCCCATCTCGCTCCTCCCTTTTCCTGCCAAAGTCATCGAGAAGACCGTCAACAGACAGCTCGCCGCCTTCCTCGAGACGAACAGATCCCTCGACCCCTCGCAGTCCGGTTTTCGAGCCAACCACAGCACCGAGACCGCACTGATCGCAGCCACCGATGACATCAGATCCCTGCTCGACAACGGGGAAACAGCGGCCCTCATCCTCCTGGACCTCTCTGCAGCGTTCGACACTGTCTGCCACCGCACCCTAGTACAGCGCCTCAGCGACATCGGGATCCAAGAGAAGGCACTGAAGTGGATCATCTTGTTCCTCGCCGGAAGAACTCAGAGAGTCCGCCACCCCCCATTCAGATCCGAGGCCACCGAAGTCATCTGCGGCGTACCACAGGGATCATCCCTCAGCCCGACCCTCTTCAACGTCTACATGAGCCCCCTCGCAGCCATCGCACGCCAACACAACCTCAACATCATCTCCTACGCCGATGACACCCAGCTGATCCTCTCCCTCACCAACGACCCCGCCACCGCCAGAACCAGCCTCCAGGAGGGGATGAAAGACGTCGCCGAATGGATGAAGAACAGCCGCCTGAAACTGAACTCAGACAAGACGGAAGTCCTCATTCTGGGATCATCGCCCTCCGCCTGGGACGACTCCTGGTGGCCCCCTGCCCTGGGCGCCACTCCCAAGCCAACGGACCACGCACGCAACCTGGGCTTCATCCTGGACTCCTCCCTCTCGATGACCAGGCAAGTCAACGCCGTCTCATCATCATGCTTCAACACCCTACGCATGCTCCGTAAGATCTTCCGATGGATCCCCACCGAAACCAGGAAGACGGTCACCCAGGCACTCGTCACCAGCCGACTGGACTACGGAAACACCCTCTACGCTGGAACCACAGCCAAACTTCAGAAAAGACTCCAACGCATCCAGAACGCCTCCGCACGACTCGTCCTGGACATCCCCCGACACAGCCACATCTCCGGTCACCTGAGAGACCTGCACTGGCTCCCCGTCAGCAAGAGGATCACGTTCAGACTCCTCACCCATGCACACAAGGCTCTCCACGACCTGGGCCCCAAGTACCTCAACAACCGCCTGACCTTCTACACGCCCACCCGCCAGCTACGATCGACCAGCCCCGCCCTCGCAGCCGTACCACGCATCCGCAGAGCCACCACCGGAGAAAGGTCCTTCTCCTACCTGGCAGCCAAGACCTGGAACTCCCTCCCCATCCACCTTCGGCTGACCAAGGACCATCTCTCCTTCAGGAAGCAACTCAAGACCTGGCTTTTCGAGCAGTAACGGACCCCTCTCCCCTAGCGCCTTGAGACCCTCCGGGTGAGTAGCGCGCTTTACAAATGCTATGATTGATTTAAATTAATCTAGAAACATATATACTCCATTTTGCACAAATGAAACACTCCCTTCCCTGGTTGAGGAACAGAGTGAAGCTGATTGGGAGGTGTTTATTGATGTGAATAAAAAAATGAACAGTGATATTCCAAGGTCTTATTGGAATGTGATCCATATACTTGGGAAAAACGAACTTCCGATAGACACCAATTGTCCTGTAAGTTGAGCAAATGAATCAGTGGCTGACGGCGTAAAGATTGCTGGTAGCTCCAGAATTCCTTTAAGGAAAATGTTAATTGATGATTAGTTTGTTTCATTTAACGAGAAATATGTGTTATATTGTATTGAGCATTAATGTCTTTATATCCTTGTTTTCTTCCTTCGCTTCCCTCCCGTTAGGTTTATACCTCTTCCTTGTCCTGGTTGGGGAAATGAGCTGGGTGGTTCGGAGGATGCTGTACAGGTGTGGGAGTGATAAGACGTGAATAAAAGTGTACCTGACAAATCTTATCGTTTCTTGGAAACTTTTGTCTGCGCTGTAACCAAAGGTCTGTGCAGAATAATACCATGTACTAATCCTACTCACCCTTTTTTGGAGGGTGAAAACTATTTTTTATCGACGATACCCCATCCTTTAATGCAACTTGCCTCCGTACACTTTCGGCCACTATTTGCAGACCCGTAACACTCTCCTAAACATGTTTTTCTTCATTACCTATTGGGAACACCCAGGTGCAATAATCACGCCCTCCTTTGAAAACCAACCGATTGACACGATGTCCTTTAGGACTCACTCCTGGTGAAGGGGCTATATTTTCAGTTATGGTGGCCTTGTGGGCTGAATGGGTTCCACTAACCATTGGGAGACCTCGGTAAAGATTCATGTATACATGGCATATCTATAGGTAAGTCCATACAGACAATAAACAGCATTTCCTGTCATGCATCGCCCACACGGCTCTTCTGTCTCTTCAATGTGTTCAGTGAGTGGATGATGGGCAGCGCCACATCCTGCAGTGGCGCTTCCTGGGACACGTAGTTCAACCTCTTCCGGCGCGCTTTGTGCGACGCCAACTGCGTCACCGGAAGTTCCTGTAGGCTCGCGAGGCTGGGGTTCGGCTGTGGCGGAGTCGTCGTTCGTAGGCTCAATCAGGTCAGAGTCCTTTCCCCCCTACTACTGTGTGTTCTGTTTTTAACGTTTGCTTCTTTCTGCGGTCGTGCACCCCTAGAAGGCAGTCTCGCTATCTTCATAGGGGCCGGTCTCATCAATCTTCGCCGCTCTTACTAGAGGGCCGCGGCCTCACTGCGCATTTTAGTGACTTTTCGTATTTTGATAGAGGAGGGGAGATAGGCCTTGCACCCAGTTCTCCGTTATTGTTTTGCGCCCGAGGAGATATGCTCCAGCGAGCTTGGTGCTATATGTAGTGAATGCTGTATAGAGGGTAGAGACGAGTCTCTCTTCTCAGAGTAAGCTACCACTGTCTCCTTTGCACACCTTCTGTGATCGTTCTTGTTAGGTATTTCGCACTGTTGCTCCGTTTGAAAGGTGTTGACGTGCACAGGGCACCTTTCCTGTGCCCCGTCTCGGTTCACATGTAACTCCTGCTTTGTTTCAAGTCCACCAGAACGCCCCCCTTGTCCCTTTGCATACATGCTTCATTGTCTTATTGCACGTGCTTGCTTGCCGTTATCACCAAATAAAACGTAATTTCCAAATCACTTACTTGAAGTATAGCATTTGGATGATAAGGCGGCTGAAGCTACTATTTTATGTTGGTTGTCTTGTATGGAAAAGAATTCTGGTCAGTGACTACAAACATTCATGACTCAATTTCAGGGGGATAAGTAAGTTGTACGGCCAATTTGCGGAAGTCCAGCGGTATATTATAAATAACATGGGCCCAGCAGGAGTCGGAAACAAGTATTGGCATAGCTAATAGGTGTCGCCTTTGGGACCTTATAAGTGTTAAGCCCTGCAACAGTTGTAGTTGCACCAGGGATATTGTGCTGCATAACTAAATACTTATAAGGTCTCAAACGCGAGACCTTTTGGCTATGCCAATGCTTGTTTCGGACTCCTGCTGGGACCATCAGGCCTCCTTTTGTTTGACTGGCTGGCACCTAGAAGCGAATGCAGCAGAGGGGGAAACAAAGGCTCACACCTTGGTAGCACTTCACACATACTTTAGAGAGGCAGCTTTTAACTTTTTTCAGTCCCTGTTTTGGTGATATGCATTCACTGTAAGATTGTCAGATGTGTTGGTCTTTCCCAGTATTTACACAAAATAAATAGCATTTATATAGCGCATACTACCCCTGAGAAGGTGTTGTAATAATTTAAATATCGCTATTTTTTCTTTTAAAGCGCTATGGGTAGAGGAAACTTTACGCTGACAAAAGGCATCATTGGTTTATGTGAAGCTTACAAAAGTGTCTTATCTTCTGCCTAAATCAGGAGGGTTTGCCAGTATACTCGAAATGTGCTCAAATGTACTCATGATAGACCTGCTAAACATATATGTGAGGGCTTAAGATCTGATGACCCTTCTTGTGATGTCACGCGCTGTGATGCCGCGATGTCACGCTCCTTAATGCCTCTAGCATCCTGATTAATTAATTTAGTCCCCCCACTTCTTTTTCAGGACTTGTGCCCTGCATATAAGGGTACCTTTCTGCCTCTGGTAGAGCCCGCGCACTCCTGTCCCCATCTCGAGATCAGCTGCTCACTTGTATCTATGTGTAACACGTCAGTTTCCCCTCGGAGCCTTTTAATTGTCCAACGAGAGCCATGCAGGTGCCTCAGTTGAGTCATTTAAGAAAATATAGAGAAGTTATGGGAAGATCTGCTGTGGGCAAGCAAACTTCCAAATAGTAAAGAATTCTGGGGTATAATCAACAAATTAATGAAAGGTCACGGAAAGCAAAACACCATCGGAATCAGCGAAAATATTTGGCTAGAATACATCGATAAATTGTATAACCCCAAACTGGGATTAGAAAAGGTGGATGCAGTAAGGTCACCGAAAGTAAAGGAAAAAGTACTTAACACCAGGGTAACCAGCATTAATATTGAAAATGGGAAAGATCAGTTCAGCTGGGAAGGAGATGACCAAATTTTGACAACGGTTAAACGCTTAAAAACACTGATAAAAAATCTGAAAGCGGAAGGAGCAGCAGGTCCAAATGGGCTACCAAATGCCCTGTTCAAACGAGATCCAGAAGTTTGGGCAAAATACCTAACACCTCTTTTTAACCACATGTTCCGTAACAACAAGATCCCGCAATCCTGGAGCGGTAACCTGTTCCACCCAATTTACAAGAGCGGTATTAGAACAGAACCCGGGAATTACAGGTTGATCGACGTTGAGGCCAAACTCTATGCTTCATGCATCTTGGAACATCTACAAGAGTGGACAGAGGAAAACAATATTATCCCTAAATTCCAAACAGGCTTCAGACAGGGGAATGGGCACCATCACTAATCTAACAGCCTTGACAATTCTGACGGAAAAGGCTGAAAGGAAAAGGGGAGCATTAGTGGCTTGCTATATAGATCTAAAATCGGCTTTTGATAGTGCCGCGGGACCGCTTGTGGAAGAAACTGAAAGCATGGGGACTGCCACAACTACTGATACAAGCAATACAATCTTTATACAGTGAAACATGGGCCACTGTAAAATTAGGGGACGGACAAAGAGTCTCCTCAAAAATAAACATTACAAATGGATTAAAACAGGGCTGTGTCCTTTCTCCATGTTTATTTAATTTATATCTAGCTGATTTGAACCGCCACTTAGAACAAATAAACGGACACCCACCAAATTTGGCAAAGGAGCCGGTTCAATACTTACAGTATGCAGACGACATTGTCTTGGTAAGCCAGACTTCGATTGGGCTACAAAGGGCAATAAACAAATTAATAGACTACTTGGACGCTCAAGGTTTGGAATTGAATAAATCAAAAACCAAGGTGGTAAGACTAGCGGGCCCAAGACAATGAAACTTTAAATGGTTCGCTAAGAACTCTCAAATAGAAGAGACAAGATCTTATAAATAATTGGGCATCAAAATGGCAAGAAATCTGTCAATGATGGAGCAGAAAAAGGAGATTACAGCAAAAGCTCAATCCTTAATATTCGCTTATAAACAACTATATAAGAATCTGGAAAGCCCTTCACATGGGCACCTTTTAAAAATAATGGCAGCCCAACTGCTACCGACCTTGTCCTATGGCCTGGAAACCTGGCATGGCCAAGAAAGTAACATCTTAAATAAGCTACAAACCAAGGTTTACAAAACGGTATTTAATCTCTTTAAAGGTTCCTCTCCAGCACAAATCCGTTTGGAATTCGGACTACAGAATCAAGTATTCCAAAGGAAGGCAACCATGGTAAACTTATGCTGGAAACTCAGGGCGGCAGAACCGGGAAGTTTGAATAATTTATGCTGGTTGGAAATAAAGCAACAACTAGAGCAAAGACTCCCAAATTCGTGGGGGGTCCAATTGATGATAGCTCTTGAAGAATTAAAGCTTGAGGGGCTTTGGAACAGCAAGTTGGAAAAGGCCACATTTAAACTAGCTTGCAAAAACAAAGCAAAAGCATTATCTTTCGTGGAGGACAAAAGGGAATTAGCGAGACGCCGCCATGCATGGGTCATAATAAACTCTTATACACGGCTAAGACCTCAACCCTACCTAGCAGCTCACTTCAGATTGTCCTTAAAAAGGAGGTTCATGGCATACAGATTTGGAGAACATTGCACATTAGACTTAGTACCCTCCTGGAAAAACAAGGATCAAGCAAAGGCATGTCGTTTATGTGGTTATTATAGCGAAACTTTGAGCCATATGCTGTGTGTCTGTGAAATAGTAAAATTAGAAAGAAGGAAGATGCTGAGAACAGCTTTTAATGATTTAAAAATCCGCACCTGCAGACAGGCAGCAACAAGTTGGATGGGTGCCGCTTCAAACATTTTAATATGCAGGGGGATAAAATTTATGATAGTAGTAGAAAGCTTACTTTCAAAAGTGGGCAAAAATTGAAGGCATGATGCCATAAAAAGAACTAAGTAGACTTTTATGAACTGAAAATGTTTTTATTATGAAATGTGTTTTATATGCTTTATGGTTTGTGAAAACCAAATAGTTATTTTTTGACTGACTGACTGACTGAGTCATTTAAATGGCCTCTGCTGACCATATGAACTCTGCCTCTTGCGTGTCTTTACCCCACATGCCTCGCTTCACAGGTTATTTTGAGCCACTGAAAACCTCTTTCCTAGGCATAGACACGAGCCTCTGTGTGTAATTCCCTTTCAAAGCTTAGCAACAGGTGGTGTCTGCCCACTAGTTCATGCCAGGCACACCCTAATGTTGTCTAAGAAGACATATTCTCAAATTTAAGGAGAGCTTCCTACCATACTCTGTTTACTGACATTTTCATCTTTTTTTTTTTTTTTTCCAACAGCGGGATTTAGATTTTATAAAAACAAGCGAGGCTTGCGCTGTTGGCGGGGTAAGCGTGCGCTGTAGGCGGGTGTCAGTGACATTTGCATTGTTGACAGTTGGCAGTAAAGCTTGCGCGCTTCTGCTGTGCGTCTGAAGGAAGCTCCAGGTTGCTTCTCGGCACTCAGTCGCCTTTGCTCACGCACGGTAGATGTGCTTCTTCCATACATACAGGGGTAACACATGCCGGTGCCTCGAGCCCTCCACGCATGAACGGACTCCCGCTTCATCAGCAGCCTTCTCTCAGCTGTCATCTCTGACTGCTGGGCGCGGGGATAGCTGTAGTAATGAGCGGGGCCCAAGAGGAGCCCTTATTTAATGCATTCTCTTCATGGCACCGACGTGGGCTGCAGCAAACATGGCTTGGAGGGAGAAGATGCGGCCTTCAAGCGCTCTTGGAAGAGGCGAGGCTGTCCGTACCACCATCCTCTGCTGTCAGGATGCGGGTCCAGGGAGGCACATGAAATGGCCCGCTCTTGTGAAGGTCCGTGTACCGCCAGTGGGCAGAGGAGAGGGGGTGAGGCCGGGCAGGACGAGTTGTATTAATTTCCCCAGCAAGTAATCTGATACTGGAATGCAGCCTGCCGTGCATCTGGCACACTGCGCGACGCTGATGACTGCGCTCGCTCCCGAAATACATAGGCTATGGGAGGGAACATTTAAAGAAAAGGTGGGACATACCCACGCCTTTGGCCATTTGCGTGCTTTCTTTTGTGAAAGCCTTGCGCAATGGCCAATCAAATGTGTGGGCATTAAAAAAAAAAAAAACAGGAAATGTTCTAAGGAGTTGGGAGTGCTTACAAGAAGCCTCCCATAGGGCAGCACATCTGCGCTGCGCTAGGCTCGACCTAGAAAGACGGCTGACGCATATACGGATCAAAGTAGATTTATGTTTTTGGTTTGTTTAGTATACAGCAGTTATGAGCAAACGTCACATTTAACTGGGCTTACTTGAAGTTTATAAAATTGCAAATGTATGTATATATCACTTTTCAGCTTTCCCTTCGTATATGGAAGTCATAAACCTGGACTACACCTTATTGGTTTTACTGTGGCTGAGGCCTAGAAGGTTCCCTCTCACCATGGTAACCTGCCAGAGTGAACACTCGCCAAGTAGACTCCAACAGGGAAATTATCATGCACCCCTCCAATTTGAAATGCCTAGTAAAGCCACGTAACCCACCAACAGAAGAAGGTGCATCAGGAGACACACCTACAGTTGAATGCCACTAGATAATAGCCAGGTGGGATGTACACACCAGGACCTCACCTATCTTGGAGTTCAATGTAGGTAAACCACCAATGGGAAAATGCATACCATTGAAATTAAGATGCAGTAGTAGTGTTTGTTAAATTACACAGCAAAAAGGCACAATTTTGTAGCTCCATTATGCACCTGTCCAGTTGTTTTATCAATGATTATTGCTGCACGTGCAAATGTTTCACTTAATACCAGTTGAATGAAGTCTGTAGAGTTGCATAACTCCGCTTGTCACCCATGAGGGTATCCAGGCGCTGTCCATGGGTACGGGGACATTAGATGATTTGCCCACAATCACAGGATGTTGCTCTGAGATTTGAACCCAGACCCCCAGATCCTGCTGCGTCCCCTCCCCCATTGAAATCATCAGTCGGTCTGACACTGTGCCGCACAATATGGAGTTTTTTTGGGGTAGCTATCATTTTAAGATAGAAATCATGGTTGGCTAAAATTAGCAAATTATGCAGCAGATGAAGTACTATGCAGCAACTATCGTATATACATAATTGTGATGTAAACTCTGCGGCAGCCTTATCACATTATTCTATAGGTCCTGTGTATATCCGACCCCTGCTCTGGCTTTTTCAAAAACTTCAAACTGTGGATACAATCTCTACTGCAAAACTCCCTACCAATAAGGCCTGCTCTTCCAACTCTTTTTAATCTCGCTTATTTAGTCACAACTGACCCTAAAATCTTTTGACTTTGACTCTTTCTTAGCACAAAATCAAGGCAACTTAATTGCTTCAGCGCCTAATAAGCTCATCATTTTCCCCAGCCAAACCATAGCTAATTCACCAACAGAAAATCAATTCTAAGTCATTTACTACCTTTATGAAACTCCCCTTCCACTTACTTCCTCGTTCGCTGTAATCTGCTTTTTCAACCTGTCTTCGAGATTGAGCATTGTTTTAGCTGGTGTTAGATCTGATGTAGACATCTCCCTCGGGGCTTCAGTAAATTGATCTAGGCAGCAGTTCCAAACTTTTCATAAACTATCCCCTCCCGCCCCCACCTGTTATCGATTTCTCCATCCGAGGAGAAGCATGAAAACCTTGTTAACTTTTTCAAGAACTAAGTAGTCAGTTTACAAGGACACCACTCACATGGGACACAACTACTCTTTGGCAACACATGCAGCACCTTGTGATGTGGAATATCCTGTGTTCAACTAATTTCCAAGAATAGCTTGGTTAGTCTCCTAAGCCACACCTAGTCAGGTGCCCCTACAGATCCATGCCCTGATAGGGTCTGGGAAATAGGTGATTACATTGAACCCTATCTCATACTGTTCTAGCATCAGGAATGTTTCCCACAAAATGGAAGAAAACTTTTTTTCGGCCCCTTTGAAAAAATCCACACTTGACCCTTTGGTGGAAAATAATAATCGTCCTATTGCCACACTCCCTTTTTATAACCAAAATGTAGAACATCTTAATATTGCTCTCACCTCTTACCTGGTATCGCATACTAGACCCATGTCCATTTGTTTTCAGGAAAGGACATAGTAGATTGTACTAGGATGTCCTGGACCGTGGAGGAAAGGCAGTGGTGGTCCTGTTGGACCGAACCACGGCCTTTGATATGGTCTGTCACGATAATTTAATGTAAAGTTACTTGACTTTGGTGTCTGCGGTCCAGTACTTAGCTTGTTATCCTCCATTTTAGACAATAGAGAGCAAACCATTAGCCTTGAGACACATACATCAGAAACTTTGTTATGATTTGCCATAAGGGCCAGGGCCAGTTTTTTGGCCGGATAGGTTAAACGTAGTTACTTTTGATGTATGTAATGTACACTACCTTCCCTCATCAAATCACAATTCCTTCCCATACACTTGTCACCCCCTTTCTCTTGCACCAATTTTATGTTAAGTTTGGACATGTGTTGTCTTACTAACTGGATTTATTCTTGTGCTATTAATCATGTGATGAAATAAAATCACAATCATTTTGATCCTACATGGTGATGTTTACTTTATTCAAACTCTTCAGCTTGAATCTTCTACAGTTGATGCTGTTCAGCAGGGGAGCTGCATTTAAAGGCTAATGGGGCCGCAAGCGCCCCGGGCCGTACTTTGAGTATCACTGGACTAATGCAACGCCCTGTAGGTGGGAGCTCAGCAAGGTGTCCTCATAAGACTGCAAAGGCTGCAAAACGCCACGGTCAGTGCTCTTACTAGGACAAAAAAACATTTGATCACGTCTCTAAAGACTGGCAAAACTTGCACTGGTTCCCTGTCAAAAAGAGAGTGGCTTTTAAACCCCTCTGCCTGACACATAGAGCTCTCCATCAGTAGGGCCCGGAGTTTTCCAAAATGAGAATCTTAGTATATATCAACAAGAGTGTTGCGGTCCTCTTCAGCTAATACGGTACATGTCCTAGTTATCGGGAAAGTGTCATGGGGGGGGGGGGGATGGTGGGGGGAGAGGGAGGGCAGTCAGGAGCCTTTTTTATAATGCCTCTATGCTACGGAATCAAATGCTCTGGGAGGGAGGGCGACGGAGAGGGAGGGAGGGCGACGGAGAGGGAGGTGGAGAGAGAGATCTGTGTATGCTGGGTCTGGTGGCTCAGTGGACGAAGGAGTCTGCTGCAGGGACCTGTGTTCAACCTCATGCCCACTTTTTTTCTTTTTGGTTTAGCCCCGCCCCCTCTGACCCTGCCCCCACCGGTGCGGCCCTCGGCCGCAAACCACACTGTAAGTTTGGCCCCCGAGAGAAAGTTTGTGAGTGCCCATGCTCTAGTGTTATACTCGCCCAAAAAATCATTATAAAAATAGTAATGGTTCATTCAAGAATGATTCATATTGTTATATCCACTACATCATACAGCCGATTGATTGTCAGCCCGCTTCAGTCATTGGGTCTTACTTTGTGTATATCTACCTGTCTACTTGAGTGGCAAATATGGAAGGCAAGACTGTGAGTCGGTGACATAGTATCATATAGAGTGTATATGACTTGAAGCAGCACCCCAAATGCTATACAGTGAAATGGTCATGACCTTTTTTTCTACATCAGCAATTGGGTTCTTCAGTAGAGAGGCTGTAAAGGTGGTTTTCAGTAAATTCTGGAGAGCATTTTTGGGCTTTAAATTAGTTATTGTTAAACTATGTTACTTGGCAAAGCAGCAGGTTTGGTACAGTTTGGAGGCTTTGTCATTGCAGGTTTCAATTCAAGAGGTAATTGGATTTCAATGAAGTTGGATCGACCTGTCACAGGTGGGAGTTTTCAGGCTCAAGCCTGTCTCTTTTGTCTCAGAGAAAGCATGCAGTTGGTGCACAATCACAAGAAATGGCTCCAGTGGATGAACCTGGGGTGAAGGGTGCTGTTAGTAGTCTCTTGAATAGTCCTTGCGTGTTGAAGTCTGACTATTAAAGAAAGTTTGGAATGGGATTCTGTTCTAATCCTAGATCGAGCATGTTGCGAGGTCAATGGGAAGGTCTGATTTCCTTAAGCACCTTTCCAGGTCTCTTCAACATTTCACGAGAAGTTTATTTGTGTAGGATTTATTGTTCACCAATCTAAATTAGTGTATAGTGAGATGGTCTTTCTGATAGGGCTAGCGGTGATGCTCTGCCAGTACAATATCCAAGGGTGTATAGACCTGCACATGAGTGACGGAGCATAGACTGCAGCACTAATCTTGGACAAGTTTCTGGCCCACATAACTGACTAGTTTCTCAGCTAGTGGATTCAATTCTAGGAGTGTGAAATTTGTGCAGTTTCCTTTTACAGAATAATGCAAAATTTAGGAAAAATCATGCAAAACTATGGACAATAAAAAGCTGATATTTGTTGTAATATTTAAGTACAAAATGCATCCTCCAGTCCTTTTGAACACAAGGAAGCATAACAAGTCTCATAACCTATTTTCAATTTTCTGGTTGTCCAGCGTGGCGGCGTCATACGAATCGCAATAGCGCTATGCAAATAACATTCCACTGCATACTTGAAAACAAAAGTAAAATACATTTGTCATTTTCAACACTAAGAGCTCAAACTTTCACAAATGCGAGACAGATTGCATTACAAATGCTTGTTTATTTTTGCAAACCTGCATACCACTTGTAATTTACGGTATTGCTGCTCTTTAGCACTTTATGTTTTAATGCCTATTACATATGTTTGTAAATGAATATTGCATGCTTGTGAAGGCCAGCCGTTTGCTTGCCAGTGCTTATGCTAATATTCTGCAGGCACTAGTATTCAACAGGTACACCCTGTGCCTCACTTAGAATTACCTTTTCAGTCTGGGATTCTGATAAAAAATAAATGTGAAAGACCACTTTTTCTCTTTTCTTAATTCATTTAATCTGCTTACCACAACTCGCCATCATTCTCATTGTTTGTTTTCCCACATCACCTTGATCACCAAAGCAACCCATTTGCCCTTCCTCAGTATTCGAAAAAACATTATCCTGCAGTCTTTCCTCTCAGCCAAAACACCTTCAAATGAATTATTTTTGAGCATACTTAACGACTACATCAACTTTGTCTTTGTTCCCCCACTACTATCACCACCTCACCCTTTACCACTCACATCCCTACAAAAATGCCTAATGGCCCAGAGGTCAGTCCTTTTGGCTGAGACCTGGAACCAGCCCACATCATCCTTGTTGGAATGAATGCTCTTGTGAACAAATGTTATTTAATACTGTCCTGTCACTATACCCAACGCAGACGCTTATGTGCAACCTTGATGTTAAAAAACAGGTGAAATCACTTTGTGTATCATAAACACAAATGCAGATATATTCCAAATTACGAAAGTAAACCTTTTGGGTAGCGCTGACCAATTAAATTTCTGAAGCTTTATTCCATTCATAAAAACAAGCCATAAAAGCGTGTCAATATTACACATAGTTAATTTAAGTATTCAATCCCATATTATACAACAAATATAAAGCGCAAAAAAGATTTTAAAAGCAGTAATATGTATAAGATTGTTTTTCAGTCGTGATCACAAACTTGATAAGTATTCAAAGTTAAGAACCGAATCATCTTAAAACAAAATTCATTGTTTCCCATGCCATTCTTTTTTTAAAATTTTTTTTAATTAAAAACTCTGTTTATTTAACATAAAGGGAACCGTGGTCATGCTATATAGTTCTTTACATCCTATGTTTCACTTGCATCATTTGTCACACGTATCAGTACATATTTTCCAATGTAGTGGGTATAGTTACGTTACATACATTTCAATTCACACTGTAATGTGGTCTTTTGGGGATGAGACATTCGGCGGTTCACATAGCCCCCCCTCCCATGCCATTCTTAGCGTCTCTGAGCTGGTTAACAGAAGAAAAAAACATTGCAACCCTAAAACAAATATTCTCATCAGTCGAGTCCTACAGGTACCTAAAGGCCTGCCGGTTGTAAATTAATCCTTTCAGCTAAAAAAAAGAGGTCCGAGATAAAATTACTTGGGCACTGAATAAAACCTGCAGTAAAATGTAACGTATTAGGTGGACAGGGCAGACCGATTGTCACAAGGGCATCTCTGCTTAATAGTACCCCATCCTGCTATGTACGCTTTCCACATCATCGGGGTATTTACATGATTGGGATTTGGCACCTCCCAATCCTGGGGGTATCTGCATCAAATTTTTCACACTGTTGATAAAGAGGGAGAAGTGGGAGGGTGCCAACACGCACCCCTGCCTCACCTCTCTCCAACTATCAAACAGTGAAGTTAATTCTCCTTGGGCTCCGGTTAGACCTCCGGCGCCAGAGAGCAACCTGGCTTTGGAGAAACAGCGGTGAAAGAGGAGCGATCTCCTGAATGCGGCGGAGCCGCGAGTGCTTGCTGATGCGTCGGGAGCCGCAGGAGACTTACAGGAGACCTTCAGGACGCGGCTGGGCCGCGGGCGTTTGCTAGCGCGGCGGGAGCCGTGCTATGCTGCGCCGCGAATATTCGTGGACGCGGCAGGGGCCACGAGAGATCTCCTGAACGCGGCCGTGCCGCGAGTGATTCCGGGTGCGGCTGGAGCCGCGAGCGCTACCCTTAAGACGCGGCAGGAGCCGCCAGTGATATTCACCTCTCCATTGTGGTGGGCGCCTGGAGCCGGCAGTTCCAGCCAGTGGCTCCGGGTCTCTTCTTGTCGTGCTGGTTCTTCTGCCTGCAAGAGGAAAGGTGTGACTCCTCACGGACCATCTCCCGCGTAATCGCCCAAGGAAGACGTGAGACAAGACGGACTGACTAGACTGATCCGACAACACTCCAGTCCACGTTTTCCCGACCAAGCAGTGGCAGCGAGGTGTAGTGAGGTGAGGCGGAGGAGGTGAGTGGCAGTGCTGCTGTTACCCGACCGGAGAGTCCACCTTGCCGTACCTGAAACCTGCCGTAGAAACCTTCGAAGGAGTGAGGTGAGCGAGCGGTGTGTAAGCCGCCTGGAAGCTGCCAGAGGCCACCGTTCCTTGCCGTGCAGCGCAGCCACACACCTGCCTGCAACACCAGGATAACAGCAACACCGGAGAGTAAGGGATCGGGCCTCTCTTATCTCCAGGCCCCGCAGCAGTGGTAAGCCCTTGGCCCTCCTAGGGCATACATACACGTCTGCCTACTTCCAAGCAGCGCTGAGCAGGGGAGAGGAGTGGGAGGGCAGGGAGAGAGGGCTGCCAGAGGCCAGCAACCTAAGAATAGCAACATTGGGGTCTAGCCCGGCCTGGTCCCCAGCCTGGTCTCTTCTCTCCCGCCCCCCTCCAATCCCCCCTGGCCTCCCCCACAGGCACCTAGCCACACAACTGAGCCGGTGCACAAAACAGGATAAAGCAGCTGGAGCTGCACAACAGCCTCTCCAAAACGAGTCGTCCCTACTTCCCAGACATCAGCATCTTTCTATCATCCTTCCATTAAGGGACGAACTGGCTCCCTATAGCTGCCTAAACCCCTCCACTGCCCCGATTCTACCCACCCCGGCACCCTAGAACCCAACTCAGGCAAGCAACCAACGGTTGACAAGTAAGCAGCAATCAGCAGTCAACAGTCAGCACATTCAATTACTCAATCACTAACTCCTCTCCTCACTCTCGTGGCCCCCATCGCCCCGGAGCGACACAGGAAAGGGGTAAGTGAGATCGTCATGAGGTCTGGAAGAGTAAGAAACCCTATAATAAGGCCATCACCCAAACAAAAAAGAGAGGACATCTGCGGATGCAAAGAGATCCCAGAAAATGATAACTTGAGAGAAAATAGCAATAAGGACATTAGGGACAGCAAAAGAACTAACACAAGTGAAGGAGTTCAAGGACAAAAAAATGAGCTTAATTGAACGCCCGATAACCAACAAAGGAAATAGCCCAACATCGACAATAGAGCAAAATAATGTAATTCAGCTAAATGATATGTTCAATAGTGACAAAAGAAAAAACCCTTACGAACTTATAAACCTAGAAGGGCAACCTCCAAGGAAGACTACAAACTATCAGCCAAAAATTTGTACGAAATTTACATTTCTAAAAGACCCTGGCAAAGCAATCTATTCAAACGACAACACCATAATTGGTTTACAATCCCCACTACGACCCGTTGGTGCAGTCAGCTCCCTGCCTCAAAAATCAAGCATAACAATCGCAGAAATGCATACGTTCTCAAACCATAAGGAGACCACAGTCTTCTCAAGAAGCACAATGGGGGCCGGAGCCCAACAGGCACAAGCTGACGACCCCATAGGAGCAACAGAGGGAGACATTAGCTAAAACAACTCACAAAATGGCTTAGGCGGCCAGGTAAAAAATCCCAGGGGGCTTGTACCCGAGAAGGAGAACGTGAGCAAACTGGCCGCAAAACCAGAAGGCCTCCCGGAGCATCAGTGTCCCAATGTTTTAAGTGGCCAGCCATCCCTCATCTACACCCCACCATCTTATCAGCACACACTGTTAAAATATGATGAAGAGATCGCAATACCTCATGTAAAAAATAGCCTTCCATATGTGCAACAGACAACACGAGGCGACACTCCAATAGTTGAGAATCATCAAATGAAAATTGACCCCGTAAACCTCCTCCCACACTCGCCACACGAGGACTAGTGTACTACAGATAGCGATATGACCTTCCTGGCGTCACAAGAGTGGGAAGACCTAGTGGCATCCTACAACGTTAAATCAACCCTCAACAGCATCACCGAAGAGCGCTCCTATCAGTACACCGAGGGGAGTAGAGGTCCTACTGAAACGTTTTGGGCAACCTCACTCAACACATTCCAGCTGTCATCAACAGCACTACAGTACCAATCCGACAAATTAGACCTACAACTGACTGTCTTCCAAACGTTAGCAGAAGCTACCTCTGGGATAGAAAGAAAACTCGCGGACCTTAATGGCCGCATAAAAAGAGGAAAAGAAGCAGCAAAATGATTCCAAATAGAACAGACTGCGTCTGCTCCCCAATAGTTGACAAACTATCTACACTACCTACGATGTTGGGAAACCTCCTGAGGGACCTAAAACAAAATATATTAACGCACCCCACAATGGAGAACAAGCCCGGCAGTATAACTTTCTGCGACAAACCATTAGGAACCATCAACGATAATCGCATAGCTATCAAGCAAGGGGACTCCTCTTTAAAATCTGAAAGCACATTAGAAGCGTCCCCTCCAAACACATCTACGAACGCGCGAGCCCGCCGTAAACAAAAAAGAGAGGGCAGGAACAGAAAGTCTACAGGAGCAGATTGCACTGACGAGAACCAGCAACTGACCACATCTTGGGGAAAGGAGCAAACGGGAGACACCACAAAGCACACCGATGGTACAAAAACATTACCTCTAGACAAAAAATTATTAGAAACAAAGACTTTAAACGCAGCAGAGACCGCCACATCGACACTCTTTTTAAAGAGAAAATAAGCATACAGATAGACCAGAAGCACTTCGGCCTAGCCAAAAACAACCAACCTAGCAACCTATCTGAACAGGCGAACGATATACAAAGTAAAAGAGGGACCATCGTAGAAAATCGGCCAGTAGCAAAAACACAACCTGGCACGGCGGTCACAGAGCAAGCCCCTGGTGAGCCCTCTCAAATCAATACGAAAATCACAAATTACCATCCAGGGACAAAAGACGAAGGCAAGTTCACATAGCACGAATAAGCCAGCCATCGAACAGGCAATAGAGGACCCTTACGGAGTCAGCATAGAAAGCAATGACATAATAAATAAAACCCAATCCCAACGCGGGGTCAAACAAAATGAGGTATTAACTCACCCCCCGAATATTGACCCCCGGGAAAATAGTCAGACATTATTCTATTTATTCCAGAATTCAAATCCAGAGGAAGAGTGGATACCCTAAACAGGGGTAATATATTAAGGCTAATCCATTCAATTGAAAAAATAAAACACATCAACACAACAGACCTGCTTGCAATTTAATTTCTCCCTTCTCCAGACTCACAAGGTCACGAAACGACAAAGACAGTATGGAAAACTACTGACTTAGCAGATCAAATCCTGGGGCAAACGCTCAGATTTTCTCAATGGGGAATAAAGCTTGAAGCAGGAAAAAGACCAGCCTACCCACCCCGCTCCTAGAAGAAAGCAAAAAAGAACGCTTACAAATAGTCAAATCAATTTTAAAAGGAGCACACAGCCCACTCCCCAGGACCAAACAGCAACCCACTACATCTAGAACACTTAACAACCCAGTAATCAGATTTAAACAGGGTAACTATACGACAGACAATAATTAAAGAAGACACAAAGTGATAAAGGGTATCAGGCCAGACCTTTATGGAAGCTGACATCCCCAATATTAAAATATGCATTTGGGACATTAATGGTCTTTCTGACAAATTGGAAGACCCAGAAACATCAAATTACTTAAAATCATTTGATTTGATCTTACTCCAAGAAACCTGGGAAGAGAAAGAGATACCCCTACAAGGATACACAACTCAGATCCACCCAGAAACCAGAGGTTCCTCCTATGGTCACAGCTCAGGAGGCCTGGTGTCATTCGCCTCAATACTAACAATTGGAACAATGGAAGAATCAATGTAAAAATCACTCCTCCTTGTGCGATACAGGCACTAGCAATAACAATTGAAAATAATCGGGTGGCTCAACCACTTTACATCATAAACCTATACATACACCCCAAGCATAGACAAACCAGGGCAAGAGAACTAGTTAGCGAATTAGCAAGACTCATGGAGGAAAGAGAAATGGAGAACCTACTTCTAGCAGGTGATTTTGACCTTCGTCTTTGGAGAGAAATCAGATGATGAAATATCACTAGATATGAACATCGCGTGGGGAATACCAAACCAATTCACAGCCTCTCCAAACAAGCAAACAAGATGCTCAAATCAATTACTGAAAGACCTTGAGCAGTTAAATCTGAGAGTACTAAACGGATAATTTAAGGAGCATACACCGCCAGCATCAACATATTTTTCCTCAAACACTTCTTCTCATCTCGACTTCACCCTCGCAACACTACCACTGTTTGAAATAATAAGCTCATTCAAGGTTGGAGAGAACGGCCAAAGTGACCACCTGCCACTAGGAGTGAAACTGGGCATCACCAGCGGGAAGGAAACGGAAGCAAGGAGAAGTATTGGCACAGAATATACCACCAACTGTAGACGAATAAGGTGCAAGACTGACAAAGCAGAAGAATTAACAACTAATGCAAAAAGAATCCTCCACCCGATAACAATCTTGACAACCCATTAGAGGTTTGGGAAGAATTTGTAACCGTACTCGGAACAACACACGCCACAGAGCAAAAAAACTGAAAAGGGAATACGCTGTGTAACATACTCGGTAAGGTAACCACATCAGAGATAAAAAAAATCTAAAACGGCAAATAAACCAGATCCTTAGACAGCTCCATAAACAATCAAACAACGAAGCCCTGCAAAAAGAGCTGCAAACCCTAAAGGCACAGCTAAAGAATAAGATATGGGAAAGGAAAAGGCAATTGTACGAGGAACTCTGGGTAAAATCGTGCACGACTCGAAACAGAAGAACAATGCTAGATTCTGGAAAACAATCCATAACCTCCAAAGACCAGGCCACAAAGCAATCAACTCGCACATATCAGAACCCGAATGGGCACACTACCTATTGAATCATTTTAATGTTAAAAACCCAAGGGGATCCACCCAGCGGTAGAACCTGGATAATCGAAACAAACCCAAGCACCTGCAAAACTGGAACACACAAATACGAAGTATATGATGACCACACTACGACAGCGCCCCGCGTAAAACTGCAAATCCGGATGAGGTAGCAACAACAAGCCTCAAACCAATCTTAAACAGAAAGGAAAAAAATTACGCAGTAACAGCGGCCAGGATCAAGCCACAAATTTCACAAGGGAGATTAGAGGATGCTCCTGGCCCCAATGGAATCCCGCCAATAATGTACAAGCAAGACGCCGACTTTTGGAGTGACACACTGGCGCCAGCCTTCCAGGAAATCAGGGAAACAGCAGTAAGTCCATCATCCTGGAGAGGATCAATAATAAGTCCGATTTACAAACAGGGCGAAAGGAGCAATCCAAGCAACTATCGACTTATTGCCCTAATCGACACAGAAGCAAAGTACTATGCGGGACTTATCTTGGAGGAACTAACATCATGGGCAACCCTCAAGCACATCATCCCAATCAACCAAACCGGATTCTGTAGAGGCAAGGGTACAATAACTAACATCATGGCACTAACCCTTCTGACAGACGCGGCAAAAGCAGCCAAGAGCTCGCTATTTCTATGTTTTATAGACTATTGCACTGCGTTTGAGCATATAGACCGCAGTAAACTCTGGCAGAAGCTGGAGAAACTGGGGATTCCCGGGCCACTCCTACAACAGCTGATATTACTACATACCAATACTTGGGTCAAGATTAAACTGGGCTCTGGAACGCACCTTTCAAGGCAAATCAATACCACCAAAGGTTTAAAACAAGGATGCGTCCTAGCCCCCATGTTGTTTAATCTTTTTCTCGCAGACCTCCCAGGAGAATTGGAGAAAACCAAATCACATGCCCCACGCCTGGGAGATCTCACGCTTTCAAATCTCTTATACGCAGATGACCTGGTCCTTATTAGTTGGTCCCCCATTGGACTTCAACATCTTCTGGACACCACTAACAAATTCTCAATAAACAATGCATTAAAGATTAACCTAAACAAATCAAAAGTCATGTCAGTAAATTATAACAAAATAAAGAAACACAAATGGTTTCTGGATGGACAGAGGCTAGACCGTGTAGCCACTTACACATATCTAGGCGTATTTTTAGACAGTAGAGGTTCGTTTAAACACCAACTAGAGGCTATTCGTCGGAAGTGCACAATATTCCATCTCTCATTGAAGCCCCTGAAGAAAGTTCTCCCTGACCGTTCACTGGATCCCCTTCTACAGGTGATTAGAGCACATTTACAGCCCATGCTCACATACGGCAGCAAATCTATGCAAGGGAAAGACGCCACGGCTCTAGTCAAAACTATCGGTCAAGCATACAGGGCAATTTTCCATCTGCCTAATTACGTCTCCCCTGCCCAAATTCGCCTTGAATTTGGTCTCCAGAGACAAGCGGTGGAGAGAAGAGACGTCTATATAAAAATCTGGCGAAAAATCAGAGACGCCGAGCAAGGATCCTTAAACGCCCACTTCTAGACCGAACTCTCTATCCAAGAGAACACCCCCGTCAAGAAATATCTAAATGAATCACTGGAGACCCTGGGTTTAACAAACCTCTAGGAGTCCTCTACAGACATAAAGTTTCAAAAAAGTGGTTACAAAAGTAACCAAAATGATATCATCCATAGACGACAAAGAAATTGTGGCCAAGAGGCTCATGGATGGTCAGTGCTGAAAGATTATAACGCTCTGAAACCGCAGGAATACCTGAAAATGAGCCTCACGCAGGCGACAAAAAACATTTTTAAATTTGCGCCTTGGTATCCTACCAATATTACCCCACTTGGCACCTTGGAAAAGGGGAACAGAAGAACACTTTTGCCGACTATGTAGAGCAGAGAAAGAGGACCTTATACATATAATCTGCATCTGCCCAATCTTGACGGACACAAGGCGTTCTTTATTTCGAGCTTTATGGAATCAAAAGGGCATAACAAGTTGCAGGCAGGCTGTGATGCTGTGCTTTAATCCTGATGAGACTCAGCTAAACTGTAGACTGACAAAGTATTTTGATATAGTGGCTAGAAGACTCCTGAGTTAGCCACACGGTTCATCTAAAGAACAGCAAGCAACAGCACCTCAACAACCAACAAAGGACAGCCCGTTTAGTCACTTGCCAAGTTACAACTACGCCTGGCAAACCGAGGCACATTGGCTTTATAAACTTACAAATGGTCAATACCAAAATGCAATTGAGACTTTTACGATTTTATAGAGCATAAACATTTTTTCTTACACTATAAATGTAAATAAGGCTTAAACGTCTTTTAACAATGGAAGTTTTAATATTGTGAGTTTTTATTAATTGTACAATAAACAAATTAAACTAAACTATCCTTGGGCTCCAAAGCGCGCTTTGGCTGTTAAGTGTCTAAATAAATGGTCCAGCAATGCCACAATCTCCTTGGGCGCCCCAAACTTATCCATACGCTCCCACAATCCTCTATGGTTAATAAATCGCAGCTAAGGTCGAGAGAGCATATATGTAATGCTCCCTCCTTGGCCTAGCAGTACTTACTCATCAGAAGGTTCAGGTTAAGCGACTGCTCAACAGTCCCCAAACCTTTCCTAAACCCAAATTAGGTATTCAAAAGAACTTCATTTTCGTCTGCCCACACTTGTAATCTCTCCAACAAGACTTTCCCCAATAGTTTGGCGTGAGAGTCGAGTAGAGACTGGGCAATAGAATTTGAGGTCGTCCCTAGATACCTTTTTAAAAATGGGAATAATGAGTGAGGTGAACCATGAGGGGGGAAATATATCCGTCTTCCACTGCATTGAATACCTTAGTTACAAGTGGGGCCCATAGGTTGTGACTTGTAAGTGAACCCCATACAGGTCTTACCATTTGGGCTATTAGAGATCTCCATCAAGACTTCTTCATGGGTGAATACCAAGTCCAATAGTACTTCCCCATCCACATGTTTTGGAAGTCCCTCTTCTGGGTCAGGGTGGGAAAAACTGCACCAAAGTGGTTTGCCCATTGAGTTGAAGTTGTGGAGGACTTTAGGTCCCGGTCTATGCCCCTAGAGAATATCGGGGCATTCACCGCTCTCCAGAAAAGGGTATTATCCTTAGTCTCTGCTGCTTGTTAAAGATAGACCCAGGCTTCCACCTGTAGCTCTTTCTTCCTGTTCTTTTTTTTTTTTTTTTTTTTTTTGAAACCGTTTATTGCAATCTCAAATATATACAAGTATGGGCCTACAACCTTCCGGCCGGCCGCTAAAGTGACAAAAGCAAATGACATACATACAATAAGGCACTTGGCTTTGCATAGACGATAAAGCAGGAGGTATCAACAACGTGGACCACATAACTCTGAACCCACAATACGGTTTCGTTTTATACAACACAACAACAAAAAACCACACCCGCAAGGCAACCCACGATCGAAAATGACGACACGTGCTCCTCAAGTGGGGAACCCCAACCATCCAAAGAAATCCAGAGAGGGGGAGGGAAACTGATCCGGGACTGGGAGGACAATTTGCCCAGGGCTGAGGGAGGGGGTCAACTATGGGGATGGAGCTGGTGAAGCGGGAGGCAACAACGGCGGCTCGCAAATACCCCCGCGGTAAGCGTTCCAGGGGCCCCATATCTTCACCCATGCCCCAGGCTTACCCCGCGCCACATATACCACCTTTTCTCGGAACATGCACCAATCCATATGTTCTTTCCAAGCCGACACCGCCGGGGGTCTCTGAGATCCCCACAGCTGAGCAATGTCACGTTTAGCTATCATATATCCCAGAGTCACCCATCGCGTCTGCGGAACCGAGTAATCAGTCGGTTCCCACACATTCAGCAGGCATCTCCTCGCTTCAGGCAACAGCGCGACATGTGTAACCGCTCGCAGGACCTCATGCACACCACGCCAGAATCGCTCCACTCTCGGACATTCCCACAGAATGTGTAAAAAAGTCGCCAAAGCACCACACCCACGCTTACACAATCCATCCTCGGCATAGCCCATACGCTGAAGCCTTGGCCCCGTCATATACACCCGGTGGAGTATCTTAAGCTGGACGAAGCGAAGGCGAGCCGGGATGGCCACCTCCTTCGGAGAGGCCACCGCGGAAATCCAGTCCTCGTCGTCCAACTCCAGCCCATCGGCGACCCAAGCCTCGTGGAGGCCAGTCAGTAAGCCCGAGCGGTCATTTATCAATTTCTTATAAATGAGGGAGATCGTGCTGTCCGGAACGTGGCCATCTAGCACTCTATCCTCCAGGGGGGAGGACTCCGGGATGGAGGCCACGTCTGGGAAGACGGAGCCCAGTGCGTGACGGACCTGCAGGTAGCGAAAGTATTCACTGCCCTGCAGCTGAAACTCCGCCTGCAGCGTCTCGAATGTCTTGAATCCTCCCCTCGTCCAGAGATCTCCCACTGTACTGATGCCTATCATGTCCCACCTCTCGAAGCCCTTCGAGGTCCACAAAGAGCCAAGCCTCTCCGACGCATACAACGGTGACGCCCGGGTCAAACGGTCCTTCCATCCCATAGCTGCATTAGCCGCGTGCCATACTCGCACCATGACACGCGTGGGCCCCGTCAAGCGGGAATCGGGCACGCTAGTGTAGAGCGCTCGATTGTAGTCGCCACCGGGCAGGAGCATTTTGTCCATTTCAAATGCCGGGTTTAGGGCGGGCCCATAGAAGCCGTGATTAATTGCAGCTAACTGGGAGGCCCAGTAATACCGCTTAATATCCGGGAGGGCAATCCCTCCGTCGTACCACGGGAGCGTCAATTTTGCCAGGGCTATACGCGGCCTCCCGTCCCAAAACAGACGGCGCTGTAAGCTTTCCACCTCACGGAAGTAGCGTGCCGGGACCAAGTCCATAGTGTTCTGGAGAGCGTACAAAAAGCGCGGCAATGACATCATCTTGAACAATGCCGCCCGGCCGAGCGGCGAAAGCGGCAAGCGCCGCCAGCGCGCGACGTCCTCCTTCAAGCGCTGGAGGGGGGGAAGCAAGTTTCGCTCGTAGCGGGCCACCGGGTCCAGCGTAATATAGACCCCCAGGTATTGAAATCCCTGCGAGGCAATCTGGATCGGACAGCCCCGAGGGAGGACAGGAGCCTCCCCGGAAAGCACATAGACACAGGATTTAGCCCAGTTGATGACAAGGCCTGAATTACGGCCAAAGGAGCGCAGAACATCGACCAGGACAATCAGTGATTTGCGCGGGGAGGCTAAGTACAAAAGGATATCGTCAGCGTAGAGGGACACGCGGTCCTCATACTCGGGGGTCCAACGGAGACCTCGGATAGAAGGGTGCCACCGCAGCCACTCCGCCAGGGGTTCCAGGGCCAATGCAAAAAGGAGCGGCGACAGGGGACAACCCTGTCGCGTGCCCCGTCCCAGCACGAATGGGGCCGAGACTCGACCATTCACCACCACCTGTGCCAATGGGTCCGAGTACAACAATTTGACCCAACTGATGAATCCCGGGCCAAATCCAAATTTCGCCAACATCGCCCAGATGTAGGGCCACTCGAGCGTGTCGAACGCCATGGTGGCGTCCAGGGACGCCAAGATGGCCGGCTCCCGCACGAACGGAACACGCGCGAGCACCCCGTGCAAGCGCCGCAGATTAAGGGCCGTATTGCGATGGGGAATGAAGCCGGACTGGTCTTGGTGGACCAAATCGCCCACCACGCCGACCAGCCGGTTAGCGAGCACCTTGGCGAGGATTTTAGGCTCCGCGTTCAAGAGCGAGATAGGCCGGTAGGATGTAACCCGGTCCCGTGGTCTGCCCTCCTTGTGGATAACCACGATGGTAGCCAGACGCTGGTCCGGCGGGAGGGAGCCCCGCGAGTGAGCCGCAAGGAACATAGCGCGGAGGTGGGGTGCCAGTACGTCCGGTCGCAATTTATACAACTCGATAGGAATGCCGTTCGGGCCCATGGCCTTGCCAGAAGCGACCGAGCGGATGGCGAGGGCAATTTCGTCCGAGGTGGGGGCGGCATCCATCAACTCCCTGTCCTCCATTGAGAGGGAGGGCAGCGCGATGTCACGCAGCAGGGCATGGGAATCCTCCTCCGGGCAGGGAGAAACTGGGGAATATACCTCGCGGAAATAATCCGCGAAGCAAGAGACAATGCCTTCCGGCTCAGTAACACGTACACCATCCATTCTTTCAATCAGCGGGACCACACGACTAGCTCTCTCCTTCTTATCCAACCACGCAATCAACTTACCAGCCTTATCACCCACATCATACAATCGCCCCTGTTGCTCTCTGCTGAGGCCCCTGGCCGCCTCCGTGACGAGGGACCTATAGGCCGCCTGCTTAAGGTGTAAAACGTGCAGCGCAGCGTCAGTCACCCCACTCCCCAGATCACCCTCCAGTTCAGTGATTTCGGCCTCCACCCGGGTCACCTCCTCCTGTGCGCGCCTCCGGGCATGGGAAATAAAGGAGAGGGCCTCCCCTCTAAGCACAGTCTTGAAAGCCTCCCACAGGGAAATGGCAGACGGGACAGACCCCACATTCTCCTCAAAATACCGTTGCAAGGATTTAATCAAGTCAGCACGAATAGTGGGGTCGCGCAGGTACCAGGCATTGATTGGAGCTACCCTGCCCTCCCCCCTCGGGAAGACATCAAAGTGCAACAGGAGTGGGGAATGATCTGAAATACCCCGCGCCAGATGGCGCACCTCCCCCACTCTCCCGGCATAGGCCGCAGGGACAAGGACATAATCAAGCCGCGAAAGGCTACCATGGGCCCCCGAATGGAAGGTGTACTGCAGCTGAGTGGGATGCTTTAGACGCCAACAGTCCACCAATCCCAGCGTGTCCAAAAGGCCAGATAGCCACGCTTGTGCCCTGGGGAGGTCCCTAGGGGGATAGCGATCCAGAGTCCCAGAAGCCACCGCATTGAAGTCCCCCCCCCAACCACCAGAAGCCCCCCCGGAAGGTCAAGCAGGAGGCGTCCCAGGTCCGCAAAGGTGGTGGACTGTAACCCCGGTGGGACGTACACTGAGACAAAGACGACTACCTTGCCCTCCATTCTCCCCACCAAGACAGTGTAGCGTCCCCTCTCATCATGGCGCACCTCGTCTATTTCTAGCGGGAGCGAGGTCTTGACCATAATGCCCACCCCTCGTGAGCCTGATGTGAAGCCCGAGTGGGCCACCAAACGATAACCACGTCGGTTCATGGCACAATAGGAGTTACCAATGAGGTGTGTCTCCTGCAAAAAGACCACATCAGGCGAAATCCGTTTCAGATATTGCAGGACCACACCCCGCTTAATCCTATCACCCAGTCCGTTAACGTTCCAGGACAACAACGTCAGGTCCCTACCCCCCATCACATACAGAAGCCATCATTTGTCCCCACGAGAGCATCTCAAAAAATCCAATACAATAAAGGGTTTGCCTTGCGGTAGAAACGAACCCCACCCCAACCCACCCATCCCAACAGAACTCCCCCCACCCTGCACCCCTCCAATAGCCCGAACAGCCCCCCCAAAGTGCAGTGTGCCTGTCGCCCCATGGAAAGAAAACTAACTAGTCCCCCAGATCTTCCTGTTCTTAAGGGTCCATTTATAGGACGATCTTGTTTTCTGTATCAGGGTGTCCCTGGGCATTGATTAATTAGCTGAACCAAGCCTTTGTACACTGGTGGCTAAACCAACCCTTAGATTTTTTTAGTTTGACAGGCTGTGTCTGAGTGAGTGTGTGCATAAGAATCTCAGTGAGATTCTTATGCACACACTCACACACATGCACCCACTCACGGGGATGTATGACGTTACAACGCATGCTGTTACAACGCGAGTGCATTGACAACGCAGGACATTACAACGCAAGTCTTCACATCGACTTGCACTAGATGGCGTGCTAACATTAAAAAAGTGCAATTTACTATTCCAACTCCAGTCCACGTAACAGTAGGGAAGGTGTTGGGGTAGTAAACTACACTATTTTTAATGTTAGCACGCCATCTAGTGCAAGTCGATGTAAAGACTTGCGTTGTAATGTCCTGCGTTGTCAATGAACTCGCGTTGTAACAGTTTTGTTGTAATGGTAGTGCGTTGTAAAAGTTGCGTTGAAAAGGTTGTTCCCCACTCACAGAGCAAGCCAGACACTTACAAATTCACTGGAAAAAAGCATAGGTTACAGCAGAGTTTTTCAATCTGTGGGCGCGACACCATCTCAGGGGGGGGGCGTGCACTCCACACTAAGATCTTACTTTTGTTGGTCCTTTGCTGTCCCGCGGCATCGCAAGTCTTCACCCATTTCAAATGGGATGTTTTTTTATTGGATTATCCCATTATAATGCTGCCTAAAACATTTGTTAATGGTTTCTAGAGAAGAATTGTTTCTCGTGTACCAACTCTGAGCTAGGGAGTGCTAGAAAAATCTGATAACTGTCTCCCTTACAGTCACTGTTTTGGCTGAAAATGTCTGCAGAATATTCAGCTTTGAGAGAAACTGCTATCAAAACTCTCTTGCCTTTCAGCTGGTCCTATTTATGTGAGATTAGATTCTCAACACGTGCGATGTTAAAGACTAAGTACCGTTCAAGACTAGATGTGGAGCACAACCGGAGGATGGCAGTAGCAAAAATCCATCCACAGATTGACAGTCAATGTGGCTAAACACCGGCACAGACGTCACATTTATTTTGGTGGCGTTATTCTTAATCAATATCGTGTAAAAACAAAGCATCCTAGCAAAAACAATTTGCGCACATTTTATCTTGGAAAATTGTGATTTGAGCTGTGTAATAAGCTTCTGTCATTTCACCACACCCACTCACAAACCTGTAGTTTACTAAATACTCTTATTGTGTTGAACATTTTTTGCCGGCTATGGCCTGTGATAAGCGCGCGGCGGTCGATTATGTACTGTACCAGATTCCAGAAATTTCTGACAGGTGGTGGGGGGGGGGGGGGGGGCAAAATCTAAAAACATTCAGCTGGGGGGGGGGGGGGGCTCAACCTACAAAAGTTTGAAGACCTCTGGGTTACAGGGACATTCTAGTTTGAAAATAACATTAAAAAACCCTACAAATTTACTGAAGAAAACAAAGGTTACAGGGAATTTATAGTTATAGTAAGGAAATGACATTAAAAACACCAGACATTCTCTGAAAAAACAAAGGTTTACAAGTACAATATAGTTAGGAAATAACATTAAAAACCCAGTAGAAATTCACTGAAAAAAACGAAAGTCACAGGAAAGTTAGTTCTAAGGTCTCAAAAATCTCCTCGCCTACTTGTATAGCGAGTCAGATTTGATCAAGTTGTGTTATTTTTAACACGTATCCGTCCGTTCTGGCGAGTGAACTTAAAAGCTGGAAGGAACAATTGTTCTGTTCATTCAGAAAGTGAATCAGGAATAAAGATGCTTTTAAATCTTCTTTTTATCTTGACACATTTGCTGTCTGAGGTCAAATATCAGTTTTGTCTTTTTACGAATTTGTTCTCATCCTGGAAAAATGTGTTTACTTTCCTTTCTATTACAGTTAGAGGTTTTTGTCAACTGAGCTGTCTGACAATCATTATGAAACAAGGCGTAAGATGTCACTTTTTGTTTTCTAACACGCAACATTAAAACAGTAAAATCATGTCAGTGGGTAATGCTGTGTCCATTTCAATGGAAAATAAGTGTGCTACCGCTTGATGCTTCAGGTTATTAAGCAGTGGGGCGGGGGGTGAGCGCAAAGTAAGTGTTTTTTCTTTTTACATTTTTTTTATTATCCCTTGTCTGTCGACTCATCGCACCAGCCCCCCACCCTCCCCCCAATAGCTGCACTGGGCGGCAAACTCGTGGACCGTTCCGGTGGCAAAAGCTCTAGCTATGCTACTGTTAAGTGATAGCCTTTGAACATGATTTGAGAAATAGATTGCACTCGTACAAAATAATAGAAATTCAGCAGTTATAGTTACCTGAGCTAACTATAACTTGCGTCCCCACAATGCACTGCTTATAACCTCACATATTACATCACTCATGACATGGTCTGTGACATCACTGCTGACATCTCAATTGACATCAATGATGACCTCATCCAGTGATTCTGAGTGTTTTCAAATAGTTTGAGTGGTAAACATAAATATATATATATATATACACACACACACACACACACACACACACACACACACACACACACACCGGTACAACAAAAGTTAAATTTGTATACTTTACACACTGCTAATGAGTAATACTCTTAAGAGGTTTGCCAAGCCTCTGTAGTGAAAAACCAGTAGGCACTGCTACAGAGAAATCGGGGCTGGATGCAGCGTTAGCTCATGTCTCTGTGAGAAATAGAATGTTGAATTTTTTTCAGGGAAATTAACTTTTTGTACTAAAAATGTATGTTCAGTGGCTGTCGGAGGTTTGATGTAATGGCGTCCGTAGTAGGGCATTAGTAATGTAACTGGCCTTCAGTATCCGTAGGAAAGTGATTTTCACTGTATACAGATTTCACACCCTTGTGCAGGATATGTTAACCTTTCTTTCATCTGTGGTTCATAGTCTGTGTGAACTCTGCTACCCATGAAGTGTATGGTATAGGATCAATGTTGTACATAACACAAGCTTGCTTTACCTATGGGGGTTGTATGTGTGATATCAGTAATGATACTTCATATTATTCCTGGCTATTTTGCACTCACTTTCACAGCTCTAGTGCTATACCCTTTTATAGAGTGTGTACATAAGAAGCTTGTATAAGTACCACTAGCATCTCCCAAGAACAAACTCCAATTTATATAATTATTTTGATGTTAAAGTGAACACAGTTCCTCTTTGCAGACACTTAAGAGTACTGGGAGCACTATGAAGTGTGTATTGAACAAATGATTATTTTCAATTTGAAGTATAGTTCCTGAATATCAGGGCACAGTCTTGGTCCTTTAGCATTTCTGGGATGTCTCATTTACCCTACAAGTATAAACTCTGAGTTGCAGGTAAATGAAAGTATATTAACAGTATCTAAAACTTGATGTTACCATACTTTAAACATGCAGCATAAACTGTATTTTAATCTCTTCCTTTGCTGGATGTGCCTAGAGAGGTCCTCTTATATATAGATATTTGCCTGATGGTTCAGGGCAGTCTTACTCTGTGAGGGCTTAACATTTCCTAGCCCTGAGCTTATGACTACTTTAGAATTGTAATATCGGGCTTTAGGTTGGGGGGGGGGTAGCCTACAGTGATATCATTAAGAACCTCTCACAGCTGAACTCAACCTTTCATGAGAGAGATTTATTTTACTCTGCGCTGTAGCTGTCTTCTTCTAACAGTGGGTGGTAGTGCGAATCTCAGTGGCAAGAGGGATAAAATGTGTTAATTATTTGTTTACTTTTCAAATCCACCTGTATATGTATCAGTGCTCTTACAAAATCCATCATCAAAATTATCATTCCTTAGTAAATGTCAACTATGGATACTATCAGTTGAGGGCTGTGTGGTGGCTGGTTAAATATATCAGTTGCGGACAAGTCAATAAGCCAATTGGGGTGTACACAAAGTCTGAACAATGCATCGAAAATAAAATATAATGCTCCTCAGAATGTGTAACAGAACGATTTCAAATTTAAATCCTTTTGGGCAACTGTACCCTGTGGTGGAAGTTCATTATAACGTGAAGCCCATGGATTCTACTTGAAGTGCTGCAGTCGGATTAGCTTCTTCATACAGGCTTGTTGATTAATGTGGTATCATGTGGCTTGAGCCAGAGAAGGTGTTCCATCTTCTGGCTCTCTGTTTTTGCCAAGTTTTCTTTTAGGTGCAGTATGCCATTGTTGGCATTTGACATGTATGGGGTGCTTTCCTGCATATGGGTAGATTATGATACCCATTGTCTCTTAGATTCCCAACTGCTGTTTGTACTGGTTAGACGGCATGATGTGATGTGATATAGCGGGCCTGTCAATCTGTTCCCTGTTATTTAAGAAGCTGTTGGGCAGTTTTGTCCATTCCGACCAATTGTTAATAGGTCCAGGAAAACAGTTGAGCACCCTGACCTAGAAGCAGGTATTCTGTGATATGATTTTCTTGTTTCCAGATACACTAAAGTTGCAAGAAGGATGAGAGAGCTGCTGCAAGTGTTTAGCAGTTGGCAGTCCATGGATTTTTCATTGGTTTTTGCTCTGAATATTATATTTGATTGGTAAGAATGTGAGCTGGATTAGTGGGATCATAGGTTTCTTAATGTCAGTGGAAGGCTTCTGAGAATATAGCCTGGAAGTTTGAGAAAGGTGGTGAATAGTAAGGACTATTAGATTTGTTGCTAGGAGCAAGTCACCATAAGTTTATTTTGTCTTTAGTTTGTGTTTACTAAGATAAAACAAATAATAGTGCAGACCACAATGCAACAATCGAGATAATAAAGGTTGACCACGTGAGGTGTTTTCATATTAAATTTATTGTTGACTTAATAATTTGCTGTGCAATTCGAGTTTGGGCCATTTGTCTACCCAACCACTATAGATGTTGAATATTGTACGTCCCAGGCCCTTTCCATTACTGTTTGTGATCTCTGTGCATGTTCCTAGCTATTTTAACTATTTTATTCAGATTTTGATGTTTAAGGGTACAAATGGGACACGATGGAGAGCACATAAATATAGTAAAGGGACAAGATCAACACGTCAATAGCTTTGATCCTTTTATTGTAGCCGTGATGACCGTGCCTAAAATGCACTGCAGCATAGACAAAAGAAGAGAACCATGTATAATAGTATAGCACAATGACAAGCCTGGTTAAGCTACATGAGTATGAGAGGATTCTCCAGTAAGTTACAGGATCCTGCCAGGAATTTCAGATGGGGGCAGGAGCTTGGGAGCTGCATTATTCACAAAGTGTAGCAGAGCGTGTACCATCGCAGAGGCGAAGTCTCTCGTGCCTTCTTGAAAGGCATTCACTGATCCAATGTAGTGGCACTTATACACTTGCTCAATCCCCTCCTCTCTACGCAACAAGAGTGCCTCCACTTTGGCCCAGTGAACCCCTGTATCATGCCATTGGGATTTACCAGGTAATGAAGGGGCCTTCCATTTCATTGTAGTGGAGAGAATCTGACCAGGAGGAGGACCAAGTCCAAAAATCTGCTTACTACCATGTAAACTTGGTGCTTTTATATAGCCATAGTATGCAGCACTACAGGGTGCATAGCTCAGGGTTCCCTGTTGTAGCAGTCATCACAGAGGAGATGTCGAGTATTAATTCACTATGGGGCATTCCCAGAACATATGTTTAAGGTCTGCATCCGGCACATGGCAGTGAGCATACAACAAGCTAGCGGATGCATAGACTTTACAAAATCTCACATGAGCCAGTAAGCGCTGTGGAGGATATTATGTTGAATATACTATAATCTATATACTATAATCTAGCAATGCGAGAAAGGTTGTGGGAATTGGAGGAAGCTCCTCCCACTCTTTCTGGGTAATGGGGTGACACATCTTCAAATCTGCTGCAACGGTGTGCCAAAAGGTAAACCGTGGTTGAGCTGGTGAGTGAGTGGCTCACTGTCCATTTTTAGGTCGAGGACTACCGGTCTGCCGAAGGCAGAACCGGAAGTCGAGATTTAATGTTTCCTAGAGTGGCTCCTTAGCCCGCCTCTCTTTTTGCCTCTCCTCCATTGGCTGGCTTCCTAAACGGAGGCCCGCCATTGGAGGAGAGAGCCGTCCCTCCAAATAGGCTCCGTCTTTTTCAGATTCGGGGGCGTGTTCCTTGCTGTTCTTTCCACTTTTTAGCCACGCCCTTTTAGAACAGCAGGAACACGCCCCCGAATCCGAAAAAGTTTCGGAGCTTCCATCCGCCATTGTTTTGCTGTCCTCTGGCCGTGAGGATCTTCGTGCTGTTGTGAGTATAGTTGGCGGCGCTGCCCTTCGATGAGCAGGGATCCGCACCGTGCCTTGGACGCCTTTCCCCCTTGTTAGACTCTCTCTGTAGGTGGGGCCCCTTACAGCTAGTAATCTCACCCGGCCTTGTTTAGCATTCAGATTTTGTTTCCTCTCGTATCCCCTTTTATAGTGCACACTACTGAAGACGTGAACAGCTTACAAAACTGAGCACAGTAACTCCAAACGTTCAGATGGTGAAGAGATCAGAGAGATCTGTAAGCCTTTCAGCCTGCGCAAGCTCGAAACGGAGCTGTAGTATTTACAAATGAAACAATTTCCACACAAAACTTAGCTGCGCCTTTAAAATCATGCATCGCTTAACAGTTGCACTTGTATGACTGCTCGTAGATTGAAGCTTTACAGAGACAGCCTCTGTTTGCACACCTGCATCCTAAGCTGCTTCTCTGTAGAAAGGTGTTAGAGGCAGGGCCCATCCCCCAGCAGAGTTAAGAGAACGCGGGTCTCTTGCGATGCTAATTGTCCCTTTGTTATGCGAAGAGATGCATTTGCATCTCCAGTTCGGCGGCATCCTGAGGCCATGCCCTGAGTTTCCTCTCAAAGCAGGGAGTGTTCACAGACGCTGTTGAGAAAGGCCTCACCGATTTTAGAATCATGCCAAACAAGCGCACCTCTCTTTTAAGGCCTGATGACTTAATCAGTTAACCTCCAAGTGCCTAAAATAAACAAAAAATGAATGTGTCCGTGTGTAATGTTACACAGGCTACATACAGTTTTGAAGACACAATTGGGATGTGCAGAATGAAACAGGCGTACCTTTTGTTTTATCAAGTGTATATATGCATTTTTTTTATTTCTGTTGAGTTTAACATAGTCTTGCGCAAGCTTTTGTGCTGCACCGCAGAGCGAGCACCTGCCTCTGTGGGCCTGCAGTCAATAAAGAAACCCTATTTACCCCATATTTATGTCAGTTACTACATTATTTTCAGACAGTACAGCTCAGAAATAGCAGTCAAAGGTTGCCTAGTTTTGTTTCTGACCTTTGTTGTCTAAAACTAAAGCACCAATTTAGAGAAATATCATGATACTGTTCCAGCAGCTAAATAATTCATAGTTAATATTTAGCTGCTTAACAGAGTACCGGGAAGTTGTATTGGGTACCTATTTCTAAAGCAGGAGGAGCGGTCTCATTGGATACACAATTGTGGCACACCTGCTCCCTGGCATAAGTTTTGTGCTCACACAATAAATAAGAGTACATACAAAATCAACACAACTATAAGGTGCACTGCAATTGCGTCTATAACTATAATTGGGGCTCAGATCAAGACATGTGGGGCTATGTGTATATTACCTGTTGCGACCAGCACACAACACTGCAATATCAGAGTATGCGTCACAACTTGTGGGTTCATGAAACAGGCATGTACATAGTCAAAGAGTGATTGGTTCGAACGTCTCGCTGCAATCTTATGCCAACATTGATTTTTAAAGGGGCAGAGATTATGGAAGAATATAAATGGCAAATAGTCTCTTTATACTCATAAAGAATGTAGTTTTCTTATTCTCCGCCCTCTGTGTTCATAATTTCTAAAATAAGAACAAGAGTTGTAGTTGAAAGCATCAAACAAAGGAAAATAAATTACTTTCAGGGGATCGCCTTTTCCTGCTTCTTTTTTTAATATAGCATGGACAACAGAGAAGCATGTTTAATTTTTCAAGGTGTAAATACAGGCCCTCAAGAGCAACTGGTCACAAAGGGAAGTGCAACTGTCTACCCATCCAGAACTGGTGTGAAGCAAACACAGTACCGAGGTGTCTAGCACGGCCCTTTAATGAACTAACAAAACGTTTTAGAGTCCTAGGGCCTAGTGGTTTGGGAAGTAAGTTATTATGCTGTAGCATTTGTATCAAATTTTGATGCAAAGGTTTTTTTTGCACAAAAGTTGATCAGCACTGCTCATTTGAACACTTTAGATAATGAAGCATTGCATAGAGTTGTGGAAACATTCATGTCAAATGATAATAAACATTGGTCTCGCGTGGTAAAGCTGAGGTATAAACAGTAGTATTACACTACCCTATGATGATCAGCAGTTTTACACTTGGAATATCAAGGCACCAAACTCCTAGTACAATAACAGACTACCACACTTTTCTTCCGTGGTTCCACAGAAATCGTATAACAATCTGTGGCCACAGGGTAAGTCAGTCTTATTGCCGGATCTGGTGCTATTTGACAAGCACTCATAAAATATTTTAACCTTCCCAAAAATCTTTGTAGGTTTTCCTGAGGCTCTCACATTGGAAGCTATGTGGTCACAAACTAAACTTTCAAAGACCCCTAGTGCCTGCAAGAGCCAGCTTTTATTGCCACATGCAAGTATTGCCATGAAGATTTTGCATCATATTTAAATAAAAAGCTGTGCTGAAGTTCTGTGTAGAATTTGGTCTTTGGAATTCTTAAGAGTCTGTTCAAGGACCAGCTCACAACTGAGTATTGGCTCATGATATAGCGGCCTCGAATGGGTGCAAAAGACCCGCTGATGTGTTCAAAATTGTTAATTTGTGCATTAGATTGATGAAAAGTATACTATCTTGCACTACTTTGGAAACAAAAGTGTAAAGCTTGCAGTATAGCAATAAGCAGTTATATCTGATTATATACTTCACTATACAGTACATTCCTTCAAATCGCTTTCAGTGCAACAGCATCTCCCAAACTAACCTGCTGGTCATTAAATTGAAATGGGCAAATGAAAGGCTTTGTTAATCAGATGTTTGTCGTAACTTTATACTAAAAAAATGCTTTATTTCCATTTTATAAAGAAAATCAAGCCATTGCAACAAGCGAAAGGCAAAATATATTCCCTCATCACATGATAACATAGAACTTGCAGCTGCAATAGAACTATTAGCATACATGGTAACTTTTTCTGCATACACATTCTTGTAACCAATCCCCTCAGCAAGTAGGTTGATCTAACCATGCATCTAGGTTCCCTTTTGCCCGCCTCTAACCCCCATACCCCTGGCAATCAAGCACAGCCCAAAAATCAGTTTCCTCCTCTTCTAGCCAGACAAGCCTTGTGCTGTAGGTGGTGCGGAAGTCATCCTCACCCCCCAAGTCCTAAACGGAGGCCCGCCATTGGAGGAGAGAGCCGTCCCTCCAAATAGGCTCCGTCTTTTTCAGATTCGGGGGCGTGTTCCTTGCTGTTCTTTCCACTTTTTAGCCACGCCCTTTTAGAACAGCAGGAACACGCCCCCGAATCCGAAAAAGTTTCGGAGCTTCCATCCGCCATTGTTTTGCTGTCCTCTGGCCGTGAGGATCTTCGTGCTGTTGTGAGTATAGTTGGCGGCGCTGCCCTTCGATGAGCAGGGATCCGCACCGTGCCTTGGACGCCTTTCCCCCTTGTTAGACTCTCTCTGTAGGTGGGGCCCCTTACAGCTAGTAATCTCACCCGGCCTTGTTTAGCATTCACGCGAAGCTCCGAGGGCGTTGCGTGCGGCGCCGGGCTCGGGAATCCTTAAGTCTTGACCAGCAGTTCATCTCATATGGCACATATTTCCGTTTTACTCCCATCGGTTTCGAGCTTTAAATGATCAGAGGGCGGGCGGCATTATCTGTGTACTCAGCTGGCATTCATCATAGCTTGTGGTGTTGGTGCTTGCAGTATTACATTGTTTACAGATAGCGCTCCATTCTACATCCTGCGTTTCCAAGTGCTGTAAACATCAGCTGTTCTTGTTTTCCGATGTAACTTGCATACCTTGTTAGGATAGAAGGCTGAGTCGGCTTTGGTAGGATTTAAGTCTTGACCAGCAGTTCATCTCATATGGCACTTATTTCCGTTTTACTCCCATCGGTTTAGCACTAGTGTTCTTAACAGAATTAAAAGCTTACACGCTTATCATGGTGCTGGAAAGTGAACGAATCTCTTCCAGACTAGTGCACATGTTAAGTGCCTGTGTTAGTCTAGTGCCATGGAACTCTCAGGGGAGACACGTTTCTGAACGCGTAGCCTCCTTCATCTACGTTACTTTACAGTACTTTGTGCTCCAGTGGAAGAGAGGGCGCTGGACGCTGGTTCAGCATTGTTTCTCGGCGCTTTGGCGGTATGTCAGAACACCGAGGCTAATAATATAGACATGTATTGACCCCCACGAGATCGACGACTATTATATGGTTCGGATCACCATACTTGTGGAGTGAAGAGTCACTATTTTACCTCTCCGGTGAGGGAGTGGCCGCCTGGCCATTGGAAGGATGACGTGCGTCAGCCTCTGCTCCCCAGAGAGTCTCTGTACCCCCAGCCAGCCTCTGTAGATGCAGTACCCAGCCAGTCAGCACGTCCCTGCACCCTCAGCCAATCTCAGCGCTACCAGTCTCTGTACCCAGCCAGTCTCTGTACCCTGCCAATCTTTGTATTCGAACCAGTGACCGCATTCCCGGCCAATTCTCGTAGCCACAGCCCTGCGATTCTTCAGCACAAATATAATGAAGTCCATGTTCTCCACTTTAGAACACAATTAAAAAGTAAATGTAAGTACTGTAACACTTATTTGTATTCGTGAATGAGCTCAGAGCAAATGCACTTTCAACTACTTCTCTCTCTAAAAAGATCACTACCTCACTCTCTCACTCCCTCACTCTCTATATCACAACTTCACTCTCTCTCTAACTCACTACATCACTCACTCTCTATCTCTCTACCTCACTCTTTCTATCTCACTAACTCACTTTCACTGTCTCTTTCACTACCTCTCTCTATCTCACTACATCACAACACCACTCTGCTTACATCTCACTATCTCACAACATCCCTCTCCCTCACTACATCACTGTTTCACTACCTCACTCTCTCTCACTACATAACTCTCTCTACCTCACTACTCCACTCTATCTCACTACCTCACTATCTCACAACTTCTCTCTCTCAAAACATCACTACCTCACTCTCTAGCTCACACCCTCACAACTTCACTCTCTCACTCACTACCTCAATCACTCTCTATCTCACTACCTCACTCTTTCTATCTCACTAACTCACTTTCACTCTCTCTTTCACTACCTCTCTCTCTATCTCACTACATCACAACATCACTCTATGCTTATATATCACTACCTCACAACATCCCTCTCCCTCACTACCTCACTCTCTCTATCTCACTACCTCACTCTCTATCTACCTCACTCTCTATCTCACTACCTCACTCTCTATCTACCTCACTCTCTCTCACTACCTCACTCTCTATTTCAATACCTCACTCTCTCTCTCTATCTCACTACCTCACTCTCTCTCTGCTAATGCAATAGGTATCACATATGCAAAAAAAGCTAATGCCAATAGAAATGACAATGCCATTTATTTAGGGATACAAAAATGATAAAAAAATAATGAGCAATACCAATAGCTCTACCTATAATATTGCCGAGACCATTGCATTGTAAATGCTTGTTCTTCATAGGAAGTAGATTGCCATGGAAAGGTGCCCAAGTGTAATAAATTGGCCCACTGGTAGACTGAACTGCTTGTCCAAGGCATCAAATGAGATCAAACCACCCACACCAACAATCTGAGTTCTTTCATTTCCTGATCCCCTTTGTAGCTATGTTGATTACTGCATGTGTATTTGTCACATTCCATGTTTTACATGCTTATCAAGAGCTCTGACTTCTGTGCGGTCCCTTACCAGTCATTCATATAGGAACTCTCCACTCCGTGCTTTCCCAATCAATCATTACTCAGATTCAGTGTCTTGGGTTGATGAGTGGTACAGCAGGTCCCTTAATATTGTTCTTGAACCCCCTGTGTCATCCCCTACACTGTAAGCTTCCATATGCTGTTCCTCTGCAAGTGCCAATTCCTGTATGTCCTTCACTTGCTTCCTTATTTGGCGGACATCAGCTGATGCACCACAATTGATCTCTCTCATCAGCAAACCCAACATATCAACCATGTACATAATCATGCCTTTTCTTGGCAGCTTGACCAATTCTGATAGTTTTGGGGGGGGGTGGGGGGGGGGGGGGTGTTGTCACCTATAGAATAGAAGATGGTGTGGTGGATGCAAGGTACCCCTGGATTGGGTAGGTGTATTGGTATCCTCAGCCTATATGGAACGAGCCCCAGACCTCTTCAAAGGTCTATAGCTTATTGTTTAATTTGTCGACAAGTCTCTCAACACGCCAAGTCCTATTCGATGTCCAATCAGGACTCTGAGGTGGGCACCTGGGTAGTTTTCCAGTGGTGCAAGATCGGCTAACCCGAAGGCTGTGGAGAGCCATCTGTTAATATGTTGGGTCGTGGAAGAGTAGGTTGGAGGTGTTGGTAGGAGTACCAGTTGGGCGGTCGATCGATCTAGACGCCCATAGTTCCCACTTCAGGTGGACCATATCTGTGCCAAAAATGCATTAAGCCTGGTAAATCCCCAGAATATATGGACTATGATGCATTCCATCACATAACATCTGCAACAACGAACGTCTGAGCTGAGGTGGGCCTTGCATAACTTCGCTGGGGACCAATGTTCCCTCTAATTATTTTTCTCTGTGTGCGGCAGTGTAGGGTCTCTGTGCGCTGCAGTCATGGCTATGTGCGCCAGGAACCACACCGCGCGTGTGTGCAGCGCCAAATATCACTACAAACGTTTGCTTAAAACTCTAGCAGCCCAGCTCTGTTAAGAAGAGACATTTTATTCCTCTGTCTGATGTAACATTTCCTATACATTGATTTACACACTATGATTCAGTGTCTGTGTAATGTGTATTCGATGTAAAGTGCTTAACACCTTACACTGGTATGAGTGGCGCTATTAAACAAAATAAATATGAAAGAGGGGTTATGGAGACTTGAGGGTCACTGTTAAAGGTTGGTAATGATTGTATCCATGGCGGAGGTAGTCATTGGTGCGCCAGCAAACATTGTCACTCCAGGCGCCACCAGCCCTAAAGACGGCCCGTTCAAATGGCGCTAATAATTACAGTGAAATTATGAAAACATCCCACATTGCAATTTAAAACCTTGGCAGCTATGTTGCTGCATTTCTTTTTAAAAGGCGATGTAACAGTACTCAAATTATGAGTGCACACAGAAATTTGAAAGCACTGATACAATCGGAGGAGTATTGATAGCTGGGAAGAGTAAAAGGTATACAAAATTGGTAAATTGATGCCATGGTAAACTGGTATATAACTATAGAGCCTTCGGTGAAGAGCAACTGAAATGACATGTGGCTAACCTGCTGGACACCAAGATGGAAGTTTATGAAATGGAGTACATAAAACCAGCAAAAACGCTTGCGGAATGCCATGAAAGATCTGAGGAAACCATATTTTCCTTTCAACGGGTATAGATCTGAGATGTACGAATGACTCTCCCAAAGAGAATTTGACAGATAACTTCACATTGGAAGAGATAATTGCTTCTATTAAAGTTCAGTATTTTACAGTCTGGCGAGGTGACCTTTAATTGTCTTGAATAATCCTTGAAAGCGATTACATCAGAAGGTAAATCTACTAATCCCCTGCTTAACAGATATTATCAATTGTTCTTTCGAAACTCACTGCATTATAGACCCATCAAAAGAAACATCACTATCTCCCCTGCAAAAATAAGCCCTCACTGGTTCAGTAGCCCAAAGCACATCTTAAATTTCCAGTGTTTGCTAAAAATAGGCTGCTTATTCAATACCGTAGGTGATTCAGCTGTTATGGTTTTAGATCTGTTGGCTGTGTTCGACACTCTTAACCCCTTCAGCGCGGCGCGGATTACCGTGCCGTGCTGAAGGTTCGTTGCGCGGGCGGGGCCGTGACGGAGCGGTTCCGTCATCCGCACAGCGCGACTGATGCGCATGACGGAACCGCTCCGTCATGCGCATCGAAAGGGTTAAACACTCAGCAATGTTGACTAGAGCCACTGCTTCCCTGAACTTTTCATCTGACATTGACTAGTATGTTTATACCATTTATATAAACTGAGTAAAAGTTAAATTAAAGAGCCAAGTGGCAACATGGGCTGAGTGTGGTTCACCATGGTGCTCATGCCTTTAAGCTTTTGATATTCAGTCAGTATGTTCTACCCCTATATTTTGTGTGATTTAGAGGTTGCTTTGCTGAATTACTCTGATTCTAAGGTGATGTTTAGTTTAGTAGAAGATCTTTTATGGGTAGGGCAAAAATCTCAGTATATTCCTAAATTAAATCTTGATTTGACAACAAGTGGCTTAGTTAAGTGGACCCAGCACTGGGTTGGATTGGTTCTGACTGCTGCTTACGTAAAAACCTGTGAGAATTAGAAGTAGCTCCAAGTTGGAGATTTGAAAGAAAGTAAACGCTGAAAATTGGAAACCTTGGGAATAGTATTAACTCCTGGATGACTATTTGTGGAGATAAAGATAATTTTCTTTCAACTTGATATTTTTTTAATTAGGCTACTCAGAAAACACAAATCAGCTGTCCAAGGACGTTTCAGTTACAGTGACCAGTGCCATTGTAGGCTGTAAATGTGATTATATTAACACACGATTAAGCTCAGGTATGGTAACATATCTAAGATCTTTAATGAACGTGAAGCCTAGATTATAAGACCACCAACCAGCCTTCCGGAAGGTCAACTCCCAACTGACTAAAAATAAATTCAGTTTGTAGCAAATCACAATTGACGTGCAAATTTTCCAGAGACATACCCAGCGATACAATCCGCTTCTAAAAGAAGCATGCATGCATGAGAACAGCCATTACACATACCCTGTACAACATCAATCAATAAGCTTTACCTATAGGTTCTACAGTATGCAGTATCCACAGCCATATGTAGTCTCCCAAAAACTCCCACATAACGCATAGCCTGAGGAATACTAGGTCTGTTGCATTTTGCATTACATTCAAGACACTTGGCGTGACTCCAAATCTGTACATGCAGAGTCCCTTTTACCTTACACAATATTTCACTTTATACATCTGAATGAGATCAATGTGATTACCACTGTCCAAGCTGGCTAGTTATAGAAATTCAAGAGTTTGATATTTTCATATGGTCAACTACAGATTGCTAATGCATTAATTAAATATTTCCTAAAATTAATAGATGATTTCTATTTCTAATAAGTGTAAATAGTTACTCAATTTAAAGGTTTCTGAATAGGATGAACTCAAAAAAGCTTTTACAATCTAAAAAGTGTCCAGGTGTGTATTGCATTCCTTTAGCCTTGCTATTTCAAATTTGGACCAAAGACATTTGCTATTCTCTCACTTGTTATCCATCTCTTTGGTGAGATTACCGGAGCGTGATTGCATTTTGTAACTTTTATATGGGGGATCAGTGTTGATAGATGGTAAGATTGTCTGTTAATTGTGAGCATCCAGAACCCACTGCTTTGAAAGGAGCAGTTATTTTTCTTTTGTGATTTCGTCTTGTTTTTTGGATGGTGGATGTAAGAAGTGACAGGAGCTTACCTAGGATTTGTGAGTATTAAGGCTGCTACTGCAGTATGGCTTTCCATCTTTCCCAATTTTAGAAGCATGGTTTAGTTTATTTTGAAAACCCATCTGTCTGTTTTCATTGAGCTGACTCGTCACCTTTTGTGTTGTGCTTTTTGCCAATCATTTTTTGTCGCTTAATTTTATTATACTTTCGTACACTGCAGGTTGTGCTGATCTAGTGTCCGAGAAAACGGCTGTTCCCACTCTACATCCCAGCCAATTCTAACAGAAATGTGGGGGGACCCACGACCCTCCAACCGAATGGATCCATTCCGGTAAGACTTAAAGCAAAATAAACATACCCATTTGATAAAATATACTACCCGGCTTAACCTAATCAACAGCTAACCTTTCGTGTCCCCTGGATGAGCTCCTTTAGGTCTTCTTTCTTGTATGAAAAAGATGCTGCTGTCTTCACATATTCTATTCACGGCAACAGTTCGTACTTAAGTTGTTTCATTCTAATAAATAAACCACTATTGTCATTGATACAAAGGGATTTTCACACTTTAAGGTGAACCACCCCATGATCAAACAGTTTTATGCTTTGAGACATGCCACTTTAGGCTGAAGGGTGTTCACTTTCACTGAATGTTACTTTTAATGATAGTTGTTAAAGGGGAGCTGTTGAATACTGAGTGGAGCTTTTAAAATAATTGAAAAATCCCCAGAGTATACTGTTTATGGTTTGGGGGTTTCGCAATGACCTAGTCATGGAATTACCGATTACTTTTTTTTTTCATGCAGGCTCTTTGTCCTCCATTGGACTTCTTCACCAAGTTCTCTTTTCTTGCTCTTTCAAGTCTTCACTTTCCTGCTCTCTCATTTCTGTATGTATTGCCTTGATGTCTCATTCCAGGTGTTGGCCCATTCCATATCTACCCTTGCTGTTTTGTCCCTGCTCTCCCCTTATATTCCTTTGTGCTGTTAATTTGTCGTGTACTGCAACTGTGGTACTTGTGTTGCCATACATCATTAAAGACTCACTTTGAGTTGAACGTCATGCTCATGATGACCAATATCTCCGGAGCTTTAACCGTTTTATTTTGTACTGCAGTCAGCGGTGCAAGTTTGTGTTTTCGAAGGGGTAAAGCAATAAACACGAATGGTACAGTCAAACGTAGTACTAGCTAAAAGATTGGTATCGTGAAGGGTTAATAGAAGCCTAATTGACTGCTGAGGTCAAAAGAGAGTTCCCAACTTTTTTAAGCAATACTGTGGTTTGAGCGGCTTATGATCTCGGCGGGACTTTATACTGGACCTACCACTTTTCTATTCATTTTAAGAGTTAATATATGTGATGGGTGTGCCTTCTAGAATTCTGTGAGTATGACAGGTATCACTTTTTTTCACATGTACATGCTGTTGTCATACAGTAGATCGCCCAACAGCTTTCGCACACTGATTTTGTATTACGGTAAACACATAAACACCACCATTATCATAAGCCTATATGCTGTAACCAAAGAGCAACTAAATTAATTGCTGCACATTATTTAGAGTGGGGAATTTTGGAAAAATAAGTCTTATTTTTGTAGATCTTATTTGCTGCACCCTTAACAGTATCATATTTTTAATGTTAATTAGATGTCATTTTGTATCACCATTCAAATTTGATGTTTGGTGTGGTTTGTTTTTGCACATGTTTTTACATGCTTTGGGTTAACATTGTTGTACTCCCTGTGTGATATTTCATTCAAACATTATACACTAAGCATTTGCCATAGAAAAGCTTCAGTTTACCCATAGAATCACTTACTTGCTTTGGGGACTCGCAGCTCTTTCCCTTAAGTCTTTTGTTGTGAAAACTTGCTAGGAGACATGGGCAGAGATGCTGTTCAGCAAAAGGCTATCTGAAACTGAACAGCAATTAATGCTGCCTGCACCTTAGTTCTGATGAGAAGACTTGTGGAACTTGGTTTCCGCTCCAGATACTTATCTGTAGATAGTTTCAAAGCATTAAAATGAAAATAGCAATCCCTTGTGATGCAATGACCTGTATCATCAGTTTTGGAACCATGAACTCTTAGTCTTCATGGAATCCTAACAAAATGCTTCTCTGTAATCATCCAAAAGAGTTTGGTTGTTCGATGGACACTGTATCATATGGTAGACGGGTTCCCTGTTTTTGTGTTCAGTAACTGAATAGGACCCACACTAAGGAATTCAGATTATCTTCGCCTAGAATGTCCTGCTGGTGGAACTGACTCCATTCAGTTTCTGCCCAAGATGCCACGCTAAGTATCCGTGGACCAACCTTCACCAGGTCCGCAACTTGTGCTCGTCTCCCAATCACAAGGAAAAGGACTGCAAGGGGTGCTGATTTTTTTCGATCCAAGAAGACTTTATGGGTCTGAAGGGCACGTCGCAGAGATGCGTCGCTGGGAGGTAGATGACACACCTGACATTTTCGGTCACCAGGATGTCGATGAGGAGGAACTCCACGAGTCCTCTGTGTGAGAAGTTGGCCTGGTATATGCTGCTCACTAATTCTAGTGATCACCTTGTACCATGCCAAACAACCCTTATGGTGGTGGTTGAAGTCAACCTTGATAGACAAGCTATCCTAGTGGTAGCGTGGACAGTGCAGTCTGCAGGCTAAACTCTTGAGGGCATGTGAAGCCAGCTGTTTTACCATATGTAACCTCCTTGAATACCAAATGAAAGGACACCACACCGATCTATATTCAAAATAAATATGTATTTATTTACTTGCAGTATCCCCTATACTCTTTATGAGCACAGAAGCACATTTGTTTAAAACAAGGCAGTGTTTAAATATACAAAAGTTGCACAATTATGGATGGGCCAGGTGGCCAGCTAAACCATATACTAAAATAGTGGTATAAGAACCACAAATATAAAGGAAAGAAGGCCTAGGGCCTTGGGAATCGCTGGGACGACAAGGAGCTAACTGTAGTTAGTGACCAGGAGGCCCATAGGATGCGTGTGCAGTGTGAAAAGTTACACACGTGCACCTATTGATTTCAATGGGTGCGTAAAAGTCACAAAGTTAAAGGAAAAGGAGTCTTCCAAATGGACCAGAACCTAACAACTTGCATCCTAGACACTAGAGATGTTTCTCTACCCAGGAGCACCTAGAGTGCCAGCGTTGCCTCGCCCACAGGAAGCGGGTGCATAGGGGTCAAAGTGCGTCGGGTTTCGTCGTGCAGGTCTATGGAGCCTGAGGATGAAGATGCTGCAGGCGGCCAGGCAGGAAGAGTTCCGGTGGATCCAAGGATGGATCTGAAGAGTAGACCTGCAAGCAGAGGGGACAATGTTCAAAGTCACTAGCCAGTGACCGGCAAGGAACCAGGCGATGTCAGGTGCCAACAGGTGAAGAAGGGAAGCTTGTCTCCGCAGCCACGTGGAAGTGAAGAGGTCGACGACGTCCAGGAGTCACTCACGAGCTGTCCCACGAAGGCTCTAGGTGATGGCGGTGTCGGCTTCTTGATCGGAGCAAACAGGCCTTGGCTAATGCAAGCCATGCAGGAATCGAGGAAAGCTTGGTGCTCTGGCCAGCAAGGTCAGAGGGGCTGCTCCTTTTCACAGGAATAAGGGCCAGTCTGGAGCAACCAGACCAGCAGTGTTACTTGTAGTTTTCGTCGCCAAGATGGCCACTAGCCAACGGGCCAGTAACCGGGATGACGCGTCGAGTGGCAAAAAGCAAAAGGGCCCCACGCAGATCTCGTGGATGCTGGAGGGCTGGTCTTTGGTGCAAATGCTGCTCAGTGTTGAGGCTTCTCAGGGCCCAAAGCACAGCGTTGAGGATGCCTCAGGTGCTGCGCAGTCAGCTGGTCGTGGACGTTCCAAGATGGCTGGTCCCACGTCTCTCGGTGCCTCCACGGGTCTCTTCTTTGCAGGGACTGTGGATCTGGCTCAGAGATGTCTGGGAGTCTGGGTCTTGTCGGGCTCTGGGCTCGGTCTCTGGCGGGAGGCGGCGGCAAAGCAGTCGTTGAGTCGCTGGATGGTGTCTGTATTCACAGGGTGGTCACTCCTTGGCCACAAGGGAGATTCTCTTCAGTCTTCTGTGCAACAGAACGTCTAAGTCCAGTAGTTCTTCTTATTAAAGTCGAGTTTCAGGATGATCTCAAGTCTTGGGACACAGCTCCTACTCTTACTCCAAATCTAGGGGCCGGATTACCTGCTAGGTCCCTCCTCTGAGGGGGGCGGTTACAACCCCCTTTCCTTTGTCCAGTTTCGCGCCAGGACTGGGGCTGGAGAGCCCCAGCTCCGGTTTGAACTGGCATATGCACAGGGACACCTTGTGTGCCCCAGGCATGTCTCAATCTATTCAGCCCTCCCTAACCCACTACATAAAATCCTGTCTGGGGTGGTGCAAGCACCTCCCCTGACAGGAAACCCATTGTCCACACCTCCCAAGCTGGAAGGACTCCCAGCAGCAGGGGGGCAGACTTGTGTCTGTGGTGGCAGAATCCATTTTGTGATGCTGAGGCTCTGTCTAACTTTACCCGGATTTCAGGTTAGGTACATGTCGTGTCCCTCTAGAAGGGTGGAATGCTACCCCCGTCGCCAGAATTGGCGAGGGGGTAGTATTCCAAATCGTATGACACCTTACTCGACATGTTTTGATAAAGCCAAACCAAAGTTAGCATTTGATCGCGAGGTACATAATGCACTTAAGAGTATATGGTATGACAATATCATGGAACAGCTAAAGGACGTTGTTCCAAAAGCTGCAGACAGGGTCAGCTCATGCCAGAGCACCATCTCACATGAAACCAAGCACTCTGCCTCCAGGATTGTCAAGGCCTGCCATAGGAGTGACTGATATGTTAGATATAGATATACTACATCTAAGTAAGAGGTGATTACACCAACTTACCCCAGCTGAGTGATCAGCCAGTTGTGTCAAATAGTGAGGCCAGGCCAGGGGTGGCATAATATATGCTGCAGCCCCTGGTAGGCCTTGGATACACCTATGCCCTAGGTACCTGGGGTACACTGTTACAGGGTCCAATAAGGTGAACCAGTTCCAATTGGTAATGCACCTAGCGTGCATTGGCATTAATTTAGGGAGAGAGCAGCAGGGCTGTGGGTCTGATTAGCAGGCCCACAGCCACACTAAGTCTTAAAACCAGTGAAGCAAAAGCGAAAATTTGGGGTGACCATAGGATAGCAGGCCCTACTCTCCTACACTCTGCAGCTGAGAAAGAGACTTTTTCCGTGCAGGTCTCTGACTTGAAGATCGATCCTCAACTGCAGAATCTTCCACTGGGTCAACATACCTTGAGTACTCACGCCCCCATGCTGCCACCTTAGAAACAGTTGGTTTCAACCGAACATACGGCTAAGGCCACCACTGCCAACAGGCAATGATCTGCACCAAACAGCTACATCTGCCCCGCCCTCCAGTTCTGCACTGAGCCGACACATCCTCTGCACCAAAAATCAAACCTGCATCAGCACTGAAAATTTCGGGACCGGGTTGGAACTCGGCACCGGGTACTCCAGTGGAGCTAATCCTCCAAACCATGCAGGACCGGCTCGATCCAAAGCAAGAGGATACATATCCATCTTCTGACTCGCCACATGCTAACAAAGACTGTGGTGTCTGTCGCCTCCATCAAAGCACCAACTCTCCTTTGAAGTAGCAATTGACTTGCGGGTGCCTCTAAAAAAGAGGAAGAAGGATAAGGTCACTAGCCGCTTCCACCCTCCTCCACCTGTTTCTCCACCACCATTACATTCAGAGAGAAGTTTGGGTGGTCTGCTGTGCCCCAAAAAGACATAATAGACCAGTCTGCGCAGAAGGATAAGTACAAGGGCATGGGAGTAATTGTCCTCAAAATCTTTTGGTATCCAGCAAGCTGCCAAAAGTGCACTTCTATTTGTCTGGTAAATAAATAGAAAATGACCCCTCCCCCCGATCTTTGGCTTGTATCAGATCATTATCAAAAGATATTTTGAGCTGAGTGTCCTCAGAATATGATGGTATTTCGAATCCAAATGATTTTGCCAAGAGGTTTCACCTATAAGAAGCAAAAAAAAAACCTGTCTTTACTGAGTGTTGGCCATGTGCCTATTCAATCATTGCAGTAATACATTAGACCAGGAATAGGGTGGAAGCATACATTAGGGCTTGTTTCCTGCAAGCCAAGAGATTCAGGGTGATGATCAATGGTACAAGTTACCATTCGTAGTGCATCATCATGCTGCTTGTTAGCATATTGAATATTAGTGACTTCTGATTGATACTCCACTCAGCTGAATCTATGGAAGCTAAAAGAAAATGGCAACTGTAGGAAAGTGCCCCTTTTTTGCATGATGATGATGCTCTTTGATTGTTCCCTGGGTTCCTGCCAACCAGGTGTGAGAAAATGGCTCTGTATATACTGTTCCTTAATAGGTACAGGGTGTACAGAGTTCACAGACCCCAAGGGTTTAACAGAGGTTAAAGTTAGATATAACCTTACTCTCCAAAGTGGTAGCCTGGTCGAGCAGTAAGGCAGTATCAGAGGACGTGTAAAGCATTTGTTGTACACACTCAGTCAGCAAATAGTTCTACACACTCAATAACTGAACTCTAGGCCAATGGTTTGTATATAAAAAAATATATGCTTGTTTTATTTTAGAACCAACACTTGGAATTAAAATATACTTTCTCGACAGATGTTTCATAAAAATACTTTTGTATATGCAATAGACTTTTTAGTAAACAGTTACAAATAGTTGCAGTAGGCAACTCTATTTCTAAACACAATACATTGAGCTCAATGATAAATTCAAATTATATGCAACAGATTACTTTTTAGATTACTTTTGTAATTCCAGGCTTGGATCCTAGATCCAGTCCTGGGTCAGTTCTCAGAATCAGCTGTTGAAAGTCGACTTTGGCACTGTAATGATTTTTAACTAATATTTAGCTATTTCAAAAGTGAGCACTTAGAAAATATTTCAGAGCAAACAATCAATGATTCCCTATGGAAGGAAATGTAGGTTACAGGTACAGTAGGTTATCGTTACTTTTGTAATCCAGTACTGGGTGTTTAGACTCAGTACTGGGACATTTATCCAAAACAGGTAAGTAATTACGTTTTCAGATGTTATACGATTTTTGAGGAATATTTAGAAATTGCAGAAATCAACACTTAGAAGAAATTTCACAGAAAAGCAGTCAATGGTCTCCTATGGAAGAAAAATGAGTTAAAGGTAAGTATAGTTGTGGGTACTTTTCAGAGTCAGTGCTGGGCACCAAGATCCAGCACTGGGAGCTCACCTAAGAGCAGGTGAGTAAATTCGTTCTTGGTACTCGGCTGGTTTTTGGTGAATATTTTTAGTTTTGAAAAGTTCACACTTAAAAGAATTTCTAAGAAAAAGCCAGTCAATGTTACCCTATGAGGAAAATGAAGTTAGCGGTTTAAGGGTAATTACTCGACTGGCAGAGTTAAAGTCCTGGGCATAGACTCAGGGGTCCCCCAGTGTCAGGTAGGTACAGTCAGTTCACCCTCAGCGGTTTCAGGACGGCCGGGTGCAGAGAGAGTTGGGCCCAATGTTATCCTATGAGGGATAGGGGGGCCTGGGTTGGTGGCTGCTGTCGGGCAAGCCACGCGGCTGTGGGAGCTGGGCTCCTGCTCACTTACTCAGGGCAAGTGGGGAAGTAGGTTAGAGTAGAGTTTTCACTGCCAGGGCCACTCGGGCAGCTGGGTGCAGGGTGCTTTTGAGCCGTCGGGCGCTCAATTGATTTCTATGGGAAATCTCCGGTTTGGAAAATGACTGCAGGCTCGGGGACGAGGACTCTTCAGGTGCCACCACCACTTAGAGGGGTAAGTTGGGTAGTTGGAGGATAGGTAGGTACCCCGAGATTGGACACAGAGGGCCGTGGGGCGCCGGGTGCAGGGGTGCCTTTTGATGTCGGAAATCTTACCCTCTTGTTGATCGCGGTTGGGGTGGCACTCTGTTCTGAGGCCACAAGCTTCTTCAGGATAGTCGAGGGGGGTCCTTGGGTGCCGTACTCGGGGTCACAGTCGCCGTAGGGTCGTCCTCGTGGGTTTAGTTCACTCCAGCACCGGCCAGGCTTGGCGGGTGCAGAGTGGGCTGGGATCGCGGTTCCGGGCTGCTGCCAGGGGTGAAAGGTAGGTTCTGAGTAGAGCCTCTACTCATGGGAGTCCCAGGGGATCAGAGTTCAAAGGTAGCCAGGTCCTCTGGGGTTTCTGAGGTTGCTGGCCACAAGAGATGCTGGGTTTGGAGCAGGAGCAAGTCCGAGGTCGACAGGCCGGTAGGGCTGGGGCCAAAGCAGTTGGTGTCTCCCTCTCCTTTGCAGCTGCAGGGCAGGTCTTCTTTTCTTCTCGCTCTTCTTGTAGTTTTGGAATCTGGAATCTGGGGAAGGAAGGTTCAGGGTGCCCCTAAATACTAGATTTAGGGGCGTTACAGATAGGTGAAGGCCAGGGACCAATGGGTCCTTGTCCTGGGGTGGGTACACCCCCTATCCTGCCCCTCTCCTGTGGGAGGGGGGCAGTAGCCTAATCCTGATAGGGTAGGGCCTCCCATCTTCAAGATGGCGAGAGCCCGGAGATGTGCTTCACCTCGCCTCCCCCACCTGAGGGGTGGGGTGGGCAGGCTAGCACATCCCCTGTCCTTGTATGGGGTTTCCGGCCAAGTTTCCCGCCAGAGTGGGGGGTTGCAGTGGCCTGGGGAAACTCCTAGAGGCGGCAGGCCTTTGAAGCTTCCCTTTGCTCACCCTGGGGGAGGAGATCTATCACCTCACCCAGGATGTGCATTGTTGCAGGCCCGGGAGAGCAAGGGCTCTCCCACCCAGGGGTCCAGCAACGTGTCTGCTGTGTGGCAGCCTCAGAGCAGACGTGGATTGTAGGTTGTAGGAGGGCATCTCTAAGATGCCCTCTGGGGTGCTTGGTACATTAAATCTCACACTGGCATCAGTGTGGGTTTAATGTGCTGAGAAGTTTGATACCAAACTTCCCAGTCTTTAGTGTTGCCATTATGGTGCACTGGAGCTCGTGTTTGACGAGCTCTCAGCACCATGTACTCTTAAATGGCAGCACTGCACTTACAGTGCCCGGGAATGGACCTGGGTACTGTAGGGGCACAGGGCTCCTGTGCCCACACCATGGGCATAAGGCACCCAGCCAGAGGGGTGACTGACATATGCCTTGGCAGTGTGGGTGTTGGGCATGGCACACAGAGATGCGTGCCATGTCGACTCTTCATTTTGTCCTGCACCCAGACACTCAGCCTGCAAAGGCAGTGTGTGTGTGTAAGGGTACAGGGCCCCTAAGGGTGGCACAATGAGTGCTGCAGCCCTTAGGGGTCTTCCCTGGTCACAAGGCCCTGGGTACCTAGGGTACCATTTACTAGGGGCTGACATGTGGCCAGGGTTTGCCAATTTGGAGTTTGTGTGTTTTAAGGAAGGAACATAGGCCCTGGGCACCTGATTGGCAGGAGTCCAGGGTACACTCAGTCAAAGTACATTCAGCAAAAGTGGGGGCATACCATGCAAGAAAGAGGGCACTTTCTCACACCAGGTACCCTGGGTCTATGTTCTTTACCTAAAACTGTACCGTGTCCCCCCAAATTGACACCTCTCTGGCCACATGCAAGTCCCTTGTTAAAGGTACCAAGGGCCCTGTGACCAGAGAAGGCCTCTAAGGGCTGCAGCACTTATTGTGCCACCCTCGGAGGTCCTTTACCTTAACATCTACACCCTGCCATTACAGGCTGAGTGTTTTGGTGCTGAGAAAAGTGAAGTCGGCCTAGAACCCACTGCCTATGACATAGGTCAGCCACCCCTCTAGCTGGGTGCACTATGCCATTGGTGAGGGTACACGTGCATGAGCCCTGTACCCCTACAGTGTCAAAGTCTATTCTTATACATTGTAAATGCAGTAAAGCCATAAAGAGTGTATGGTCTGGGAGTTTATCATTACAAACTCTGCAGCACAATAATCGCTTTACTGAAATCTGGGAAGTTTGGTGCAGACTTCTCAGCACATTAAACTCACACTGATGCCAGTGTGGGATTTAATGAAAAATGCACTCAGAGGGCATCTTAAAGATGCCCCCTGAAAAAACTACCTAACTCTAGTTTCCTGGCTGACCAGCTGCCACCCCAGACATGTTTCTGGATGCCTGGGTCGAGAGCCTCACGATCTCATTGTCTAGAAACAAAACACATCCAGGGCAGAGGTGCCAAGCCTCCTCCCCCAGGATGGGCAGGGTCTACAAAGGGGAAGCTTCAAAGGCTTGCCTCCTTTGTAAGCTGACCCACCCATTTGCTGCCCCCAGCATCTGGCCCCCACCGGTTCTGCCAACACCCCCCCCCCCCCCGGGCGGGAGAAACAGCGGTAAAACTAAAATAGGAGAGGTGTGCCCACCTTTGCCAACCCCACCCCTCAGTTGGGGGAGGTGAGGTGAAGCACAACTCAGTTCCCGCCATCTTGAAGATGGGGGACCCAGCCAACCAGAGTGAGGCTTATGCCCACCTCCGACTGAAAGGTTGGCATAATAGAGGGTGTACCCACCCCAAAGAAGGGGCCCATTGGTCTCAACCTGTACCTACCTGAAACGCCCTTAAATCTAGTATTTACCCTAAATCTAGTATTTAGGGGCAACCCGAACCTTACCTCCTCAGACAGTAAGAAACGAGGAGGAGGACCGAAAAGCCGTGCTGGAGGAAGAAGAGGTCACCAACTGACTTTGTCCCAGCTCTACTGGCCTGTCCTGGTCCTGCAAATCCTGACACCAAAAGACACCCCTGCACCTGATGCCCTATGGCCTTGGGTGGCCCAACCGATGGTGTCCTTGCATCCCACGACATCCCAACTGGTGGTCGCCTCCAGAAGATCTGCGTCCCCGAGCCTGCAGTGTTTGTTGAAACTGGAGAATCCCCATTGGACACAGGACACCGATGCCAAAACAGCACTCTGCACCCAGTCGCCCCAGTGGCTGCACTTTGGGTGCTAACTTGAACCCCCTTTTGCCCTGAGCTAAACCCTAGGAGCTTTGCTCCCTCAACCATGTGGCCTGCTCGTCAGCAGCCACCCACCAGAGGCACTCTATCCCCTAATGGATAACATTGGGCCTCATCACTCTGCATGCGGCTGCGCTAGTAACGCAGAGGGTGCTTTATGAGTTCATCCTTTACCCTGGGGGAACCCCGGTTCTAATCCCTGAAACTCAAGGCCGTTTAATACGTGCAAAACGATTACCCCATTTTTCTCCACAGGATTGCATTGACTATTTTCCTCTGAAAAGCATCTAAGTGTTGAGGGTGTTTTGATTGGAAATCTAAGAAATTGAGTTATGATAAAAATAGTTTTACTCCCCTTTTCTCCAGGAAATATCGCAGTGTGATATCTAGGCACACTAAGTAGCAAAAGTAATCTGAAAAGCAACTTAAAAAGTAATCACAAAGTGCAAAGTAACTGAAAAATAATAACTGTTTCTGAACATTCGACCTTCCTGTATCTACATTCAACGGCATTATCAGAAAAGTACTATTTTTATTTACCTGCACCAAGTCTGGCTTGGTTCTAAAAATAAAGAAAATAAATATTTTTATGCAAAACAATTGGTCAGAGTTCAGTCTTTGAGTGGCTGGAATCATTTCTTGCCTGAGTGTGTACAATAAATGCTTAACACTACCCTCTGATAAAACCTTTCTGCTCGCCCCCACTACCAGAAATGGAGAGTAAGATATTCTCTCCTTTAACCTCTGAAAGCCTTTGGGGATTCCATGGCCTCTGTACACACTATACCTTACTTTTTCGGAATAGTATATACAGAGCCAGCTTCTTACAGCCTTTCCCTCTGATGCAGATTCACCACTCTGCTGAACTCAGGTGTCCAACCTACTAAATTATGTCCTTTCCAGACTTTTTTACTATAATAAGTCATAACCGTCTTCTCTACACACGCTTGGTATCAGATTTATTCTAAAATGGTTCCAGACGATTGAGGACAGAGTTAATAATTCCCCTTTTGGCATTGACGTCTTTTGGTGCGGGTATCTAACAGTCTTTCAGAATGCTGCATTTGTGATCATGAAGAATAATCCTATACAGTCCTGAAGGCATTTTTGTAATTAAAAATGTATACAAATTTCAGATTTAAATTCTGTCTGCTTGTCATAACATAATTATTCTGAAAGTTGACTTACCGAAACCTAGCTGCAGTCTTGGTAGGCAACATTAGAGCAACAAAGAAAGTTACTGCTTTTTTCACTTGACATAACTCATTAGAGGCAAATCTCAAAGTCACTGAAGTTGAAGTGGATCAATTTCTGTCGGCCAGCTGTTTTGTGACCTTTGTTTCAGCTAAATTATTTGGCAAACTTTTAATGGTTATATCTGATTAGATAATGCCATTTGTTTTCACAGAAAACCTGTTTTGTTTACCGTACTTTTTGGAGAGCTTCAAAGTTGAATATTCCGTTTTGTTTCCCACTTTTATTATACAAGTGCAATCGCCTGGCTGTTTAATTGTAAAAAACAATATAGCAATTTACTGGCAGTTGTACATAAAACTACAAGCAAGCCTCAGGATATTCTGGAATTCCTAAAAGAATGCGGCTCATTCCACTCAAGCCGAGACTGCTAGCATGCAGAGTACCTGTCGTGGATACCTGTCAAGCTGCTACAGGGGCATCAGTGCCCAAGTTCACAAAGTGCTATTCCTTAGTGTGATCCTTTGGGATAGGCATTTTACCTGTTCCATTCCACCACCGGTGGGGGAACTGCTTTGGTATCTATTCAGAATGTAAGGAATCTGCGGTTAGAAGCACCCGTCAGAAGAACAAGTTACTTACCTTTGGTAACACTTTTCTTGCTTGATAATCTATCAAACTGCAAGTTCCTCACATGGACTATCTCCAGATCTAAAAAATGTCCCAGCCTAGAGATTTGCACACTAGGCTTGGAGGAGTCTTAGAAAGCAACTGACTTGGATGGTAATCGATCCCTGCCACAGCTGCCTGGTAGACTTGGGAGTTGTCAATTGTTTTAATGGAGTATGTGCAACTACTGATTAAAGCTGTAGGCTCTCTTTCTCCACTTGATACATGACCAGCCAAAGACACTCAGTGCTGTGCTGATGTTCTAGCCCCTCAGATTCATGCATTGGTCAATTCTTCCTTTACTGCATCTTTAGTCCCCACAGACTGGAAAAAGCCATGTATTATTGTTCTCCTGAAAAAGCCTTCGCTGGATGACAAAATTCAGAGCAATTAAAGTCCCCTTTCGTTTTTACCATTCATTGCAAATATTAAGGAGAAGGAGTTAAAGTCCCACTTAATGACATTTATTGCCTTTCACATTTTCTTGGAATCTTCAGAACAAGGCTTTAGGTACGAAGGTGGCTGTCATTGCAATTCAAGATGAGCGTCAAAAAAATCTTTTGGTATCTAGGATAGCTGTCAGCCTTAGTCCTATTAGACGTGCCCACTGTTGTTGAGAATGTTTTCACAAGGTTCTGATCACCAGATTACAATAATAATGTTTTAAAGTCTGGTTCTAGACTGGATTGCTTCTTTTCTTTCAGATTGCTGTTGTCTAGAAGCGATTGTAACTTCGCATTGGTCGCTCTCAGTTACGCGTTTTGTGGTGTTTCCCCAGGTTTGCCTTTGAGCTCGCTTTTCAGTTACTTTTTGGGTTAGTTAATTAGCTTTTTTCGATTATATACCATGTATTATGGGCTGCACCCAGTTACTTCTAAAATTAGCTGGAAGTTCTGCATCCTTCTAAATCTTGTAAATTTCTTTGATGGATTACATTAGCTGGAAGCTAAATGCAGAAAAGATTGGTAGTTGTCCTGGGTGGTTACTCCTTGATCTGGTTAACTGCTTCGTGGCTCGAGTCCCTACGCAGTTGTCCAGTTCCTTCCTGAGCTGAAAAAGAGTGTTGTTAGATATGTCCTCAAACCTCTCTATTTAAGTACTCTTCAAAGTACTTCCTTTTATTTTACAAAAGTGCAGTTTCAAGGTAATTCAGTCTATGGTAGGGGTCAGATTTGACTATGCGAATGCTTAAGACTTGAGCCTCCCAGCTGCTATGATCTACCGTATTCAGCGGGTGCAGAAAATGGTCATGAGGCTCTTTTTTGAGCTTCCACGCTTGGCCCATGTTGGGTCATTAAAAAAAATCTGGTGGTGATTAGTAGTCTTTGTCTTGTCTTTTAAAGCTTTTATTTTCTAATCTGAGAGTTCTCTAGGCGAGGAAAGTGTTGAATAAGCGGCTGCCAGGTGTGAGAGAGTGCCATCCCTCTCGCATGGTATGCCCCCACTTTTTGCTGAATGTACTTTGACTGAGTGTGCCCTGGACTCCTGCCAATCAGGTGCCCAGGGCCTATGTTCCTTACCTAAAACCCAAATTGTCAAACGCTGGCCACATGTCAGCCCCTAGTAAATGGTACCCAGGCCAGGGCCTTGTGACCAGGGAAGGCCTCTAAGGGCTGCAGCACTTATTGTGCCACCCTTAGAGGCCCTGTACCCTAACACAAACACACTGCCCTTGCAGGCTGAGTGTCTGGGTACAAGAAAAAACAGTGAGTCGACATGGCCCACATCCCTGTGTGCCATGCCCACAACCTGCCCTATCATACAACAGCCACCCCTCTAGCTGGGTGCCCTATTCCAGTGGTGTGGGCACAGGAACATGAGCCCTGTGCCCCTACAGTACCCAGGTCCATTCCTGGGCACTGTAAGTGCAGTGCTGCCATTTAAGAGTATATGGTGTTGGGAGCTCGTCAAACACGAACTCCACGGCACCATGATGGCAACACTGAAGACTGAGAAGTTTGGTATCAAACTTCTCAGCACATTAAACCCGCACTGATGCCAGTGTGGGATTTAATGTACAATGCACTACAGATGGCATCTTAGAGATGCCCCCTGAAACCTAACCTACAATCCACGTCTTGTCTGAGAGGCTGCCTAGGCTGTCACACAGCAGACATGTTGCTGGACCCCTGGGTGGAGAGCCCCCGCTTTCCTGTGCCTGCAACAATGCACATGGTGGGCGAGGTGCTAGGTCTCCTCCCCCAGGATGGGCGGGGGGAAGCTTCAAAGGCATGCCAGGCCACTTGCTTTACTCAGCAACTGGCCCCCACCGGTTCTGGCCCCCACTCTGGCGGGAAGACTGGCCGTAAACTCCAAGTAAGGACAAGGGATGCGCCAGCCCTGCCAACCCCACCCCTCAGGTGGGGAGGCGTGGTGAAGCACATCTCCGGGCCCTCGCCATCTTGAAGATGGGGAGCCCTACCCAATCAGGACTAGGCCACTGCCCCCCATCCCACAGGAGAGTGGCAGGATAGGGGGTGTACCCACCCCAGGACAGGGACCCAGTGGTCCCTGCCCTTTACCTACCTGTAACGCCCCTAAATTTAGTATTTAGGGGCACCCTGAACCTTCCTTCCTTAGATTCCAGATTCTAAAACAGCAATGAAGATCAAGACGAAAGAAGACCTGCCGTGCAGCTGCTAAGAAGAGGAAGACACCAACTGCTTTGGCCCCAGCCCTACCGGCCTGTCGATCCTCGAACCTGCTCCTGCTAAATCCCGGCACCTCCTGTGGCCAGCAACCTCACAAACCCCAGAGGACCTGGCTACCTTGTGACTCTGAGCACCTGGGACTCACACGAGCAGTGGCTCTGCTCAAAGCAAGTAGCTAACCCCTGGCACCAGCCCGGAACCGCGAACCCTGCACACACTGCACCCGCCAAGCCTGGCCTGTGCAGGAGTGGACAAAGACGCTGAGGACGTCCCCCCAGCGACTGACCCCGAACCCGGCACCCAAGGACTCACCTCGACACTCCTGACGACACCTGCAGCCTCAGAACCAGGGACCCACCCCTACTGCACAGGGTACGATTTCCCGACACCAAAAGGAACCCCTGCACGCGGCGCCCTGCGGCCCCCTGTGCCCGACTCCTGGGCACCTACCTATCCTCCAACTACCCAACTTACCTCTCGAAGTGGTGGGCACACCTGAAGAATCTTCGCCCCGAGCTTGCAGCCTTTGTTCGTCCTTGAGCTTTTCCATTGCAATCCATTGAGCGCCCGAAGGCTCAAAAGCACCCTGCACCCAGCCGCCCTGGCAGTGCAACTTCTACTCCTACCTACTTCCCCATTTGCCCTGAGCAAGTGACCAGGAGCCCAGCTCCCACAGCCGCGTGGCCTGCTAGTCAGCAGCCACCAACCAAGGGCCCCCTGCCTCCCATAGGATAACATTGGGCCTAACTCACTCTGCACCCGGCTGCCCCTGTGCCGCTGAGGGTGTAACAACTACTTACCTGACCCTGGGAAATCCCTGAGTCTATGCCCAGAACCTTAACTCTGCCAGTCTAGTACTTACCCAAAAGCCGATAACTCACTTTTCTTCCATAGGGTAACATTGACTGGTTTCTCTTGAAATTTCTTCTAATTGTGTAGTTTCTAAACTTTAAAATATTCACCTAAAATCCACCGAGTAACGGAAATACTCACCTGCTTTTAGGAGAGATTCCAGTGCTGGATCTTGGCGCCCAGCACTGACCCTGAAAAGTACTCCCAACCGTACTTACCACTAACTCAGTTTTCTTCCATAGGAAACCTTTGACTTTTTCTGTGAAATTTCTTCTAAAGTGTTGATTTTGCAAACTTCTAAATATTCCTTAAATATCGCCTGTATAACTTAAACGCAATTTCTCAACTGCTTACAGGTGGTACACTAGTGCAGGATCCAGGATCCAGGATCCAACACTGGTCTAGAAAAACGTAACCATAGCCCCACTTACCTGCTAAGTTAATTTCCTTCCATAGGATAACATTGGTAATTTGATCAGACAAAGTTTCTGAGTGTCAAGTATTTACTCGTTTCCAAGAACTGTCCCAGGACTGAATCTAGGATCCAGTCCTGGAGTTAGAAAAGTATCAATTGCATATAACTTAACATTCCCATTGAGCTCTATGTATTATTGTGTTTGAAATTGTGTTGCCTATTGCAACAAACTGTAACTATTGCATTCCAAGTCAATTGTCTTTTGCAAAGTATTTAACTAAAGCATCTCCTTCTGAGAAAGTATATTTTGATACCTCTTATTGGTTCTAAAATAAGACAATCATATTTTTATATACAAACCATTGGCCTAGAGTTCAGTTCTTGAGTGTGTGAGACCATTTGCTGACTGAGTGTGTACAACAAATGCTTTACACTGTCTTCTGATACTGCCTTACTGCTCGACCAAGCTACCACTTTAGAGAGTAAGGTTATATCTAACTTTAGCCTCTGGCAAACCTCTGGGGACTGGGGACTCTATACACACTGTACCTATTTGGGAACAGTATATATAGAGCCACCTTCCTACACCAGGTTGGAGGAAATTTAGTGTCTGTGATTAAGACGGGCAGTTAGTTCCAGAGTCATGACATGCCAGAGATGAAGGAACCATGTCGAGATGGGTGAGGGGTGGTGGTTTCCAGTAGAGGGCTATGGATTGTCTTGCCGCCCCCACCATCTGCGGTATGAGGCACCAGTCAGAGTGGGTCATAGCAAGAAGCCGAGAAGGTCTAATGCCTAGTAAGGTCACCATGGGGAAGCTTGGTATGGGCAAGCCCACTGTGTCCTTAATGTGACTGAGGACTTCTTTCCAGAAGATAACCAGGGCGGGGAAGGTCCACTAGATGTGAATAAATTCGCCTATTGCAGTTTTGCATCTCCAACACATCAGGGAGAGGTTTGGGCATATCTTCCGAGAGGCGGGCAGGTGTGTAATACAGTTGCGTCATCAATTTGTAGGCTTATGCGTGTTGGGGAATGCTTCTGTAAATGTTTGGAATATCGCGCCAGAGCCGTTCCTAGCTTCCTGGTGTGACGACCTCTTCAGCGTCCTTAATCCATTGTCTCTGCTATGTGTGGGGTTGGAACTCGTTAGAGTATTGTAATACTTTGTGTGTGCGGGAGATAAGACCTTGTGAGCCCTCAAAGGCCCGGACCAGGACTTTAAAAGGGGCGAGTGATCTTGTTGCTCCTTGTATGTAGTTGGGGGCGAGCAGCCAGTGACCAAGTTGGTAGCATTGTAACCTCGTGGAGTCTGCAATATGAAAATAATTTTTACATTGTTCAAAAGTTTTAAAGGTGTTTACCTCAAATAGGCCCTGGATTGTGCGACATTCACCCTCGGACCACGATAGGAAGGCATGAGGTTGCAAGGCCACAGGGAAGGTGGGGTTGTGCGCTATAGGTGTATTCGGAGATGGGAACGATTTTAGGCCTCTAAAGACCGCGGGTTTGTCCCAACTGTCAAGTACTGTTTATGTAGGGGTAAATATATACACACTACGGGGGGCGCCAATCTGGAGGGCCAGGCTCTGTCTCACAGGGGCCATCAGGAGACCCCGCGGTCCATGTGGAGCTAGTGTTTTTCGCTTTCGCGCACAACCCATTCCGATATGTAGCGGAGGTGACATGACCAATAATAATCTTGAAGTTTAGGGCATGCCAGGCCTCCGCGGTCTCTGGGAAGCATAACTAGTTTATTTGAGATGCGCGTGCAAACTTTGCCCCACATAGTCATTTAGATCTCGTTAAGAGAGTCTGGATGTCTATCTGTGGTATCGGGGTGGGAAGGGTTTGAAATAAATAGAGCACTTTTGGAAGAAGGGACATTTTAATTAACCCTGGGCGGAGTTGGCATAATGCCACTACGCGTAGTTCCACGGAGTTATGAAATAAATCCTTGGAACAAGAACCCACGTCCTGTGGCCAGCCGAGGGTGTGTGTGCCCGGGACGGGGATCCCTTGTGCCCGGACAGGCTCCCAGATCCCCCCGGCCTGGATGGGTTGAGAAGCAGGGCCTGGGTTTTGTGCAGGACCTGGGTTTTGTGCAGGACCTGGGGTGTGGGAGACTCCATCCTGCAGCCATCCAAGGGTCCGTCTGCCTGGGACAGGTGTCCCTGGGGAGGCTCCCCCCTCCCCGGCCTGGCTGGGTTCAGAAGCGGGGACTGGTTCTGAGGCCTGGGCCCTGGAGTGTGGGAAGCCCACGTCCTGTGGCCAGCCAAGGGTCTGGGTGCCAGTCACAGGGGTTAATCGGGCCAGAGCAGGCCTCCCCGCTTCACCTGTGTCAAGGTGCCTGCGGGCCCCGGGTCAGAGTTCAATCCCCCCCGGCCCCCCCTTGCAGCCTCATGCCCGTGACCCAGCTAAGGGCACTGATGAGCCCCCGTGAAGCAGAGCCCCCGAGCTTCTGCATGGGCAGACAGGAGCCCTCCTGTGAAGGCTCGGGGTGGGCAGATTGACGTCCTTCGGGCCCGGCCATCTGGTCGCGCCTTTCCCCTTGGCCATCTGGTTGCCCGCAATGCTTTCCAATGGGGTGACCAGATGGCCGGGCCGGCCTGGATGTCCCGGTGAGGGCTCGCCTGCCTCGCTGATCCCAGCCAGGGTTCCTGGAGGTCGGGCGCCCCCGTACCCTGGGTACCCTCCGTCACTCGGTGCGCATGGGTTACCAGAAAGAAGGGTAGCTTTCCTCCAGATAACTAGGGACATGGTATGCCGGATCCGCTCCCGGGCTGGCGGTTCTTAGCCGGGGGCCAGATGGTTCCCTGGAAGTCCCGATGAGGGCTAATTTGCCTCCCCGATTCCAATGAGGATTCCAGGTCGGGCACGTTCGCGCCTTGGGTCCCCTCTCTCACCCTGTGCGCACTGTCCCGCCCGCCGAGGCCCCCAGGGTCCAAGGTCCGCACCTGCCTCCCAGTTCTTTCCTTATGGGCCTTTCCTCCGAGCCTGCTCGCCCCGGGAGCAGGCAGGGAGACGAAGCTGGCATCCCCTGCGCAGGGCGGCCTGCATGAGGAGGCCCCGGCAGTACTCCGATTGATTGGGCACTCTCGGTCCGTTTAGGGATGGACTGCTTGGCTAGCCTCGGCTGTTGTTTCAAGCAAAGAGCTTCCACCCTGCATGGACCGTCCGACTCGAGGGCCTGCAGCCTGTTGGGAGGCCCTTTACCCTACCCAGCAGAGCAAAAGCCGAGTGGCCCCAGCAGTTTGTGCCCCCCAGTGGTCCGACCCGAGCAGAAGGGTTTGTGTGGCGCCAGGCCCTCGGATGCTGCCGCCCGGCAGGTCCGTAGGCCCCGCCATACCGTCATTCCTCTCCGCCCAGCGCATTTTCGCAGCAGCTGGGAATGACTGTTCCGAGGGGTACCGCCAGGCTTCTGCACCCCTGCGTCTCGCTCAGGCTGCACCTCTGCTTGACTGTCCCTTCCAGGGGAGACGGCTAAGCCCGCCCGTGCCCCTGCCACCACACCTCTCCATCCCCTCCAGCGAACCCTCCTGCCCAGGTGGGCGAGCTCCTTTACCCTAGCAGGCTCCCGAGAGGGAGGGGTGTGCAAAGGTTGCCGGTCGGGGAGACCCACCCCGTTAGCAGGTGCGGGTACCTGGTTGATCCTGCCAGTAGCGTATGCTTGTCTCAAAGATTAAGCCATGCAGGTGTAAGTACACATGGCTGGTGTTGCAGGGATTCTGCACATATACAGAACTATGCGCAGGAAACCAGGCCTTCAGTGTGTAGTGGTGTACCAAAATACCCACCTCGGTGCCCAGAACCCTGATTCGACTAGCTATAGGGTCTCATTCATTCTCCGTGCTACAGCGAAGCTACCAATGATTAGACTTCCCAGAACATGCTACTCCGACCCTCTCAGGATACGTGGGAACAAGAACACTCGTTTTTTCTAACTCTCGTACTTGTCCACAACATGAGTAAATAGAGCCAAGAAATAGTTTAAAATGTTTATTTTAACTAACTTGCTCTATAATGCAGTACACGCGCCAATGCTAGCAACAATATGCATAAGATCAAACAAATCACCATTGTTACAATTCCATATAGAACATAAGGGGAAATCATAGTGTAATGATAGTGGAAACAGGACTATAGCGCCTCGCCACCCCCGTGCTAGAAGCTAGTTCATTATAATTATAGAAGACCTCCAGGCTTTATCAGGAGGACCCCATACCTCCGAGTTCAGGTGCAGGAATTGTTATTACCGGACAAGCACAGCTCTTCCATACTACTCTACAGGTATTGCAGAGGGAGTGTAAGTATGGAACAAATGATCATCTCCATTCACTGCCGGAAAGGTTACCCAAGAATAAAACACCTCAAAGTGGTGAGCTGCATTAGCCCCTACCACAAAAGTTAGTGAGATACCCGCGTCGGGCACTCCATAAGTAGTCAAATGACAACGGAGCGCCCCGCGGCTATGTGCCGCAATATCTACCTCAGCCATATCGAGTAGAAAAGAACATCTTATAGCGTGGCAGCGTAATAGGGTAGTAATTCAAAAGAACTATTAAGCCATTTTTTGTATCAAGCTTGAGAACCTATAAAAACAACAATATAGGTAGGTTATGTCGACACAGCTGTTGACCGGAAAACTGAAGCTAGGGTATCATGGACAAGCACAAGTACTACTAAAGTGCCCCTTAAATAAGAACCAGACCAAACGTTAGGTGCGCCATGTTGCAGGGATTCTGCACATAGACAGACCTATGTGCAGGAAACCAGGACCTCAGTGTGTAGTGGTGTACCAAAATACCCACCTCGGTGCCCAGAAACCCGATCCGACTAGCTATAGTGTCTCATTCGTTCTCTGTGCTACAGCGAAGCTACCGTTGATTAGACTTCCTAGAACATGCTACTCTGTCCCTCTCAGGATACGTGGGAACAAGAACACACTTTCGTTCAAACTCGTACTTGTCCACAACATGAGTAAATAGAGTCAAGGAATAGTTAAAAATGTTTATTTTAACTAACGTGCTCTAAAATGCAGTACACGCGCCAATACTAGCAACAATATGCATAAGATCAAACAAATCAGCATTGTTTCAATTCCATAGAGAACAGGAAATCATAGTATAATGATAGTGGAAACAGGACTATAGCGCCTCTCCACCCTCCCCGTGCTAGAAGCTAGTTTATTATAACTATAGAAGACCTCCAGGCTTTGTCAGTGGGACCCCATACCTCCGAGTTCAGTTGCAGGAATTTACATCACCGGACGAGCACAGCTCTTCTATACTGGAAAGCGTTTCTCCAAGTGTCTTAACATGCATGCAAGGCAATATTAAAAACACCAGATTTCCAGGTTTGCAGCTGTGTTCTATATTATGCTAGGGACGTGAGACTGACAAAAGCAAATCAACAGAGCTCATTGTTTTTCGACCTTGAACACACTGTACAGACGAGGAGCAGTGTGTTCAACTAAGTATGTGAAATGCAGACAGTTCTCATGTGAAAGCGAGCAAGCAAAGTGTTTACGAGAAATGTGGCATGTAGTAACGTGAGCAAAAGCGGCAAAATGGTGGCCAAGCATATCTAACTTATGCTAACTTAGCAATGTCCGCAGGTGTGTCCATATCCTCACTACACTCTCCCCTTGGTCAGTCCATCGGACAGTGGTCTTAAAGAGAACACAGCTTTCAAACAAGTCTGAGCAAGAATCAAGAGCATTTGTATCAATGATACCTCGGATTTGCGGGGAATGTGAGAATAGAAAGAAAAAAAATAGTTTGTGTCCAAAGAGGCACATAAAAAATAAATCCACAAGGATACAGTGGTTGAGTTAATCCAGCAAGGTGTACAAACAGTATGTTGCAATAGCCTCCAAGAGGAAGTCATTGGTATTGTCTGAAAAAAGTTTTGCCACCCAATCAAGCAGAGTGAATGAACATATATGTTCCTCAACAATGGGCGCTTCCAGCACCATCAATGGACAACTTGTGTGATACTCCATATAACTCCGTTGTGGGAAATCCTGTGCCTCCGCACAGATATTCCTTTCAGCCAGAGCTCCCAGCGCTTCTGCCCATTAGGAGTTCAAAAATTAGGTGGAGGAAATGCCGTATTGGAGAGGCAAAGAGCCAATGCCCATTGAAAGGAGCAATCCAAGCAGTTGACAGGTTGCACGCAAGTGAAATAGTTAAAGCGAAAAGAAAGTCCATAAGCCACGCTGAGTGTGGCCAGGGCTAGAGCACCGTAGCATTCAAGCATACGGCTACAAAGCATCTGCAGCCGGTCTTGGCTGTGCAGGGCCACAGGAAGAGCATCCATTTCGTAGCAAGCAAATTAACAGCAAAATCCCAGCGGCTAAGGCAAGTAATAGTGGCAAGCCACCGAAGATGCTGGAAAAAATAGAATGAAAAAATGCTGGTATCAGAGCAAATGTAGTTTGAAAAGAGGTGAGAAGGCCAGAGCCCACAGCTTTAAAAAAAAAAAGAAAATGGGGCAATGCCTGTAGTGTTAGAAGCATTGAAGATAGTGTGAATCAACGCACCGAAATGTAGTGGGAGGTCAGTATTAAGAAGCGCTTGTACCTCTGTATGGGTGTTAGCCACGTGAAGGACGAATGTCTCACGGGCAGATGCGAGTGAAACTTCTTTTTGGGATAACAATGCTCTTATTCTGCTCAACTTGTTGAAGTCTGCCTTCAAGGTCGGAATGGAAGGCCAAATCGAGTTATCGAGCCTCCCATGTGGGGGTGGGAAAAGCGCATTTTTACAGCAAACCACACGCTGTGAAACCGTTACAATGTAAGGGATGCCGGCTAGCATGCCGCAGCATTGTTCATTATTTAAAAGCAAATATCTACCGTTTGCAAGCAGAGTGAAAGTGTGAAAGTTGGTGTAATAGCTGGCACGGGTATACCTTTTAAAACACATGCAAGATTTGGGGCCGTAAGGTTACAGGCACCATGCATCTGGATATTCTTACAAACCATAGAATTAACTATTGTGGTATCACAGGATTCCCCAGTTAGGTATACTTCTTTGTCATCCCGTGAGCATCTGTATGCGAATGGTAATGACCAAACTTCGTGTAGAAATGCACTGCCTAAGGGTTCGATGCGGCCTAGTGGATAGTGTTTCATGCACGAGGTAAATTTAAACAAGGAAAACGGGAGAGTTATTACCCCATGGATAAGCCAGACAGCCGAGTCTTTTTCCGCCACAGAGAATGGTAATGGATCTAACTTTTCAATATGCAAAAGAGAATAAGTAGCATCTTTCATGGACATAAACTGCTGTTTTGTTGTCAACTTAAAGGGCAAAAATAACGATGAGGCGTTCAAGTAATCCCACTGAACTTTCCCCATCTTAATAGTCTGTAGAGTCCACACAAATTGCATAACTGAACGCACTTGATTTTCACCATGATACTAAACAAACATCCTCTTGCACAATGTCCACAACAGATAAAACAATATTGTCCAATGTGTAAATGCGGGAAGAGTGTTTTAATACTATTATCAACAACAGCAAGCACTTTTTCAAGATTAGCCTGATCAATAGCCCTTAAACCTGAAGCTGCTTCAATTAGGGAAAACCTCCAGATTTCATTGTAAGTTGCATAAATAAATCTTTTTGATCTTGGACCAGCAGGTCCTTTTATAAAATCTGTCCAATCAATGTCGCCTGATAATAATGGCAAACGTTGTTTCACTGAATCTAGAGTCTAGTGTTGCAACCAATTTTGACATAACTTTCCAAAAGAATATGTAATAACTGAATGGGAGTTAGCAAAACGAGGATCAGGCCTATCCTGTGTGTAACCAAGAGCCTTGTCATGGAAACAAAGTTGGCAAGCATCCAAACTAGTTTGCCAAACCAACCAACCTAGGGGGTCCAAACTAGATAAATTACAGGTGTCATTGTTAAAAAGTAATTGTAATTCAGCCAAGGAATAATTAGTACAATTGCTCCAGTTCTGATATGCAGCTAATGCAGGAATAGCAGGGGCATTCATTTGCTTAGAAGTTGCCAATCCAAAACAAGTAGTTTGATAAATCGATTCATTTAAAAATCGAATATGTGATGGGATTAGGAACGTGCGTTGTAACGCTTCTGTGCCTTGCACTTGCCAGGATTTCGAACCCCAAACTGATTTAAGATCAATTGTGGACTTCCACAGATCATAGCCACCCACTGACAATTTATCAATAAACGATTTGGCGTATAATAATCTACTGTGGGTGAGCATTATTTAAGAATTTGAAGAAGCATTTAATTTAAAATAGAACGACCCGCGGTTTGACTTTTCAAAGTTGGTAAAATATGTGAATTTTTTCAAAAACGTTTTAGAGCTGCCTTCCAAAGGAGCCGGGCAATGTTCCTATTGTGTATAATTAAAAACATTTCTAAACGTGTGAGCTTTATGCAGATAATGATGACCATAGTGCTGATTGCAAAACAATTCCGCATAATTTGCAGTATTCAAATACAAATCTTCAGCATCAAATGCGGCATAGTAGTTTAAGTCTGAAAACAAGGATTGCACGCCTTGCACATGCCAATCATCAGACCGTATGTTATGTTTCACTACATCACCCTTTGAAACACCAAGTACATTTGGTACATTAATTATTTCCGAAGGGCCATGGATTTGAAAATCTACAGCATCGCAAACTATGCCGTCTATAACTGGCCAGGCAGTGATGTTCACTAAAGTCAGGTCTCTTTTCATGATGTGGAATGTGAGTCAAAGGAAAAACGTGATTCATTAATGGCCTCAGGTCGCAAACCATATAATGACACTGTAGTTGGATAAGCATATTCAGTTTCTTCATTTTGAGTGGAAGCAGGCTGGAGCAGCAAAGGATTGTTAAGAGTCCAGCTCAATGGCGGTGTCTTCCTGCGTGGTGTTAGTAGCGGGTAAGCCAGGATCTCTCGATACAGTTGTAGAGACCGCTGGTGTGATGCTGTTCAGGATCAGCCAGATGTTGTAGTTTGACATTGTCCACTGAGATGTATGTTTTCTTTTCGACCAGGAAGTGGTGGTAAAATGACTGTACTACTACCCTTCACTCCAAGCACTGGGACAGGTGCACGTTAAGAGGGGCCAAACTCTTTATTGTTCTCCACCTTCTCTCGGACCAGGTTGCCGATTTTGGGTAGCCAGCGCAGCATCAGTGGGTGTGGGTAAAGGTTCCTTTGCAAGACTGTCACGAGTCTCTTGTAGTTTCTGTAACACAGCAGAATGATTATCTAAGTCAAAGGATGCAGCTGATGCCTCCATGTCTAGACCATCAAGGTCTGGCGCAAACATTTTCATGCCGAAGAGCATTTCGTATGGGGTCTGCCCACCCAGAGATCTTCTAGGGAGATTATTTAGTACACGTTGCACGCTATACAAATGGGCGAACCAGTTCCTGCCAGTCCCAATTATCCTAGCTGTCAAGGATTGCTTTAAGTCACGGTTCATTCGCTCCACAACCTAATTGCCCTCAGGCCTGTATGGAGAAGAATATTTGACCTGCACCCTTAAAGACTTTAGAGCCGAACGCTGTACCCTGGTCCAAATGGAAGGTGCCACATGCAAAAATTCCCACAAAGACACACAAATCCCTGTTGACAGTTCGGGCGTCAGCACTGCGTTGTGGCCAAATCCATAGAAAGCGTGTGCACGAATCAGCTGCAACTAAGATAAACTTATAGGCAGTATCTGAAGAAAAAGGACCGCAGTGATCTAAATAAACACAACCGAAAGGTTTATTAGAAATGCATAGCTGTGTTTGTGTTGGGCGGGTTGCCGTAGACCAGGGGTACTCACAAACTTTCTGTCGGGGGCCAAAATTACAGTGTGGTTAATGGCCGAGGGCCGCACTGATAGGGGTGGAGTCTGTGGGGGCGGGATCAGTGGGGGGCGGAGCTAGAGTAAAAAATAACTTTTCAAAACATTAGACAATGCTGTATTTCACAATCAGATGCAACTACAAAGAGCACATTTTGATAATAAATTTTAATTGAACGCATTTAGTGAAAGTAAAACAGCAAGTACAAAGGCAAACATAATGGTGGACAGGCCTTCAAGGTTAATCAACACTTACCACCGCTAGGGTCCACCTGCTGGTGCTAAGACACCAGGGCTTTTAAGATTTTGCGGCGCCTTCTTAGGTCTAGCACGGGAATGTGCTCCCTCAGGAGAGTGGTCTAGGAGCCTGGTCAGGAAGGCTGAACCTTTTTCACCAGTTCCACTTCAGCAGCTCTGACCATAGCACCACATCCTCTCCCCCACTGATCACCATACTGCCCCACTTAGAGAAACTTGCAGTGCACTGACCCGCTATAAACACCTGGATGTGAGTCAATTCTAATTACGCACTTGACAAGAACAATATGCTGCCTAAAAAAAATGTACATCCTAGAAAACGCAAACACTCCTAGGGAATGCAAGATTAAGTAAAGCATGTGAAATGTAAGCAGTGAGTGCTTTCGCATGAAAAGGTAAGGCCATGAATACAGGGCCCGGAAAGGACCCGTTTCAGTGCCCATTGCTATATCCTTTCAAAACATAGGCGGTATGGCTTAAAAAGACCACATTCGTAAACACACACACGCTGTATACATTTCGTTTTCCAATTCCAATTCCCATTCAGTACCTCCAGGCAAGGTGCACTTTCCCACACAGGGAAAACAATGTTGTTCAAAGAGGGGAGAAAACACAAGTATCACTTCACTGGCAAACACTGTAAAGTGGCGCTAATGTGTTTAGGTGTAAATAAATCAATCTGGCCACCTTGCAACCACTGTCTTGCTTTAATTAGTTATTTATTTTTGACATTTGGAATGTTTTATTCCTCTCCACCCCGAGGCTGCACTGGTGTCAGAAAAAGACGTTTCCAGCAAAAATGTTTCTTTTTCGGATCCATTTCACATGGGAGCAAATAAAGGAAAGGAGGAAAGAGAAGGTAATACCTGTTTCCTGAAGTCTTGGTTTTCCCTAACTGAGGAGCGAGACCGAAAGAGAGGGAAGACTCGGAGGCTTAAAGGCCGTCACCGGGGCATGCGCTCACAGTTATAGGGACTTCGGGAGGCTGCGCGCAGGAGCCATATGGACTAAATGTAGGAAAATATACATGACAAATTTTCCTGGTCGCATGGCTTCGCTATATTAAAAAGCACGTTCGTATCCCAGGTCTCGCGCACAAACAATTAAAGAAAATAAACATACCTGTGCAGGCGCTGCTGTGAAGGTTCTCCGGGGTTGCGGGCAGGATGGACGTCGTGAAGAGGGACACAGGAAGCTCACCGAAAGATCCTTTAAAAGTCAGCTGTAACTAGCGCTAGTTACAGCTGACTTTTAAAGTGCGTGAGCTTCGTGTGACGTCCGAGGCAGGCGGGCCAATCAGATGCAAGCAGTGAGTAAGCAGAGACGATGGCCGCAGGAGGAAACGTTGTGAATACGTATTAAAGCGTATTCACAACGTTTGCTCCTGCGGCCATCTTCCCTGCTTACTCCCTCCAAGGAAGTGTAGTGTCATCGATCAAGGTCCGCGGGCCGCCAATAAAGGCCGGGCGGGCCGCCCGCGGGCCATACTATGAGGAACCCTGCCGTAGACTGTTTAATTTGCTGACAAATGTCACAAGAAAGTACGTAATTATGGGTTTGTTTATATAAGCCGCGCCACCAGTAACGCTGCTGCAAGATAGAAATAGTAGCAGACACTCCAGCATGCGCCGAAGCCATGCCTTCGTGTGCGGATGTTATCAGTGAAGGTCTGCGGGCCGCATTGGGTATCAACTTGTCACCAACGTCGTTAATTCTCACATAAGGAACATTATCGGGACTTAAATGATAAGAGTATTTGGAAGGGAAACCCTGCGGGTAATTATCACCCCTCTCTGTAGCAGCTATTGCTGCCAAAATGTCATTATCAATCTTATTCATGGATCTTGTAACTGCTGCTACTGAATATGTGGCTACTGCTGATTTTGCAGCTTCATCTGCCAAACTATTGCCAACTGCATGTACCCCTACACGCTGATGACCAAGATTATGAATTACCTGAGTGAGAGGCAGCCAGTCTTTAAGATCTGCGACTCAAACCCAGAGCATTTTATGTTTAATCACGCTGCCTTTAGAATCATGATAGTTTTGAGCCCAAAAGAATAAGTTGTCATTAAAAGACTGAACACAGTAGTATGAATCGCTTACAATTAATGTAGTCACATTTGGATCTGCAAATTCCAGAGCTAGTACCAAAGCGCGCAGCTCGGCTAATTGGGCGGTGCAGTCACCTAGTGCCTGAGTATGCACAACATTCGACTTGAACTCTCCGTTCACCACGCTACCGCCACTATAGCATAATCAGCTGAGTAACAATGCTTAGATCCAGTTGCTGGTTGTGCCGAACTGTCGGTATAGATGATACATGTGTACTGCTCAAGGGGGCGCATTGACAGTGGAGGAGGATGAACAAATTCATACTGTAAAAACTCCTGTGTACACAAAGATGAGTCAAAAATAAACGTGACATCAGGAGAGGTCAATGATGTGGCCCATTGTATCCATCGAGAATGTAAAACCTTAGAGTTCTGTACACTTGCCTTTGTCACTGCTTCCACAGCGGGACATGGTGTTACAACCAAAATACGTTCCTTTAGGATCGCCATATGGACTGCTGTCAAAACCTTTTTAATAGAGGAAGACCGCAATTCTGCTGAAGTGTACAAATGTAACTTGTAAGCAATAGGTACTGTCTCCTTCATTAAACGTCAAGTAAGTGAAACCCACTGCGTCTGCACGATTCGTATCAGCAGGTTTGTATGGTTATCACGAGTCAATAAGAATTTTGATGCAATAAGATCAGACCGCAAAGATTGCAGTATAGTAGAATGTTCCGGAAGCCAACAGGCTTTTGTAAAAGTAGGTTGTATCAAAGCATACAAAGGCTTGATTAGGGCATAATCGGGAATGTAAGTTCGGACGAAATTTAAAAATCCCAACAAAGACTGTTAAATTTTTTCAGTGTAGTCGGAGGGCGCAAACTAGCGCATTTTTCCAAAAAGTGAGGCGCCAAGCCTCTTCCTTCATTGTTGATCTCGTAGCCCAAAAACAACACTGTGATTTTGCAAAGTTAAATTTGTAACCGTGGTCAGCAAACAAAAATATGATGCGATTCATGAGACAAAGATGCGGCCATAACTCGTCGTCTGTTTGATAGATATCAACATACACGTATGCGTCTGTCTATGCTGTCTAGCAAAGAGACTATATTGGCGGCGAAAACACCATGGCTATTTTTATAGCCCATTGCCAAACGCGTACATTTTTTCTGTTTTCCGCCCGCTGTGAAGGCGGTCCATTGACTTCAGGTGATAGATTGTGTGTGAAAAAGCTGTTGGAAATGACTAGTGTAGTTTTATATTTTTAACGAACAAGACTGTGGACTAACGCAGAGCTATGGGTATTTGGCTCGGCACAAGTCCGACAATGTGAGTTCAAATGTCGGTAATCCAACACTAAGCGGTACAACCCATCGGGTTTTGCTACTGTAAATAGAGGGTTATTCATCAGTGACACACATGACTAAATTACTCCTTGATACTCTAGTTGATCCAAAATATTTGCAACGGGAGCTTTTGCCTCCCGCCGGAGAGGATATTGGGGTTGTCGCTGTGGCATAGACTGTAATGATATATCATGCGGGGGAGGATCTTTATCTCAGCCCACCTGAGTACGGTACAGAGCCAGTGAAAGCACCAAAGCCCACTCTTATGCAACAGTCATTGCTTGCTCCTTGGAGACATTATGTGAAAAACTGGGGAGTATAACCTCCTCACCCCTGGGAGCGGCTAAAATAAAAGGCGGCAGCCAATCTTTCTCTGCCAAAAGTATGTCATACAAAGAAGTCAGATGTTTCCCAAAAATCCCTTTTATTACACGTTGTATGTCACCTTCAATTAGAAGTACTATATCACATAATCTGTCAGGGGGAGCCACTCGTGTGTCAGCTGTTTCAACTGTGATGAATGTTTCAGTTGCTGTCACCTCCAGAAATGGACGCAGTGCTTGCTGCACTATTGTAACCTCCGCTGCACTGTCTAGCAGCGTTACTGCCCATGTTAGGTTCCGGAGCCGGGTCCTCACCGTCTGTGGCATATCTCGCTGTTAAAGCAGCAACTTTCTTTTTCTGAAAAGGCGGTCGCGGACGAGGAAAATCGTCTTATTTCCCTTTGCTTTCAGTTTGATGAGGCTACTCATGACCTTGTGGGGCACCTCAACCTCTGCCGTGATCCTGGCGTTCCCCTCCACCGAATTGTGAGCCTGATATTGCCTGTGAAGAGCGAGGACGATGCTGATCAGGAACCTGAAACCTGTCAGGAGACCTAATTCTCGCGCGGTCGCGCAGATCATAAGTGTGCTCAGAGGGTGCAGGAACTGGTGACGCTGCACGCGACCCGTGTGTTTGTTGCTTCCCCTGTTTATTATTTTTCCAATTCTTTTTAGGAAAGTTTGGACGGTCGTCTTTAGCAGACTGCGCCGTCTGTGTTTGATTTTGCGCTGGTATTCTAGCGAAAGGCTTAACGCCCAAACTATTGTGCCCAGTTGTGCTATAAGCTTCTACAATCATTTTTGGTAGTTTGCGGGGTTTCTCCTCATCCCGGACAATGCGCAAAGCATTAGACACTTGAAAGTTTACTGCATCTCCCTTGACGGTGATGGGATTAGATCAGCAACTACGTCAAACACTCCAACCAACCTCATCCCCAGCTCCACAGCCACCTTCGATCCGTGTTCATCCTGAACACGCTTAATCGCGGAGGGGAGCATAGTCATAGATGGTGTGCCAAAACATTTCGCATACACCGCCGCGAACACTTTACCCCAATTTTCACAATCAGTTAATTCGGGTATTATGTCTTTCTGCAAACTAATAGTAAGAATCTCGTGTTTCTCCACAGGAGTTGTTTTTTTTTTTTTTTTTGTGTTAAATCTGTTTATCAGGTAAAATAAAGTACATTTCACATCCATCTGTGATCAGCATACAGAAGAACAAAACGTCATAACAACAGTACAGTTCCGGACAGTCATACATCACAGTGTGCACTTTGGAAACACGGCGCGCGCCCTGCTGTGGGCCCGCCTTAATGGCAACAGTGCAACAGTACCCCTATCAATATACGTGACTTAACCGCAATCAATCAGCAGCAGCCGGCGTTGCCTCAAGAAGGAATTGTCTGAGCGGCCCCCAAATATCTTTCGGTTGGGATGAGGCGGGCAACTCTTCTGCGTACAATTCCAAGTTTTCCTTACAGTATACCATGTCGGACAGCCACTTACTCAATTTTGGCTTGGCCACACCGTCCCATGTAAACAGAGTGCGCCGTTTAGCCAGCAGAAGAGCGACCCTCACAAACCTGCCCACCACGCCCTTCAGCTGAGGTACATGAGCCAACAGACACACCGCAGGCACGCATGGAAGCAGAGCCCCCGTCATTTTATGAATGTGAGTCAGCACCTCTCCCCAGTACTCAAACACTGGCACACAGCTCCAAGCGAGGTGCAGAAAATCCGCATCTACCTGCCCGCATCGTCTACACTGAGCCGACTCCCTCAACCCCATTCTGTGCAGTCGGGCCGGGGTATAGTATACTTGATGTAGGAATTTAAAGTCGATAATTCGCAGATTGCCATTGGGGGTCACGCGGCCCGTCAGCTGACACATCCGCTCCCAATCTGCCTCCATGATCTGGGGATCTAGAAAGGCATTCCATTTTGCGAGACTAGCATCGGGGCCGCTAACCGTCTCCTCCTGCACAGCTCTGTATAGTTTAGTAAGTAGCTTCTTCTTAGAGGGGGCTACCAACAGCAATTGCAGTGCCTTGAGTGTGGGGGGCTCAGCTGGGAAACAGGGGTAGTGAGCTTTCATGGCCTTTTTGAGACGGTGACACGTATACACAAACAAAGGCGTGGGTTTCTGTATGTAGGCTAGATCGTCCTGTTCTAGATAGTGTCCCTGCGTGTACAAGTCTTGCATATGAGTGATACCAGCTTCTTTGAGCGATGTTAGAGGACCCGCCTCCCGTGTGACTGACAAGGCAGCGTGGTGCGCTAATGGCAGGGCCGGCCCATACAGCGGTAGCCTCTGTGTCTTACGGCCTATCGCCTGCCAGGCCGCAATGGTCATGTCCAGCGTGTTAATTTCAGCGCGGGGCGTGTGTCGGGCAGTGTGCGTGAGCATACTTCGCAGTGGGGTGGGATGGGCGTCCCCATCCTCCACCGCTACATGCGGAGTGAAGTTTTGTGGTCCATACCAATAATACGCATATTGCGCCTGTGCGCAGAGATAGTACACGTAGAAGTCTGGCGCCGCAAATCCCCCTCTGTGGTACGGCAAGGTCAGTGTTTTCCAGCTAATTCTGGGGTGTCGTCCCCCCCCAAATTAAGCGCAGTAGTTGAGCGCGCAGCAGTGCGAAAAATTGCTGAGTCAGCTTAATCTGTATATTGCAGTATAAGTATAGAAAGCGCGGAAGGACAACCATTTTTATCACAGCGATGCGGTCTGCTAGGGACGACGCAGCCAGCCGTCCACCTGCCGCACCAGCGCGTCATAAGCCCTACCGTAATTTTCCCTGATCACTACCTCAGGATCACGATGGACCCATACTCCAAGATATTTTACTGGGTCTGACGTCCAAATCAGAGGGTAGTCCAAGTGGGGCTGGGACGTAATCGTCGTAAGCGGAATGATGACCGATTTTATCCCAGTTTAACGTGAGCCCTGAGTACAGGCCAAATTTAATATATTCCCGGAGGACCGGGGCTAAGTGTGTTTGGGGATGTCTGATGAACAAGACCATATCATCCGCGTACATTGATATTCCAACTGGCCGATGGTTAAAATTGAGGGCAGATGCCCTGTGACATTGCCGAATCTTACAAGCCAGCGGTTCAAGAACAAGGGCGAACAGTAAAGGGGACAGTGGGCACCCCTGCCTCGTACCCCTCGCAATTCGGAAAGGCCCAGACGTATGGTTACCCACGCGCACCACCGCCGATATGTCCGTGTACAAAAGCCGGATCCACTGCAGCATGACCTCCGGGAACCCCATCTTACGTAGTATGTAAAACATATAGGGCCATTCAACGGAGTCAAAGGCTTTAGTCGCGTCCAACATGACAGCAGCTGCCGGCAACTCAGGATTAAGGATATGGAACATGGAGAAAATAGTCCGCAGATTGTGAGAGGTGGATCGCTCCGGTATAAACCCGGATTGATCGGGGAGCACCAGTCGAGTCATTAGCGGCTGCAGTTTTGTGGCCAGAATGTTAGCAAATATTTTTGCGTCCAGATTAATCAGCGACAGGGGACGATAGGAGTCGCAACTGGAGGGTGGCTTGTCCTTTTTAAGGAGAGTGATGATCATGGCCTGGCGCAGAGACGGAGGCAAGACACCAGCCTCATGCGCCTCAGCATAAAGTTCCAGTAAATGTGGGGCGAGTAGGTCGACGTAAGCCTTGTAGAATTCGGCCGACAGGCCGTCCGGCCCGGGGGCCTTTTTGTTGGGAAGAGAAAGAATAGCTTCTCGGACGTCATGTATATCTATCGGCAGTGATAGATATTCCCGATGGGAGTCGCAGAGCCACGCACACGCTATGTCCGACAAGTAGTCCGACAGAGCCGGTCCATCCACCTCCCCCTGCGACGTGTAGAGTGTCTGATAGCAGTCTTTAAATTGGTCTACAATGGCCTGCGGTGTAAAATGCTCCGCTCCTGTAGCATCCACGATCTTGTCTATTTGTTGATGATTCGCTCGAAATTGCAATTTAGCGGCCAGCGTTCTGCCAGGTCGCCCACCCTCACCATATACCCTAGCCACATGTCGCTTCCCCTTGTATTTTACTTCTGTGTCCGCCCATTTATCATAGTCCACAAGCAGCTCCTGTATACGAGTCAACGTGGCAGTAGATGGCGCAGCGTAATAGTCCCTCTCCAGCCCAGCAAGCGCAGTCTCAAGTCTAGCAAGTTGCCCCCGTATGTCCTTCAGAATGCCTGCGGTGGTGCCAATGCAGACCCCTCGGATCGTCACTTTAAACGCCTCCCAGAGAGACGCCTGGCCAGCCACGGAGCCCGTGTTTTCAGCAAAATAGTCGACTATGGCCTCCCTGATAGTATCTGTGTATAACGGGTCATGCAGTGCCTCTGCGCGAAAGCGCCATGTGAAGGGGCGGTGGTGGCATGTCGGAATCCGCAGGTGCAGATGTACAGGGCTGTGATCCGACAGTGTGCGTGGTAGATTGCGGACATCGAGCACCCATCTGTTAGCTTCCTCTCCCAGTAACCAATAATCCAGTCGGGACCAGCTATTATGGGCCGGTGTGATATGTGTGCCTATGCAAACCCGTTCATTCCTCAGTCGCCATACATCCACCAATCCCAGCTCCCCCCATCGCCTCCCGAACACACTGAGCCACTCTAAGCGTGCGAGCTCCCGTCGGGTTTGATTTATCCACCTGTGGATTGAGATGTGTGTTGAGGTCTCTCAACCCCCCCCCCCCCCCCCCCCCCCCCCCCGCCAAAGTATCGCAGTCTCCGGTCAGGAGCGCACCGCAGCCAGCATCTGCGCAAAGGGGGAGGGATCATCCACCACAGGGCCATACATATTTAGAATCGTAACATAGGTCATGCCCAGCCTGCCCTGTACCGCCGCCCAGCGCCCTTCGGAGTCAGTAGCCGTTCGCACGGGCCGGAAAGGGACACCTTTTTTGACTAGTGTAACCACCCCTCGTGCATAAGCCGAGTACGAGGAAGCGAGTCGAAACCCCGCCCACCTACACGCCATCGCGGCCTCTGTGTGTTTAGTGAGGTGCGTCTCTTGCAGCAATGCCACCTGGACATTGTGTCTAAGTAGTGCAGCACCTGTCTGATTTTCTTTGGGGTATTAAGTCCGCGGACATTCCAGGTTAAGCATCTGTAGTCTTCACCCATTGTCTCTACGTAATGGTCCCACTGCAACCCCAGCTGTCATTCTCCACATCACATCACCACTCGTGCCTCGCCTCATCATCCAAGCCCACACTCCAGTCTCATTCTCCACTTGCATCCGGAACTGTATTGAACCCCCCCCCCCCCCACCACCCACTTCAGCAGCCCAACTTTGCCAAAGACAATCCCCGCCTTTACACAACATAATACAACAACAAAACCAAAAACGAGCCCGTCGCTCAACAGTGAGGACGAAAAGTGGGGAGCACCCATTGGGGGAACGCAGCGGACGCAACCACCTCCCAGTCTTTTGGGGAGGGGGCCGCCGTTCTGTCTAATGTTCCCAGTAAGCAGCCCACCACCCGAGGTGCCATATGTCTGCCCGGCGTGCGGCTCAGATGCCCAGCCGCAGTCCAACAGTATCGCCACGTGTGTGGCAGTCAGCGAGACCCGGCAGCGCACCCCACACCATGCTAGCCAGGAGCTAAGAGTACATGCAGGTGATACCCAGCGGCCCCCTAGTCAGCCCCGGCCATACACCTAAGCAACAGAACATAGTAATAGCCGACAGGAAGACACAGGAGAGATAGCACGAGCGCAGTATAACAATGCAGCAAACAGCAGATAGGAGTTAGCAGCTCTGCGATCCAAGGCATTCACATAGTGTGTGAGCCGAGTAGGCCTCAACGCGGACCCCGCAGCGAATAGGTGAAGTCTCAGTCAATCATCAATTTCGGAGGTAGGAGCGGAGTGTTGTTGCTTTTTCCTCAGTGATCTAGCATAGTCCATAGCCGATTTCGGGCTAGTGAAGATTTTAGCCGCGTCATCATTGCCTATACGTAGACGCGCCGGGTACAGCATCGCATAGGGGACGTGATCTTTCATGAGCAGTTTTTTAACCCCTAGGAATTCTTTACGAGCCGCCTGGACTGTAGCAGTGAAGTCAGGGAAAAATGAGAGGACATTGCCCTGGTGGGTGATCGTGCCTTTCTGGCGAGTGATACGGAGCAGTGTGTCTCTATCCCTGAAGTTCAACAGTCTAGCTATGATGGGGCGCGGTGGAGCGCCCGGTGGCGGACGCGCAGCCAGGGATCTGTGGGCGCACTCAACGGCAAACATGGCTGAGAGATTCGTGGGCTCACAAATGTCCAGTACCATGGTTTCGATGTAATCCTCAAGCCTACCAACATTTGTAGATTCCGGCAGACCCAAAATCCGTACGTTGTTGCGCCGAGAGAGCGCCTCAATATCCTCGTTCTTGGCCTGTATCACAGCCAGCAGCTTCGGCATGTCCGTGGTCTTATCGGAAACCTGCCTGAGGCCATCCTCGTTATCCGATATGCGCTGTTCCGCCTCGCCCAAGCGCACCCCCTGCCTGTCCAGCTTAGCGGAGATGGAGTCCATGCGTCCACTGAGGGCCTCTATCTTGCCATCTATGGATTGTAGGCTGGCTTGAATGGCCGACAGTGTTTTCTCTAAGGCGGTGGGGGCCGGCGTGGTCTATTCCGAGTCCGAAGGCAGTGAGTGCGGCGGCTTGCCTCCCTTACGCGTCTCAAACGTAAGCCGCGCCTGGGACTTGTCTGGCTTGCCCATGGTCGCCCCTCGGTCCACACCCACCCGGGCACGATAGGGCAGCAGAGCCAACAGGGGAAGGAGGCGCGCCCCCAGGCCAGGAAGGAGCAAAACACCAGGCGACAGCAGGATCCAGACAAGGGGGGAGGGGCGCAGTGACCACCGACCGCGGTCTCTCCAGGGGGGGGCCCACGCAGCGCACACCACTAAGCGCCAGCAGGCCCTCGCCCCACCAGCTCACACGAGTAGCGCCGCAGGTCCAGCCACCGCCAACGGCGCGCTCTCCACCAGTGGCCCCCCAGAGATCCCACGTCAATCCCTCGCCTCCGTCCTCCACTCAGTCCCCTCGGCAGGAGTCCGCACCACAGTGCATGCGTGTGCAGCTTTCAGGACAGGAACTCAGCAGCGAAACACAAGGCCGTTCAGTCAGTGCCCAGCGGAGGGGGGGGGGGAGAGGAGGTCCGACAGTTCAGGCAGCAATCACGTTCCGCAATCTGCCTCTCTCTCCCCGGTCCCCCGGAACCCGCAGTGGTCCGCAATCAGTGTGGGCGTCCTGGCATTCATACACCAGCACTGGGCCGTCCGGGTCAAACACGGGGGGGGGGGAGCGCGCCGCCGGCCACAGGACCCACTCACCCGTACGAAGCCGGCGGCTTGCGTGGAAACCACACCGCTCGCCCCTCCACCACGCTCGCCGTGTCGCCGCTCTCCTCCTCCGCCGACGTGCTCAATTCCAGGCAGCTCCAGCGTCGGTCCCGATTTCACCACTCCGCTTCTCCGACGATCACTACACAAGCGCCAGACCAGCGGTTAGGGAAGGTCCCAGCGCGATGCCACTCCTCGCCGCCCCGTTCACTCTGCGCTTCGCTGATGTACCAAAATGGCGGTCCCGTCAGGTGCCGCGCCACAGTCAAGGCCACAGATCACGTAGCCACACCGGAGCAACAGTTACAGCAGGCGCCCGACCTCGGGGCTCGATCGTGCACACCGGCACTCGGTGGCTGGCAGCTGGAAGGCAGGATACTGTAGGATGTTGGTGGCGGCCGGCGGAGCAGCACTACAGTGCGGCCATCTTGCCTCGCGTCAAGCCACGCCCCCCTTCTCCACAGGAGTTGTATTCGGAAATACTGCTTCCAGCTGGTCAAATTACTCTGCAAGCCAGTAAGGTAGATCTTCCTTGTTCTGGGGACGCTTACACGTAACCGAATTAACCATAAACGGACTAATAGTTAGTCCCACTGGTCCAGCTGGTTGCACAGCAACCCCAGGTGCTCCCACCTGTAGATTGCGTGAGACATATTGTACTAGAGCCCTGTGTACCTCGATCAAGGAAGTGTGTAAGACGCCTAACTCGTCCACAGCGACTACTAGATAACGTGGATGTGGTGAGTACCCGGCCAAGTGGCCCCTGCAATCGATAAAGCGCCTAACCAGACCGGGGTCACGGTTTGGGGTAGGGCGCCATTAAGCCAAATACGGTGTTGCCAAGCTGAAATCTGAACTTCGATACGCTACAGGATGCAGAGGGAGTGTAAGTATGGAACAAATTATCATCTCCATTCACTGCCAGAAAGGTTACCCAAGAATAAAACACCTCAAAGTGGTGAGCTGCATTAGCCCCTACCACAAAAGTGAGTGAGATACCCGCGTCGGGCACTCCATAAGTAGTCAAATGACGACGGAGTGCCCCGCGGCTGTGTGCCACAATATCTACCTCAGCCATATCGAGTAGAAAAGAACAACTGCGTGGCAGCGCAATAGGGTAGTAATTCAAAAGAACTATTAAATCATTTTATGTCTCAAGCTTGAAAAAAACCTATAAAAACAACAATATAGGTAGGTTATGTCGACACAGCAGTTTACCGGAAAACTGAAGCTAGGGTATCATGGACAAGCACAAGTACTACTAAAGTGCCCCGTAAATAAGAACCAGACCAAACGTTAGGTGCGCCATGCTGCAGAGATTCTGTACATATACAGAAATATGTGCAGGAAACTAGGACCTCAGTGTGTAGTGGTGTACCAGAATACCCACCTCGGTGCCCAGAACCCCGATCCGACTAGCTATAGTGTCTCATTCGTTCTCCGTGCTACAGCGAAGCTACCGTTGATTAGACTTCCTAGAACATGCTACTCCGTCCCTCTCAGGATACGTGGGAACAAGAACACTCTTTCGTTCAAACTCTCGCACTTGTCCACAACATGAGTAAATAGAGCCAAGGAATAGTTAAAAATGTTTATTTTAACTAACGTGCTCTATAATGCAGTACACGCGCCAATACTAGCAACAATATGCATAAGATCAAACAAATCAGCATTGTTACAATTCCATAGAGAACAAAAGGGGAAATCATAGTATAATGATAGTGGAAACAGGACTATAGCGCCTCTCCACCCTCCCCGTGCTAGAAGCTAGTTCATTATAATTATAGAAGACCTCCAGGTTTTGTCAGTGGGACCCCATACCTCCGAGTTCAGGTGCAGGAATTTACATCACCGGACGAGCACAGCTCTTCTATACTGGAAAGCGTTTCTCCAAGTGTCTTAACATGCATGCAAAGCAATATTAAAAGCACCAGATTTCCAGGTTTGCAGCTGTCTTCTATGTTATGGCTAGGGACGTGAGACTGACCAAAGCAAATCAACAGAGCTCAATTGTATTTCGACCTTGAACCCACTGTACAGATGAGGAGCGGAGTGTTCAACTAAATATGGGAAATGCAGACAGTTCTCATGGGAATGCGAGCAAGCAAAGTGTTTATGTGAAATGTGGCATGTAGTAACGTGAGCAACAGCGGCAAAATGGCGGCCAAGCATATCTAACCTATGCTAACTTGGCAATGTTCGCAGGTGTGTCCATATCCTCACTACACCGGTACAGTGAACTGCGAATGGCTCATTAAATCAGATATAGTTCCTTTGATCGCGCCATCTGTTACTTGGATAACTGTGGTAATTCAAGAGCTAATGCATGCCGACGAGCGCTGACCTTCCGGGATGTGCGCTTTTATCATACCAAGAGCAATCCGGGCTTGCCCGGCTGCTTTGGTGACTCTAGATAACCTCGGGCCGATCGCATGTCCCCGTGACAGTTACGATACATTCGGATGTCTGCCCTATCAACTTTCGATGATACTTTCTGTGCCTACCATGGTGACCACGGTTAAAGAGGAATCGGTGTTTGATTCCGGAGAGGACGCCTGAGAAACGGCTACCACATCCAAAGAAGGCAGCAGGCGTGCAAATTACCCACTCTCGACTAGGGGAGATAGTGACGAAAAATTACAATATAGGACTCTTTCGAGGCCCTGTAATTGGAATGAGTACACTTTAACGAGGATCCATTGGAGGGCAAGTCTGGTGCCAGCAGCTGTGGTAATTCCAGCTCCCATAGCGTATATTAAAGTTGCTGCTGTTAAAAAGCTCATAGTTGGATCTTGGAATCGAGCTGGTTGTCCTCTGCGAGGTGAGCTACTGCCTGTCCCTGCCCCTGCCCCTGGGCGCCCTGTTTATGCTCTTGACTGAGTGTCCTGGGCGTCCGAAGTGTTTATTTTGAAAAAAATTAGTGTTCAAAGCAGGCTGGTCGCCTGAATACTTCAGCAAGGAATAATGTATAGGATTCTGGTTGTATTTTGTTGGTTTTCTGAACTGGGGCCATGATTAAGAGGGATGGCCGGGGGCATTCGTATTGTGCCGCTAGAGACGAACCAAAGCGAAAGCATTTGCCAAGAATGTTTTCATTAATCATGAACGAAAGTTGGAAGTTTGTAGTTCCGACCATAAACGATGCAGACTAGTATCCGGCGGCGTTATTCCCATGACCTGCCGAGCAGCTTCCGGGAAACCAAAGTCTTTGGGTTCCCGGGGGGTGGAGAGGAGCCTGTGGCTTAATTTGACTCAGCACGGGAAACCTCGCCCAGACACGGAAAGGATTGACCGATTGATAGCTCTTTCTCGATTCTGTGGCTGGTGGTGCATGGCCTTTCTTAGTTGGTGGAGCGATTTTGTCTGGTTAATTCAGATAACGAATGAGAGTCCTCCATGCTAACTAGTTATGCGACCCCCATCGATCGGCGTACAACTTCTTAGAGGGACAAGTGACATTCAGCCACACTAGATCGAGCAATAACAGATCTGTGATGCCCTTAGATGTCCAGGGCTGCACTCGCGCTACACTGAACGGATCAGCGTGTCTACCCTTCGCCGACAGGTGCAAGTAACCCACTGAACCTCGTTCGTGTTTGGGATTGCAATTATTTCCCATGAACGAGAAGTTCCTCCCGGGGCTATGCCTGTCTGAGGGTCGCTTGATTGGGATGCGGCTGGAGCTGTCGCAAAGTTAGCTCCGCTTCCCTTTGTCCCCCCACAAGGTCAGACCCCCCGATCGCCCGTGGCACGGCCCCTCACTGGGTCCTGCCGTGGAGGTACGCCGTTGGTGCGCCTAGCCCCGCTTCGGCGGGGAGGGGGCGGCCCGGGGTGCCTGGCTGCATGTTGCGCGTGGTTGCCTGTGGTGTTTCACCAGCTGCCTGCACGCACGTGGATGGGCGTCCGATTCCGTAGCTGGATTTCCGGGGAGGCCCTCCAGATCTGGTCCGGGGAAAGAGGGCGTGTGCCGCTGGGGAAGGCTGATCCGCCTTCCTTGGTGGCTCAGCCCCCACGCTTCGGCATTTTTTTTCGACTACTACCTCAGATCAGACGTGGCGACTCGCTGAATTTAAGCTGAATTTAAGCATATTACTAAGCGGAGGAAAGGAACTAACTAGGGTTCCACCAGTAACGGCGAGTGAAGAGGAAAGAGCCCAGCGCCGAATGCCCGGCGGCGGGTTTGGGAAATGTGGCGTACTGAAGACCAACTCTCCGGCATCTCTCAGGGGGCCCAAAACCTTCTGATGGAGGCTTACCCCGCTGATGGTGTTAGGCCGGTAGCGGTCCCTGGCGCGCTGGGATCAGGTATTCTCGGAGTCGAGTTGCTTGGGAATGCAGCCCAAAGCGGGTGGTTAACTCCATCTAAGGCTAAATGCGGGCGAGAGACCGATAGCCAACAAGTACCTTAAGGGCAAGTTGAAAAGAACTTTGAAGAGTGAGTTTAAGAGGGCGAGAGGTAAACGGGTTGGGTCCGTGCAGTTCGCCCGGTGGATTCAATACAATGGGAAGGCCGGCTCCGGGTTGGCTGGGAAGACTTTGGGGTGGCTGGTGGCCCTCTGCTTCGGCGGAGGGTGTTACAGCCCTCCTGGCAGCAGCTTTGCCATGTCCGCGGGGCAGAGGGAGATTCGACTTCCTCCGTGCACTCCCCCGGGTACCTGCTCCAGTCGCCCCTGGGGGCCTTCCTGGACGGGGAAGGTGGGACGGGCCCCCTGCCTTCGGCACGTCTGTTGACTGGGGCGGACTGTGCGCCGGCCGATGTGGGATCACGCTGTACTTCCGGCAACGGGCGCACCACCGGCCCGTCTTGCCCGCTCTGTCGGGGAGGTGGAGCATGAGCGTGCGTGATAAGGCAGGGCGAGGCCAGAGGAAACGCTGGTGGAGGCCTGTAGCAGTCCTGACGTGCAAATAGGTCGTCCGACCTGGGCATGGGGGCGAAAGACTAATCGAACCATCTAGTAGCTGGTTCCCTCCGAAGTTTCCCTCAGGATAGCTGGCGCTCGGAGCCCCCAGTTCTATCTGGTAAAGCGAACAATTGGAGGTCTTGGGGCCAAAACGATCTCAACCTATTCTCAAACTTTATATGGGTAAGCAGCCCGGCTCGCTGGCATGGAATGCGAGTGCCTAATGGGCCACTTTTGGTAAGCAGAACTGGCACTGCGGGATGAACCCAATGCCGGGTTAAGGCGCCCGATGCCGATGCTCATCAGGCCCCAGAAAAGGTGTTGGTTGATATAGACAGCAGGTCGGTGGCCATGGAAGTCGGAATCCGCTAAGGAGTGTGTAACAACTCACCTGCCGAATCAACAAGCCCTGAAAATGGATGGCCCTGGAGCGTCAGGCCCATACCCGGCCAGTGCTGAGAGTTGCTGGGGTTAAGTCTCGACGAGTAGGAGGGCCGCTGCGGTGCGCACGGAAGCCCGGGGCGAGGGCCAGGGTGGAGCCGCGGAAGGTGCAGATCTTGGTGGTAGTAGCAAATACTTTGAAGGCCGAAGTGGAGAAAAGTTCCATATGAACAGCAGTTGAACATGGGTCAGTCGGTCCTAAGATCCAAAGGGAGTCTGGTTCAGGTCCCCAAACCCGGAGTGGTGGAGACGGGTGCCCTCGCAGCGTCCAGTGCGGGAACGCAAACGATCCCGGAGAAGCCAGCGGGATCCGGCGGTAGACCCGAGGAGAGTTCTCTTATCTTTGTGAAGGGCAGGGCACGCTGGAATTGGTTTGCCCAGAGAGAGAGAGGCCCGAGCCTTGGAAAGCATTGCGGTTCCGGCAGCGTCCGGTGAGCTCTAGCTGGTCCTTGAAAATCCAGGGGAGATGGTGTAAATCTCGTGCCGGGCCGTACCCATTTTAGCAGCAGGCCTCCAAGGTGAACAGCCTCTGGCATGTTGGAACAATGAAGGTAGGTGAAGTCGACAAGTCAGATCCGTAATTTCAGGATGAGGATTGGCTGTAAGGGCTGGGTCACGCAGCGGGGCTGGGCACGGGCTGCGGCTGAAAGAGGAACCGGGCCCTTTATATGGATTGCCCTAGCTGCGGTGGTCTCCTCTCCTCGTGCCCACTCCCCGGGGGTGCGCGCCTGCGCTCTGCCTCGGCCGGATCCTAGCAGCTGACTTAGAACTGGTGCCTACCAGGGGAATCCGACTGTTTATTTAAAACAAAGCACCGCGAAGGCCCGATGCGGGTGTTGACGCGATGTGATTTCTGCCCATTGCTCTGAATGTCAAAGTGAAGAAATTCAATGAAGTGCGTGTAAACGGCGGGAGTAACTTTGACTCTCTTAAGGTAGCCAAATGCCTTGTCTGATTTCTGAGTCATGAATTTAATTTGGTAGCAACATATGGTTGGAGGAAAGAGGAATTTGAGAAATGGGCAAATCTCCCTGTCCAAGGTGATGGTATAAAATACTTAGCAAGTAATCCAACCTCAAATTTTTGGATCAGCAAATATAATAAAAGAAAAGAAAATCAATGCATAGCTGTGCTGATGTTGAGAGCAAATGTTCTGTAAACTAGAGAAACCATCACTAGGGGAAGAAATCATACATTTGCTACTTGTAGATATTGCACAGATGTGTGCAAAACAATTTCACATATTTCAGGTGCATGTCCTAAGGATAAAAAGGCATAACAAAGTGTTGGAATTGCTAATTAATAGAGCAAAAAGGTGTGGGTGGATGACATACAGGGAACCTCATGTTAAAAATAGTCAAGGTGAACTAAGAAAACCAGATGTAGTGTTGACCAAAAATGGTACTGCTGTAATGGTTGATGTTTCAATTCGTAATGAAACTTACAGAATTCCCTTGAATTAGCGTATGAGAGTAACGTTAAATACTACCTGGATCTATCACAGCAAATCAAAGATCTTACCAACTGTAAAATTTCATGGCTTTATTGTCGGATGTCGGGGTATTTGGCCTCAATGTAATTATGTTGCTCTAGCTGATCTTTGTCTGCAAATGTCGTTCCCATTCAAGAAGAAAGTTTGCCTGACTACTTTAATGGACACTCTCAAAATGTGCCAAGTATTCATGGACAATTAAATTTCAAGCCAAACACTGAGATGTACACTATCGTACAGCTCGCATGTCACTCTTATAAAAAAAACGTATTATCCTAAAATGTTGATTCACTAATATTTACATGTGGTTCAACAGTTACATAATAGTTTATAGTTGACACAAGAATTAGTGTAGAATTTTTATAGAGGTGTATTTTCTAACTAGATGTGCAATTTATAGATGTGTATTTTTATAGATGTGTGCTTAGATTATAATAATTTAGATACAAATGTGTACATCATGATTATGGAAATGTCTTGAATGAAAAATAGGTCTCAAATAATTACATACACATCGTCACAACATATTGCATTGATTATTGATGTCCTACTAAACAGGACTGTTTGTAGACCTTTTTATATTATTGGAATAGTACTGTAGGGTGTACTATCTCTGGCCTATACGTGACCCCAGTTCCAGTGAGGGCAGCTTAAAGTGTGGCTGTACTCCGGAGAGAACAAATGTTGTATTATTGGAAGCAAAACCGATTTGACGCTGATGGGCAGCATAATAACCCAGAATGAGCCACCGCGAGGTGGTACAGATAGCCAAATGCCTCATCTAATTAGTGAGGCGCATGAATGGATGAACGATATTTCCACTGTCCCTACCTACTATCTAGCGAAACCACAGCCAAGGGAACAGGCTTGGCGGAATCAGCAGGGAAGAAGGCTCATTTGAGCTTGACTCAAGTCTGGCACTGTGAACATGAGAAGTGCAGGATAAGTGGGAGGCCCTCGGGCCTCTGGTGAAATACCACTACTCTTATCGATTTTTCACTTACCCGGTTAGGTGGGGGGGGGTGACCCGCTCCGGGGACAGTGGCAGGTAGGCAGTTTGACTGGGGCGGTACACCTGTCAACCGATAACACAGGTGTCCTGAGGTGAGCTCAGGGAGGACAGAAACCTCCTGCGGAGCAGAAGGGCAAAAGCTTGCTTGGTCTCGATTTTCAGTATGAATATAGACCGTGAAAGCGGGGTCTCATGATCCTTCTGACTTTCTAGGTTTCAAGAAGGAGGTGTCAGAAAAGTTACCGCAGGGATAACAGGCTTGTGGCGGCCAAGCGTTCATAGCGACGTCGCTTTTTGATCCTTCGATGTCTGCTCTTCTATTATTGTGAAGCAGAATTCACCAAGCGTTGGATTGTTCACCCACTAATGGGGAACGTGAGCTGGGTTTAGACCGTCGTAAGACAGATTAGTTTTACCCTACTGATGATGTGTTGTTGCAATAGTAATCCTGCTCAGTGCAAGAGGAACTGTAGTGTGGTGTATGTGCTTGGCTGAGGAGCCAATGGTGCGATGCTACCATTTGTGGGATTATGACTTTACGCCTCTGTCAGAATCCCCCCTAAACCGTAATGATACCGCAGTCCCGTGGAGCCTCGGTGTGCCTGGGATAGGTAGAGCTGCTCGCTTGGGGACCGGACCGCGGACGGAAGGGGGCCGCCTCCATTGCCCTTAGTGCACCGCATGTTCGTGAGGTACCCGGTGCTAAATCATTTGTAGACCAAGTGGTTGGTATTATGTAGGAGTAGGTAGCGCCAGGCCTGTCGCCTCTTGTTAGGGGAGTTCAGCTCCTTAACATTGAGAGAGGAGCGTAATTAGTGGAGCTGCAGTTATGGTGTGGAGGCTGTGGTGGAGAGCGGCATCGGAGCAGAGTGTGAGAAGGCTGAATCGTGAGCGGATCATGGGTGCTAGGGGCAGGTTTGTAGAGGCATGACACATATATCTAGCTGGTTGAGGTGCTCCCAAGGTGTACAGTAGGGCAAGAAAGTTAAGGGAGGTTCCCTGATATGCACTGACTCTGGGATAATTATAAGGGGAGGGGTAGGGAGGGGGGAAACGGTAATATCAACACGAAGCGGCCAACAGGGCCAATGAAGTTCAATGTTATCTTGGAACAGCTTATAAGCCGATACAGGAGCCATTCTGAAGAAGTCACTCTTAAGGCACTGCAGTTTGGGGGGGGGGGGGGTGGGGGGGGGGGGGGGGGGGAACAGTAGTCAAAGACAGCCGACAGACGGTTTCCGCATCCAGCAACCAGTCTCTATGATTGTAACGAAGGGCACCAGCTTTCAGTCATATTAGAAGAGCCAATTTGACGCGGCCTGGGTTGTCCGGTAGAGCCGCAGCAGCTGAAGAGGCCACCAGGCGAGTGAGGGTATATGATGCAATAGGCGTTCAGTGGGACAAGACGTCCTGGGGCGTGGTGGTTGCATATGCCTCCCTAGATATCCCAAGGGACCTGTGTGTAGGGAGAAAGAGGCATGGGCATCGGTATGTCAGGCATGGTTTCTTCCAAAGCCGCGGGGGAGCGGGCAGATGAGGGAGTCGCTCATGGTGCAGTGGACCACTCCGTCCCGTTCGCCTCCCTGTGCTGGGCCTGTGGGGAAGAGGAATCCGCCTCTCCAGTGTCCGTCCGGAGCCGAAGAAGCTGTTCTGCGTCTCTCAAGGAGCGGAGAACTTGGCGCTTACCTTCCCAGGTAAAGACCAGCGCAAAGGGGTGGCTCCATGAGTATTTAATTTTGAGTTTGCGCAGCTTATCGGTGACTGGTTTGAAATATTTACATCTTCGAAGGGTGACTGGAGCTGTCTCTTGGAAGATCTGGATTGGGTAGCAGTTGTATGTTAAATCCGTGACTCCGCGCACCTTCTGTAGAATGGCTTCCTTCTCTACAAAAAAGTGGACTAGTGTGCGAATGTCCGGAGTAAAGTCTGGTCGTCCCCTGGGTCCAGGGACTCGATGGGCTCTGTCAAGGGCAGGGGGAGTGATGTCATCATCTGCCCTGACCGTCTGCAGGAGGTCTGCCATAAAAGACATAATGTCTTGACCCTCTGCTCTGCGGGGGACCCTCCTGATGCAAATAATATTACGTTGGCTTCTACTTTCGAGGTCCTCCGCCTTCAGTTTGAGATTGATATGCTGATCTTGGAGCTCTGTCATCCTGCGCCAGAGGCTCTCATGATCCTCTGCTCATGTGTCCATCGTGCTTTCAAGGTCATCGACACGGCCCCTGATCTCCGTAACGTCTCGGCGGATTTCCTGTAGGCAGGTTTTTAAATTGTGTTTGAGAGATCCGATTTCTGCCTTAATTTCCTGGAGAAATGAGCTCATAAAGGCCTGCGTGATCAGGTCCATTGACGGGTCCTCAAAAGCCATAGCACCCGGGGGGTTAGAGGCAGACTGCAGTGGAGGGTTGGATTTCAGCCACAGCAAGGCCACTGGATTGTCTTTAGCAGGGGTAGGGACTGGATCTTTACTGGACTTGGAGCTTGGCATGGCCAGGGGTGCGATTTCAGTAGTAATGGGTCTAGGCCAGCTATCCACCTCGGCCCAATGATGGCTGAAAGTCAGAGCATCCAGAGAGTCCAGCGGGCCCAGCGCAGGATCAAACAATATAGTTGGTTTCAATATCGCACTTCAGCTGCCGTGGCTCTCCCAGCTCCAGGGTCCCGGGGGGCACACTCCATGCAGCAGCAGGGCATCTCAGGCCAGGTGGACCTCCCGCAGCACCGCTGGGGGGGGTGGAATACACCAACTCCACCGGGGTTCGCAGCAGCAAGTCAGGCCCGTGCCGCCCCTCAGGCTTGCCACGCAGGCAGGCTCCACACATCGTAGACCACGGCAGTAGTCCCTGCAGCAGTAGGGAGCCCAGGCCCTCCAGTGACCAGAGGAGGCCCAGCAGGGGAGTATCCGGAGCAGGCAGGGGAGGGGGAGGAGTGCACGGACTCGCAGAAAGATCTCTGCTGCCAGTCTCCCCAGTCACTGAGTCGGTTAGGTGGAGCTCGTGCCCTGCGGCCTGGTGAGCACGTGAGCGGAAGGCCCAGAGACAGGCGCCCCCCCCCCCCCCCCCCCCGCAATAAAGGGGGTGCTCCAGTTCCCGTGCTGCCCTCTGGGCCATCAGTGCAGTCAGGGCGGTCAGGCCTCCAATCGCCAGGAGGGGCCAATGAAGGAGCCACCTGGGAAGGTGAGGGAGGAAGTAGAAGGCCCTGCTGCGTGTGTTTCGCAGCCGATCGCTCTCACCTCAGGTTCTGTAGAATGGACTGGTAGCGTCGACAAGGAGGTCGGGACACAGCCGGGCCCAAGGCCACACAAGATAGGCGGTGGAGCACAGGGGTGACCACGGAGCGGGCAGCCGTTCCGTACAGGTCTCACCGGACGGAAGCCTCATCAAGGCCTGGCATGCCTGCAGCTGTTCTCCTCTTCAGGTGGGCAGCATTCCCCGCCCGGCAATGGTCGCGGGATAGTCCGCTAGGTCCGAGGCAGCCCCAAAGGTGTATGGGGCCAGGTGCTGGGAGGCGAGGACAGAGAGGAGCAGGTCCCCTACAGGCCCAAGATGGTGGCCGCGGGTGACACGATGCTCCTTCAACCCAAAAGTAGGGGGCACTGCTGAGCGAATTCCGCAGCCGATCACCCCCAGCTCAAGTGTTGCAGGCTGACAACCGTTGGTGAGGAAGATGAGGAGCGGCCGGCCCAGCGTTACCCGCCAGGGAATATTCCAGGTTGGTTCAGGGGGGCCCTCCGTCGCAGCCAGATTGAAAACTTTACAAAGTGCATTTTAAAAAGCTGCCTTACTAAGTTATAAAGGGTGCACAAGGTCTGCAGTCAGCACTTTCATTTATTACTGTGTCTGCCCCTTACATATTATCCCAAGGGTGCTCAATACCAATAAGGGTATGCATTAACCCACGAAAACATGGGAGCCTGTTCGCAAACAGTTGGCCACGTGCCTACTGCGCAAACTACACATTAAGGGCCGTAACCCAGATTCAAAGGCCAGGGGCCACTGATTTCCCATGGATACAGAAGGAGCACACCCTTCAACCACAACCCCGGGTTATCCTCCTACCTCCAAGATACCTCCAAACCCACAGAAGGAATAGAACAGAGGTGACATTAAAGTAAGCATATACGTAGGTAAGCATACCCACAGCACACATACATAAGTACATGCCTATACATGTACATGTCAACAGCTTTGGTATACAAGGTGGGTTCAGTACTTCACATAAGGGAAAAATGTGTGTGTTGTGTGTAGATGTGTGGGTATGTATACATATATATATATATATATATATTATATATATTTGTATGTAGTATAGTTTACGTAGGTTTATAGGGTACAAACTAAAGTGCCCCACAAGCTACCTACACTGCCTTACTCTGCAAACGCGCTCGGCATATAACAAGGTCAAGCCTTCTTTCCTCTCCCCTCAATTGCTCATAAGGACATAAACAGAGCACATACTCATGATACCGTCCACGTTCGGCAATACCATAAACAGGGAAGGGTAACAGCTGACTTGAACACGTCAGCAGCATACGCTTAGCGTTTCATGTCGCTACCCAAATCAAGTATTAAACAAGGTATACTTACACACTTAAAGCAACCAGACACCCCGAACAACCCTTACGTTGTATCTACACAAGGCATTAAAGCCTGCCCATTGCATCAACAAAAAAAAAACTATTTCAAGCAGACAGAAGCTAGTAGTTGGTAAAAACCAAAATAATTATAAAGATGAATGGGCCTACAAAATATAATTTGGTTTTAAGATGCAAACTGTTAACTGCTAACTAACAACGGTAAAAGAGGTTTTTTTCGGTGTCATGTCTATAAATAGTTACCACACTCACAAATGCAAATATGCATAAGAGTGTATTTATGGGTATACTCTTCTACAGTAGAGCTAGTTGGATACCTACTATGTACACACACCAGGAGGAGACATTCTCTCAAAAAGAACAAGTGGTACACAACACCATTTGTTTTTTTACTATCCAGCGGAGATTAACTGCACTTCACTCCCTCCTCCACTATCGCTAAATACCGCTACACAATCTATGCACAGTATGTGAATCTAGAAGACGTGTATGCTGCCAAACAAACTAGTTACTTACCTGTAAGAATAGTTTTGCAGCATAAACTCTTCTAGATTCACATTCAACCCTCCCTCCTCCCCTGTGAAGGAGTAAAAAGTAGCAAAACTGGAAAATAACAACAACAAAAAAAGGAAAAGGACAAAAGAGATTCAGAACATAGTCCCTAAATAAATATGGTACATAAGTACTCCTTAGGGCTAACAAATAGCAAAACGCTATACGTCTCCTCTTACAATAGTACATACGTACTATATAAGAACTAAACAAAAGCAAATGTGATGCATCTGGATAACAAGGGGACCTGTTTAAAAACAGTCACACTCTGCTATCTACATAGCTCACAAACCAATAAATAACATATTCTAAAAAGTAGAACACATAAGTGACTGTGCTTATCTTACTAATCAAAAGGATATATATACAGCAGAGCTGTTAAAAAACCAGTATAACTGAAAATAAATATTAATAAATATATATATATGTTCGAGGCATATGAGCTGCAGATTACACACTTGTGCATAGAGCGCCATCTGGTGTTGGGCCCGGATGTCTGCAGTTGTTTTTTCTCTTGGAAAGTCTTTGGAAGTCACGAGGTCGGTGACTCCTCCTTTGGATTGTATTGCGCATGGGCTTCGGCTCCATCCTCAGATTGTTTTTTTCCGCCATCTGGCTCGGATGTGATCTTCGCGCTCCGGTTCCGAACAGGTTTCCAGTTCAATCGACGCGCAATCCTCACCCCAATTCGCAGTATTGTTTCGATCGCGATCTCCACACTCGGCGCGGCTCTCATCGATCAAGACCTTCGATTCCAGTCGTCGACGGTCGCCTTCGGGCCTACCCAAGCTCCGGTCCTGGCTCATGGAATGGACTCCCTTCAAGAAGTGCCCTCGATGTGGGTCCAAATTCCCCCACACCGATCTCAAATTCCCCCACACCGATCTCCACGAAGTATGTAATCTCTGCCTCTCCCCTGAACACGAGGCTCGAGACTGTCCGGCGTGCAAGTCCTTCCGGTCCAAGAAAACTATTCGAGACCGAAGAGCAAGAAGAACCATGGCACACTCATCGACGGCGATTCCAGATGACATATTCCGAGAGGACGTCGACGCTCCAGAAAAACACCACACCGACTGACGATTCAGATGTGGAGGACATCACTCCGGCACAAAGGGTCGTGAGTACAAATTTGACCTTCCGCCACACCCTCGCCCTGCACCGAAAAAGGCTTCGGTCACGCCTTCGCCTCCGGGCCTAGGTAAGACCAAAGACACTGCTTCCCACACCGCACCTTTGGGACCGGTAAAGAAGCCGAGTAAGCCTTCCGGCGGCTCGGGCTCGAGCCAGCCCACCGTCGGTGCCGACAAACACTCATCCGCACCGACACCGAAAAAGAAAATGGCATCCTCTTCGGCACCGAGACACATACCGAAACACTCGGTGCCGAAACCCAGTTCCACCTCCTCGGTACCGACTCCATCCCCGGAACAGACAAAAGCACACAAGGCCACCGGCACCGAGATCTCGAAGCCGAAACCCATCTCGGCACCGACCAAACAAAAAGCCCTTTCCAAGCCACATACTTCCAAACAGGACACTAAAGCCAGAAAACCAACAGCCCCGATGCCTTCGGCGCCGACGGATAAACCACCTTCAGAAGAACTCTTTATACCAGATCCCTTGCAAAAGACATTGACCAAGGATCCCAAAACCGGACATTTGATGCTCAGCATCAAGAGACAGCTGGAAAAACCTGCCCCAGCGCCACCTCCAAAGAGGAAGGACTCTGCTACCTCACCTTTCAGAATACTTTCCCCACCTCTTCCACCCCCTCCACCACCCCCCCCCCCCTCCACCTTCTCCACCCCCTCCTCCTCATTCCCCAACACCCCCTCCGGGTGATGATGATGATCATGACGACATATACGATGACATGGGGGATGTGCCCCATGACTTACCTACAGGGGACCCCACTCCCACCGGCTCCCCAGACCCATGGGACGACTATAACATCCCCGACATCCCTAACGTCCCACAAGATGATCTCTATCCTTCGAGACCATCCCCACCAGAAGACTCATTGGGGTTCAACCATTTACTCCAAAGGGCTTCACACTATCATGGGGTAGATCTCCATACCGACCCCGTGGAGGAGGATTTCCTCCTCGATACTTTAGACACCACGCATAGGGCCACCTCCATACTGCCCATGCTCAAAGGAGTTAGAAAACATGCGCCAGAGGTCTTTAAAGACCCAGTCAGAGCCAGGGTAATTAACCCGCGCATTGACCAAAAATACAATCCCGCCCCTACAGATCCCTCCTACATCAGAGGGCCAGCACCACTAGATTCCCTGGTGTCCACAGCACGAAAGAGGGCCAACTCCCAGGCGTCAGGCGAAGCACCACCACCTGACAAAGAGTCGAAACTCTTGTACGCATCTGGCAAACGCACTGCATCACAAGCTGCCAACATATGGCGTATCGCCAATACACAAGCGCTACTAGCAAGATATGACTGGGTCCATTATGACGACCTAGAAGCCATAATGCAACACCTCCCTGACAAATACAAAAATAGGGCAAACAAGTTAATTCTGGAGGGCAAAACCATCACTAATACCTCCATCCATTGTGCCCTAGATGCAGCCGACACCGCCTCCAGGGCCATCAATACTAGCGTCCTCCGTCGCCATGCCTGGCTCAGGATCTCAGGATTTAAACCAGAAGTACAAGCTTCCATCCTGAACCATCCCTTTGACCAGGAACATCTGTTCAGCCCAAAAGTGGATGAGGCCCTAGAAAAGATGAAAAAAGACACGGACACGGCGAAATCTATGGAAGCCTTACAATCACACCCTCCCAGGCGTTCCTTTCGCCGTTCCTCCTTTCGGAGCACACTCAGAGGCTACTCCTCTGATACCGCTTCCACTTCATATAAAGTCCCTACCCAATCCACCTTCACAAGGGGTTACCAAAGAGGCGGCTCCAGGGGCAACAATAATAAAGGCAGAGGCAAGACAAACACCGCCTGCTCTGCCTCCACACCTACCCAATGACTTCCCTCCACTCCCCCCAGACCATCCCACTACGGTCGGGGCAGACTCCAAAATTTCCTTCATGTCTGGGCTACCATCACCTCAGACAAATGGGTAACACAAATGATTCGGTCAGGCTACTGTCTAGAACTAATATCTACCCCCCCCCCCCCCCCCCCCCCAACATTCCACCCAGACAACGCCCAATGTCACAGGAACATCTAACATTACTAAAGCAGGAGGTAATCTCCCTCCTACAAAAAGGAGCGATAGAACACGTTCCTACCAACCAACGAAATCTGGGGGTTTACTCCCTATATTTTCTCATACCAAAAAAGGAAGAGACTCTACGGCCCATCCTAGACCTCCGGCCCATCCTAGACCTCCGGCCCCTAAACACATACGTACACTCAGACCATTTTCACACGGTAACACTTCAGCAGGTACTTCCCCTGCTCTCCCAAAACGACTTCCTGACCACTTTAGACCTAAAAGACGCTTATTTCCACATTCCTGTACACAACGCTTACAGGAAGTTCCTCAGATTTGTGTTGGACAACCAACACTACCAATTCAAAGTACTCCCATTCGGAGTCACAACAGCACCACGAGTATTCACCATGTGCCTAGCAGTAGTGGCAGCACACCTGCGAAGACAACACATCCATGTCTTCCCATACCTAGACGACTGGCTAATAAAAGACAGTTCATACAACCAGTGTGTACAACACACGCATGCCACTATCCAGCTACTTCACCAACTGGGCTTCACAGTAAACCACGCAAAGTCCCATCTACAACCATCCGACATGAAACAATACCTCGGTGCCACCATAGACACCTCAAAAGCGCTAGCCTACCTCAGTCCTGCCAGGATTACCAGCATTCAGGCTCTACGCGCAAAATTTATAGCACAACACTCTCTTCCAGCTCGGGTGTTTATGCAACTAATAGGGATGATGGCCTCTTGCATTTTCATACTACCTCACGCAAGACTCCAAATGCGTTCTCTCCAAGAGTGCTTAGCGCGCCAATGGAACCAGGCCCAAGGTCAATTAACAGATCTGGTGTTGGTTGACGGTCGTACCCATCGCTCTCTGCAGTGGTGGACCACCACAAACCTTTCTAAAGGTCGACCGTTCCTGGACCCGGTTCCTCAGATAGTACTCACAACGGACGCATCGCATCGCTCTCCGTCTGGGGAGCTCACCTATTACATCACACAATGCAGGGCAGATGGACACCTCAACAAAAGTTACTCCACATCAGCCATCTGGAGTTACTAGCCATATTTTTAGCCTTAAAATCTTTTCAAAAACAGATTTCAGGCAAGGCAGTCCTAGTCCGCACAGACAACCTGACAGCCATGTACTATATACAAAAACAAGGCGGCACACACACACACACACACACACACACTCCACAGCTCCCTCAGCTAGCACAGAGCATATGGAGATGGGCCATACCCCAGAAAATCTTTCTCCTGGCCCAACATGTCCCATGAGTCAAACATTATGGCCGATCTACTCCGCAGACAAACACAACAGATCCACGAGTGGGAACTACATCCACAAGTTCTTCACCCGTACTTTCAAATGTGGGGGCATCCACAGATAGACCTCTTCGCCACCCACGAAAACACCAAATGCCCAAGCTTTGCCGCCAGATATCCACACCCATTGTCCAAAGGCAATGCGATATGGATGAACTGGTCAGGCAGATTTGCGTATGCTTTTCCGCCTCTCCCACTCATTCTATTAGTGGTGCGCAAACTACAACAACACTCCCTCACTCTCATCCTAGTAGCTCCAACTTGGGCCAGACAACCGTGGTACACCACACTGCTGGAACTATCTGTAGTATCGCACCAAAAGTTACACCTCTCTCCACACATCTTAACCCAGAACCATGGAGAGATCAGGCACCCGGACCCAGCTCAGCTCAACCTAGCGATCTGGCTCCTGAAATCCTAGAATTCGGTTACCTCAATCTTCCCCCTGACTGTATGAACGTCATCAAAGAAGCTAGGCGACCCACCACTAGTGTGCTACGCCGCCAAGTGGAAACGTTTTGTTGTCTATTGTCACAACAATACCATCAATCCCCTAGATGTGTCCATTCAACACATCATAGGCTATTTACTACACCTACAAAGATGGAATCTAGCCTATACGTCTATTAGACTGCACCTCACAGCCGTAGCAGCTTATCTACAAAACAGGCAACTTCTATCACTTTTTAGAGTACCTGCGATTAAAGCCTTCATGGAAGGCCTTAAAACAATAATTTCCCCCAGACTGCCACCCTCACCTGTGTGGAACCTAAATATCGTTCTCACCAGACTAATGGGGCCTCCCTTCGAACCTCTGCACAAATGTGAACTTCAATTCCTAACGTGGAAAACTGCTGTTCGAGGCTAAATTATACTCACATTTGAATGTTCAAAAGGTTACAGCAGTATACAGTGCAATGACCTTATCTAAACACACTTGCACTGTAGAATAGCGTAAATAACTGTAGATCTGCACTAAATTAAGCTTAAATAGGAAATGTATTATCTTTTTTCATCTGCCCTACCTTTGAATCTGTACACCTACTGACTTGGCACTCATTATTGGAAGTAGAAAAAAATCATCCAAAGAAGGCTTATATTCTGTATTTAAAAAAAATACAGACAGGAAATAAATGTTTTTCTGTCTGTATTTATCAGTCTAAATCAGTAAAAACGGAAAACTGCGAAGCCCTAATTATAATGTCATGGATATATTGATTCAACTGTTTTGTATAGAACTAAACACACCTTTAAATATAGACTCAAAACAGGGGACAGTATACTGTGGATCATTTGACTCCTTTGAACTGCTCGGGCGCCTTGCACCAAGAGCTGCAAGCACCAGGGAATAAATTGGCCTGCAATAGAGTAGCGCATGAAACTGCAGTGATCATGTTTTTGGTTTGCTCATCTTTACCTTACTCAACAATTGTTCGATCAAGTTGAACAATCAGGACTGGTTTCAAGTGTGACAGCTGTTAGTCTCACCTCTCCATACTTTCCTCTGCCAGGCATCCAGGCTTCGATGTCATATTTCCTATAAGCGGGTAGTCCCAACTCCTGTGTAGGCATGTCTAGGATCCTGTATGTAAGAAGGCAAAAAGTTTAATTACTAAAACAACACTAAATGTTCAGCTGGGACGAATAGCACGTGCTGGCCTCACCTACATAACACATACAGCAGCAAGAGTAATTCAAGGCTTCATTCTCAGAAACAGGCACTTTAAAACTAGCTACAGAGTTCGGATTTTAAAAAGACAAGAAGGTGAAAGTGCTAAAGTGTGTTACAAGAACCCAGCCTTTCACAAACAGGGCACACAAAAGTGCTTGTGAGATACCGTAAAATCTCCCCAATGGGGCAGGCAGACACGTTGGTGTCTGCTGATGCGTTGTAGGCCTCCATTGTCATCCTACAGGTAAAAGTACTATCACCACTTCCGGGTCAATCTCTCACAAGGCAATGTTCACAGGTACCAGTGTTTGAAACAGTGCATTGCTCTCAGAGAAGCAGAAAAAAACAGAATGTTTGGGTGCATTATAATCTCTAAGAGGTAGAGATGAAAGGAATATGCTACTTACCAGTATGCATCTGTTCTTGGCATGTAGAGCTGCAGAGTTGTACACTTAGCATAGATCGCCATCTGGTGTTGGGCCCGGATGTTTGCAGTTTGTTTTTGTTCTTTGGACAGTCTTTGGAAGTCACGAGTTCGGTGACTCCTCCTTCGGTCCGTACTGCGCATGGGCTTCGGCTCCATCCTCAGATTGTTTTTTTCCGCCATCGGGCTCGGCGTGCTCCGGCTTCGAACTTCTACGGTTCCAGCCTCGACGGAAAATCCTCGTATCTTCGAGTTTCTTCATCATCATCTTCATCTCTCGAAGCGGCACTTTTCTCCATCCCGTACATCGGCACCGGCCTTCGGGCCCTCCTCGACTCCGGTCCCGGCCGATGGAAAGGACTCCGTTCAAAAAGTGCCCAAAATGTGGGTCTAAATTTCCCCACACCGACCTCCATCAGGTGTGTAATCTTTGCCTCTCTCCAGAACACGAGGCCAGAGACTGCCCCGCCTGTAAGTCTTTTCGATCGAAGAAAACCATCCGGGATCGAAAAGCTCGACGCACCATGGCGCACTCATCGTCTGCAGCTCCACCGGACATCTTCGGAGACGGCGCCGAAGCTTCGGGGCAAACACACACCGAGCAGGAAGAAGACGTCGTCAGCGCTTCCGAAGCCGACGACTCCGACGTGGAGGACATCACACCGGCGCAGCGGGCCGTGAGTACTGTGCCCCCTCCCACCCCCGCGCCCAAAACCAAAGAGACTCAGGTTACTCCCTCGCCTGCTGGCCTGGGCAAAACCAAGACCAAAGCTTCGATCACCCCACCTTCGGGCTCGGTGTCGAAGCATCCAAAGTCTCACGGCAGCTCGGGATCGAGCCAGCCGACGCCCGGTGCCGAAAAACAGCATCCGGCACCGAAGAAAGCAATATCCAGCTCGACTCCGAAGCCACCGGTGCCGAAGCCTGGACTCTCGGTGCCGACCAAACACAAACATAAATCTGTCGGCACCGACGCTCCGACGCCGAAAACTCCTTCGACGCCGAAAAAACAGGAGGCCCCAAAAAAGCATGGCGCACACAAACCATCGAAGCCCTCGGCTCCGAAATCACCGGTGCCGACGGACGATTCGACGCCACTGGCTCTGTTTACACCAGACCCTCTACAAAAGACTCTGTCCAAAGATCCAAAGACTGGACTATTGACTTTAATTATCAAGAAAAGACGCCTTGATACTCCGGCTCCTCCTCCACCACCCAAAAGGAAGGACTCTGCTACTTCACCCCTCAGAGTGCCCTTCCCACTACCGCCTCCTCTACCTCCTCCACCACCTCCACCCCCTCCCCCTCCCAGGTCTCCGCCACCTCCACCTCACTACGATCCGGCCCCATCCCCAGATCCGGATGACGGGGACCCGGACAATTACCCGGCGGACGCCCCAATGGATCCCACTCCACCAGGGACCCCAGACCCATGGGAGGATTACAATAACCCTGATATACCAGATATACCTCAGGACGACCTATACCCATCCAGGCCGTCTCCTCCAGAGGACTCCTTACGGTTTCATCATTTAGTGCAGAGAGCAGCACACTACCATGGGGTGGACATGCACAGTGAACCAGTGGAAGAAGACTTCCTACTGGATACATTTGACATACAAGACAAATCCACTTCTATTTTACCCATGCTTAAGGGTGTCACCAAGCACGCTACAGAGGTGTTCAAAGACCCTGTCAGGGCCAGAGTACTGAACCCTAGAATAGAGAAGAAGTACAAAGCGGCACCCACAGACCCTGCATACATTAAGGGCCCTGCTCCCCTAGATTCCCTAGTTGTCTCCACAGCTAGAAAGCGGGCTAACTCCCAATCCTCAGGAGAAGCCCCTCCGCCAGACAAGGAATCTAAACTTCTGGACGCGTCTGGTAAACGCACCGCCTCCCAAGCTGCAAACATGTGGCGCATTGCAAACACACAAGCACTGCTTGCGCGATATGACAGAGCACACTATGACGAACTAGAGGCTCTTATGCAGCACCTTCCAGAAAAACACAAGCGCAAGGCTCATGACCTAATACAGGAGGGTAAACTAATTACAAACACCTCCATTAAGTGTGCCCTCGATGCAGCCGACACTGCTTCTAGAGCCATAAATACAAGTGTCCTGCTTCGTCGCCATGCCTGGCTCAGGATCTCAGGGTTCAAACCTGAAGTCCAGGCGTCCATACTCAATCACCCCTTTGACCAGCAAACTCTCTTTGGGCCAAAGGTAGACGAAGCGTTGGAAAAGATGAAAAAGGACACAGACACAGCAAAGTCTATGGGGGCACTCCAAACACAAGCCTCTAAACGTTCCTTTCGACGCTCGTCCTTTCGTGGCACAGGCAGAGGCTCCTCCACCGATAACGCCTCTACCTCCTACAAGTCCCCTCCTCAAAATACCTTTTCAAAGGGCAATCAAAGGGGCGGTTACAGAGGCAACAACAATAAGGGCAGGGGCAAAACCAACAACACCCGTTCTGCCACCCCACCCGCACAATGACTCCCCTCCGCTCCCCCCAGACCATCCCACTCCGGTCGGGGGCAGACTACAAGACTTTATCCACACATGGGAGTCCATAACATCGGACAAATGGGTGACCCAAATCATTCGGTCAGGGTACTGTCTCGAACTAACATCTACCCCACCCAATATCCCACCAAGGCACCGTCCAATGTCTCAAGAACATTCCACACTGCTCAAACAAGAGGTACTCTCACTCCTCCAAAAACACGCTATAGAGCAGGTCCCCGTCAATCAACAAAATCTAGGGGTCTACTCCCTATATTTCTTAATACCAAAGAAAGACGGGACCCTCAGACCCATTCTCGACCTCCGGCCTCTAAATGCCTACATACATTCAGACCATTTTCACATGGTCACCCTACAGCAAGTCCTCCCACTCCTCTGCCAGGGAGACTTCCTCACAACCTTGGATCTGAAAGACGCATACTTTCACATTCCAATACACCACTCTCACAGGAAATACCTCAGGTTCGTGGTGGACGGGCAACATTACCAATTCACGGTTCTCCCCTTCGGGGTCACCACCGCACCACGGGTGTTTACCAAATGCCTAGCAGTAGTAGCAGCACACCTCAGACGTCAACATATTCACGTCTTCCCTTACCTAGACGACTGGCTGATAAAAGCCGCGTCCTACAACCAATGTGTGCAACATACAAACAGCACCATCCAACTGCTCCACCAGCTAGGCTTCATGGTGAACTACCAAAAGTCCCACCTCATACCATCTCACACAAAGCAATATCTCGGGGCCACTATAGACACCTCCAAAGGTATTGCCTATCCAAACTCAGCCAGAATCACAAGCATTCAAGCCTTACGCAAAACATTCCTTCCTCAACACTCTCTTCCAGCAAGAGTGTTTATGAAGCTTATAGGAATGATGGCGTCTTGCATCTTCATAGTGCCCCATGCAAGACTCCACATGCGTCCACTTCAAGAGTGCCTAGCACAACAGTGGAACCAGGCCCAGGGGCAGCTGACGGATCTGGTGTTGGTGGACGGCCGCACACATCACTCTCTGCAGTGGTGGAACACCACAAACCTTTCCAAAGGGCGGCCGTTCCTGGACCCGGTTCCTCAGGTGACTCTAACAGCGGACGCATCGCTCTCCGGCTGGGGAGCGCACCTTCTACACCTCACCATGCAAGGTCTATGGACGCCACAGCAAAAATCGCTCCACATCAACCATCTGGAGCTCTTGGCGATCTTTCTAGCCCTAAAATCTTTCCAAAAACAGATTTCGGGCAAAGCAGTCCTCATTCGCACAGACAATATGACTGCAATGTATTATATCCAAAAACAGGGGGGGGGACACTCTCCCCAGCTCTCCCGCTTAGCCCAGAGCATATGGAGATGGGCAATTCCTCAAAACCTCTTTCTCCTGGCACAGCACGTTCCAGGCGTACAAAACACCATGGCAGATCTGCTCAGCAGACAAACGCAACAACTACACGAATGGGAACTGCATCCACAAGTTCTTCACCCATTCTTCCAACAGTGGGGGCATCCTCAGATAGACCTCTTCGCCACCCACGAAAACAAAAAATGCCCAAGCTTCGCCGCCAGATACCCACACCCATTGTCCAAGGGCAATGCGATATGGATGAACTGGTCAGGCAGATTTGCATACGCCTTTCCACCTCTCCCACTAATTCCATTAGTGGTCAGGAAGCTACAACAGCACTCCCTCACACTCATTCTGGTAGCTCCGACGTGGGCCAGGCAGCCGTGGTACACCACGCTACTACAACTGTCAGTGGTACCACATCAAAAACTGCATCTATCCCCATGCCTCCTAACCCAGAACCATGGAGAAATCAGGCACCCGGACCCAGCTCAGCTCAACCTGGCGATCTGGCTCCTGAAATCCTAGAATTCGGATACCTTAACCTTCCCCCTGATTGCATGAACATCATCATGGAAGCCAGACGTCCTACCACTAGAGCATGCTATGCCGCAAAGTGGAAAAGATTTGTAATTTACTGCCGTAACAATACAATCAACCCTCTAGATGCATCCATACAGCACATCATATGCTATCTGCTCCATCTTCACAGGTGTAACCTGGCATATTCATCCATACGCCTACACCTAGCAGCGATCGCTGCTTATCTACAAAACAGACAGCATTTATCACTCTTCAGAGTGCCCGCTATTAAAGCCTTCATGGAAGGCCTTAAACGCGTAATTCCTCCCAGGGCACCACCTTCCCCTGTATGGAATCTAAATTTAGTTCTTACACGACTAATGGGTCCGCCCTTCGAACCAATGCACAAATGTGAGCTACAGTTTCTCACCTGGAAAACAGCTTTCCTTGTAGCTATCACTTCCCTTAGAAGGGTTGGTGAAATACAAGCGTTCACCATACAGGAACCCTACATACAAATGCATCACAGCAAGGTCATACTTCGCACAAATCCGAAGTTTCTGCCCAAAGTCATTTCCCCCTTCCACCTCAATCAATCAGTGGAATTACCTGTCTTCTTTTCGCAACCCCAATCTGTTGCAGAAAGGGCCTTACACACACTTGATGTGAAAAGGGCGTTGCTATACTTCATACAAAGAACGCAACCCTTCAGGAAGACTAAACAATTGTTCGTTTCCTTCTCTCCACCACATAAAGGCAACCCCATTTCTAAATCAGGGATAGCTAGGTGGATTGTACATGGAGTCTACATGAGCCCCCTCGCGGCCATCGTACGCAAACACCACCTCAGCATCATCTCCTACGCCGACGACACCCAGCTGATCCTCTCCCTGACCAACAACCCCGCCGCCGCCAGAGCCAACCTACACGAAGGGATGAAAGAGGTAGCCGAGTGGATGACGACCAGCCGCCTGAAACTGAACTCGGACAAGACGGAGGTCCTCATCCTGGGCTCCTCTCCCTCCGCATGGGACGACTCCTGGTGGCCTCCCGCCCTGGGCACCGCACCCAAACCGACAGACCATGCACGAAACCTGGGCTTCATCTTGGACTCCTCCCTCTCCATGACCAGGCAAGTCAGCAGCGTCTCCTCGGCGTGCTTCAACATCCTACGCATGCTACGGAAGATCTTCTGGTGGATCCCCACTGAGACCAGGAAGACCGTCACCCAGGCCCTCGTCACCAGCCGACTGGACTACGGCAACGCCCTCTACGCCGGGACCACCGCCAAGCTCCAGAAGAGACTCCAGCGGATCCAAAACGCCTCAGCCAGACTCATCCTCGACATCCCACGATCCAGCCACATCTCCGGACATCTGAGAGACCTTCACTGGCTCCCCATCAACAAGAGAATCACCTTCCGCCTCCTCACCCACGCACACAAAGCCCTACACGACCAAGGCCCGAGCTACCTCAACAGCCGAGTCAACTTCTACGCTCCCAAACGCCACCTCCGATCAGCCAACCACGCCCTCGCCGCCGTCCCCCGCATCCGAAGAGCGACTACAGGAGGAAGGTCCTTCTCCTACCTGGCCGCCAAGACCTGGAACTGCCTCCCGTCCGACCTGCGCCTGACCCAAGACCACCTCTCCTTCAGGAAGAAGCTGAAGACCTGGCTGTTCGAGCAGTAGCGGCACCCCCCCCCCCCCCAGCGCCTTGAGACCCTATGGGTATGTAGCGCGCTTTATAAGTGTCACTGATTGATTGATTGATTGATTGATTGTAAAATGCATACAAATTTGCTATCAAAAGGCAAAGAGAACATTATCTGTTCCTCCTAAAGCCCACTCTACAAGAAAGTTAGGGGCTTCTATGGCTTTTCTAGGGAATATACCCTTAGATGACATCTGCAAAGCAGCCACATGGTCTACACCGCACACCTTCACAAAACACTACTGTGTAGATGTGCATTCCAAGCAGCAAGCTAGGGTGGGCCAGGCTGTACTAAAGACACTTTTTCAAACAGCTGCAACGGATACCGGTGGTCGCCGCTAAGGTTGGGTACTGCTATATAATCTATGCTAAGTGTACAATCTGCAGCTCATATGCCTCGAACGGAATATGCTACTTACCAGTATGCATCTGTTCTTGGCATGTAGAGCTGCAGAGTTGTACACGCCCACCCGCCTCCCCGGCTACCTGTATCCGTTCCAGTACATCTTATTTAGATACAACACATGGGTTTCTCACTGTTATTACTACGCTCCATCATTTCCCTGTTGGCGAAAAACAATCTGAGGATGGAGCCGAAGCCCATGCGCAGTACGGACCGAAGGAGGAGTCACCAAACTCGTGACTTCCAAAGACTGTCCAAGAAGAAAAACAAACTGCAAACATCCGGGCCCAACAACAGATGGCGATCTATGCTAAGTGTACAACTCTGCAGCTCTACATGCCAAGAACAGATGCATACTGGTAAGTAGCATATTCCTTTCTTGTAGCCATCACTTCCCTCAGAAGGGTCAGTGAGATACAAGCACCTTTTCTCCAAATGCACCATAACAAGGTTGTTCTCCGTACCAACCCAAAATTCCTCCCTAAAGTCATTTCTCCCTTTCACCTAAACCAAACGGTAGAACTACCAGTATTCTTCTCGCAACCACAGACCGTTGCAGAGAGCTCTTCACACACTAGATATCAAGAGCCTTACTCTACTACATAGAGAGAACACAACCTTTCCGTAAGACCAAACAACTGTTTCTCTTTCTCTCCACCACACAAGGGCAACCCCATCTCCAAGTCAGGAAAAGTTAGATAGATTGTCAAATGCATTCAGATTTGCTACCACAAAGTAAAACGAACGCTATACGTTCCCCCTAAAGCCCACTCTACACGTAAAATAGGGGCTTCAATGGCTTTTTTAGGGAACATCCCATTAGATGATATCTGCAGAGCAGCTACATGGTAAACACCGCACACTTTCACTAAAGTGTAGATGTGCAAACTAAGCAACCGGCTAGTGTGGGCCAGGCTGTACTCAAAACATTATTTCAAACCACTGCAACAGATACGGGTGGTCGCCGCTAAGAATGGGTACTGCTATATAATCTATGCACAAGTGTGTAATCTGAAGCTCATATGCCTCGAACGGAATATG